>NC_053040.3:340558266-341183266 GCF_002575655.3 Aegilops tauschii subsp. strangulata | reverse complement strand
AAGAAGAAAGCATAAAAAGAAAATAAACTAGCATGGATAATACAATGAAAGAGTATGAGCACCGACAACTAGCAATGAGTGTGCGAACATGAATGTAATGTCGGT
The DNA here is from genome assembly GCF_002575655.3 of Aegilops tauschii subsp. strangulata. Taxonomy (NCBI): domain Eukaryota; kingdom Viridiplantae; phylum Streptophyta; class Magnoliopsida; order Poales; family Poaceae; genus Aegilops; species Aegilops tauschii. Next base: position 341,183,161 of record NC_053040.3, on the reverse strand, counting down.
GAGAAATACGTACTCCCCCAAGCTTAGGCTTTTGGCCTAAGTTGGTCTATTGCCACGGCTGGCCTGGCGGATATCCAAAGTTATAGTTGGGGTTGTACTGAGATGCGGCAGTCATTGCATTGTGGGCTGCAGCTTGGAGGCAAGCTATATCAGCCCTCCTCTTATACTCATCCGCCTCCTCTCTGGTTATAAAATATCTCCCCTTTTCCTGAAAGTCAAAGAAAGTAGAAGCAGGGAGAGCGACGTGATAGGTGCGTCGTCTGTCAAAGATTAGTCGGTACTGGAGGAACTGATCGTTCCTCTCAACAAAACGATGACGAACCATAGCCTCATAATCCAAATAAGCAGGGGGCAACTCAATATCATCCTCACGTATGGTTACACCAAGAAAATTAGCTAAACGGGTTGCATAAATTCCACCAAAGAAATCTCCATTAAATCTATTATTATGCAACCTACGTGCAACAATGGCTCCCAAATTATAATGTTTATCTCCTAACACAGCACTCCTGAGAACACCGAGGTCAGGGACACACATGTGACATGCTTCATCCTTACCATTTATGCACCTACCGATGAAGAGAGCAAAATAATGTATAGCAGGAAAATGGATGCTCCCTATGGTAGCTTGTGCTATGTCTCTAGATTCACCCACAGTTATACTAGCAAGAAAATCTCTAAACTCATATTTGCGAGGCTCACTAGTACTACCCCATTGTGGAAGTTTGCAAGCAGTGGTAAAATACTCTAAGTCCATAGTATAAGAATTTTCATAAAGATCAAACAGGACATTTTGAGAATTGCGTGAAGATGAAAATTCAAACCTCCACACAAAGGAACTAGTGAGGTAGTGGTACTGACGGCACTTATCTGCCTCGAAGCTCACAAGATCAGCGTTACGCACATAAGCGTTAAATTCTTCATTGATTCCTGCTTGATCCATGAAGTCCTCTGAAGGCCATTCACAAGCCCGCACTGGAGCGTCCCTTGGTGGTTCATCATCAGCATCACGCATTGCAAGCCTGGGTCCTTGCTTCCTTGAAGAACCACCTTGGTACATTTTCCTAAACACATTTCTTCCTCTGAAAAAATTTCTGAAATTTTTAGTAACTTCAAATAAAAGTGGACCAAGCTCAACAAAATTGATAGCAACTACTCCTACAAGTGCCTAGAGCCTATATCATGCATTAGAACTACTTGGAACCATATAATTTTGACATGCAAGCTCAAGAACATGGTCACCTAGGCAGCAAAAATTTGCAATGAATAAAGCACTAGAACAAAAACTAATTGTACCAATGGAGGAGTTACATACCAAGGAACAATCCCCCAAAGCAGTTTTGTGAGAGGTGCTTTGAGCAAGGAGATCGAAAATCGCAGCAAAATGAGCTAGAACTCGTGCTTGAGCTGGTTGGTGATTTTTTTGGGAGGAAGAAGGAGTGTGTGGGTGCAGGAATAAGTGGAGGGGAGCCACCATGGGCCCACGAGGCAGGGGGCGCGCACAGGGCGGGTGGGCGCACCCTGGACCCTCGTGCCCAGGTGCTTGCTCCCCCTGATGTGTTCTCAGTGCCAAATATTCTCAAATATTCCAGAAAAAATCATATTAAATTGGCAGGGCATTTGGAGAACTTTGATTTTCGGGGTATTTTTATATTGCGCGGATAATTCAGAAAACAAACAGAAAATACTATTTTTGCTTTATTTCAACTAAATAACAGAAAGTAAAAAAAGGGTACAGAAGGTTGTGCCTTCTAACTTCATCCATCTCATGCTCATCAAAAGGAATCCACTAACAAGGTTGATCAAGTCTTGTTAACAAACTCATTTCGAATAACATGAAACCGGAGAAATTTCGAATAACACTATGTTACCTCAATGGGGATATGCACGTCCCCAATAATAAGAATATCATATTTCTTCTTGGCAGTAGGAAGAGGAAATTCAAAACCTCCAAAAATAATCGATGGAACTTTTCCAATAGAATTGATACTGTGGACTTGAGGTTGTTTCCTCGGAAAGTGTACCGTATGCTCATTACCATTAACATGAAAAGTGACATTGCCTTTGTTGCAATCAATAACAGCCCCTGCAGTATTCAAAAAAGGTCTTCCAAGAATAATAGACATACTATCGTCCTCGGGAATATCAAGAATAACAAAGTCCGTTGAAATAGTAACGTTTGCAACCACAACAGGCACATCCTCACAAATACCGACAGGTATAGCAGTTGATTTATTAGCCATTTGCAAAGATATTTCAGTAGGTGTCAACTTATTCAAATCAAGTCTACGATATAAAGAGAGAGGCATAACACTAACACTGGCTCCAAGATCGCATAAAGCAGTTCTAACATAGTTTCTTTTAATGGAGCATGGTATAGTAGGTACTCCTGGATCTCCATGTTTCTTTGGTATTCCACCTTTAAAAGTATAATTAGCAACCATGGTGGAAATTTCAGCTTCCGGTATCTTTCTTTTATTTGTAACAATATCTTTCATATACTTAGCATAAGGATTCATTTTGAGCATATCAGTCAAAGGCATACGCAAAAAGATAGGTCTAGTCATTTCAGCAAAGCGCTCAAAATCCTCATCATCCTTTTTCTTGGATGGTTTGGGAGGAAAAGGCATGGGTTTCTGAACCCATGGTTCCCTTTCTTTACCGTGCTTCCTAGCAACAAAGTCTCTCTTATCATAATGTTGATTTTTTGATTGTGGGTTATCAAGATCAACAGCAGGTTCAATTTCTACATCATTATCATTACTAGGTTGAGCATCAACATGAACATTATCATTATTACTAGGTTCATGTTCATTACCAGGTTGTGTTTCAGCATCAGAAATAGAAATATCATTTGGATTCTCACGTGGTTCAGCAGTAGGTTCACTAGAAGCATGCAAAGTCCTATCAATTTTCTTTTTCTTCTTTTTAGAAGAACTAGGTGCATCTATATTTTTTATCTGAGAATCTTGCTCAATTCTCTTAGGATGGCCTTCAGGATACAAAGGTTCCTGAGTCATTTTACCAGTTCTAGTAGCCACTCTAACAGCATAATCATTATTCTTACTATTTAATTCGTTGAGCAAATCATTCTGTGCTTTAAGTACTTGTTCTACTTGAGTGGTAACCATAGAAGCATGTTTACTAATGAGTTTAAGTTCACCTTTAACTCTAGACATATAATCACTCAAGTGTTCAATCATATAAGGATTTTGTTTTAATTGTCTACCAAAATAAGCATTAAAGTCTTCTTGCTTAACCATAAAGTTATCAAACTCATCCAAACATTGGCTAGCAAACTTAGTAGGGGGGTTTCAGCTTTATCATATCTATAGAGAGAATTTACCTTTACTACCTGTGTCGGGTTATCAAGACCATGAGTTTCTTCAACAGGTAATGGATTAAGATTATGTATTTCTTCAACAGGCGGTAAATTAAGACCATGTATTTCTTCAATAGGAGGTAAATTCTTAACATCTTCAGCTTTAATACCTTTTTCTTTCATAGATTTCTTTGCCTCTTGCATATCTTCAGGACTGAGAAATAGAACACCCCTTTTCTTTGGAGTTGGCTTAGGAGTTGGTTCAGGAAGTGTCCAATTATTTTCATTGGTCAACATATTGTTCAATAGAATTTCAGCTTCGTCTAGTGTTCTTTCCCTGAAAACAGAACCAGCACAACTATACAGGTGGTCTCTGGAAGCATCGGCTAGTCCATTATAAAAGATATCAAGTATTTCATTTTTCTTGAGAGGATGATCAGGCAAAGCATTAAGTAGAGAAGCCTCCCCCAAGCTTGTGGGAGACTCTCTTCTTCAATTTGCACAAAATTATATATTTCCCTTAAAGCAGCTTGTTTATTATGAGCAGGGAAATATTTAGCAGAGAAGTAATAAATCATATCCCGGGGACTACACACACAACCAGGATCAAGAGAATTAAACCATATCTTAGCATCACCCTTTAATGAGAACGGAAATATTTTAAGGATATAATAGTAGCGACTTTTCTCATCATTAGTGAACAGGGTGGCTATATCATTTAATTTAGTAAGATGTGCCACAACAGTTTTAGATTCATAGCCATAAAAAGGATCAGATTCAACCAAAGTAATTATATCAGGATCAACAGAGAATTCATAATACTTATCAGTAACAAAGATAGGTGAAGTAGCATAAGCAGGATCATATTTCATTCTAGCATTCAGAGTTTTTTGTTTAAGCTTAGCTAATAATTTCTTAAGATCGCTTCTATCATTGCAAGCAAGAAAGTCTCTAGCAGTTTCTTCATCCATAACATAGCCCTCAGGCACAACAGACAATTCATATTGTGGGGGAGAGTCTTCATCATCACTTTCCTCAATATTATCAGTTTCAATAATTTCATTCTCTCTAGCCCTAGCCAGTTGTTCATCAAGAAATTCACCAAGTGGCATAGTAGTATCAAGCATAGAAGTAGTTTCATCATAAGTATCATGCATAGCAGAAGTGGCACCATCAATAACATGCAACATATCAGAATTAATAGCAGAAGCAGGTTTAGGTGTCGCAAGTTTACTCAAAACAGAAGGTGAATCAAGTGCAGAGCTAGATGGCAGTTCCTTACCTCCCCTCATAGTTGAGGGATAGATTTTTGTTTTCGCGTCTTTCAAGCTCTTCATAGTGACCAGCAGATATAAATCCCAAGTGACTCAAAGAATAGAGCTATGCTCCCCGGCAACGGCGCCAGAAAATAGTCTTGATAACCCACAAGTATAGGGGATCGCAACAATTTTCGAGGGTAGAGTATTCAACCCAAATTTATTGATTCGACACAAGGGGAGCCAAAGAATATTCTCAAGTATTAGCAGTTGAGTTGTCAATTCAACCACACCTGGATAACTTAGTATCTGCAGCAAAGTATTTAGTAGCAAAGTAATATGGAAGTAACGGTAATAGTAGCAAAGGCAATATTTTTGGGTTTTGTAGTGATTGTAACAGTAGCAACGGAAAAGTAAATAAGCGAAGAACAATATATGAAAAGCTCATAGGCATTGGATCGGTGATGGAGAATTATGCCGGATGCGGTTCATCATGTAACAATCATAACATAGGGTGACACAGAACTAGCTCCAATTCATCAATGTAATGTAGGCATGTATTCCGAATATAGTCATACGTGCTTATGGAAAAGAACTTGCATGACATCTTTTGTCCTACCCTCCCGTGGCAGCGGGGTCCTAATGGAAACTAAGGGATATTAAGGCCTCCTTTTAATAGAGTACCGGACCAAAGCATTAACACATAGTGAATACATGAACTCCTCAGACTACGGTCATCACCGAGAGTGGTCCCGATTATTGTCACTTCGGGGTTGCCGGATCATAACACATAGTAGGTGACTATAGACTTGCAAGATAGGATCAAGAACTCACATATATTCATGAAAACATAATAGGTTCATATCTGAAATCATGGCACTCGGGCCCTAGTGACAAGCATTAAGCATAGCAAAGTCATAGCAACATAAATCTCAGAACATAGTGGATACTAGGGATCAAACCCTAACAAAACTAACTCGATTACATGATAAATCTCATCCAACCCATCACCGTCCAACAAGCCTACGATGGAATTACTCACGCACGGCGGTGAGCATCATGAAATTGGTGATGGAGGATGGTTGATGATGACGATGGCGACGGATTCCCCTCTCCAGAGCCCCGAACGGACTCCAGATCAGCCCTCCCGAGAGAGTTTAGGGCTTGGCGGTGGCTCCGTATTGTAAAACGCGATGAATCTTTCTCTCCGATTTTTTCTCCCCGAACACGAATATATGGAGTTGGAGTTGAGGTCGGTGGAGCTCTAGGGGGGCCACGAGGCAGGGGGCGCGCCCCCACCCTTGTGGAAAGGGTGTGGGCCCCCTGGCCTTGATTCTTTCGCCATTATTTTTTATATTTTCCAAAAATAATCTCCGTTGATTTTCAGGTCATTTTGAGAACTTTTGTTTCTTCACAAAAATAACACCATGGCAATTCTGCTGAAAACAGCGTCAGTCCGGGTTAGTTCCATTCAAATCATGCAAGTTAGAGGCCAAAACAAGGGCAAAAGTGTTTGGAAAAGTAGATACGACGGAGACATATCAATAGGCAAATTCAGTTTGCATATCATGGCAAATCGTTTTGTTTTTGTTTTGCAAGGTTTTTGTGTGTTTTCCCTTGTTTTGGTTTTTGAAAAAAAAATAGTGCAACAACAGGCAACTAGGTTGTGACTGACCTTTTTTTGGTTTGGGCAATTGGGTTTGTGCAAGGTGGGCCAGCAGAATTTGGCGACCAGGAATTTTCGTTCCATCGATCATTTCGAGGGACCGATTCATTTTATGTGGGAGCTAGGGCCGCGCAGACGACGGAAATACCTTCTGCGCCCCGCCGCTACCTACCTACTAATTCCTGTTAGGGTTTCTGTTCCTCTCGACGACTCCTCGAGCCGCCGTTGAGACCAACCTATCCCCTCGCCGATCTTCCTCCGGTTCCCAGCCAGGCTTGGACTGATCAAGGGGCGGTCTTGCATTGCCTCCCGGTCTCGGCCTTGGTAGGGTTTGTGGAGTCTGGAAGGCAGTTAGGGTTTCATCAAACCTGGTGATCCGCTATTTCATCAGGTTTGGGTTTCTGTGATATGGCTAGCCGGGCGTCTTCTTCGGGCACAGAGGCAAAGGATGTTGAGGAGATGATGAAAAATCTGGGCATCACTCAGGATGACCTGGATGATGTGGTTTTCGAAGAGCAAGATGTACCAGCGGAAGCGGCCGTGCGGTGGATGGCCATCGCGAGAGTCCACACCCTGAAGAACTACAGCCAATATTGGTTCTTCCGCAATATGAGGGCTCCCTGGGATCTGGCGCAGGAGGTAAAGATTGATACGTCTCCAACGTATCTATAATTTTTTATTGTTCCATGCTATTATATATTCTGTTTTGAACATTTAATGGGCTTTATTATACACTTTTATTATTTTTGGGACTAACCTATTAACCGGGGGCCCAGCCCAAATTGCTGTTTTTTTGCCTATTTCAGTGTTTCGAAGGAAAAGGATATCAAACGGAGTCCAAATGGAATGAAACCTTCGGGAACGTGATTTTTGGAACAAACGTGATCCAGAGGACTTGGAATGGACGTCAAGCAATCAACGAGGAGGCCATGAGGCAGGGAGGCGCGCCTGCCCCCTGGGTGTGCCCCCACCCTCGTGGGCCCCTCGTAGCTCTCCTGACCGACCTCTTTCGCCTATATATACTCATATACCCTGGAAACATCATATACGGAGCCAAAACCCTATTTCCACCGCCGCAACCTTCTGTACCCATGAGATCCCATCTTGGGGCCTTTTCCGGTGCTCCGCCGGAGGGGGCATCCATCACGGAGGGCTTCTACATCAACACCATAGCCTATCCGATGAAGTGTGAGTAGTTTACTTCAGACCTTCGGGTCCATAGTTAGTAGCTAGATGGCTTCTTCTCTCTTTTTGGATCTCAATACAATGTTCTCCCCCTCTCTCGTGGAGATCTATTCGATGTAATCTTCTTTTGCGGTGTGTTTGTTGAGACCGATGAATTGTGGGTTTATGATCAAGTTTATCTATGAACAATATTTGAATCTTCTCTGAATTCTTTTATGTATGATTGGTTATGTTTGCAAGTCTCTTCGAATTATCAGTTTGGTTTGGCCTACTAGATTGATCTTTCTTGCAATGGGAGAAGTGCTTAGCTTTGGGTTCAATCTTGCGGTGTCCTTTCCCAGTGACAGTAGGGGCAGCAAGGCACGTATTGTATTGTTGCCATCGAGGATAACAAGATGGGGTTTATATCATATTGCATGAGTTTATCCCTCTACATCATGTCATCTTACTTAAAGCGTTACTCTGTTCTTTTGAACTTGATACTCTAGATGCATGCTGGATAGCGGTCGATGTGTGGAGTAATAGTAGTAGATGCAGGAAGGAGTCGGTCTACTTGTCGCGGACGTGATGCCTATATACATGATCATACCTAGATATTCTCATAACTATGCTCAATTCTATCAATTGCTCGACAGTAATTCGTTTACCCACTGTAATACTTATGCTATCTTGAGAGAAGCCACTAGTGAAACCTATGGCCCCTGAGTCTATTCTCCATCATATAAGTTTACATCTATTTTACTTTGCGTTCTTTACTTTTACTCTTTATCATAAAAATACCAAAAATATTATCTTATCATCTCTATCAGATCTCACTTTGGCAAGTGGCCGTGAAGGGATTGACAACCCCTTTATCGCATTGGTTGCAAGGTTCTTATTTGTTTGTGTAGGTGCGTGGGACTTGAGCGTGGTCTCCTACTGGATTGATACCTTGGTTCTCAAAAACTAAGGGAAATACTTATGCTACTTTACTGCATCACCCTTTCCTCTTCAAGGGAAAACCAACGCAGTGCTCAAGAGGTAGCAAGAAGGATTTCTGGCGCCGTTGCCGGGGAGTCTACGCACAAGTCAAGACATACCAAGTACCCATCACAAACTCTTATCCCTTGCATTACATTATTTTCCATTTTCCTCTCGTTTTCCTCTCCCCCACTTCACCCTTGCCGTTTTATTCGACCTCTTTTTCCGTTCGCCTCTTTTTCGCTTGCCTCTTGTTTGCTTGTGTGTTGGATTGCTTGCTTGTCACGATGGCTCAAGACAATACTAAATTGTGTGACTTTACCAATACCAACAACAATGATTTTCTTAGCACTCCGATTGCTCCTCTTACCGATGCTGAATCTTGTGAAATTAATGTTGCTTTGCTGAATCTTGTCATGAAAGATCAATTCGCCGGCCTTCCTAGTGAAGATGCCGCTACCCATCTAAATAGCTTTGTTGCTTTGTGTGATATGCAAAAGAAGAAAGATGTGGACAATGATATTGTTAAATTGAAGCTATTTCCTTTCGCTTAGAGATCGTGCTAAAACTTGGTTTTCGCCTTTGCCTAAAAATAGTATTGATTCTTGGAATAAGCGCAAAGATTCTTTTATCTCTAAGTATTTTCCTCCTGCTAAAATCATCTCCCTTAGAAACGATATTATGAATTTTAAGCAACTTGATCATGAACATGTTGCACAAGCTTGGGAGAGGATGAAATTAATGATACGTAATTGCCCTACTCATGGTTTGAATTTATGGATAATTATACAAAATTTCTATGCCGGATTGAATTTTGCTTCTAGAAATCTTTTAGATTCGGCCGCGGGAGGCACTTTTATGGAAATCACTTTAGGAGAAGCTATCAAACTCCTAGATAATATTATGGTTAATTATTCTCAATGGCACACCAAAAGATCTACTAGTAAAAAGGTTCATGTGATTGAAGAAATTAATGTTTTAGTGGAAAGATGGATGAACTTATGAAATTATTTGCTAATAAGAGTGTTTCTTCGGATCCTAATCATATGCCTTTGTCTACCTTGATTGAGAGTAATAATGATTCTATGGATGTGAATTTTGTTGGTAGGAACAATTTTGGAAATAACGCTTATAGAGGAAACTTTAATCCTAGGCCGTATCCTAGTAATTCCTCTAATAATTATGGTAATTCCTACAACAATTCTTATGGAAATTTTAATAAGTTGCCCTCTGATTTTGAGACTAGTGTTAAAGAGTTTATGAATTCTCAAAAGAATTTCAATGCTTTGCTTGAAGAAAAATTGCCTAAGATTGATGAATTGGCTAGGAACGTGGATAGAATTTCTCTTGATGTTGATTCTTTGAAACTTATATCTATTCCACCTAAGCATGATATCAATGAGTCTCTCAAAGTCATGAGAATTTCCATTGATTAGTGCAAAGAAAGAACCGCTAGGATGCATGCTAAGAAAGATTGCTTTGTAAAAGCGTGTTCTTCTAGTTTTTATGAGAATAAAGATGAAGATCTAAAAGTTATTGATGTGTCTCCTATTAAATCTTTGTTTTGCAATATGAATCTTGATAATGATGGGACTGGAGATGAGTCAACTTTAGTTAGAAGGCGTCCCAAAAATTCGGAGTTTTCAGATATTGATGCAAAAATTGGTAAAAGTGGGATACGAGAGGTCAAAACTTTAGATATCAATGAACCCACTATCTTGGATTTCAAGGAATTTAATTATGATAATTGCTCTTTAATAGATTGTATTTCCTTGTTGCAATCTGTGCTAAATTCTCCTCATGCTTATAGTCAAAATAAAGCTTGTACCAAACATATCGTTGATGCTTTAATGCAATCTTATGAAGAAAAACTTGAGTTGGAAGTTTCTATCCCTAGAAAACTTTATGATGAGTGGGAGCCTACTATTAAAATTAAAATTAAAGATCATGAATTATATGCTTTGTGTGATTTGGGTGCTAGTGTTTCCACAATTCCAAAAACTTTGTGTGATTTGCTAGGTTTCCGTGAATTTGATGATTGTTCTTTAAACTTGCACCTTGCGGATTCCACCATTAAGAAACCTATGGGAAGAATTAATGATGTTTTTATTGTTGCAAATAGGAATTATGTGCCCGTAGATTTCATCGTTCTTGGTATAGATTGCAATCCTTCATGTCCTATTATTCTTGGTAGACCTTTCCTTAGAATGATTGGTGCTATTATTGACATGAAGGAAGGAAATATTAGATTCCAATTTCCGTTAAGGAAAGGCATGGAACTTTCCTAGAAATAAAATAAAATTACCTTATGAATCTATTATGAGAGCCACTTATGGATTGCCTACCAAAGATGGCAATACCTATATCTATCCTTATCTTTTATGCCTAGCTAGGGGCGTTAAACGATAGCGCTTGTTGGGAGGCAACCCAATTTTATTTAGTGTTTTGCTTTTTGCTCCTGTTTAGGAATAAATCTTTGATCTAGCTTCTGGTTAGATTTTGTGTGTGTTTTAATTAGTGTTTGTGCCAAGTAGAACCAATAGGACCTTCTTGGATGATAGTTATTTGATCTTGCTGAAAAAGACAGAAACTTTGCGCTCACGAATATAATTGTTGAAACTCACCGGAACGAGATAAATTACCGATTCTTTTTGCAGTAGATCAGTATGCAAATTGTCCAGGTTGTCCTAGTTTTTCAGGATTTTTTTAGTTCCAGAAGTTTTCTAACAAATCTGATTACTACAGACTGTTCTGTTTTTGACAGATTCTGTTTTTCGTGTGTTGTTTGCTTATTTTGATGAGCCTATGGTTAGTAAAAGAGTTTATAAACCATAGAGAAGTTGGAATACAGTAGGTATAACACCAATATAAATAAAGAATGAGTTCAATACAGTACCTTGAAGTGGTGTTTTGTTTTCTTCCGCTAACGGAGCTCATGAGATTTCCTGTTGAGTTTTGTATTGTGAAGTTTTCAAGTTTTGGGTAAGGATTTGATGGATTATGGAACAAGGATTGGCAAAAGCTTGGGGATGCCAAAATTCAAGGATAACCAAAATCCTAAGCTTGGGGATGCCCCGGAAGGCATCCCCTCTTTCGTCTTCGTCTATCAGTAACTTTGCTTGATGCTATATTTTTATTCACCACATGATATGTGTTTTGCTTGGACTGTCTTGTATGATTTGAGTCTTTGCTTTTTAGTTTACCACAATCATCCTCGCTGAATACACTTTTGAGAGAGACACACATGATTCGGAATTTATTTAGAATACTCTATGTGCTTCACTTATACCTTTTGAGCTATATAGTTTTTGCTCTAGTGCTTCACTTATACCTTTTACAGCACGGTGGTGGTTTTGTTTTATAGAAATTATTTTTCTCTCATGCTTCACTTATATAATTTTGAGAGTCCTACAAAACAGCATGGTAATTTGCTTAAATTATGAAATTAGTCCTAATATGATAGGCGTCCAAGATTAGTAAAAACTTTCTTATAAGTGCGTTGAATACTAAGAAAAGTTTGATGCTTGATGACTGTTTTGAGATATGGAGGTAGTGATATTAAAGTTGTGCTAGTTGAGTAATTGTGAATTTGAGAAATACTTGTGTTGAAGTTTGCAAGTCCCGTAGCATGCACGTATGGTAGACGTTGTGTAACAAATTTGAAACATGAGGTGTTCTTTGATTGTCCTCCTTATGAGTGGCGGTCGGGGACGAGCGATGGTCTTTTTCTACCAATCTATCCCCCTAGGAGCATGCGCGTAGTGCTTGGTTTTTTATGACTTATAGATTTTTGCAATAAGTATGTGAGTTCTTTATGACTAATGTTGAGTCCATGGATTATACGCACTCTCACCCTTCCATCATTGCTAGCCTCTTCGGTACCGTGCATTGCCCTTTCTCACCTTGAGAGTTGCTACAAACTTCGCCGGTGCATCCAAACCCCGTGATATGATATGCTCTATCACACATAAACCTTCTTATATCTTCCTCAAAACAGCCACCATACCTACCTATTATGGCATTTCCATAGCCATTCCGAGATATATTGCCATGCAACTTTCCACCGTTCCATTTATCATGACACGCTTCATCATTGTCATATTGCTTGCATGATCATATAGTTGACATCGTATTTGTGGCAAAGCCACCATGCATATTATTTCATACATGTCACTCTTGATTCATTGCCCATCCCGGTACACCGCCGGAGGCATTCATATAGAGTCATACTTTGTTCTAGTATCGAGTTGTAACCATTGACTTGTAAATAAATAGAAGTGTGATGATCATCATTCATAGAGCATTGTCCCAAAAAAAAGAGAAAGGCCAAATAAAAAAGGGCCAAAAAAAGAAAAAAAAAAGGGTAATGCTACTATCTTTTTTTCCACACTTGTGCTTCAAAGTAGCACCATGATCTTTATGATAGAGAGTCTCTTGTTTTGTCACTTTCATATACTAGTGGGAATTTTTCATTATAGAACTTGGCTTGTATATTCCAACAATGGGCTTCCTCAAATGCCCTAGGTCTTCGTGAGCAAGCAAGTTGGATGCACACCCACTTAGTTTCTTTTGTTGAGCTTTCATACATTTATAGCTCTAGTGCATCCGTTGCATGGCAATCCCTACTCCTTGCATTGACATCAATCAACGGGCATCTCCCTAGCTCGTTGATTAGCCGCGTCAATGTGAGACTTTCTCCTTTTTTGTCTTCTCCACATAACCCCCATCATCATATTCTATTCCACCCATAATGCTATATACATGGCTCACGCTCATATATTGTGTGAAAGTTGAAAAAACTTTGAGGGTGTTGGTTGCAAGGTTCTTATTTGTTTGTGTAGGTGCATGGGACTTGAGTGTGGTCTCCTACTGGATTGATACCTTGGTTCTCAAAAACTGAGGGAAATACTTACGCTACTTTACTGCATCACCCTTTCCTCTTCAAGGGAAAACCAACGCAGTGCTCAAGAGGTAGCAAAGATCCGTCCGCTCGAAGAAAATTTGTACACAATGTAGTTCTCGTGCCTCGGCAACTGGGAACGCGTCATGGCGGAGGCACCATGGACCTTCAAGGGGAACGCGGTGGTGCTTGCTAAGTACGATGGGTTCACTAAGCCATCAGAGGTAAATCTGGACATGTTGGACATATGGGCTCAAATACACGACTTTCCTGATGGTTACTTCCTGATGATCAAAGCTCTAGCAGGGAAGATAGGGAAATACATATACGCTGAACCGAAGTCACAGGACTTTGAAGGCAATTTTGTCTGGGTCAGGGTCAAGATCAATGTCCATCTCCTACTAACGAATGCAGTCTTGGTGGTGAAAGAGGGTAAAAGGAAAAAAATTCTGGAAAAATACGAGTGCTTACCTGACTGGTGTGTTGTCTGTGGCCATCTAATACGTCCATTTTGCATCATGCTTTTATATTGATATTTATTGCATTATGGGCTGTTATTACACATTATGTCATAATACTTATGCCTATTCTCTCTTATTTTACAAGGTTTACATAAAGAGGGAGAATGCCGGCAGCTAGAATTCTGGGCTGGAAAAGGAGCAAATATTAGAGACCTATTCTGCACAGCTCCAAAAGTCCTGAAACTTCACGGAAGTCATTGTTGCAATTAATAAAAAATACTGGATGAAGAAAATACCAGAGGGGGGCCACACCCTGGCCACGAGGGTGGGAGGCGCGCCCTACCCCCTGGGCGCGCCCCCTGCCTCGTGGGCCCCCTGGTGGCCCTCCGGTGCCCATCTTCTGCTATATGAAGTCTTTCGTCCGAGAAAAAATCAGAAGCAAGATTTTGGGAATAAACTCTACCGCCACGAGGCGGAACCTTGGCGGAACCAATCCAGGGCTCTGGCGGAGCTGTTCTGCCGGGGAAACTTCCCTCCATGAGGGGGAAATCATCACCATCGTCATCGCCAACGCTCCTCTCATCGGGAGGGGGTCAATCTCCATCAACATCTTCACCAGCACCATCTCCTCTCAAACCCTAGTTCATCTCTTGTATCCAATCTTTGTCCCAAAGCCTTAGATTGGTACATGTGGGTTGCTAGTAGTGTTGATTACTCCTTGTAGTTGATGCTAGTTGGTTTCTTTGGTGGAAGATCATATGTTCAGATCCTATATGCATATTAATACCCCTCTAATTATGAACATGAATATGCTTTGTGAGTAGTTACGTTTGTTCCTGAGGACATGGGAGAAGTCTTGCTATTAGTAGTCATGTGAATTTGGTATTCGTTCGATATTTTGATGAGATGTATGTTGTCTCTCCTCTAGTGGTGTTATGTGAACGTCGACTAAATGACACTTCACCATTGTTTGGGCCTAGAGGAAGGCATTGGCAAGTAATAAGTAGATGATGGGTTGCTAGAGTGACAGAAGCTTAAACCCTAGTTTATGTGTTGCTTCGTAAGGGGCTGATTTGGATCCATATGTTTCATGCTATGGTTAGGTTTACCTTAATACTTCTTTTGTAGTTGCGGATGCTTGCAATAGGAGTTAATCATACGTGGGATGCTTGTCCAAGTAAGGACAGCACCCAAGCACCGGTCCACCCACATATCAAATTATCAAAGTACCGAACGCGAATCATATGAACGTGATGAAAACTAGCTTGACGATAATTCCCATGTGTCCTCGGGAGCGCTTTTATCTATATAAGAGTTTGTCCAGGCTTGTCCTTTGCTACAAAAAGGATTGGGCTACCTTGCTGCACTTTATTTACTCTTGTTACTTGTTACCCGTTACAAATTACCATATCACAAAACTATCTGTTACCTATAATTTCAGTGCTTGCAGAGAATACCTTACTGAAAACCGCTTGTCATTTCCTTCTGCTCCTCGTTGGGTTCGACACACTTACTTATGGAAAGGACTAAGATAGATCCCCTATACTTGTGGGTCATCAAGACTCTTTTCTGGCGCCGTTGGCGGGGAGTGAAGCGCCTTTGGTAGGTGGAATTTGGTAAGGAAAAATTTATATAGTGTGCTGAAATTTACTGTTACTCGTTACTATGGAAAGTAATCCTCTGAGGGGCTTGTTCAGGGTATCTTCACCCCGACCAGTAGCGCAAAGAGTTTCTCCTCAACCTACTGAACCTACTGAAAATGTTTACTTTGAAATTCCTTCGGGTATGATAGAGAAACTGCTAGCTAATCCTTTTGCAGGAGATGGAGCATTGCATCCCGATTTACACCTAATCTATGTGGATGAAGTTTGTGGATTATTTAAGCTTGCAGGTATGCCTGATGATGTTATCAAGAAGAAGGTCTTCCCTTTATCTTTGAAGGGAGATGCATTGACATGGTATAGGCTATGTGATGATATGGGATCATGGAACTACAAACGATTGAAATTGGAATTTCATCAGAAGTTTTATCCTATGCATCTTGTTCATCGTGATCGTAATTATATATATATAATTTTTGGCCTCGCGAAGGAGAAAGCATCGCTCAAGCTTTGGGGAGGCTTAAGTCAATGTTATATTCATGCCCCGATCATGAGCTCTCAAGAGAAATGATTATTCAAAAATTTTATGCTCGGCTTTCTGACAACAATCGCTCCATGCTCGATACTTCTTGTACTGGTTCCTTTATGATGAAGACTATTGAATTCAAATGGGATTTATTGAAAAGAATTAAACGCAACTCTGAATATTGGGATCTTAACGAAGGTAAGGAGTTACGTATAACACCTAAGTTTGATTGTGTTAAATCTTTTATGGATACCGATGTTTTCCGTAAATTTAGCACTAAATATGGACTTGACTCTGAGATAGTAGCTTCTTTTTGTGAATATTTTGCTGCCCATGTTGATCTCCCTAAGGAGAAGTGGTTTAAATATCATCCTCCCATAGAAGTAAAAGTAGTTGAACCTATTAAAGTTGAAGAAAAGACTATCACTTATAATGATCCTATTGTTCCTACTGCTTATGTTGAGAAACCACATTTCCCTGTTAGAATAAAGGATCATGCTAAAGGTTCAACTGTGGTTCGTAAAAGCAATATTAGAACTTATACACCTCCTGAGCAAGTTAAAGTTGAACCTAATATTTCTATGGTTAAGGATCTCTTGGCTGATAATATTGATGGGCATGTTATTTATTTCTGTGAGGAAACTGCTAGAATTGCTAAACCTGGTGCTAAAGATAAACATAGACCTGTGATAGGCATGCCTGTTATTTCTGTTAAAATAGGAGATCATTGTTATCATGGCTTATGTGATATGGGTGCTAGTGCTAGTGCAATACCTATCTCTTTATACAAAGAAATTATGCATGATATTGCACCGATTGGGATTGTTAGAGATGTTAGAAGATATAGATGTTACAATTAAACTTGCCAAACCCGCCGAGTTAGAAGATATAGATGTTACAATTAAACTTGCCAATAGAGATACTATTTCACCGATTGGGATTGTTAGAGATGTTGAAGTCTTGTGTGGAAAAACTAAATATCCTGCTGATTTTCTTGTTCTTGGTTCCCCGCAAGATAGTTTTTGTCCCATTATATTTGGTAGACCCTTCTTGAATACTGTTAATGCTAAGATAGATTGCGAAAAGGATGTTGTTACTATTGGTTTGGATGATATGTCTCATGAGTTTAATTTTTCTAAATTTCGTAGACAACCTCGTGATGAGAAATTGCCTAGTAAGGATGAAATTATTGGTCTTGCTTCTATTGCTGTGCCTCCTAATGATCCTTTAGAACAATATTTGCTAGACCATGAAAATGATATGTTTATGACTGAAAGAAGGGAAATAGATGAAGTATTCTTTAAACAGGGACCTATTTTGAAACACAACCTGCCTGTTGAAATCCTAGGGGATCCTCCTCCACCCAAGGGTGATCCCGTGTTTGAGCTTAAACCATTGCCTGATACTCTTAAATATGCTTATCTTGATGAAAAGAATATATATCCTGTTATTATTAGTGCTAACCTTTCAGAGAAGGAGGAAGAAAAATTATTGAAAACTCTGAAGAGGCACCGTGCTGCTATTGGATATACTCTTGATGATCTTAAGGGCATTAGTCCCACTCTATGTCAACATAAAATAAATTTGGAGAAAGATGCCAAACCAGTGATTGATCACCAACGATGGCTGAATCCTAAGATGAAAGAAGTGGTAAGAAAGGAAATATTAAAGCTCCTTGAGGCAGGTATAATTTATCCCGTTGCTGATAGTCAGTGGGTAAGTCATGTCCATTGTGCCCCTAAGAAGGGAGGTATTACTGTCGTTCCTAATGATAAAGATGAATTGATTCCCCAAAGAATTATTATAGGTTATATGATGGTAATTGATTTCCGCAAATTAAATAAAGCCACTAAAAAGGACCATTACCCCTTGCCATTCATTGATCAAATGCTAGAAAGATTATCCAAACATACACATTTTTGCTTTCTAGATGGTTATTCTGGTTTCTCTCAAATACCTGTGTCAGCTGATGATCAAGCAAAGACCACTTTTACTTGCCCTTTCGGTACTTTTGCTTATAGACGTATGCCTTTTGGTTTATGTAATGCACCTGCTACCTTTCAAAGATGCATGATGGCTATATTCTCTGATTTTTGTGAAAAGATTTGTGAGGTTTTCATGGATGACTTCTCCGTTTATGGATCCTCTTTTGATGATTGCTTGAGCAACCTTGATCGAGTTTTGCAGAGATGTGAAGACACTAACCTTGTCTTGAATTGGGAGAAGTGCCACTTTATGGTTAATGAAGGTATTGTCTTGGGGCATAAAATTTCTGAAAGAGGCATTGAAGTTGATAAAGCTAAAGTTGATGCTATTGAAAAGATGCCATGTCCCAAGGACATCAAAGGTATAAGAAGTTTCCTTGGTCATGCCGGTTTTTATAAGAGGTTCATTAAGGATTTCTCAAAAATCTCTCGGCCTCTGACTAATCTACTACAAAAAGATATTCCCTTTGTCTTTGATGATGATTGTGTAGAAGCATTTGAGATACTTAAGAAAGCATTAATTTCTGCACCCATTGTTCAACCACCTTATTGGAATTTACCCTTTGAAATTATGTGTGATGCTAGTGATTATGTTGTAGGTGCTGTTCTAGGACAAAGAGTTGATAAGAAATTAAATGTTATTCAATATGCTAGTAAAACTCTAGACAGTGCCCAGAGAAATTATGCTACTACTGAAAAAGAATTTTTAGCAGTTGTATTTGCTTGTGATAAGTTCAGACCTTATATTGTTGATTCTAAAGTAACTATTCACACTGATCATGCTGCTATTAAATATCTTATGGAAAAGAAAGATGCTAAACCTAGACTTATTAGATGGGTTCTCCTACTACAAGAATTTGATTTGCATATTATTGATAGAAAGGGAGCTGAGAACCCCGTTGCAGACAACTTGTCTAGGTTAGAGAATGTTCTTGATGACCCACTACCTATTGATGATAGCTTTCCTGACGAACAACTAAATGTCATAAATGCTTCTTGTACTGCTCCATGGTATGCCGATTATGCTAATTACATTGTTGCTAAATTTATACCACCTAGTTTCACATACCAGCAAAAGAAAAAAAATCTATGATTTGAGACATTACTTTTGGGATGACCCACATCTTTATAAAGAAGGAGTAGATGGTGTTATTAGATGTTGTGTACCTAAGCATGAATAGGAACAGATCCTACGCAAGTGTCACTCCGAAGCTTATGGAGGACACCACGCTAGAGATAGAACTGCGCATAAGGTATTGCAATCCGGTTTTTATTTGTAGCGACCCGACCTCAAACGGTCAAGTCTCTGTGCTTCAGTGTCATCCCTGGATCGATAATGCCGACACACACAGTACTCGAAGGATTTATAACAGAGTAGCAATCACACACTTATTACATCGAATGTCTCCAAAAGAGAACTTATTACAATAAATATGGATTAAGGCCATTTAATACGATAACAGCGGAAGGCTTGGAAGATAAAGTGAGTCCATCAACTCCAACGGCATAGCTGAGCTGCACGGCAATGACCTAACGAACTTTACTCCTCGTCTGAAAAGTCTACAACATAATACGTTGCATCCCGAAAACGGGTCAGCACATGGAATATGCTGGCAATGTAACACAGTAAAGCAAGAACAGAATAATGCTATCACTACATGCATATTTGGCTGGTGGAAAGCTCTATGGTTATAGTTTTGCGAAAAGCCAATTTTTCCCTACAACAAAGGAATAATTTTTATTTTAACTATCATGGTAGTTGAAACATCATTGAGAAGGTTCCTCCAACTCAATCCCAATTAAAAATAATTATCAACCCAACAATATTAAATTAGAGTGATGGGATACTTAGGATAATCCAAGTACTAGATACTCAAGATGTCCATAACCGGAGACACGGCTAACCATGATTAGATAGTACACTCTGCAGAGGTTTGCGCACTTTTCCCCACAAGACTCGATCTCCTCCGTTGGATTTCTCGCACTACATGGTGTTTGAGAAATGGATGACCGAGACACGGTCTTTCAGAAGCATTAACTCTCTACTCCGGGCAGACCATACCAACCTACATCCCTCTACCTGCTGATCCACCTCTTCAAGAGATCGCGCAACTTACTCAGCTATGCTAGAGCCCATAATAGCTTATGGCTGCACACGGAAGTTTCTAGCTTGAAAATATCTCGGTTCCCTTTGAGCCTGGGTGGCGGACCTTAGGATGATCACACGGGTACTCCGGGATATCCTAGGACAACACTGGATTCTCCAGGTGCCCGACAAGCAATCCACCCAGATGTGTATTTAAGTTGCCACCTTAAGTTGAACCATTAATTAACAATCTCACATCTCTCATGGATTCACTCACCCAAACCACGTCTACGAGCATAGCATAGCAATACAAGCAATACGTAGAAGTAACTCCCAAGGGTTTGAATATAACAGGGCAATAGGTTCTACCTCATTAACTACTTCCCAATACCCACAAGTTAATCACATCCTAATCATGCAGTGTTTGAGGATTGGAGCTAATGCATAAAAACTGGGTATGAAAAGAGTATGATCAATGTGTTACTTGCCGTGCTGACGATCCGCAAAACCTAGGGACTCATAGTAGCACGCTTCACACTCCGGGAATTCTATCGCAAACAACCAATAGCATACATAAGCAATCAATCACGGATGCACGGGTAAAACTCAAATAAGAAGAATTGACCAGAAAGTTCAACTTAAGAACTCCGGTTTGCAAAAAGAATCAAATCAAACGGAGCAACGAAACTCAAACTGCGAAAGAAACAAGATCCGTTTACTAATCTGAACTAAATTCAAATTTTACAGTACCAAAATCTTGTTCAAGTTGATTAAACAGAAAGAGGGTTTCGAGACGAAGATCTAGGCGCTTGAATCGCCTGATTCCGATAAACGAGCGAAAAGATAAACTGAAACGAAAATCAGATCAGAAATCGCGATCGAAAATAATCGCGAAAAACCCGAGAAAAAGAAAAGCTGACGAACAGGCTAATGAACGAACGTTCGTTGTCTGTAACTAACGAGCGAAAACCGTTCGTTAAAACGAACGTACGGACGAACGTATGCTAAATAAAGTAAACCGAGAAAACCGGTGAACCGATCTAAAAAACGAAACTAGGGTTTAAAAAAACCGATGGTTTTTACCTAAACCGAAAAAAACTGAACGGCGAGATCAGATCGGACGGCGACGGCTCCGGCAGCGGGGCGGCGGCGACGGCGGGCGGCGCGGCGACGGGGAGGTGCGGCGGCGGCGCTGCGGCTCCGGCGGCGAGGCGAGGCACGGCAGGCGGCGGCGGCTGCTGTTGCGGCTGCGGGCGGCGGTGGTGGTGGTGGTGGTTTGGGGTGGCGGCGGCGGGGTATTTAAGAGGGGGTGGTGGCTTGCGGGAGGGGCAGGGGCGGCTTGGCCGACTCGGCCTTGGCGACGGCGGCGTGGCGGTCGCGGTCTCCTGGAGGGAGACGGCAGCGCGGGGCGGCGGGCCGGCCTGGCTCGGCTGGGCTTCGGCCCAGTCGGGCGCTGAAGTTTTTTTTAAATTGATTCCGCCGAAAATAAATCCTAGAAAAATAAATAAAAATCTAAAAATGCCAAAACAAATTTTCACCGTCTAAATAAAATATTTAGAACAAGATGAACATTTTCTTGGCCCTAAAATGCAACTTTGAAAACATGCAATTTTTCTAATGCAAATAAAATATCAATAAAATCCGAATAAAATCAAATATTTGATTTTAATATTTTTCCTCCAATATTTCATTCATTTTGGAGAAGTCATATTATCTCCTCTCATATATTTTAATATGAAATATTTTTGGAGAGAAAAATAATTAAAACAAATAATCCTCGTTTCAATATTTGGTAAAATTCAAATATGAAAACAGTGAAATCCCCAACTCTCTCTCCGAGGGTCCTTGAGTTGCTTAGAATTTCGAGGATCGCGAAACGAAATGCAACAAAAACATGATATGCATGAATGATCTATGTATAACATTTCAAATTAAAAATTTGGGATGTTACATTATTGGCCTACTCTCTTCAAAGATGCCCGTAAGTTTGTCTTATCTTGTGATGAATGCCAAAGGATTGGTAATATTAGTAGACGTCAAGAAATGCCTATGAATTATTCACTTGTTATTGAACCATTTGATGTTTGGGGCTTTGATTACATGGGACCTTTTCCTTCCTCTAATGGGTATACACACATTTTAGTTGCTGCTGATTATGTTACTAAGTGGGTAGAAGCTATTCCAACTAGTAGTGCTGATCATAACACTTCTATTAAGATGCTTAAAGAAGTTATTTTCCGAGGTTCAGAGTCCCTAGATATTTAATGACTGATGGTGGTTCACATTTTATTCATGGTGCCTTTCGTAAAATGCTCGCTAAGTATGATGTTAATCATAGAATTGCATCCCCTTATCACCCACAGTCTAGTGGTCAAGTAGAATTGAGTAACAGAGAGCTCAAATTAATTTTGCAAAAGACTGTTAATAGATCTAGAAAGAATTGGTCCAAGAAACTTGATGATGCATTATGGGCATATAGAACTGCATATAAAATCCTATGGGTATGTCTCCGTATAAAATGGTTTATGGAAAAGCATGTCACTTACCTCTCGAACTAGAACATAAGGCATATTGGGCCATTAAAGAGCTCAACTATGATTTCAAACTTGCCGGTGAGAAGAGGTTATTTGACATAAGCTCACTTGATGAATGGAGAACCCAAGCCTATGAGAATGCCAAACTGTTTAAAGAAAAAGTTAAAAGATGGCATGATAAAAGGATACAAAAGCGTGAGTTTAATGTAGGTGATTATGTGTTGCTATTCAACTCTCGTTTAAGATTTTTTGCAGGAAAACTTCTCTCTAAATGGGAAGGACCTTACGTTATCAAGGAGGTCTATCGTTCCGGTGCCATAAAAATCAACAACTTTGAAGGCACAAATCCGAAGGTGGTAAACGGTCAAAGAATCAAACATTATATCTCAGGTAATCCCATAAATGTTGAAACTAATACTATTGAAACCGTAACCCCGGAGAAATACATAAGGGACACTTTCCAGAATGTTTCAGACTCCGAAAAGGAATATGTATGTGGTACGGTAAGTAAACCGACTCCAAAACAGTTCTAATGGCAATTTTTCTCCGTTTTGGAATATTTAGAAAATTAGGAAAATAAGAAGCAGTCCGGGAAGGACACGAGGCTTCCACGAGGGTGGGAGGCGCGCCCTATCCCCTGGGCGCGCCCCCTGCCTCATGGGCACCTCGTGTACTCTCCTGACTCCATTTTCTTGCACGATACTTCTTTTGGTCGGTAAAAATTCACTATATAATCTCCCGAAGGTTTTGACCACCATATCACGCAATTATCTTCTGTTCTTGTTTCGAGCTGTTTTCTGTCAGGGTTGTCAAGGCCAGGCATCATGTCGTCCCCCTCCTCCAACAATGGTGACAACGATGCTTGGCTAATGAAGATAGAGCTGAAGAGGGAAGAACCCATGGAGATCAACAAGGATGAAGGGATCAAGAAGGTCACGGAGGACCAAGTTCCGGCAACAGAAGACATCCTTCAACTTGATCACAATCTTCTACCCCAACTGAGATTGAAGCTTTCAAGATGATTGAGTTAGCTCGTATACAAAACAAGTATCTCACACGTGAAAATATTTTGTTGAAGGAGCATATCGTTGCACTCAAGGGCATCATCCGCAAGTTGGAGGATCTCTTACACTCGATGTGCGACTACCCATCATCACCACCATCTTCTTCACCCCCAAAGAACGAGACATAATCACATGGGTATGGGCACTCCCCTTGGCAACTGCCAAGCTTGGGGGAGGTGCCCCGGTATCGTATCACCATCACACTCCTATCTTTACCGTTTTTCTTAGTTCGATCCTTTTAGTAATATCTAGATCTAGTAGAATAAAGTTTTTGGTATGATTTAGTTTTGAGTTTTGCTTTATGATCCCTTTTTGCAATCGACTCCGTGAGCTATATATAATAAAGATTAGTGTTGAGTCAGGGGCTTGATTATCTTGCTATGATCTTGAGGGAATAAAAGAAAAGAAAAATAATAAAAAGAAATAAAGAGGTCATCTTGATCTTATGGAGAGTAATGACTTCACATAGAAAGATTATGATGATTAAAAGTTGTTGAGAGTTCACAAACATAGCTTTGGTCATCGTTGCAATTAATAGGAAGTAATAAAGAAAGAGAGGCTTCACATATAAATATACTATCTTGGACATCTTTTATGATTGTGAGCACTCATTAAAATATGACATGCTAAGGAGTGGATGTTGGACAAGGAAGACAACGTAATGGGTTATGTTTTCTTACATCTGAAATAAAGTATATTGTCATGGATCATCCAACATGTTGAGCTTGCCTTTCTCCCTCATGCTAGCCAAATTCTTTGCACCAAGTAGAGATACTACTTGTGCTTCCAATACCCTTAAACCCAGTTTTGCCATAAGAGTCCACCATATCTACCTATGGATTGAGTAAGATCCTTCAAGTAGTGCAAACAATAAAAATTGCTCTCTAAATATGTATGATTTATTAGTGTGGAGAAAATAAGCTTTATACGATCTTGTGATGTGGAAGAAATAAAAGCGACAGACTGCATAATAAAGGTCCATATCACAAGTGGCAATATAAAGTGACGTTCTTTTGCATTAAGATCTCATGCATCCAACCATGAAATTGCATGAAAACCTCTGCTTCCCTCTGTGAAGGGCCTATCTTTTACTTTTATCTCTTATCCTTATGCAAGAGTCATGGTGATCTTCACCTTTCCTTTTTACGTTTTATCCTTTGGCAAGCACCTTGTGTTGGAAAGATCCTGATATATATATATATATATATATATATATATATATATATCCAATTGGATGTAAGTTAGCATGAACTATTATTGTTGACATTACCCTTGAGGTAAAAGGTTGGGAGGCGAAACTATAAGCCCCTATCTTTCTCTGTGTCCGATTAAAACTCCGTAACCACACGTATTGCGTGAGTGTTAGCAATTGTGGAAGACTAAATGATAGTTGAGTATGTGGACTTGCTGAAAAGCTCTTACATAGACTCTTTCCGATGTTATGATAAATTGCAATTGCTTCAATGACTGAGATTATAGTTTGTTAGTTCTCAATGAAATTTCTGATTCATACTTGACATTGTGAATAGATTATTGCTTGAGAATAAGAAATCATATGACAATATCCATATATGTTGCTGTTATAATAATGATCATGATGCCCTCATGTCCGTATTTTATTTTATCGACACCTCTACCTCTAAACATGTGGTCATATCTATCGTTATCGGCTTCCGCTTGGGGACAAGCGAGGTCTAAGCTTGGGGGAGTTTATACGTCCATTTTGCATCATGCTTTTATATTGATATTTATTGCATTATGGGCTGTTATTACACATTATGTCACAATACTTATGCATTCTCTCTTATTTTACAAGGTTTACATAAAGAGGGAGAATGCCGGCAGCTGGAATTCTGGGCTCGAAAAGGAGCAAATATTAGAGACCTATTCTGCACATCTCCAAAAGTCCTGAAACTTCACGGAAGTCATTGTTGGAATTAACAAAAAATACTGGACTAAGAAAATACCAAAGGGGGCCACACCCTGGCCACGAGGGTGGGAGGCGCGCCCTACCCCCCAGGGCGCGCCCCCTGCCTCGTGGGCCCCCTAGTGGCCCTCCGGTGCCCATCTTCTGCTATATGAAGTCTTTCGTCCGAGAAAAAAATCAGAAGCAAGCTTTTGGGAAGAAACTCCGCCGCCACGAGGCGGAACCAATCTAGGGCTCTGGCGGAGCTGTTATGCTGGGGAAACTTCCCTCCGGGAGGGGGAAATCATCGCCATCGTCATTGCCAACGCTCCTCTCATCGGGAGGGGGTCAATCTCCATCAACATCTTCACCAGCACCATCTCCTCTCAAACCCTAGTTCATCTCTTGTATCCAATCTTTGTCCCAAAGCCTCAGATTGGTACCTGTGGGTTGCTAGTAGTGTTGATTACTCCTTGTAGTTGATGCTAGTTGGTTTCTTTGGTGGAAGATCATATGTTCATATCCTATATGCATATTAATACCCCTCTGATTATGAACATGAATAAGCTTTGTGAGTAGTTACGTTTGTTCCTGAGGACACGGGAGAAGTCTTGCTATTAGTAGTCATGTGAATTTGGTATTCGTTCGATATTTTGATGAGATGTATGTTGTCTCTCCTCTAGTGGTGTTATGTGAACGTCGACTACATGACACTTCACCATTGTTTGGGCCTAGAGGAAGGCATTGGGAAGTAATAAGTAGATGATGGGTTGCTAGAGTGACAGAAGCTTAAACCCTAGTTTATGTGTTGCTTCGTAAGGGGCTGATTTGGATCCATATGTTTCATGCTATGGTTAGGTTTACCTTAATACTTCTTTTGTAGTTGCGGATGCTTGCAATAGGACTTAATCATAAGTGGGATGCTTGTCCAAGTAAGGACAGCACCCAAGCACCGGTCCACCCACATATCAAATTATCAAAGTACCGAACGCGAATCATATGAACGTGATGAAAACTAGCTTGACGATAATTCCCATGTGTCCTCGGGAGCACTTTTCTCTATATAAGAGTTTGTCCAGGCTTGTCCTTTGCTACAAAAAGGATTGGGCCACCTTGCTGCACTTTATTTACTCTTGTTACTTGTTACCCGTTACAAATTACCTTATCACAAAACTATCTGTTACCTATAATTTCAGTGCTTGCAGAGAATACCTTACTGAAAACCGCTTGTCATTTCCTTCTACTCCTCGTTGGGTTCGACACTCTTACTTATCGAAAGGACTACGATAGATCCCCTATACTTGTGGGTCATCGCCATCTTGGCCATCAATTCAAGGAGCATGGTGACGGTGTTTACCCCCCTGAGGCTCTGGTTTACAAGAATTTACGGGCATCGTGGTTCAGAGGACCGGGCTGGGGACCGGGAGAAAGAAGAGGACGTGGCAGATCGGGTCGAGGTCGCGGCCGAGGCCGTGGCTCGTCTCAGAGGAGCCAGGAGATGTGGACTGAGCAGGAGGATCCAGAAAGTCTGAGGGGAGATGTTGCTATGGATGACGCGGATAACAACAGGAAGAGGGGTTCTCTCATGGTGTCGGACCCGAAGGGCTCTGCTAGCTCTACGCCCACTGTCCAACCAAGTAACCCTTTGCTCTTGCAGCAGAACCAAGATGCACATGCGAGTTCTCCCTCAAAGCAGGAACCAAAGAGGAACAAACTGTCGCTACCTGCCCCAGATAATGCTATGGTTAAGAACCTAGTTTTGACAATAAACAATGATGCGCGTTTGGCAGGCTCCCATGTGGAGTCGCGCCATGCACAATGAGTCTACTATGTTGGAACTGTCGCGGGGCTGGCAAACCCGCGACAGTTCGAGAGCTTCGTGATCTAACGAGGCAACTTGCCCCCTCTGTATTATGCATCATTGAAACTCAGATAGAGGGCTCTCAAGTAGAGAATTTAGCAGGCTCATTAGGTTTTACCAATAGCTTTGTAGTCAGTAGCTCTGGCAGAAGTGGTGGACTCGGTATCTTTTGGAATGATGAAATAAAGCTAGTGGTTGATGGCTACTCCAAGTATCATATTAATGTTGTGATTGATGATTTGGCTCACATAAAAACAAGGGTCACCTTCGTCTATGGGGAGGCCCAAGTTTCAGAAAGATATAAAACATGGGACATGTTGCGTAGTATCGTTGGAGTTAAGGATCTGCCATGGATGGTTATGGGAGATTTCAACGAGGTGTTATACTCGCACGAGCATGATGGAGTGGCAAACAGAAGTCAGGCATAGATGGACGCGTTTAGAGATGCACTTGATACGTGCGGTTTGTCAGATATAGGGTTCAAGGGAATCGGCTGGACTTTTGAAAAAAGGTGGCAGGGGGGACTTACACCAAAGTACGACTGGATAGATGTGTCGCAAACCCAGCGTGGTCCCTGGCCTTCCCAATGGCATCTCTAGAACACAAACATGTGGCTTCTTCCGATCATATCCATATATTCCTCTAGCTTAATACGTTGCATGCATGTGCACGAGGACCGAGGCAGTTCAGGTACGAGATGTGCTGGGAGCGCGACCTCATGCATGCGGAAGTAATTGGCGAGGGCTGGGCCTCACAGAATCTGGAACAGGGCCGACCGCTGGAGTAGGTTCGACAAAAGCTGCAGCGGGTGTCGGGGGATCTCTCTGCATGGGATCGCGTGCATTTTGGGAAAGTCAGGCAGCAGATTGCTTGGCTGCAAAAACAGCTACAGGAGCTGTGCGGTCTCCCAGGTAGATCCGGTCATAATCATTTGGAGTTAAAAATCACAGAAAATCTGGTTGAGCTTTATCATCGCGAGGAAATTTTATGGCGACAGAGGGCAAGGCTCGAGTGGCTGATGCATGGAGATAAAAATACGTACTTTTTTCATTTACGTGCGAGTAGAAGGAGACGGAAAAAGTCTTATCAGGGCTCTACAGAAGGAGTCCAGTCAGATCACTGAGGATAGAGATGAGATGGAAGCAATGACCACCGCTTTTTACAAGAACTTGTACACCTCAGAGGGGGTGCAGGATATGGAGAGTGTCCTCTCAACCGTGCCCCGCAAAGTAACACGGGGCATGAATGATATGTTGAACGAGCCCTACACACAAGCAGAAGTCAAAAAATCCCCTTTCCAAATGTTTCCCACAAAGTCACCGGGCCCGGATGGGTTCCCGGCCCATTTCTTTCAACGCCATTGGGAGATCTGTGGTGATGATGTTACAAAAGCAGTGCTTGACATTGTGGAGGGCAAGGAGTCAGCAAGAAGCATCAACGAGACAGTCTCAGTGTTGATCCCAAAGGTGAAAAATCCCACGTTATTGTCACAGTTCCGGCCCATCAGCCTTTGCAATATCCTCTACAAAATTGCATCCAAGGTAATATCTAACCGTTTGAAAATCATTTTACCGGAGATCATTTCAGAGGAGCAGTCAGCTTTCGTTCCGGGGAGATTGATAACTGATAATATTGTGACTGCTTACGAGTGTCTGCACTTCATGAAGAGGAACAAAGCAAAGAAACATCAATCATGTGCTTTGAAACTTGACATGATGAAAGCTTATGATAGAGTCGAGTGGGAGTACTTGCAAGCAATCATGCTGAAACTTGGTTTCTCTCTGAGATGGGTGGATATTGTTATGGGACTGGTATCTTCAGTCACTTTTTCAGTCCAGTTTAATGGGAAGAGGTTGGAGGAGTTTACACCAACACGTGGAATCAGACAAGGGGACCCGACATCTCCGTACTTGTTCTTGCTAGCAGCAGAGGGCCTTTCGTGCCTGTTAAAATCTAGAAGTGAGTCATCCAACATGAGTGGTTTACAAGTGGCGCCTTCGGCACCAAAGGTGAATCATTTATTATGCGCTGATGACAGCCTGCTGTTCTTCAAGGCAAATAGTATGGGTGCTACCGAGGTGAACCTAGTCCTGGACAGGTACTGTCGGGCTTCAGGACAGCGCATTAACTACAAGAAGTCATCTGTTTATTTCAGCAAAGGGGTTCCCGAGAGCATCTGAACAGAGGTGAAGGCGGTGATGCAAGTTCCAAACGAGACCCTAAATGAGAAATATTTAGGAATGCCCTCGGACATAGGCTCTTCTAAAAACGGTGCTTTTAAATATTTGAAGGACCATCTATGGAGCAAAGTTCAAGGGTGGATTGAGAGCACAATGTCTTCAGCAGGCAAGGAGGTTTTGGTAAAAGCGGTTGCCCAAACAGTTCCAGTCTTCTCTATGTCCTGTTTCAAATTGCCACGAGGTCTGTGCGAACACCTAAATTTGTTAATTCGGAAATTTTGGTTGGGGAGCAAAGAAGGAAAGCGCAAACCCCATTGGGTCTCGTGGAAAACTATGACTCAACCAAAAGGCATGGGTGGGCTAGGTTTCAAGGATTTTGAGCTATTTAATCTGGCTATGTTAGCCAAACAGGCATGGAGGCTATTGCAGGAGCCGGACTCTCTTAGCGCGCGCATATTAAAGAGCATATATTATCCAAGTTGTTCGATCTTGGAAGCTTCTTTGGGAAATCACCCTAGCCAGATTTGGAGAGCCATAGTGGAGGGACGTGACACTCTAAAAGTTGGTCTGATTAAGCGTATTGGAACCGGAGAAACGACAAGGATCTGGGAAGACAACTGGCTACCTAGAGAGGAGATGATGAAACCTTATGGGTGCATTACTCAAAACCCTCCGCTGCTAGTGTCCGAGCTCATAGATAGCACATCAACATGTTGGGTCAGAGAAAGAGTGGAGTCAGTGTTCATGCCGATGGATACTCAAGTCATACTACGTATCCCCTTATGCACCCGCAATGTTCCAGATTTTTGGAGTTGGCACTATGAAAAGAATGGCCTCTTTTCGGTCCGTTCGGCATACCGCATGCTTGTGGCTACCAAATCAAGAAGAGAAGTATGGCTGGAGAATAATGCGGGTACTTCAAGCGCGACGACGGAGGAAAGATCTTGGAAGTGTTTGTGGAAAACTAGAGTCCCTGGAAAGGTGAGGATGTTCCTTTGGAGACTATCAAAGCATTCGATCCCAACGAACGACGTCCGGGCTAGAAGACATATGGCACATTCGAACTCATGTGGTCTATGCGGGGCTCCCGATTTGTGGAGACATTCACTCCTAGATTGCACGATGTCATGGTGCACCTGGGCGCTTGTAGACGGGGAACTTTTGCAAAAACTGGCGGAAACCACCGAACCAAAGGCCAAGCAGTGGCTCTTTACATTAATGGAGCTGTTATCACATGCTAAATTTGTGAAGCTCTCGGTGACTCTGTGGGCTATCTGGGCAGCGAGGCGGAAGGCCATTCATGAAGGAATTTTTTAAAGCCCACATGCGATCATGTCTTTTGTCGACAGGTACATCGATGAACTTGAGGTAATCAATGGGAGACAGGAGCCGGCAAGGACCGAACCCAGGGTGGTAATCATCGGCGGCAGGAAACCAAAAGCCCCTCCAGCGGGCTATGCCAAAATTAACGTAGATGCGGGGTGCAGAACAGGAAGCAGGGGGACAGCTGCAGCGGTATGCAGAGATAACATGGGGACGTTCCTCGGAAGTTCGGCTCTAGTCATCAGAGGAGTGGATGACCCTGCGACTCTAAAGGCAATTGCGTGCTGGGAAGCCCTGGCGCTCGCAGCTGATCTTCATTTAAATCAGTTTGTCATATCTTCTGATGCAAAGGAGGTGGTGAGTGCTATCCACAACGACAGTAGCGGTCCTTATGGAGCTATCATTAAGGAGATCAGAGTCCAACAATTATCTTTTCATTGTAATTTTCGTTTTGAAGGTCATTTGAACAATTTAGAAGCTCATAGATTAGCCAAGCATTCTCTTTCCTTGGGTCTGGGGCGCCATGTTTGGCTAGGCCAACCCCATGACCTGAACTGTATTCCACTTCATATGGTTTTTGATGAATAAAGCTTGGTTATTTCCCTTAAAAAAATTGATGTGGGAGCTACCCTGATCGAACGTCAGCGCCATATTGGAATCCTTTTTATTTTGTGCAGCATTGGTTGAGGTTACCAAAAAAATAATAAACAGAAAACCAATGGCGGGGAGGAAAAAACCTAGAAAGAAAGTGAGACGAACCTACCAACTCGATAAAGGAGGGAGGTCCTTGTAAATAGGAATCCTAGCGAAGTCAGCAGCCCCGGGTTATTCGGCTAATCCAATATTCTGGACTTTCTAGATTGCGCAAATATGGATCATTGGCAGCCGCTTCTTTTCTTTGACCGAATCTCGTGTTCCCTTTGCACCCAGCGGCAAGATTATTGCTCACACACCACCACTACTTTTCTTACTCCTTTGCAACTCCTGCTTAGTGCTTGGTGCCTAAACTTGTGTTTTTTTTTGCGGGTGACTAAACTTGTGTTTTTGACAAGCCCTTGCTGCTTAAACTGAAGGATACTGTATTTCTTTTAGCCAGGGTCAACTGGAGCACAGCATATTGTACGTGCCAAAGTTGTCATCGCATAGGTAAGGCACAAAAAGCGGCATGAAGCAGGCGTATTGTTGTGCTGTATCTTCTACAGGGAAATACAGTACCAATTCCAAGCTGCCTAAATGAACATTGTTTTCTCTCGTTGACTTGCTAAAATCTACTGTTCTTTTATTCGTCACATTATTCTCTTTGACAACTGATTGGGTGTGAACTTTTTATGGCTGAATCGTATCGATGTCGACGTTAAGCGTCAACTAAATCTCCCTTTATCAAAAAAAGTTCTAGTATTTCGAAACATGTCAAAATTTAGAAATGCAAACCGAGCTCAGTTACAATTCGGATGCAAGAACAACTTTCGGTTGCTTCGAGAGAGCTGGTTTCTCCAGCTAATTAAACGAAGTCACACAAACACTAGTTTTTTTAATTTGTATGCTTAAAAGAATAGTCCCTTTTTTTTAGCCCGAAATAGTCCCTTTTTTGCATGAACACAATACATTCTTCAGTTCTTTTATGGATATGAGGCACCGGCACTTCTGATATTCCAGCATGATCAATAGGTGATTTTCCCTAATACATGTCATTAGCTCCATGTCCAAGGAAGTCGTGATCCATTAATTACTTTGGGAATGAAGCTTACGGCATGATGGCACGAAAAGTGCCGCCACTGATAGCCCCCCTCTGGCTGTCTTCCTTCCTTCTCTGTTCCTTTCTTTAACAACTCTCTTTGAGTCCGACAGCTTATAGTACACAGTTCTTTTTTGAAGGGAGTCTTGGTACACACTGACACGACAGTTTCCTACTAGTTTATCAGTGATCCAGAGTCAAAGGAACCCGCGATATGACATCCCGTAACACTGCCGATCAGCTTCGGATGGATCACCGAGGTACTGTAAATCAGGGCCGCAGCTACATCATCTGTAGTACTTGGTCAGGAACATCCGCTTACACCATGAATAAAACAGTACATGAAAAAGTAAGAGGGTGGACTTTTCCCAATGATTCTCTCTATATAAACCGTGGCATCGGCCATGATTAACATCACAATCTCACCCCAAAAGCACACGGTTGCAGCTCGCCTCGTGGGCGGAAACGGGGTACGACTTCCTGGAAGCTGCAGCCTCGAGTGATTCTTCTTCCACAGTACAGTGATCAGTCGAGCCGTACGACCTTGACCGTTGAGGCGAGCGATGCTCCCTGCTAGTTCTTGCTCGAAAATGCTGGGCAGAATTTGGTCTTGGTGAAGAAGGATTTATTTTCATTCTTGTTTAATTTGGTTTCATGCTCCGATGGCAGCAGCTGCGGAGGCAAGGAGCAGAGTCGCCATGGACGTCATCGCGCCGGACCGCACCAAGATCGCGCCGGAGATCGAGAAGGACGAGGCCCTGGAGGGCGACAGGGAGTCGGACCCCGCGCTGGCGTCGACGCGCGAGTGGCAGTTCGAGGCCATGCCGCGGTGGCAGGACGAGCTGACGGTGCGGGGCATGGTGGCGGCGCTGCTCATCGGGTTCATCTACACCGTCATCGTGATGAAGATCGCGCTCACCACCGGGCTGGTGCCCACGCTGAACGTCTCCGCCGCGCTGCTCTCCTTCCTGGCGCTCCGCGGGTGGACGCGCCTGCTGGACCGCTTCGGCATCGTGTCCCGCCCATTCACGCGGCAGGAGAACACCATCGTCCAGACCTGCGGCGTGGCCTGCTACACCATCGCGTTCGCCGGTTAGCACCGCATCATTCCTGGTCATGCCATGACGCCAGTCTCTGTAGTATAGTTCTTGATTGATTGGTGTTTGTGACTGGGCGCTGCAGGTGGGTTCGGGTCAACCTTGCTGGGCCTGAACAAGAAGACGTACGAGCTGGCCGGAGACTCGCCGGGCAACGTGCCGGGAAGCTGGAAGGAGCCAGGGATAGGCTGGATGACGGGATTCCTCCTTGCTTGCAGCTTCGGGGGCCTCCTCACCTTGATTCCCCTCAGACAGGTCTCTTTCTTCCCTTCCGTTTTCCCAACCTTTTTGTGTGCAATGTGTTACGATATACTACTAGTAGTACGTTACATTAAATTAGCTCATCCACACCGGATATATATGCACGGTTGTATTTTAATAAGTTTAGAACGGATACAAATTTAAGAAGATAACACAATCCGTTACACGTTAGACAATTGCGCCTGGTTTTCATTTTCTTTTTTCTAAAAAAATATTCTGATATATTCATCTTCAATCATGACAGTACAACAAACATCAGAAATAATAAAAATTACATTCAGATCCGTTGACCACCTAGCGACGACTACAAGCAGTGAAATTCGGTTTTCATCCGTTTGGCCACTTAATGATTTGACATAATGTGTTCAGGTATTGGTCGTTGACTACAAATTAGTTTACCCAAGTGGGACTGCAACTGCTATCCTTATAAATGGGTTTCATACCGATGTAGGGGACAAGAATTCAAGGTATGTACATTGTGACTTAGTTATGCTCGTTGCATTGTCCTTTCAATCATTAAACCGAGCAATTTGTAGTGAGTTTTTGACCTGTATGAATTAATCTTACCTTCTACGCATGACAGGAAGCAAATCCGTGGATTCCTGAAGTACTTTGGGGGTAGCTTTCTATGGAGTTTCTTCCAATGGTTCTACACCGGGGGAGATGCATGTGGATTTGTTCAGTTCCCTACTTTCGGTTTGAAGGCCTGGAAGCAAACGTAATTCTTTTGACTTGTTGCTTCTCATTGTGGATTGCCACAATTTTTGGCATGTGATCTCTTAACTCAAAGCTTATTATTTGTGTTTCAGATTCTACTTTGACTTTAGCATGACATACGTTGGTGCCGGGATGATTTGCCCACATATAGTAAATATCTCTACCCTCCTTGGTGCAATTATCTCATGGGGAATAATGTGGCCACTCATTAGTAAACACAAGGGGGATTGGTACCCTGCAAAAGCACCAGAAAGCAGCATGAAAAGTTTGTACGGTTACAAGGTATCTACCACAACTCTCTTTTTTCCTTTAGTTACAATCACATAAATTAATAGCATGCCGTAATGAAAACTTGCATGTCACTGACCATGATTTCGTCACCACCCAGGCCTTCATATGCATAGCTCTCATCATGGGGGATGGCATGTACCACTTCATAAAAATTGTTGGCATCACTGCTGTGAGCATGTATCGACAATTTAGTCGCAAGCAGGTTGACAACAAAGGTAAGCACAAAGGACAACATAAAATTCAGTGCATCACCAATCAAGAAATGAGTTTTTTTTTTCTAATGTTGAGCGAATGAATTGCAGCAAAAAATGTGGACGATACACTCTCACTTGAGGAATTTCAACGCCAGGAGATCTTTAAGAGAGGCCATATCCCCTCTTGGATGGCATACACCGGTTATGCCTTGTTTAGCGTTCTTGCAGTGGTTACCATACCAGTAATGTTCAAACAAGTGAAGTGGTATTATGTTGTTATAGCCTATGTCGTTGCCCCCATGCTTGGATTCGCTAATTCCTATGGTACGGGGCTTACCGACATCAACATGGGCTATAACTATGGCAAGATTGCTCTCTTTGTCTTTGCGGGATGGGCCGGCAAGGATAATGGTGTCATTGCAGGCCTTGTTGCTGGCACCCTAGTCAAGCAGCTGGTGCTTATCTCAGCCGATTTGATGCAAGATTTCAAGACGGGTTATCTCACTCAAACATCACCAAAATCGATGATGATTGCACAAGTTATTGGAACAGCCATGGGTTGCATTATCTCCCCCCTCACGTTCATGCTCTTCTACAAGGCATTTGATATTGGTAACCCAGATGGTACTTGGAAGGCACCTTATGCACTCATATACCGCAATATGGCAATACTTGGTGTGGAGGGCTTCTCAGTGTTACCGAAGTATTGCATTGCAATATCTGGCGGATTTTTCGCATTTGCGGCAATTTTCAGTATAGCAAGAGATGTCATGCCACACAAGTATGCGAAGTATGTGCCCCTACCAATGGCAATGGCAGTTCCATTCCTTGTAGGTGGGAGCTTTGCTATTGATATGTGCCTCGGGAGTTTGATAGTTTTTGCATGGACCAAGATAAACAAGAAGGAGGCTGGCTTCATGGTGCCCGCAGTTGCATCCGCTTTGATATGTGGGGATGGCATATGGACGTTTCCTGCTTCAATACTTGCTCTTGCCAAGATTAAACCACCAATTTGCATGAAGTTTCTACCTGCTGCCTAAACAACCAAAAAGTGTGCTAGGTGACCAAAGATGCATTGAATTTCCATAGTTGTGCCTCCCTGAACTATATTTGTAATGTGTTGTTTTATTCAGGATGCTTCGGTACTCGAGCTGTCTAGAGATGATAGAGTGGTGTGTGGTTTTACAATATTACAACTAGATGAATTTCCCCTTTTATTGATATTTCTTGTGATTATAACTTTAATCGGGTGTGCCTATTAAGTTGGCGTGAATACATAGTATGTACTTTGTGCTTGTACATTTGGAACTTGATATTTCTCTTAGTATATGACCCGCACAAGTATAAATCTTGGTTTTACTTATTGATGCACAGAGTACAGCTAAGCATGTAAATGATACTCATTCAGATTTCGCCTTGTTGTAACTCCCAACCATAGCCGCCACAACATCCCTACACGCCATTGCCACAGTCGCACTCCTCTTTCCCATCTGGCGGCCTCGACGACTACAAGAGGAGTGGGTATCCGCCTATCTCCTTATGTTTTTGTTCCCTAGTGACATCGACAAGGTGGCAACGACGATGGTGTGTTGGAATAAGATCTCTCCCTACCCCAACGGCTTTTGATCCAACACCGATGAAGGGACTATGAGAGTTTGTGTGCCCAGAAATGTTGGTTCTATTCATATCTTGGCAATTGGTGTGTCTTTTGAGGAGAACTATTGGTTGGCTATTCGTATGATGACTTTGACATCTTCTTCCGTGTTGTTCCGCGGCAGGTGAGGGAGTACTGGTGAAAGAACATGCGGTGCCCCCATGTTTGGTTTTGGTAATTGATGACAATCTCTATGGACTAATGGTTGCCTTGAGTTATATTTGAAGGATTTGTCCACAGGCATTTCTTGAATTTCATGTGTTGGTTTCAAGGAGTTTATGTGGTGATCAAGGTGTTATTAAGGAATTATCCAAAGATTGGTCATGTGAGAGTTGAGCTTATTGCAAGCATGTCTTGGAGAAGAAGATTGTGTGATCATTCATGTATATCTTCACGACATCATCCAAAAGAAGAGAGTTGAAAAGATTCAAGGTTGATCAAGACTAAGTCAAGAGTGAATCAACTTGATCAACTCACAAAGCGTAGAAGATGTACCGAGAGGGATCAAGCGATCCCATGGTGTGGTAAGCATTGTCAATTACGCTTTGTGTACTAACCCATGATCTTCGTGAGGGTTCTTTGTGGGGTTAGGTTGCGGTGTGCAAGTTCAAGTGAAGCATCATGAAAGAGATCAAATGCTTGAAGCTTGCCGTCCATTGTGGTGACAATGGACTTGTGAAGATGTTGCGGTGTGCAAGTTCAAGTAAAGCATCATGAAGAGATCAAATGCTTGAAGCTTGCCGTCCATTGTGGTGACAATGGACTTGTGAAGATGTGCGGAAGAGTGGCTCACCCATAGTGGAGTATGGGGGAGCAATCAACTAGTCTTCATCGATCCAATGCAACCAAGAAAGGTGGTCCAACTTGAGGGAGTCAAGATCGTCATCATCTAGCTCAAGTGGACCATGTGCAAGGCAAAGGTTTGCCCTTGATAGGTTTTCTATTTTACCGGTCTCGTGATGGTAGTTGGGAGACCGGGTTATAGGATCGATTGTCGTGCTATCAAGGGGGGCTCTCGATGAGTAGCTTGATCGTATCATTCGTAAAGAGCTCAAACCATTGCATCCTTGCATCATCTTTCTTGGTTCTTGTTTGGTTCTTCTCTTTGTGAGTTTTGGCGAGTTCATCGAAAACGGAGTTCACTCGCATCTTCTATGATGTTTTCGATGTTGGAAGGTTATGCCGGTTCTTCTCGGTTGGAGGTTTCACTCCTCTATTTTGTTGGCATAGCTTCCTTGCCTCTTCTTACTATAACCAGTCGCCGTTTTGATGCTACTCGTCGTCTTATATCCAACAAGCTTGAGTTTGCTCAATTCGGAGGTCATATGCAGAAGTTATGGCAGTTTTGGTTTCCCGTGGAGTATACTTGTTTTCGTCGAAGTGGCTTTAGGATGGTCCCAGCGGTAGTACCGCGGTACCCAGCGGTAGTACCGCTTAGGGGTCACAAGCGGCAGTACCGCTCCGCAGCGGTAGTACCGCTGGTGGGTCCTCAGCAGTAGTACCGCTGCGGTACCAGGCCCCTGCCGCGTCGACTCGAGGGGTCTTTTTTCGTGTCGGATTGTGCGGTACTTCGCAGCGGCAGTAGAGCGGCAGTGCCGCTCATGAGCGGTAGTACCGTCCTACCACCGCGGCAGTACCGCTCGAGTTCGTATCTCTCCTGCCCTCCTAACTCCACGGTAGTACCGCCCGGGGGAGCGGTAGTACCGCTGTTCCCAGCGGTAGTACCGCTGCCTTATGCGGTAGTACCGCCCTCTGCGGGGTTGTTTTGGGGGTAACGGTTGGATTGTTCCCTCCACTATAAAAGGGAGTCTTCTTCCCCAATGAACCTTATCTCTTGAGCTCGTGTTCTTCCCCCATTGTTGACCTTCTTCGAGCTTGCTATCTCTCAATCCCTCCATGGATTCTTACTAGTTTTTGGGGGAAAAGAGAGAGAGGAGATCTAGATCCACATTTCCACCAATCACTTTCTCCTCTAGGTGAGGGGAACCCCTTGGATCTAGATCTTGGAGTTCTTGGTGTTCTCCTTCTCGTTCTTCCTCTCTTTTTCCTCCCTAGCATTAGTTGCTTTGATGGGATTTGAGAGTGAAGGACTTGGGCACTACGTGTGCCATTGCCATTGCATTTGGTGCATCGGTTTGAGTTCTCCACGGTGATACGTGGAAGTTACAAGTTGAGAAGCTTATTA
The DNA here is from genome assembly GCF_002575655.3 of Aegilops tauschii subsp. strangulata. Taxonomy (NCBI): domain Eukaryota; kingdom Viridiplantae; phylum Streptophyta; class Magnoliopsida; order Poales; family Poaceae; genus Aegilops; species Aegilops tauschii. The sequence continues at coordinate 341,144,211 of NC_053040.3, read as the reverse complement.
CTCTTGGGTGCTTGGTGCCCTTGAGCTTGTTCCTCTTGGGTGCTTGGGCACCCTAGACGGTTGGTGGTGTTCGGAGCTCAATCATTGTGGTGTAAAGCTCCGGGCAAGCGTCGGGGTCTCCAATTAGGTTGTGGAGATCGCCCCGAGCAATTTGACGGGTACCGGTGACCGCCCCCAAGGGTTGCGAAAGCGTACGGGTTCGGTGACCGCCCCCAAGGGTTGCCATTTGTACGGGTTCGGTGACCGCCCTCAAGGGTCCCTTAGTGGAATCACGTCATCTTGCATTGTGCGAGGGCGTGAGGAGATTATGGTGGCCCTAGTGGCTTCTTGGGGAGCATTGTGCCTCCACACGCATCCGCAAGGGTGTGAACTTCGGGATACATCGTCGTCTCCGCGTGCCTCGGTTATCTCTTACCCAAACCCTTTACTTATGCACTTTACTTTGTGATAGCCATATTGTTTCTTGTCATATATCTTGCTATCACTTAGTTGTTTATCTTGCTTAGCATAAGTTGTTGGTGCACATAGGTGAGCCTAGTTGTTGTAGGTTTTGTGCTTGTCAAATTAACCGCTAGGTTTATTCCGCATTTGTTCAAGCCTAAACCGTAATTATTTTAAAGCGCCTATTCACCCCCCCCCTCTAGGCGACATCCACGATCTTTCAACTGGACTAAGGGGTCCTCGGGCTGCCAGCCTATCTTCTATGGGCCGGACAGGTGGGCTGTTATGCAACTACTAGAAGGCCGAGCTATAAGGCGGCTCCGTGTCCGAACTGGAAGCCTGGGAGTGCCCTCCAAGTCAAGATGGGAGAATCGGCATGTTTATCTCTTTATTGTAACCGATTATGAGTAACCCTAGTACCCTGGTGTCTATATAAACCAGAGGGTTTTACTCCGTAGAGGCTAGAAGAACTACCATCATCCTACCCACTTAGGGTTTAGTTAATCTGATCTCGTGGTAGATCGACTCTGTAATCATCCTATACACTTCAATATAATCAAGCAGGACGTAGGGTTTTACCTCTTCGAGAGGGCCCGAACCTGGGTAAACACCGTCTCCTTCGTCCCTTGTTCCCCATTGATCCAAGATCCATAGCTCGGGACCCCCTACCCGAGATTCGCCGGTTTTGACACCGTCATTGGTGCTTTCATTGAGAGTTCCATTGTTGGATCGCCGAAGGATCAATGGCTCTTATGGTCATCAACTGTGCCACCCGCCCAAGGGACACCTTCGTCCTCGGCCAGATTTTTGAGTTCAGCAGTATCGTGCTGCACGCCGATCCGATCGGCCGTCTCGGCCAGGTCGAAAGCTTTGCCCCTAATCAGGAGATCAGGTTCGGGAACCTAGAGTTCATCACCGACTCCCGGGGAGATCTTACTCTGAGAAAATCTTCAGCTCCCCTTGAAAAACTTGCTAATCCCGTCACTTCAACTTCGGAAGCGGTAAACCTAATAGGGGCCGATGACACCCGGGGCACAGCCGTAAAGCTCGACCGTGTCGATCCGTCCGAACTAGTTTTGGCCGAATACCACCTGGGCGCGACTTTGAACGCCCCTAGAGCAGCGATACTGCGGGTCAACCCCGAATACTCTGAGAGCATGGACCCAGCAGATCTCTCATCGTTGAATGAGCTAATGGACCGGATCCGAGCCATGGGAATTTCGGACGGCCGATCCTCGGTCTATGATCAGATCGGGCTCAAACCCGATAACAGGGAAATTTACATCGCACCTGTCACACACCTCGTCGCCACCACCGAGGATTTGGCTGAAGGCTCACAAACACCTAAGTTAAGAACGGATTATGTCCGGGTTTCCGATCATCCGATCCAGGCCTCTAGCTCGGAATCCGATGATCGCCCCGGAAGGAGCCCGGGATCAAGCCCCGACTCGAAGCGTGACCTCGAGTCCGCGCAACAGTACTCGGTCGACAGTCCGGATTCCAAACCTGACGCGCTGAATACCGCGATGGCGCAGAACACCGGTGTCGAAGCCCCGGACCCACAACTCATTTGGACGCAAAGTTTTTTCCCACCCACCCCCACGTTGAGTACTCTCCAAGTAACTCGCGGAAGCCAGACATATGGGATCTAATGTATGTAAAGCAGCAACCCGGAGAAACGGTCCACCACTTCTGGGCCAGATTACTCATGGTCAAAAACAAAATGGCTGATTGTTGTGACCAGGAACTCTTAGCGACCTTTTGGCATAACTGCCAAGACAAAGGATTCCTGAATGCCCTCGCCCGTCGCCACGTTCAAAACTTCACTGAGCTATCAGATCTGGTACGCAAATATTGCACCATGGAAAGCGCCTGGAAGGCACAACGAATGCACGTGGACTCAATCCATGCCGAAGAACCCAGAAAAGCTTAGGCAAAACGTGTATACCCACGACTACTAAAAATTTAGCAATAAAAATCAATAACATCGCCTACTAAACTCTAATAATGCTTACATCGCCTACTAAAAATCTAGCAATAAAAATAGAAGGTGCAGCCCTAGTGATTGCACATATAAATGATTCAATCAAACATAAGAAGAAGAAAAAGAGAGAGAAAAAATACCACAGGAATCTTCACGTAAAATCAATAACATATGACTTACGATGTGCAATACTTATGGCACACATCTAGATGTGTTTTAGCAAAACTTTTATTATTATTACTGAACACAGTGGAGACGTAGCGTATATGTACGCACACACACTCATCCCTATGAACGCACGCATGCACACCCTATCCTATGAGCATGCTCGAGACGTCATCTTGATATTGACGAAGTTGCCACACTCGCCTTCGTACTCGATGTGAACATCTCCTCCAACTAAACGCATATCGCCTAAAGGCCTGAAATAAACCTAGAAAATGCGAGCACCGGTTCAAACGCTGCCCAAGTGTCTCTAGGCACATGATAGATGGAAAAACATCGCACACTTCTTTCCACCATCGAGGATTTCCCCATCAACGCGAGGGAAATCTGTCTTTGGCATGTGAGGTGATCCAAATCGACTCGTGCTAGTATTGGATCCCTCGCCCTCCTCCATGCTAGAGTAATCCGCCAACTCGAATCAAACCGGATTTTGGGGAAAGTTTTTCTTACCCTTGACCAGGGCGGGTGCTGGGTCCAAGGACGCCCGAATCGCATCACCCTGGTCTGCTTTAGCATCGCTGTTGCCCGTGGGTCGCTGCCCATGCGGCTGTGGTCAAGTCATCAATGATGTGCCGGATTCCAGATCATGGAGATGCGAAGTGCCTCCATGGTCGAGTCCACCGTCAGCATCCAGGCTCCCAAGTTCTGGGCCGCGGTAAGCAGCAGCTGGATGGATGCGGTTGTCGCCTCACTCTCCTTGCGCATCTACGCAATCTCCGCCACCACCTTCTCCATGATCACCCTGGACGCCTCCGCTCGGATCCCGCGCCCCAAAATCTACCGACCCGTTGCTCTCCTGATGGATAGGAGAAAAATTTCCCCCAATCCGGCCTCACACGGGGATTTACCTGTTGATTCTGAGGATGTTGCGGATCAAGATGGCTATGATACCAGATCTCACGATCTCTCACTTGATTATACACCAGATTCAATGCGGGGTCGCGGCGTCACACCGGAATTGGGGAAGAAATGTTGACGTGCCAGCTTGAGGAAGAAAGGTAGGGGAAGGATAGACTGAGTCTCGATACACTATTCTTGACTGCCCTCTCCACAGAATAGTCGCACCTTTTTATACCGTTGGAGCGCTTACTCTCTGGGCTGGGCCTTGTGATGTTGTTGGGCCTCGCTATCCACCTAGTCTTCACGTTGTCTCTGCCTCTCGTCGGTTCGCCTCTCCTCTGGTAGGTGCATGGTCGTGACAAGATGTTTCGCACGGCCTCACTCAATGCACTCCTCTTCAGCACTAATCCATGGTTGAAATCTTCCTTGAACGCACGAATTGGAGCATGGTGGTAGTCCATTTACTGTTGGACTGTTTTTCTGGTTTACAAAGATCGGGTTATCGTATTTGTGCATATTCTGCCTCCTATCCAAACAAACAACTTGATTAGATGTCTCCGGACGAAAGTCTAAGTACAGATCCGGATTGACGATGGCAGCGTCATCGACATCGTTCCTCTGTTAGGAGCATTGCTTTAGGAGAGATGGCTTGGAGGTCCTAGTTGGTGTTTCTTCGGTGCTCGTCGTGGTTCTAGATTGTTCGACAGGAACGCTATATATGTCATGATCGGTGAGTCCAAGATAATTTTTTTTCAGTGTTCTTTGAGTCTCGCCACCCATCTGCCAACTCTTTCAGGCAATCAAGAGTGGTCGCCACCCACCTGCCAACTCTTTCAGGCAATCAAGAGTGGTCGCCACCCACACCGTTTCGTTAGGGCGTATGGTACCTGGCGATTTAGGGGCGACGCCCCAGCCGTCGCGGCCGCCAGACTTCGTCCTGGCCGCCGCTGGTGATCTTCCCGTCTGCGTGCCTAGGCCGCATGTCGGACCCGTTGCGGCTTCGTCCGCCTCTCCGCTGCTGGGTCTGCATGGCCGTAGCAGCCCTGCTATTGATGGATCTGGACAGGCCAACGTCTCGTCTGATTGTCTGCCGCTATTCAAGGTTGGTGCACCGTCGAGTGTGAGAGGGCATCCCCAATCAGACGGGGTTGGTCATGGAGAAGGAGCATACGGGGGTGAGGATCATAGCAGTCCCCGTCCAGCCAGCGTACAGTTTGATCCCGGTGGCTCTACCAAGAACCCTAGTTCTATGTCGCACAGGCCGATGGCTAAATCAGTGAACCTAAAAGTTGGTTGGGGTGAAAAAGGGGCATCCGGCGAGGACGCTACCCACCCGAAGCCAGCCAACGGGGGACCTATACGCCATGCGGCGGCGGCGCCGCCGCCGCAGGAGACGCACGCATCACATGTGCCTCGAACAAAGTTACCGGGAAACCAGACTAGCAACGTGAGCCTTTTGAGTTGCAACTGCAGAGGAGGAGGGAATTCTCGGACTGCTTGTGATCTTGTGAGCTTGGTGCAGACTCATTCCCCCAGTATTGTTTTCCTGTGTGAAACTAGGCAGTCCAAGGATAGAATGAAAAGATATATGCCTCGTCTAGGGTTAAGAGGCTTTGATGCAGTCGATAGTGTTGGTTTGAGTGGAGGTCTTGCTCTCTATTGGCATGAGTCATTGACTCTCGATGTAAAATCTATGGACCAAAGGCATATTGATGCATACGTGAGTGGTGCAGCGGGTGAGCCCCCTTGGAGACTTACTTGCGTCTACGGCGAGCCAAGGACGGAGAACCGACACCGCATGTGGTCTCTCCTCCGTGATCTTCACCAACAAGCTGACATACCGTGGATGGTAATTGGAGACTTCAATGAGGCTATGTGGGGTTTCGAACACTTCTCCGAGACTCCTCGTTCAGCAGGTCAGATGATTGATTTTCGTGATGTTTTAGAACTTTGTGGCCTTGGTGATCTTGGGTTTTCAGGCCTCCCTTACACCTATGACAACCGCCGCCATGGAAGGGCGAATGTCAAGGTACGTCTCGACAGGGCAGTGGCGTGATATTTATGCGGATGCCAATGTTCAGCACCTGGTGGCTCCTACTTCGGACCACGCCCCCATCCTTCTCCGGTGCTTCACTGAACCACCTCGGCAGGACAATGGCAAGAGGTGCCGCCATTATGAGGTGGCCTGGGAACGAGATGCGGCACTTCCCGAGGTGATTGCGCAGGCCTGGGCAGCCGCAGGCGCCATGGGTAACCTCGGTGATGTGGCTGCGGCGCTAGGTGAGCTCATGCATGCTCTTCATGGCTGGAGCAAAAAGAAATTTGGTAATGTTGTTAAGGAAATTAATAAATCCCGTACGAGACTTGAGGAACTAATGGCTATGAATGCAGACCATAGAACCATCAGAGAGGCTACAGATAGTATGAATGAATTGCTTTACAGGGAAGAAATGCTTTGGATGCAGCGGTCGAGGATTGACTGGTTACGGGAGGGGGACCGTAATACAAAATTCTTCCATCGTAGGGCAGTTTGGCGCGCACGCAAAAATCGTATTAAATCTCTCGTGGATGAGGCTGGGGTAGTGCAAAAGGACTCGACCACCATGGCGGAGATGGTTACAAATTATTTCTCAACCCTGTTCACCTCTGATACCTCGTTATGTGCGGATCCTATTATTGATCTTATTCATGCTAGGGTTACTGACATAATGAATGAAGGTCTGTGCGCAGATTTTTCTGACAAGGAGATTGCAGATGCGCTGTTCCAGATTGGGCCTCTCAATGCCCCTGGACCTGACGGTTTCCCAGCTAGAATGTTTCAGAGAAACTGGTCGGTCATGAAGGATCATGTTATTGCTGGAGTGAAGGAGTTTTTCAGGACAGGGATTATGCCAGAGGGGGTCAATAATACCGCTATCGTGCTCATTCCTAAGGTTGACAACCCCGTTAAACTCACAGACTTCAGGCCTATCAGTTTATGCAACGTTATTTACAAGGTGGTGTCAAAATGTTTGGTGAATAGGTTAAGGCCTATACTTGATGAGATCATCTCCCCAGAGCAGAGTGCTTTTGTGCCACGCAGGATGATAACTGACAACGTGTTGGTTGCGTTTGAGTGCATACATCATATTCAGCAAGAGAAGGACCCTGCGAGAAGCTTCTGTGCATATAAATTAGACCTCTCAAAGGCATATGATCGGGTTGATTGGGTTTTCTTGAAGCGGACGATGCAAAAGTTGGGTTTCGCTGACCGATGGGTGAACTGGATTATGACTTGCGTCACCTCGGTTAGATACACTGTCAAATTTAATGGCACCCTCTTGGATTCGTTCACCCCGTCGCGTGGGCTTCGTCAAGGTGACCCCCTCTCCCCTTTTTTGTTCCTGTTTATTGCTGATGGGCTTTCTGCTCTGTTGAAGGATGGAGAGGAAAAAGGACTATTCACATCTTTGAAGGTGTGTCGGCGGGCGCTTGGCATCTCCCACCTTCTGTTCGCCGATGACACCCTCTTGTTTTTTAAGGCAGACTCGCACCAAGCTAATGGGGTCCGCTCAATAATCACAACTTATGAAGGCGCCACAGGGCAACTCATCAACCCAGCTAAATGCAGTATTATGTTTGGTAGAGCTTGCTCAGAGAATGACCAAAACAGTGTTAGAGCAGAGTTGCAGGTTCAGCTCTCAACTTTTGAGGAGAAATATTTGGGGCTCCCAACTCCTGATGGCAGAATGTCCAAAGGAAAATGTCAGAATCTACAAGCCCGCTTCACAAAAAGAATTATTGCTTGGGGAGATACTCTATCCTTGGAAGGCAAGGAAACGATGATCAAGGCAGTCGCACAAGCTATACCCACTTATATGATGGGCGTGTTCAAGCTTCCCATGTCTGTCTGTGACGATCTTAACAGGATGGTCCGTAATTTTTGGTGGGGGTCATCGAAGGGGAAGCGAAAAACACACTGGCAAGCTTGGCCAAAAATTCAGAGGCATAAGTTGTGTGGTGGACTGGGCTTTCGAGATTTCAGGGTGTTCAATCAGGCCCTGCTGGCTAGGCAGGCTTGGAGGTTATTAACTAAACCCGACAGTCTTTGTGCGCAGGTTCTTAAAGCCCGCTACTATCCCGAGGGAAGGATGGAGGATACTGTCTTTACTGGGAATGCATCAGTGACTTGGCAATCCATCCAGCACGGCCTCGACCTTTTGAAGAAAGGGCTTATATGGCGGGTGGGCAGCGGTACGCAAATCCGCATTTGGCGAGATAGGTGGCTGCCTCGAGAACCATCTGGCCAGCTTATCACGCCCCAGGGAACGTGCCGACTCCGGCGTGTGTCCGATCTGTTGGGCGCAAATGGGGCCTGGAAGGTCGATGTTCTCCGCCAATATTTTCTTCCGATCGATGTCGATACCATCACCAGCATAAAGACTTCCCCTCATGCCTCGGCCGATGTTCTGGCATGGGCCCCGGAGAAATCTGGTGTCTTCTCCGTCCGTTCAGCATACCGCTTTGCCGTGGACGAGCGCGAACGTCCGCTGGCAAGCGCATCGAGCAGGGCACCGGATGGTCGGCGCGCCATCTGGAAGACCATATGGGGGTGCCCTGCTCCCCCAAAGGTACGAGTCTTTGCATGGAGGCTGGTGTCTAATTCTCTCGCTACTTGGGCAAATAAATTTACGCGTAATCTGGAGCTTAATGATCTTTGTCCCCTATGTAGTGTGGAACGCGAGGATGGCTTCCACGCTATGTGCAGATGCCCTCGAGCCAGGGACCTATGGAGAGCTGTGGCAAGGGACTGGCCCCTTCCAGACGTCGACGAGGTGCGCTACACAGGACCAGAATGGCTACTCGGTGTGCTCGATCAGCTACCTGAGATTAGCCGCATGGTGCTGTTGATGGTTCTTTGGCGTATTTGGCATGTCAGAAACGAGATTACACATGACAAAGCTCCGCCGTCGACGGAATCTTCCAGACGCTTCCTTCAAAGCTACATAAACTCTTTGTTGTGCATCAAGCAGTTTCCACAGGAGGACCAAGTCAAAGGGAAGATGGTGCTTTCGCCGGACAGTGTACGCCTTGCTCCAAGTGAAAAAGCAACGTGCGTGTGAAGCAGAGATGCAACGCTGGTCACGGCCGCCGGATGGTTGGACTAAGCTAAATACGGATGGTAGTTATGTCGCTGCTAATCGTACTGCTGGGCGTGGTTTGGTGTTGTGGGACGCCCATGGTGAAATTATTTTCACAGCATGCCGGCAGCTCTTTGCATGTGATAATGCCCTTGATGCCGAACTGGAGGCATGCAAAGAAGGCCTCGCGCTTGCACTGGAGCGCACGACCTGCCCCATCCAGGTGGAGTTGGACTGCTCGGAAGCAGTGGTGATGCTAGAGGCCACTGAACGGAACCGGTCGAGGCATATGACCATTGTGAGTGAAATTCAGGAGATGTTAAAAGTTGATACGGAGATCTCAGTTACTCTTATTACCCGTACCAAAAATAAAGTTAGTCATAGTCTAGCTGCCTATGGGCGTTGTACTCCTCGGACTGCGGTATGGTTAGGAGAAGGTACAGACGAAATTGTGAACTTGTGCAAGGATGTGCACCACCTTAAGTAATGAGATTTTTCTTTCCCCCGCAAAAAAAAAGAGTGGTCGCCACCCATTTGTCAACTCTTTCAGGCAATTAAGAGTGGTCGCCGTCCAGCTGTCAACTCTTTCAGGCAATCAAGAGTTTTTTTTTTGAAATTATTGCTTTTTGGAGGTGACCGGCGCTTGGTCAAGACGCTGTTTTGTTGGTTAGTGTAGGACAAGCCTTTTTGCTTTGGAGTTCGTATATTGTGGCGTTCGTGTTGGAGTGGTGTTGCTACTCTCCGGCCTGTGGTGAGAGCCTTCTGCCACGCTGGTGCCGCCGCCGGACAGCCTCCATGGAAGTCACTCCCGCGCGGGGCTCGGCGACCGAGATTGAGCAGTGCGAGGCAGGCGGCGGCGAGGAGCCGGAGCCGGTGCCGGCCGCGTCCGCGCAGCACGAGGAGCGCGTGCCGCCGTGGCGCGAGCAGATAACGGCGCGGGGCCTGGTGGCAGCGCTGCTCATCGGCTTCGTCCTCACCGTCATCATCCTCAAGCTCGCGCTCTCCACGGGCATCATCCCCACGCTGAACGTCTCCGCCGCGCTGCTCGCCTTCCTCGCGCTCCGCGGGTGGACGCACGTGCTCGGGCGCCTCGGCGTCCCCTCCCGCGCCTTCACCCGCCAGGAGAACACCGTCGTCCAGACCTGCGCCGTCGCCTGCTACACCATGGGGTTCGGCGGTGCGCTCGCGCCTCTCCTCCCGGCACCACGCCGTTTAGCATCCCTGCCGAGTCTTTCTTAATTAGTCCACGGCTGCATCTAGAACATACATGGGGAATATTGTGTGCGCGCAGGTGGGTTCGGGTCGTCGTTGCTGGCTCTGAACAAGAAGACGTACGAGCTTGCCGGGGTGAGCACGCCGGGCAACGCGCCGGGGAGCTATAAGGAGCCCGGGTTCGGGTGGATGGCCGGATTCCTATTAGCCATTAGCTTCGTGGGGCTCCTCAACTTGCTTCCTCTCAGAAAGGTGTGCAAAAATCGTTCAACGGATCAGCTCTCACTCTGCAAATTCAGGATTTTCTTTCCCCGGGTTCACAGTACCATGTGCTTTACTCCTACATTCTACTCTAATTTTGCACTCCATGTCACATTTTCGTTAGCATTGACCAATGGTAAACTGAACCAAATTTGTAGAAATGAAAAGAGGAAACTCATAGTTTAAATGTGACAGACTTGCACACCCTTTCTCAATTTTATCATCTTATACTCGCACCCAAAAAAATGCTGTACAGGTTTGAAGGCGTAAATGTTTTTTTAAGATAATAGGGCAACAATTTTATTGCTCCAATGAAGACCTACACTCAAAACACCATTTATGCCCCCCTTTCTTTGTCCCCTCTGACGATTTGCATCCCATTTCAGGCTTTGGTCATAGATTACAAATTGACTTATCCAAGCGGGACTGCAACTGCTGTACTCATAAACGGATTCCATACCCCTCAAGGAGAAAAGAACGCAAAGTACAAGCCTCTTGTCCCACATATGCTGAAAAAATTATCATAGTCTTGGCGATACATGGTGAGTTCATGGCCTGACTTCATCTCTCATGTCAGAATGCAGGTCCGTGGATTTGTGAGGAGCTTCGTGATCAGCCTCCTATGGAGCTTCTTCCAGTGGTTCTACACAGGTGGCCAGAGTTGTGGGTTTCTACAATTCCCTACTTTCGGTCTAAAGGCTTGGAAACAAACGTATACCCTATGGGTTGCCCATTGCTCATAGTTCTGTTTTCATGCTAATTTGTCTCATGCCTAATTCGCCTAACTCTTGACTCTTTCAACTATCAGGTTCTTCTTTGATTTTAGTCTCACATATGTCGGCGCGGGGATGATCTGCTCACACCTTGTAAACCTATCCACACTTTTCGGTGCGGTACTTTCTTGGGGAATAATGTGGCCACTCATCAGCAAACAAAAGGGCATTTGGTACCCGGCAAATGTACCAGAAAGCAGCATGACAAGCTTGTTTGGTTACAAGGTTTGCTTGATAAATCACTTGGTCATTTCAAATGAATCTACACGACACCCTGTACTTTCATACGACCTTTAATGTGCTTTTATGTGCAGTCCTTCATGTGTGTAGCTCTGATCATGGGGGATGGCCTCTATCACTTCATCAAACTCACAGGCATCACTGCTAAGAGTCTGCATGCACAATCCAACCGTAAACATGTTAAGAGAGGTAAATATGCACTGCAAAATTAATTCCTTCCACATTTTGTCACTAAAGCTTTAGCTAATGTTGTGTGAATTGCAGCGGCAAATGAGGATACAGTTTCATTTCATGATTTGCAGCGCAATGAGGTCTTCACCAGGGAATACATTCCAAACTGGCTAGCGTATGCCGGATATGCCTCATTGAGCATCATTGCTATAATTGTCATACCGATAATGTTCCGGCAGGCCAAGTGGTACTATGTCGTTGTAGCTTATGTGCTTGCTCCCGTGCTGGGGTTCTCCAATGCCTATGGAACTGGGCTCACTGACATGAGCATGAGCTATAATTATGGCAAGATTGCTCTCTTCATCTTTGCAGCCTGGGGAGGGAAGGATGATGGTGTCATTGCCGGCCTTGTTGGTTGTGCGATAGTGAAGCAGCTAGTGCAAGTCTCCGCAGATCTGATGCATGACTACAAGACGGGCCATCTGACACTGACATCACCGAGATCACTGCTTGTCGGGCAGGCCATTGGTACAGTCATGGGCTGCATCGTTGCGCCATCTACATTCTTGCTCTTCTACAAAGCATTTGATATTGGAAACCCAGACGGATACTGGAAGGCTCCGTACGCGCTGATATACCGGAACATGGCCATTCTCGGCGTCGAGGGCTTCTCTGCACTGCCAAAGCGCTGCCTCGAGCTGTCTGTTGCTTGCTTCGCATTTTCTGTGCTCGTCAACCTTGTGAGGGACTTCTCGCCGCAAAAGTACCGTAACTACGTTCCCCTTCCGATGGCGATGGCTGTGCCGTTCCTAGTTGGCGCCAACTTTGCCATCGACATGTGTGTGGGGAGCTTGGTAGTCTTGGCCTGGCACAAGATGAGCAGGAAGGAGGCCACGCTGCTGATGCCTGCAGTTGCCTCTGGTTTTATCTGTGGGGATGGTATATGGATGTTCCCTTCTTCCTTGCTTTCTCTTGCTAAGGTTAACCCGCCCATCTGCATGAAGTTCACACCGGGAAGCTAGAGAAATGAGGGTTTCATGGATGGATAGCTGGACGTGCAATGGGAGTATTTAGGATGAGCTGTTGTTCGACATTTGCAACATCCAAGAATGTACTGTAGTCTGTAGATAAGTTTGGTTTTGTTGGGATGTTGTGTTTAAAACCATATCTGATATTCACTTGACTGAGGGTAGTGATCAGGTGTATTGGGGGCTTAGTAAGAGTGGCAAATTCTCTACCAAATCCATTTCTAGGACAAGTATTTATTTTTTGTTTTTTCAATTCATTTTTTCCTTTATCGTTTCCTTTTTTCAAAAAATCTCACACATATAATTTTTTTTCTCACAAGTTCCAAAAATGTTCGCTTTTTAAATATTGTCCATAAAGTACAAATATTTGCATTTAGAAAAATTGTACAGAATATGTCAAAAAATTGTTTGTTTAAATAGAAAAATGCTGACATCAATAATTAAATTTATGAACATCTATTAAATAGAAAAATTGTTCGTTTATTGTTTGATTAAAAAATCTTCATATATTGTTCGTTTAAATAGAAACATGCTCACATAAAAAGATCGAACACTTCTTAAATTTCCGAACATTTATTAAATAGAAACATAATAATGAAAATATATCAATCAGCAACGGGTTTATTGTTTGATTTTTGTTTCTTTTTCATTCTTGTTGTTTTTCGTTTTCCATTTTTGTTCTTTTAAAAAAAAATGCTCACATCAAGATAATTGACCCAAATTTTTCCACACACTAGTATCACCATGACAAGCATCCATGATAAAAATTTATTGAGTTTTGACATTTTATATTTATAAAAAATATTTGAAATCAATAACATTTTTTGTTTTCCAAAATATTTCAAATTTTAAAACAGGTGTTAAAATGAATAATATACGAACATTTTTGTTGAATCGAACAATAAACAAACAATTTTCCTATTTAATAGATGTTCAGGAATTTAATTATATCGATGTCAGCATTTTTCTATTTAAACGAAGAATTTTTGACATATCTATACATTATTTTTAAAATGCGAACATTTGTACTTTATGAACAAATTTTTATAAGTGTGGGCCTTTTGTGAAAAAGAAGAAGAAACAAAAATAAAAAAAGAAAGAGACATAGTGATGAAAGGATATATTCAACAATGGGCCAGCCCCGCCGCGAACTAGAGTAGAAGGAAAGACATAAATAAGGGACGCGGAGTTTCTGCTCCGGGGCTCATCTGCACCCCCTCTCAGAAACAAAATTAAAACAAATACTAGAAAAATTCAAAAAATTCCAAATTGTTTTTGGGTGGTAGATAATTTGGTACGTGAGGTCCGCTCCGAATTTCAACTTATTTGTCTTTTTTGCCGAGAGCTGCTCAGATGTCCAAAATGAGTTGAAATTTGGAGCAGACCTCACGCATCAAATTATCTAACACCCAAACAAATTTGTTTTTTTTGGAATATTTCTAGTATTTATTTTGATTTTTTTTCTAAGCGGGAGTAGATGAGCCTGGGCACCGAGTTGGATTTCCGAAAAATAAGTAAATATACACAAGCATTAGGATGGCCTAATTGGTTAGTGTGGTCATCCTTAGACTAAGAGGTCTTGAGTTCGAGTCATGTTACATGCACTTTTGTTCTTTTAAAAAGAAAGTGAAAAACAGCTAACGGGAAGACACCACGAGGAAAAAAAGGGGGGCGCGTATATGTACGCAACCCGCGTATGGGCACGGGTGAAAAGTCCATCCTGCCCTTTATTATGAAAGGGTATAAAGAGATCTTAACCGTAAACGTGTTTAGGGGGGTCTACCGAAGCAAAAGTGATGTATAAATGGCTTGAAGTTCCCCTTAGCGGATGCCATTATAGATGGATATGGAAGGCGAAAATCCCCCTTAAAATCAAGATCTTTTCATGGGAGTTGTCGCGGGATGCAGTCCTTACTAGACAAGTTATGAAAAAGAAAAAATGGCTAGAAAATCCTGGTTGTTCCTTTTGCAGCGAATTGGAATCTTCCCGGCATTTGTTTTTTACTTGTCCGGTGGCTAGAGTTGTTTGGCGATCTATTGGGGTGGTACTGGGTACGGATAGTTGCCCGTACAGTTATTGACTATATTTCGCGTGGTGTCATGCCTTCCTCCCCGCTGGAGAGAATTACTACAATGTGGGCCTTGCAGCTGCTTGTTGAGCCATCTGGCTGGCTCGTAACCTCGCCACATTTGGGAAGAAACAGATTAAGACCCTTTTTGAGATTGTTTTTTTCATGTGTTCATTTTTGCTGTATTGGGTCGGTCTTCAGGAAGGGATAATGCTAAGGAATTGCGCGCTGGTGTTGAGATGGTCAGATCGAGCATGATGCGCTTGATGAAGCTAGCGGCGCCGCTAGATGACCGATTAAAAGAGAGTAGCCGGGTCTTCTCGGTGATGCTTCTCATGGATTGATTTGGTCTACCTAGTTCTGGTTGTGGTTAGATATGTTGGTCCCTGGTCCTGTTTTGTTGGTCACCCGCTCCACTTGTTTTGGGTTGTAATAATTAGATTTAGCTCTGGGATTGGAGGTGTGTTGCTTAGGTTTTCGCCCCATGGCGTTCGTCTTGACGGCGGGTGAATGCAGTGGTTTTTTTGGCAGTGCTCGAACTCACTTTATCTTTTTCCTCCACCTGGAATGTTTCTAGACAGTTGTATTTTCGTTCATTTGCAATGGAAATGGTTTCAGCCCGGTTCGGAAAAAAATTGTTTGTTACAACAAAAAACCTTTAAAAAAAAGGAGGATGACCTCGGCCTCTACATCTGGAAGGTGCATGCAGCCATTTTATTAATGAGTCTATCTATATCACATCTAGATGTGAGATAATATCTATGATGTCACATTTTGTTTGTGGCCCTTTCATTGACAACTTTCTAGTGCTGGTTCGTTTTTTATGGTTGTCCAGCCAAGTTTCTCCGTTGGTGCTAAACAAGCTGAGTGTGTCTCGACTGGGCCGGTATACACAGCTAGGCACCGAAGCTAGTTGGTTTGTAGCACACAGGAAAACATCCTAAAGGCCTGATTGGATTCTCGTTTCGGAACGCGATACACCTGTAAAACTTACACGCCTCCACCCATCGATTTTTATCCAGGTCGAGAATCAAGTGTGCCCAGTGAAATACACCTGTAAAATAAATACAGGTGTATATAGATACACCCATTCCAAGCGGAGCGTAAGTGTATTGTTTCGTCTTAGAAAAAAACAAGAAAAAGTTTATTCAGGCTATCCCAACTTTTAGCATGAGCTGTTTTCGGTTGACAAAGAAGGTTTGCAAGCAGTTGACGTCTTGCATGGCGAAATTCTGGTGGAGCGGATCCCTTGATAGACGATCTTTGCACTGGATATCATGGGACAATCTCGCATCTCCAAAAGTTGACGGTGGTATGGGCTTTCGTGACCTACAACTGTTTAGCTTGGCTCTACTTGGGAAACATGGATGGCGGTTCATCACTAATCCAGATTCCCTATGCGCCAGCATTATGAAGGGTCGATATTTTCCTGATGGACAGTTCATGGATGCCACCGTTCCATGCTCATCTTCAGCTGTGGGAGAGCCATTGTGGCAGGCCGTGAAGCTCTTGAAGAGGGTCTAGTGAAACGTGTGGGGACTGGCCCTAGCATCTGCATATGGGAAGATAGATGGATCCCGGGGCTGTCATCTCTTCGATCTACAGTTATACCAGGTGGTACTACTCTTGCTTGGGTGAGTGAACTTATAGATGAAGGAAACTGGTCTTGGAAGAGGGATTTGATTCGGGACGTGTTCATTCCCCCGGAAGAAGAAGCTATACTTAATATACCGCTCCGCCATAGAGGCGGTGATGATTTTCTTGCTTGGGCCCATGAAGTGAATGGCAACTACTCTGTCAAATCTGCGTACCGTGCTCTCGTGACTCGCAAAGAGCGTGCAACTCTAGAGGAAGGGACAGGTACAAGCACCTCACAGACTGATGGACAGATGTGGAAGCGATTATGGAAGCTCAAGGTTTTATACAAAGTGTGTGTATTCTGATGGCGGGTTGTACAACAAATACTACCAGATGAATGCACTCTACGGCTCAGACATATGCAAGAACTTGGCAAATGCAAAGTTTGTTTGGCAATGGATGAGGATTTGATGCTCTCATGCGAAGTTGTTCTGGGAGGAAGCATATGCTTCGCTGGGTGTGCGCCATCCTCGGCTTCACCCGGATATGTGGGCACGCGACATCTTCACTGATCCACAGTTTATGGACATTCAGAAGTCTCAGATGATATCCGTTATGTGGGCGATCTAGCATTCAAGAAAAAGAATTACACACAACGGCGAGAAACTGGATCCGGTAATGACTGTTCGACGGATCAAGGATGACTCGGCCGTCTTGGAAATACCGCGATCTGCTGCTGCTATACTACCGGGGTATGGATGGGTGCCTCCAGATCCGGGAGTGATTAAAATTAATACAGATGCAGCTATGAGTTTGGTCTTGGCAAAGTGTGGTGCATGAGGAGTTGCTCGTTCTGCCAATTGCTTGTTGGGTTCTTGGAGTAAACCTCATCATGGGTTACAGATCCGTTCATTAGTGAAACTGAAAGTGCAACTAATCCCAGGGTGGTTTTGGTAATTCCTAACAAGAATAGCTCATTGAACTAATATTTATTCAAGATGAATATTTCAGGAAGTTCGCTGAATGGCATGGCATGGACTAGAAATGTGGACCCCTCAAAATTCTAAGGACACATATTGGCAAAAGCTCAAGACTCTTCATATTTGTTTTAGTGATACAAGGTCACATTGAGTCCATAGGAAAGCCAATACTATTAAAAGGGGATGAGGTGTTGCTTAATGGCTTGCTTGCTCAGATTCTTAGTGATATTGCTCCAAAGCCCTCAATCACTTTCTCCATCCAAATATGTCAAAACCCTAAACTCCAACTCGGCCCCACCGATTCTTTCTATCCGGCGCCACCGAGTTCATATGACATAGCCACTGCTAGAAACCCTAATAGTTCGGTCTCACCAATATGGATCTCGGTGTCACCGAGATGGCCTTGCTAACTCTCTGTTATCTGTTGCAATTATTTCGGTCTCATCGAAATTGCGATCGGTCTCACCGAGATGGCTTGACCAACTCTCTGTTGCCCTATTGCTTCACTTCGATCTCACCGAGTTGATGCAATCGGTGCCACCAAGATGCGGTTTGCTCTGAGCCCTAGCACATCGGTCCCACCGAGTTGTTCTAGTCGGTCCCACCAAGATTCCTAACGTTCACATTTTTGAACTAATCGGTCCCACCGAGTTTAACGTCCCACCGAGATAGGTCAAATGTGTGTAATGGTTGGGTTTAGTGTGGAGGCTATATATACCCCTCCACCCCCTTCTTCATATGTGAGAGAGCCATCAGAATGTGCCTACATTTCCACCATACATTTTCTAAGAGAGAACCATCTACTCATGTGTTGAGATCAAGATATTCCAATCCTACCACAAGAATATTGATTTCTAGCCTTCCCCAAGTTGCTTTCCACTCAAATCATCTTTCCACCATATCCAAACTTGTGAGAGAGAGTTGAGTGTTGGGGAGAATATCATTTGAACCACAAGAGCAAGGAGTTTATCATCTACACACCATCTATTACCTTTTGGAGAGTGGTGTCTCCTAGATTGGTTAGGTGTCGCTTGGGAGCCTTCGTCAAGTTGTGGAGTTGAACCAAGAAGTTTGTAAGGGCAAGGAGATCGCCTACTTCGTGAAGATCTACCCGAGTGAGGCAAGTCCTTCGTGGGCGATGGCCATGGTGGGATAGACAAGGTTGCTTCTTCATGGATCCTTCATGGGTGGAGCCCTCCATGGACTCGCGCAGCCGTTACCCTTCGTGGGTTGAAGTCTCCATCAACATGGACGTACGATAGCACCACCTATCGGAACCACGCCAAAGATCTTCATGTCTCCATTGCGTTTGCCTTCTCCAAACCCTTCCCTTTACCTTCATATGCAATGTTTTACTTTCTGCTACTATAATCTTAGAATTGCATATGTAGGTTGATTACTTGACTTGTGCTAATTGCTAAAATCTACCCACAACTAAAATTGGGAAAAGGTTAGATTTTTATTTGGTCAAGTAGTCTAATCACGCCTCTCTAGACATACTTTTGATCCTACAAGTGGTATCAGACATTTGGTCTCCATTTGCCTTTATTTCCATAGCTTTGGTGATCATAGCCTTGGTTTCACAACCTAGGAGAGTACGACGTCTAGCGGGGGAAATTACCACCATAGAGGTCCTTACTTTGATGGTACTAATTTTTCTAGTTGGAAGCTTAAGATGAAAATGCATATTCTTGGTCATAACCCCGCCGTTTGGGCTATTATGCGTATTGGCTTGCAAGGTGATTTCTTCGAGGATGGAAAAGAACCGGATCGTCAAGCGTCATCGGAAGAAATGAAAATGTTGCAATACAATGCTCAAGCTTGCGATATTCTCTACAATGGATTGTGCCTCGAAGAATTCAACAAAATCAGCTGTCTTGAGAATGCAAAGGAAATTTGGGATACTTTGGTTGATATGCACGAAGATACCAAGTCCATCAAGGAATCCAAATTGGGTGTGCTTCAAGGTCAACTTGATAAGTTCAAGATGAAGGATGGTGAAGGAGTCGCCGAAATGTACTCTAGGCTTGCTCTCATTACAAATGAGATTGCCGTCTTAGGAAGTGAAGAGATGACCGACAAATTCATCATCAAGAAGATCCTAAGAGCCTTGGATGGAAAATATGAAACCGTGTGCACATTGATCCAAATGATGCCCAATTACAAAGATATCAAGCCCACAGATGTCATTCATAGAATTGTTGCTCATGAGATGTCACTTAAGTATAAGGAAGATCTCCACAACAAGTCAAGTGGTGCTTACAAAGCTTCAAGTGATTCTCCTACAACATCAAGTGAGAAGCAAGTCTCTAATGAAGAATTGAGCTTAATGGTGAAGAACTTCAACAAGTTCTACAAGAATAGAAGCAAAGAAAGAAGCTCAAGTCAAGGTCCTACAACAATGACAAAAGATCTTCTAGTTGTGATCGTAATTGCTACAATTGTGGAAGACCCGGAAACTACTCCAATGAGTGTATGGATCCCTACAAGAAAAGAGAAGATTCACCCAAAAGGAGGAGTAGAAGAGATGAATCACCTCCAAGAGAGAGAAGGAGTAGAGATGATCGTTATGAACGAAGACCCTCTCGTAGAAGCAATGATTCGGAAAATAAGGACAAGTCATCAAAGAGCTACACAAGATGAAGACATCAAGCTCACGTTGGTGAATGGGTATCCGGTTCCGACTCCGACAACTACTCCGAAAGAAGCTATCACTCTGACTCTGACTATACTCAAGATGAAGGTGTTGCCGGTCTTGCATTTGTGTCATCCAACTCCTACGACATATTCGACTCACCAAATGGAGGAATTGGAAGATGCTTCATGGCTAAAGGCCCTAAGGTATCACACACCGATTATGTTGATTTCAATAGTGATCAAGATGATTTGCTAGGTGATGATGATTTACTTGTTGACAACACTAGTGATGAAAACTATGATGAACTTGCTAGTAATCATACTAATCAAGATGAAACGAATGACGATGATAAGAAGGAGATTGAGCGTCTAACTAAAGAACTAAGCAATCTTAACTTAGCTCATGAAACAACTCTAGATGGTCATAGAGAGCTCCTAAGGACTCATGAGAAGCTATGCTTTGAGAAGCTAAATTTAGAGCAAGAGCATGAGTTACTAAAAGCTATCAATGATGATCTTCGAAAGAAGAGTTCTTATCTTGCCAAACGTCTCCTCTTGTCTACTTATATGCCACAAGTAAAATCTAGCAATAAGAGCAAGAAAGATTATTCCTCTAGTAGTAACAATAATCATGTTAAATCCAATATTGTTGCTTCTAGTAGTTCTCTTGATTGCACTAATGATTCTCTTAGCCAAGTTACACTTGAGCAAGAAAATAGCTTATTGAAGGGAATTATAGAGAAAGGTGTTTATAAGAGCCTTGCCGGAAGTAAGCAATTTGAAGAAATTGTACGCAAGCAAGGAAGGCATCGGAAGAATCAAGGTGTTGGTTTTGAACGAAAGTTCAATGCCAATGGAGTTGAGTGGGAAGAAGATCGAGACGAAGTTTGTTCCTCAACAAGAGAAGTATGATCCTACTTCTTTCAAAGGGACACAAGCTCAAGATGATCTTCCACCACAAGACCACATGCTAAAGGGCAAGGACAAGCTTCAAGAAGAGATTGACTCATTTTAAGAAGCTCCTAAGGCCATGGTCAAGTGGGTTCCCAAGACTACTTCAAGCACCACATCATCAAGTACGACTACAACTCTAAGGATTCCCGTCAAGTTGGTGTGGATCCCAAAGAAGAAGAATTAGGGTGTTCTTGAGGGTGACTCCACCAACATACTTCACTCACATTCATTTTGGCAAGGACTTGTGCAATCAACTTTCATATCTTCCACTAGTTCATGGAGTCACAAACCCTCTTGTTGGTAAGACAAGGGACAAGGTAACCTAATGCTTTCATGGACATCATCATATGTGTAATTCACTCTATGTCTATGGATATTCTTGTATGTTCCTTGTGGGACTAACCCATGTAGGTATTGAAAGTGTAACACTCCAATGGATTACTCCAAAATATCTACATCAACATTGAGCATCCACATCTTCAACATCTACATGAAGTGATCATCGACAAAACCCAAGGTTAGTTCATTGCTCTTAGGGGGGATATCACATCTAGGGGAGCTTTGCTCTAAGAACTGAGCTAAAGCAACTCTAATGGTGTGAACACATCAATGCTTTATGTAAAAGTGGTAACCCCACTTGTTCTTAAACGATGAGTATGACCTACGATCAAATGTTCTCATTTGACTCGTCGGTCAATATACTCATATATAGATGACCTAGTCATCTCCAATTGCTTGATAGATGCTAGAATTGTTTGTGCATGCTTTGTCACATATTTCATTTGCTATCTTATTGTGTGAGCATGTTGTTTGCATAATTTCTCCATTCGAGGACATCCATTTGTGGTTTTGATTGTTTGGTTTTTATTGGCCAAATGGATGGACAAGAATGCCTAAGAACCTCCTCTGGCTATCTATGATTTTTCTCTTCTCAAACTCTATTCATGCTACATCACAAAAATTGAACAAGTCTTTTTCGTACCCTTCGGGTGAGGAGCACTAGGAGCCACCGATCCGTCAAGGGCTGCCTTCCAAAACCTTCTTGTGAATTTCGGTCAGACCAACACACTCATATTCGGTCCCATCGAAACCACTAGATTGATCTAGGTTTTCATCTTGGTCCTACCGATTAGAACGACTAGATCTCACTGAGTTCCAGTAACTGCACGCAGTTTTGCATCTTGGTGCCACCAATACATTCCACTCGGCGCCTGCTACTTCTTGAGCTTGCGTTGATTTTTCCCTTGAAGAGGGAAGGGTGATGCAGCAAAGTAGAGATAACTATTTCCCTCAGTTAAGAACCAAGGTATCAATCCAGTAGGAGGCACAAGCAAGTCTCCAATCTATGCACCTGCAAAAACTAACAAACACTTGTACTCAACGCGAAAAAGGGGTTGTCAATCCCTTCACGGTCACGAATAAGAGTGATATCTAAAAGAGATAGGTATAAAAGATAAATAAAAGAGCAAACTAAAGTAAATATAAATAAATTGCAGCAAGGTATTTTTGGGTTTTTTGGTTTATAGGTCTGAAAATGTATGATGGAAAATAGACCCGGGGGCCATAGGTTTCACTAGAGGCTTCTCTCTTGAAAGAAAACATACGGTGGGTGAACAAATTACTGTCCAGCAATTGATAGAAAAGCGCAAAGTTATGACTATATCCAAGGCAATGATTATGAATATAGGCATCATGTCCATGTCAAGTAGACTGACTCCTGCCTGCATCTACTACTATTACTCCACACATCGACCACTATCCAGCATGCATCTAGAGTATTAAGTTCATAAGAACAGAATAATGCCTTAAGTAAGATGACATGATGTAGAGGGATAAACTCAAGCAATATGATGAAAACCTCATCTTTTTACCCTTGATGGCAACAATACAATACGTGCCTCGCTACCCCTACTTTGTCACTGGGTGAGGACACCGCAAGATTAAACCCAAAACTAAGCACATCTCCCATTGCAAGAAGAACCAATCTAGTTGGCCAAACCAAACCGATAATTCAAAGAGAAATACAAAGATATTTAATCATGCATAAGAGTTCAGAAAAGACTCAAAAAAATATTCATAGATAATCTGATCATAAATCCACAATTCATCGGATCTCGACAAACACACCGCAAAAGAATATTACATGGAAAGAACTCCAAGAACATCGAGGAGAACATTGTATTGAAGATCAAAGAGAGAGAAGAAGCCATCTAGCTACTAGCTATGGACCTGTAGGCCTGTGGTAAACTACTCACGCTTCATCAGAAGGGCAACAAGGTTGATGTAGATGCCCTCTGTGATTGAATCCCCCTCCGATAGGGTGCCGGAAAAGGCCCCAAGATGGGATCTCATGGGAACAGAGGCTTGCGGCGGTGGAAAAGTATTTTGGTAGACGCTTCTATTGGTTTGGGAATATTTGGGAATTTATAGTGCAAAAATTAGGGTTGGAGGATTCCCGAGGGGCCCACAAGCCCTCAGGGCACCCCCATCCCTAGCGCGCGCCTGGCAGTCTTGTGGATTCCTCTGCCATCTTTTGACCCCCTCTCCAAGTTCCTTGGATGTCTTCTAGTCCAAGAAAAATCATCGTAAAGTTTTATTCCGTTTGGACTCCATTGGATATTCGCTTTCTGTAAAACTCAAAAAGAAGGAAAAACATAAACTGGCAGCGGGCTCTAGGTTAATTGGTTAGTCCCAAAAATAATATAAAATAGCATATTAATGCATATAAAACATCCAAAACAGATAATATAATAGCATGGAACAATAAAAAATTATAGATACGTTGGAGACGTATCAAGCATCCCCAAGCTTAATTCCTACTCGTCCTCGAGTAGGTAAATGATAAAAACAGAATTTTTGATGTGGAATGCTACCTAACATATTTATCCACGTAATCTTCTTTATTGTGGCATGAATATTCAGATCCATAAGATTCAAAACAAAATTTTAATATTGATATAAAAACAATAATACTTCAAGCATACTAATAAAGCAATTGTGTCTTCTCAATATAACATGGCAAAGAAAAAGTTATCCCTAAAAAATCATATAGTCTGGCTATGCTCCATCTTCATCACACAAAGTATTCTATCATGCACAACCCTGATGAGAAGACAAGCAATTGTTTCATACTTTTGGTGTTCTCAAACTTTTTCAACTTTCACACAATACATGAGCGCGAGCCATGGATATAGCACTATAGGTGGAATAGAATATGGTGGTTGTGGAGAAGAAAAAAGAAGGAGAAAGTATCACATCAACTAGGTGTATTAACGAGCTATGGAGATGCCCATCAATAGATATCAATGTGAGTGAGTAGGGATTTCCATGCAACGGGTGCACTAGAGCTATAAGTGTATGAAAGCTCAAAAAGAAACTAAGTGGGTGTGCATCCAACTTGCTTGCTCACGAAGACCTAGGGCAATTTGAGGAAGCCCATCATTAGAATATACAAGCCAAGTTCTATAATGAAAAATTCCCACTAGTATATGAAAGTGACAAAATAGGAGACTCTCTATCATGAAGTGCATGGTGCTACTTTGAAGCACAAGTGTGGAAAAAGGATAGTAACATTGTCCCTTCTCTCTTTTCGCTCATTTCTTTTTTGTTTTTTTGTTTGGGATTCTTTGTCCTCTTTTATTTTATTTGGGCTTCTTTGGCCTCTTTTATTTTTTTATAAAGTCCGGAGACTCATCCCAACTTGTGAGGGAATCATAGCTTCCATCATCCTTTCCTCACATGGGACAATGCTCTAATAATGATGATCATCACACTTTTATTTACTTACAACTCAAGAATTACAACTCGATACTAGAACAAAGTATGACTATATGAATGCCTCCGGTGGTGTATCGGGATGTGCAATGATCAAGAGTGACATGTATAAAAAATATGAACGGTGGCCTTGCTACAAATACTATGCGAACTACATGATCATGCAAAGCAATATGACAATGATGGTATGTGTCATAATAAATAGAACAGTGGAAGTTGCATGGCAATATATCTCGGAATGGCAATGGAAATGCCATAATAGGTAGGTATGGTGGCTGTTTTGAGGAAGGTATAAGGTGGGTGTAAGGCACCGGTGAAAGTTGCGCGGTACTAGAGAGGCTAGCAATGGTGGAAGGGTGAGAGTGCGTATAATCCATGGACTCAACATTAGTCATAAAGAACTCACATACTTATTGCAAAATTCTATTAGTCACTGAAACAAAGTACTACGTGCCTGCTCCTAGGGGGGTAGATTGGTAGGAAAAGACCATCGCTCGTCCCCAACCGCCACTCATAAGGAAGACAATCAATAAATAAATCATGCTCCGACTTCATCACATAACGGTTCATACGTGCATTCTACGAGAATCACAAACTTTAACACAAGTATTTCTACCAATCCACAATTACTTACTAGCATGAATCTAATATCACCATCTTTATATCTCAAAACATATGCAAGGAATCAAACTTCTCATAGTATTCAATGCTCTTTATATGAAAGTTTTTATTATATCCCTATTGGATGCCCATCATATTAGGACTACATTGATAACCTAAGAAAATTACCATTCTGTTTAGAGACTCTCAAAATAATATAAGTGAAGCATGAGAGTTCAACAATTTCTATAAAATAAAACCACCGCCGTGCTCTAAAAAGATATAAGTGAAGCACTAGAGCAAACTGCCTAGCTCAAAAGATATAAGTGAAGCACATAGAGTATTCTAATAAATTCACGATTCATGCGTGTCCCTCTCAAAAGGTTTGTACATCAAGGATGATTGTGGAAAACTAAAAAGCAAAGACTCATATCATACAAGATGCTCCAAGCAAAACACATATCATGTGGTGAATAAAAATATAGCCTCAAGTAAATTTACCGATGGAACGAAGACGAAAGAGAGGATGCCATCCGGGGCATCCCCAATCTTAGATGCTTGGTTGTCCTTGAATATTAACTTGGGGTACCTCGGGCATCCCCAAGCTTAGGCTCTTGCCACTCCTTATTCCATAGTCCATCAAATCTTTACCCAAAACTTGAAAACTTCACAACATAAAACTCAATAGAAAACTCATGAGATCTGTTAGTATAATAAAATAAACCACCACTTTAGGTACTATTGTGAACTCATTCTAAATTTATATTTGTGTAATATCTACTGTATTCCAACTTCTCCATGGTTCATACCCCCCGATACTACCCATAGATTCATCAAAATAAGCAAACAACACATAGAAAACAGAATCTGTCAAAAACAGAACAGTCTGTAGTAATATGTAAACTTCGTATACTTATGTTACTCCAAAAATTCTAAAACATTAGGACAACAGTGGCAATTCATATATAAATCTTCTATAAAAAATTCAAGAATTTATCATGTTCCAGCAGCTCAGATTAATTCTGTTACTGGGCGCAAAAGTTTTTGTTTTTCAGCAAGATCAAATCAACTATCACCATAGATCATCCCAAAGGTCTTACTTGGCTCAGACACGAATTGAAACACCAAAACACAATTACTACAGAGGTAATAATGTGTATTTATTGAAAAACATAACCAAAAATAAAAAAAACATAAAAATAAAATTGGGTTGCCTCCCAACAAGCGCTATTGTTTAACGCCCCTAGTTAGGCATAACACATAGATCTAGGTATTATCATCTTTGGTATTAAATCCATAAGTAGCCCTCATAATAGATTCATATGGAAACTTAATTTTATTTCTTGGAAAGTGTTCCATGCCCTTCCTTAACGGAAATTGAAATCTAATGTTTCCTTCTTTCATATCAATAATTGCACCAATTGTTCTAAGGAAAGGTCTACCAAGAATAATAGGACATGTAGGATTGCAATCTATATCAAGCACAATAAAATCTACGGGCACATAATTCCTATTTGCAACAATAAGAACATCATTAATCCTTCCCATAGGTTTCTTAATAGTGGAATCCGCTAGATGAAAATTCAAAGAACAATCATCAAGTTTATGGAAACCTAGCACATCACATAAAGTTTTCAGAATAGTGGAAACACTAGCACCCAAATCACACAAAGCATTGCACTCATAATATTTAATTTTAATCTTAATAGTAGGTTCCCACTCATCATAAAGCTTTCTAGGGATCGAAACCTCCAACTCAAGTTTTTCTTCAAAAGATTTCATCATAGCATCAACGATATGTTTAGTAAAAGCTTTATTTTGATAATAAGCATGATGTGAATTCAACATGGATTGCAACAAGGAAATAAAATATATCAAAGAACAATTATCAGAATTAAAATCCTTGAAATCCAAAAGAGTAGGTTCATCGCTACTTAAAGTTTTGACCTCTCCAATCCCACTTTTATCAATTTTTTCATTAAGATCTTTAAACTCCGAATCATTGGGACGCCTTCTAGCTAAAGTTGACTCATCTCCAGTCCCATATTTAGCAAGATTTATGTTATAAAACAAATATTCAATAGGAGTCACACCAATCACTTTAGGATCTTCATCATTATTTTCGCAAAAACTAGAAGAACACACTTTTACAAACCAATCTCGCTTAGCACGCATCCTAGCGGTTCTTTCTTTACACTCATCAATAGAAATTTTAATATATTTCAGAGATTCATTAATATCATGCTTGGGTGGCATATATCTAATTTTCAAAGAATCAATCTCAAGAGAAGTTCTATCAACGTTCCTAGCCAAATCATCAATCTTGAGCAATTTTTCTTCAACCATAGTATTGAAAACTTTTTGGGAATTAATGAAATCTTTAATATTGTTCTCGAGATCAGAGGGTATTTTCTTATAATTTCCATAAGAATTGTTGTAGGGATTACCATAATTATTAGAGGAATTACTAGCAAACGGCCTAGGGTTGAAATTACCTCTATATGCGTTATTACCAAAATTGTTCCTACCAACAAAATTCACATCCATAGATTCATTATTATTCTCAATAGAAGTGGACAAAGGCATATCATTAGGATCAATAGGAGCACTCTTACTAGCAATCAATTTCATAATTTCATCCATCTTTCCACTCAAATTATTAATTTCTTCAATCGCATGCACTTTTCTACTAGTAGAAGATCTTAAGGTATGCCATTGAGAGTAATTAGACATAATATTATCTAGGAGTTTAGTAGCTTCTCCTAAAGTAATTTTCATAAAAGTACCTCCCGCGGCGGAATCTAAAAGATTTCTAGATGCAAAATTCAATCCGGCATAAATTTTTTGTATGATCATCCATAAAATTAAACCATGAGTAGGGCAATTTCTTATCATCAATTTCATCCTCTCCCAAGATTGTGCAACATGTTCATGATCAAGTTGCTTAGAATTCATTATATCATTCCTAAGGGAGACGATCTTAGCGGGAGGAAAATACTTGGAAATAAAAGCATCTTTACACTTGTTCCATGAATCAATACTATTTTTAGGCAAAGATGAAAACCAAGTTTTAGCACGATCTCGTAGAGAGAACGAAAATAGCTTCAATTTAACAATATCATTATCCACATCTTTTTTCGTTTGCATATCACACAACTGAACGAAAGTATTTACATGGGATGCGACATCTTCACTAGGAAGGCTGGAATGTTGCTCTTTCATAACAAGATTCAACAAAGCGGCATTAATTTCATAAGATTCCGCACTAGTGGCCAAAGCAATCGGAGTACTAATAAAATCATTATAATTAGTGTTGGAAAATTCACACAACTTGGTATTTTCTTGAGACATCGTGACAAAGCAAGCAATCTAACACACAAGCAACCAAAAAGCAAACGAAAAGACGTACGAAAGAAGGGCGGATAAAAAAAGCAAATATTTTTGTGATTTTCTAAAGACGTTTTAGAAGTGGGCGAGAGGAAAACGAGAGGAAAATGGCAAATAATGCAATGTAAGAGATGAGACTTTATGGTGGGTACTTGGTAGACTTCTTGTAGAACCTCCCCGGCAACGGCGCCTGAAATTATTCGTGCTACTTCTTGCGCTTGCGTTGATTTTTCCCTTGAAGAGGAAAGGGTGATGCAGCAAAGTAGAGATAAGCATTTCCCTCAGTTAAGAACCAAGGTGTTAATCCAGTAGGAGGCACAAGCAAATCTCCAATCTATGCACCTGCACAAACTAACAAACACTTGCACTCAACGCGAAAAAGGGGTTGTCAATCACTTCACGGTCACGAACAAGAGTGAGACCTAAAAGAGATAGGTATAAAAGATAAATAAAAGAGCAAAATAAAGTAAATATAAATAAATTACAGCAAGGTA
The DNA here is from genome assembly GCF_002575655.3 of Aegilops tauschii subsp. strangulata. Taxonomy (NCBI): domain Eukaryota; kingdom Viridiplantae; phylum Streptophyta; class Magnoliopsida; order Poales; family Poaceae; genus Aegilops; species Aegilops tauschii. Next base: position 341,115,443 of record NC_053040.3, on the reverse strand, counting down.
TTTTTTGGTTTATAGATATGAAAATATATGATGGAAAATAGACCCGGGGCCATAGGTTTCACTAGAGGCTTCTCTCTTGAAAGAAAACATACGATGGGTGAACAAATTACTGCCGAGCAATTGATAGAAAAGGGCAAAGTTATGACGATATCTAAGGCAATGATTATGAATATAGGCATCACGTTTATGTCAAGTAGACCGACTCCTACCTGCATATATTACTATTACTCCACACATCGATCGCTATCCAGCATGCATCTAGAGTATTAAGTTCATAAGAACGGAGTAACGCATTAAGTAAGATGACATGATGTAGAGGGATAAATTCAAGCAATATGATGAAAATCCCATCTTTTTACCCTTGGTGGCAACAATACAATACGTGCCTCGCTACCCCTACTTTGTCACTGGGTGAGGACACCGCAAGATTGAACCCAAAACTAAGCACCTCTCCCATTGCAAGAAGAACCAATCTAGTTGGCCAAACCAAATCGATAATTCAAAGAGAAATACAAAGATATTTAATCATGCATAAAGAGTTCAGAAAAGACTTAAAAAATATTCATAGATAATCTGATCATAAATCCACAATTCATCGGATCTCGACAAACACACCACAAAAGAATATTACATCGGATAGAACTCCAAGAACATAGAGGAGAACATTGTATTGAAGATCAAAGAGAGAGAGAGAGAGAAGAAGAAGAAGCCATCTAACTACTATCTATGGACCCGTAGGTCGGTGGTAAACTACTCATGCTTCATCAGAAGGGCAGCAAGGTTGATGTAGATGCCCTCCGTGATCGAATCCCCCTCCTTCAGGGTGCCGGAAAAGGCCCCAAGATGGGATCTCATGGGAATAGAGGCTTGCGGCGGCAGAAAAGTATTTTGGTGGACGCTTCTGCTGGTTTGGGAATATTTGGGAATTTATGGTGCAGGAATTAGGGTTGGAGGACTCCTGATGGGCCCACAAGCCCTTAGGGCGCCCCCTAGGGCGCGCCTGGTAGGCTTGTGGCCTCCTCAGCCATCTTCTGACTCCCTCTTCAAGTTTCGTGGATGTCTTCTGGTTCAAGAAAAATCATCGTAAAGTTTTATTCCGTTTGGACTCCGTTTGATATTCCTTTTCTGTAAAAATCAAAAACAAGGAAAAAATAGAAACTGGCACTGGGCTCTAGGTTAATAGGTTAGTCCCAAAAACAATATAAAATAGCATATTAATGTATATAAAAAATTCAAAACAGATAATATAATAGCATGGAACAATATAAAATTATAGATACGTTGGAGACGTATTAGTGCCACCGACAGCGTCTGGGCATATATACTCTGCGTACCCATATGCTTGAAAAATCTTTCAAACCGCACGAGCCCGCGCCCCAGCACTGCCGCCCCTTGGTCTTCGGATCGTCGTCGTCTCCACCTGTGCGTCATCGCCGCACGTCACCGCCATCGTCAATGGATTTCTTCTTCGCCATTGCCGCCGTAGCGAATCGTCACCAAGTTAGGGTACGGTTCGACCACTTTGTGCTATTTCCTTTTCCAATTCTTTGCACGAAGTCAATACCTGGATTCTTGCCACGAATGAGAACTTTCTATCCACACAAAAATTCCTTTAGATTATATTCGATGAAAATCTTAGGGTTAGGTTTCCGCCGAGCTCGTCTCGGACCGACCGAATGAAGTTTTCGGTCCCACCGATTGGCCCTGGTGATTGCACTAAGTACAACTCGGTCTGACCGAAGTGTACTAATCAGTGAGACCGAAAGCGATTTCTCTATGAAACCCTAGCGTCTCGGAGTCACCAAACTGCAACTCGGTCTGACCGATGTTTTATGTTTAGACTCTGTTAAGTACTTCGGTGTCACCGAGATTTTCATATCGGTAGCTCCGAAATGCTTTCTGCAGAAAACTAAAACTACGATTTTGACTCAATTTTTGGCAAAACAAGCTGCTTTTTGTGATGCTCATCTACTCTACCCATACCCATATATTCACAGGGCCAGTTTGCAAAGACGTCTGAAGTCAGTGACAGCCAGAACAAGTCAGAGGAGCAAGTTAATCTCAGTGAGGGCACAAGCCCAAGTGGAAGCTATGATGAAGGTAGAAGAAGCACTCCCAGCAATTTGCCTAAAGCTGTCACTAGACAAAGGAAGAAGAGAACCTCACACAGTGAGGATGAAGATTTTGTTGTTGAGGAAGAAGTGACCTCAAAGAAGAAAGTACTCAAGAAAGAGTATGCTGCAGCTGATGCCACCAAGCCAGGTCTTCAGAGGAAGGCTCCTGCAAAAAGAGCCCCCATGTCTAAGGCTAGACAGTCAGCTTTTGCTAAAGAACAAGCAACTGTTGAGGCACCAAGTGGTGCAGGAGAAGAGAAGAGGATAGAAAGAGTCAAGAAGACCACTGCAAGAGTCATTGGCAGACCATCTATGATGGTAAATGAGGATGTAGAAGAATAAGAGGAACCTGGTGCACCCCCAGCCAAAACTCAGAAGTTAATGGCAGATGCCATTAAGACTGGTGCACCCTCCAAGCCCAAGTCAAAAGCTCCACCTGTTGCACCCAAGACTACAACTTCAAAGAGATCCACCAGGAACATCTCTGCAGCTTAGAAGAACAAGGCCCCAGTGCCAGAGATTCAAGAAGATGAGGAGCCCCAAGTGCTCAGAAAATTGAAGCCCAAGATTCAAGATCATGATGATGAACATCCAATGGCTGAGAACATGAAGTTGAGGAAGGATAGTGGACTGAGACAATGGAGAAAAACTGATCCATAAGCTACAAGGAGGATGACTGTTGTTGATTATCGTTTCCACACAGAGAACAACAAGATTTCTATGAGACAGTGTTGCTTGAAAAGAAGCCAATCATTAGCAACATGAAGTGGGTGGATTGGAAGTATATAGATGCCAATGAGGACTACTTCCCCCACATTCATGAGAGCTAATTCAGGCTGACTGGAGTTGCTACATTTGTTGGACAAAAGCTTACCAAGTGGAATGATGAAATGGTGATGCAATTTTACTCCACTGCCCACTTCTACCAAGATGGGAAGATAGTATGGATGACTGAGGGCACTAGGTACCAGTCATCAATCTCAGAGTGGGCTACTCTTATCAATGCCCCAGAGGAAGGAGAAAATGACATAGATGTGTATGGTAAACCCAGGATGGACCATAACACTATGGCTCACATGTACAAGCCCATTCCTGATGTAGCTTTGGAAACTCACAAGTTTGGTTCTATCTATTACTTGCTTGCTGGTTTGGCCACCACCAGTTACACCTTGAGGCATACCTTGTTGCCCAAGTCCGGAGATGGGAGAATGATCCATGGCCATTCCATCAACCTGCTGCATCTATTTGACATACCACGGAAGTTCAAGGTTATGAGTCTGATAGTTGAGACAGTCAAGAGGACAGCTGCTGATCAAAAGAGGACATGTGGATATGCACCACATATTCAAATGTTTCAATTCCAAGGTTGGAATTGGCACATATCTTCTTGATAGAGAGCATCTACCTCTTAGGCCAGAATTTGAGGATAATGAAGTGGTGATGGATGCTTCACATCCAACATCAGTTGAGGCCCATGAGAAGGCTGAGAAATCTAAGGCCGATAAAGAAGCAAAGAAAACAAGTGCTCCAGATGCTTCAATTGTGAATCTCAAGACCAAGCAAGATCAACTCACATATATGCTAGAAGCAACTCTGAGGATTGAGAAGAGTCTGGCCAACTTAACCAAGAATCAGGAGAGCCTAGAGTGGGTTGTTGAGACAAGATGTATAATCTTGATGTCAAGGTCACAGAGATCCAAACCATTCTTGAGAAGTTGCGAGATGATGCTGAGGATAGAGATGATAGACCTACCACTGACAGATTCCAGATAGTGCCAAGGGCACAGAGGTCTACTGCTGAGCCAGTTGCAGACACTAGACCTACTCACTCTGCTCCTGCCGCCACTGCCATAGTGCCACCACCAGTGTCAACCCCTCCTGCTCAACAAACATCAGCTGAAGCATTTGCAAAAGCCGTTCTCTCAACGCCGTCTATGCACACCGGAGCCACAAGCCAGAAGACCCCTTCAGGAGCTCCCGGAGATCGTGCCTAGAGTGTCGTATAACACTATACTTTTTAAACTTTTTGGTAACTTGTTTCCAAAGGGGGAGAAAGTGTACATATCATAGGCTTCGAGAGAGAGAGAGAGAGAGAGAGAGAGAGAGAGAGAGAGAGAGAGAGAGTATTTTGCTCTTTGTTGGTTTTCTTTGTTGCCAGTTGCTACTTTGTTCGTTTGGTTGTGCTACTTGATGCTACATTTGTGTTATGCTCGTGAGATATCTTGTGTGATCGTGTGTTTGATCATACTAAGCTTAATGTGTGCTTACATGCCTATCTCTATGATTGTTTGTGTATGATCACTCACTTGTATCTTTGGTGATGCGTGCATGTTATTTTACTCTTATCATTTTTGCGCTCCACCAAGATGTATGTGACATGGAAGAGTGACCCATGATCTTAATCGATTGTGCATTTGCATTCAAACGCAAATTTTAGATAATGCACAAATTTAGGGGGAGCTCTTGCTTATCACATACTTCTCAAAGCGACGATGTATTTCATTCATTTTATCATTGGTCAAAGCTTTGATCAATATGTTTGTCGTCAATTACCAAAAAGGGGGAGATTGAAAGTGCAACTAATCCCCGGGTGGTTTTGGTAATTCATAACAACATATAGCTCATTGAACTAATATCTATTCAAGATGAATATTTCAGGAAGTTCAATGAATGGCATGGCATGGACTAGAAATGTGGAACCCTCAAAATGCTAAGGACACATATTGGCAAAAGCTCAAGACTCTTCATCTTTGTTTTAGTGATCCAAGATCACATTGAGTCCATAGGAAAGTCAATACTATTAAAAGGGGATGAAGTGCTGCTTAATGGCTTGCATGCTCAAATGCTTAGTGATATTGCTCCAAAGCCCTCAACCACTTTCTCCATCCAAATATATCAAAACCCTAAACTCCAACTCGGCCCCATCGACTCTTTCTATCCGAAGCCACCGAGTTCATATGACATAGCCACTACCAGAAACCCTAACAGTTCGGTCTCACCAATATGGATCTCGGTCTCACCGAGATGGCCTTGCCAACTCTCTGTTATCTGTTGCAATTATTTCGGTCTCACCGAAATTGCGATCGGTCTCACCAAGATGGCTTAACCAACTCTTTGTTACCCTATTGCTTCACTTCGATCTCACCGAGTTAACGCAATCGGCGCCACCGAGATGCGGTTTGCCCTAAGCCCTAGCACATCGGTCCCACCAAGTTGTTCCAGTTGGTCCCACCGATATTCCTAACGTTCACATTTTCAAACTAATCAGTCCCACCGAGTTTAACCATTCGGTCCCACCGAGATTGGTCAAATGTGTGTAACGGTTGGATTTTGTGTGGAGGCTATATATACCCCTCCACCCCCTTCTCCATATGTGATAGAGCCATCAAAACATGCCTACACTTCCACCATACATTTTTTGAGAGAGAACCGCCTACTCATGTGTTGGGATCAAGATATTCCAATTCTACCACAAGAATCTTGATTTCTAGCCTTCCCCAAGTTGCTTTCCACTCAAATCATCTTTCCACCATATCCAAATCTATGAGGTAGAGTTGAGTGTTGGGGAGACTATCATTTGAACCACAAGAGCAAGGAGTTCATCATCTACACACCATCTATTCCCTTTTGGAGAGTGGTGTCTCCTAGATTGGTTAGGTGTCGCTTGGGAGCCTCCGTCAAGTTGTGGAGTTGAACCAAGAAGTTTGTAAGGGCAACGAGATCGCCTACTTCGTGAAGATCTACCCGAGTGAGGCAAGTCCTTCGTGGGCGATGGCCATGGTGGGATAGACAAGGTTGCTTCTTTGTGGACCCTTCATTGGTGGAGCCCTCCGTGGACTCGCGCAGCCGTTATCTTTCGTGGGTTGAAGTCTCCATCAACGTGGACGTACGATAGCACCACCTATCGTAACCATGCCAAAAATCTTCGTGCATCCATTGCGTTTGCCTTGTCTAAACCCTTCCCTTTACCTTCATATGCAATGTTTTACTTTTTGCTGCTATACTCTTAGAATTGCATGTGTAGGTTGATTACTTGACTTGTGCTAATTGCTAAAATCTGACCACAACTAAAATTGGAAAAATGTTAGATTTTTATTTGGTCAAGTAGTCGAATCACCCCCCTCTAGACATACTTCTGATCCTACAGAAACGCTGGTGCTTACAAATGCTATTATATTTAAAAGTTTGCGCGGGTTCTCGCACGTTATCATGGAGGCAGACTGCCTGGAGGTAGTGAACCTCTGGAAATCTCGCCACAATAATCGTTCTGTTGTGGCACCTTTATTTGTAGAAATAGGAGAGCTAGCTGCCAATTTTACTTCTTTTTGTATTCAACATGTAAACAGGTCAGCCAGTGTACCGGCCCATCTTTGTGCTAATGAGACATGCTTACTGATGGCAACCGAGAGTTGGACTGATACTAGACCATCCGTCTTGCTCACCAGCCTGTTGGTTGATGATGCTAGGAGTTCTTCGGTTGAATAAAGCTCTCAAGTTTGAACACAAAAAAACAAGATAAAGGCAGTTAAGAAGGAATCGAACTCCAAAGCTCCAACTACTTAACGTGTCTTCTAGCCACTAGAACACATGGATGTTTGTGATAATTGATCAGCACAAATATTTAGGAATTCACTACAGCGTCAAATTTGAAACCTTTTTGAACATTTATTAAAAAATTGTGAACAATTTATAAATGCAGAATATTTTTATAAAAATGTGGACAATATTTGTAATTACAAATATTTTTTGAAAACAGAAAGATTTTTTGAAAACGTGATTTTTTTTTGAAATCTCAAGAAGGTTTTAAAATACAATTAATTTTTTAAAATTCTGAATATTTTTTGAAACACCAGCACTTTCCCAAAAACACGAACAATTTTCTTTTAATAGTTATGGCACATCTAATATGACATCATCCCACGTATTGTCTCTTGTTTGTTTGTCCAAAAAAATCACAATAGCGGACGAGCGTGCCTGGGCCAGTCCCTCCGCATCGGGATGTGGGCTGCAAGTGGTATTTTTGGTTGCTCGGGTTGCACACATAGCGGATGACAGCTCGCACAACAACACAACTCGCACACCCTAACCCAAGCAAGATAGTTTTAGGATACTATGTAATATGAGCTACAATAGATTGCTCTTGTCAAAACACATCACGATAAGAACGACTGACTATTCCTCTAAAAAGAAGAAAGGCACTTGAAAGTTATATTAAGTTTACTTGAAAGTTACTGTGAAATAAAACTTATTTGCAAATTTAGAAATCTATCGCTAATTAGAAAGGAATTTGCAAATTTAAAATAGTTCACACATTCAAAAAAATAGCAAAGACAAAAAATACCATCATACTAAAAGAAGTCCATGGATTTGGAAAAGATCATGATTTTTATTAAACATGAATTTGAAAAAACATAGTTTTTTTAAAAATCATAATTTTAAGAAAATGTTCAAGGCTTTTCAGAAAAAATGTGAAAATGAAAAATCATGAATATATTTTTTAATATGGAGATGCAACTGGCCAACAACCCTTCTCCCGTCCCAAATTGCAGTCTTGTTGCGGGCATTCATTTGCATGTCGAGGATGGATTGGAAAAATATGGGTCAGCCCCCAGTTGCGTGTCGATGGAGGACTTGCAGCTGGGACAACAATGTTCAAAGTCTAGTTACGTGTCGAGGGAGGACTTGCAAATGAGACAAAAATGGATCGGGCTTAGTTGCATATTGAGGGTGGACTTGCAACTGGGACAAAATAGGCGAGCCACCCAATTGCATGTCGATGGTGGACTTGCAACTAGGGGGGGCCTCCAAACATACGCCCCCTAGTGACGAGTCGATGGTTGACTTGCAACTGGGGCAACTACAAAAAAAGTATGACGCGTCCCAGTTGCGAGTTGATTGTTGACTTGCAACTGGGTCCCTACAAATATACGCCCCGTCGATGGTTGACTTGCAACTGGGGCAACTACAAAAAGTACGACACATCCCAATTGTGAGTCGATGGTTGACTTGTAATTGGGGCCCCTACAAAATATATGCCCCCTAGTTGCGAGTCGATGGTTGATGTCACAGCCCTAGACCAGTCTTTGTTTGTCTTTGCATGATCATCATGTCATCATGTTTAAGTCAAATGAATTTGAATTGGGGATGTTCAAACCCTAGCATCAAATGGAATTCAAATAGGTTCAACCTAAAAATATTTTCAATGAACTCAAAATGCCCTTTAAAAATGTTCATCATTTCTGGATTAAGGTGGAAGCATCTACCAAAAATGGTTTACATTTTTGCAGGACATATTTGGGCTTTGAACTAAATCAATAAGTATTTGAGTTGGGGCTATAAAATTCTATAAATATTTATATAGCTCAATATTTCTGAAAATTGTAGAGGGTCTCTGGAATAAGTCCATCTTGCACCCACTACTTTTCTCAGAATTTACCAAAACGATTTAGTTGCTAAACTAGATCAAAACAAGGGTAAAAAATTAGAAAACAGAAATAAAAGAAGAGAGAGAGACCCACCTGACTTACCTGGTAGCCCACCTGGCCCAGCTCCTCCAGCCGGCCCAGCCCACTGGCAACTGCCAGTCGTCTCCCACCTCTGCCAGAAGGCAGAGGCGTGTCGCCCCGTGCGCACCGGACACCACCTCCTGCTTCCTCCCCCATCCTCGACCAAGCGCCTGGAGACGCCCCGAGCTCCCCTGGTCCTTCTCCCACTCTCGCTGCTCACTCTCCCCCTGCTCTCCCCCTTGCCCTCTCCCCACCATGGCCGAAGCCGTCGCTCGCCCGCCGCCGTCGTAGCCGCAGCCACCGTCTCCCCTTGACCTCTCGATGTGACTGCGAGCTCCACCTCGACTCCCTCGACCTCCTCGACGAGCCGCGCGATGGTGGACGCCTCGAAGCACCGCCCCCGATGCCTTCTTCTTCCTCGGGTCACCGTAGCCGTTGTTTTCTTCGAGCCCGAGAGCTCCCCGCCGCCGGCCATGTCGCTACCGTGGCTACGGCCGCGCAAGCTCGTGTCCGAGCTCACTGCTGCACTCATTGCACTCCCACGAGTCTAACACAACCATCCACGGCTCCTCCCGCGCCCCACATCGCCCACACCGCTGTTGGCCGAACTCTGGCCGCCGTACTTGTCATCGCCGTCGTCGTTCTAGGCCATCTCCGGCGAAGCCATTTATACCGTTCGACGTGCGCGAGCACCCGCTTCACGTAGGCTGTCTCCGCCGTCCGTTTGGTCGCCGGAGCAAGAAACCCGAAGGCCTCCGCCGTCTCAGCCTCGCCAGCGACTCAACGCCGGCGGGATTGACTCGTTTGACCAGGGGTTTGACCTCCCCTGGGTCTCTGGCACGCGGGTCCGGCCCTGCTAATTAACCTAGGATTAGTGCTAATTAAACTAGGTTAGTTTAGTTAACCACTGACACGCGGGACCCACTGGTCAGTTTGACCTACCCACACCGTTGACCTGCTGACATCACAGTGACGTAATGCTGATGCAATAAAGCATTTTCTGGATTTAGCTTATTTTAAATAACCAGGAAATTCCAGAAAATGTTATAAACTTCAGAAAATCATAGAAAATCAACCATAACTCCAAATGAAATAATTTATATATGAAAAATGATCAGAAAAATCCAATATATCCATCTGTAACATTTGCATTCGTGTTTGGACAACCTAAGGTTGCTGTATATGACAATTTGCATAGTTGGCATTTAAATAATCACATATGGAGTTTGAATTTGAACCTTTGGTTCAAACCATCTTCATTTAATCTGGTTGCTAGTTGCATTAGCTCAATAAAAATCATATTGCCTTGTCATATTCATGCATCGTATTGTTGCATTACATTGATTGTGTTTCCCCTCATTTGCCGGTGATTGTCCCCTCTCAGTAGAGGTGGTTCCGACGATGAGTTCGATGACACCAATGAAGAATTATAATATCTTCAGAAGTGCCAGGCAAGCAAAACCCCCTTGTTCATTCCGATACAATCACACTCTCTCACTTCTGCTCTCTTTTACTGCATTAGGACAACAACGATTCAACTGTTACATGCTGCGGTAGTTGAACCCCTTTCCTCTTCATGACCTGTCATTGCGACAGTAAATAGATGAAACCCACTAGCATGAGTAGGAGTTGTTTGAGCCCTGATGTGCCTACTCATTCTTGCTTCTTGCCATGCTTGCTACTGCTTAGAGTTGAGTCAGGTCTGATTCATCGGGGATGAATTGGAATGTGGTGAACATGTCTTACTATTGAGAAGTAAGTGTGTGAACACGATTTGGTAAAGGTAGCGGTGAGAGGCCATGTAGGAGTACATGGTGGGTTGTCTCATTGAAACTGTCCTCAGGAACTGAGTTATGTGTTTGTGATCCATGAACAGTTACTACCACACATTGGGTTCCGGTAACTCGACCCCTCTCAGCTTATTAATCGCCTCGATCTCTGTCCAGGAGTTGCAACTAGTTTCTGGCGTTTGTAGGATATGTGTTGGGGGCCGTGCGTAGCGCTGACCCTAGGGGTGGGCTATGATGCGGTAGAGACACGAGGCACGGTGTACCGAGCCGCCCGTTTGGTGCCTCGGGAACCCTGCTCTCATCGTTTGGGGCCGTGAGCGAAACCCCGGCCGGATCTCCTTGCGGATGGAACCCTAATAGGTGATAAACCTGGACTAAAGACTTGTGTGGTTAGTCAGGTCATGGCCGACTCCCTCGCCAGGCTTCCGCTTGAAGGTTGCAGAGATACACGACGTGTACATGGTGGTAAGTGGCGAGATCGTGTGTGAAGAAGCACACCCCTGCAGGGTTATAAATGATCTATTCGAATAGCCGCGTCTGTTGTTAAGGACTTCTGGGTTGCCTATACAGTTCATAGACAAGTGAAAGTGGATACTCTAAAATGTGCAAGATAAGCATGAGTGCTACGGATGGCGTTCTCGTAGGGAGACGGGAACGGATCCATAGTGGTGTATTGATTGGTGAATATGTGGACTCGTGTGCGCCACCTCAAAAGAGTTACTTACAGTCGTAGTTCAGGGTAGCCACAGTCAAAGCTGGCTTGCTGCAGTTAAACTCCACCACCCCCTTTGTTGATACTGATGCATATGTAGCTAGTTCTGATGTAAGTCTTGATGGGTACATTTGTACTCACGTTTCCTTAATTTATGTTTTTGCAGAGAGACTTCAGTCTCACTAGTAGTTCCGCGTGGACTTCAATGTTTAGCTTGTTACCTCAGCTACAATCTTGTACCCTTGGGAGGATCTTGTAGATAGTCAGGCTTCTCAGCCCTTTTCATTTGTAGTTGTATGTACTCAGACATGTTATGCTTCCGTTGCCTGTATGCTTTGTATGTTGGGTCATCAGACCCATGTTTGTAATATCTGGCTCCTCAAAGCCTAATGAATAAATACTTTGAGTCATAGAGTTTTGTTGTGATGCCATGTTGTATTTGCACATATCGAGCACATTGTGTATGATTTTGAAATGCTTGGTATGTGTGGGAACGACAATCTAGTTGTTTATTCTTGGTAGCCTCTCTTATGGGGAAATGTCTCCTAGTGCTTCCACTGAGCCATGGTAGCTTGCTACTGCTCCGGAACACTTAGGCTGGCCGGCATGTGTCCTTCTTCGTTCCTATGTCTGTCCCTTCGGGGAAATGTCACGTGTTGTTCCTTTAAGTCCTTATAGCTTGCTACGACTTGGGTTCATACGTTGATGACCGACACGTTCGTTGCTGGGTCATGTATGCCTGTCCCTGTAAGTTAGTGCCACCTTGGATTCACGACTAGTCATGTCGGCCCGGGTTCTCTGTCATATGGATGCTAGCGACACTATCATATACGTGAGCCAAAAGGCGCAAACGGTCCCGGGCCAGGTAAGGTGGCACCCGTGGGAATACCGTGCGTGAGGCCGCAAAGTGATATGATGTGTTACATGCTAGATTGGTGTGACTTAGGATCGGGGTACTGACAGTTGACTTGCAATTGCCCCCTGCAAACATACGACCACCCCCCCCCGTTACGAGTCATTGGTAGACTTGCAACTGGCCCCCTACAAACGTATGCCCCACCCCTTAGTTGTGAATCGATGTTTGACTTGCAATTGGGGCCCTACAAACACCCCTCCCCACGAGTTGCGAGTCGGTGGTTGACTTACAACTAGGGCAACTATGAACACACGCCCCCTAGTTGTGAGTCGATGGTTGACTTGCAACTGGGGCAACTACAAAAAAGTACGACGCTTCTCAGTTGCGAGTCTATGGTTGACTTGCAACTAGGGCCCCTACGAACATACTCCCCCTAGTTGCAAGCCGATGGTTGACTTGCATCTGGGACCCTACAAAACATACGTCCCCTCCTCCCCTAGTTGTGAGTCAATGGTTGACATGCAACTGGGGCAACTACAAAAAAGTACGACGTGTCCCAGTTGCGAGTCGATTGTTGACCTGCAACTGGGTCCGCTACAAACATACGTCCCCTCGATGGTTGAAATGCAACTAGGGCCACTACAAAAAAGTATGATGCGTCCTAGTTGCGAGTCGACGGTTGACCTAAAACTGGGCCCCTACAAACACACGCCCCCTAGTTGCAAGTCGGTGTTGACTTGCAACTAGGCCCCTACAAAACATACATTCCCCCTAGTTGTGAGTTGATGGTTGACATGCAACTACTAAAAAAATTATGATGCGTCCCAGTTGCGAGTCGATGGTTGAATTGCAACTGGGTCTGCTAAAAACATACGCCCCCTAGTTGCGATACGATGCTGGACTTTCAACTGGGAAATTACAAAACTACGAACCGACTTGCATAGAGACGAGCAAACTATCGACCTAGTTACGAGTCAAGGGTGGACCTACGACTGGGATGAAAAACTAAACATAGACCTGATGACCCACAAGTATAGGGGATCTATCGTAGTCCTTTCGATAAGTAAGAGTATCGACCCCAACGAGGAGCAGAAGGAAATGACAAGCGGATTTTAGCAAGGTATTATCTGCAGGTACTGAAATTATCGGTAACAGATAGTTGTGTGATAAGATAATTTGTAACGGGTAACAAGTAACAAAAGTAACTAAGGTGCATCAAGGTGGCCCAATCTTTTTTGTAGCAAAGGACAAGCCTGGACAAACTCTTATATAAAGCAAAGCGCTCCCGAGGACACATGGGAATTGTTGTCAAGCTAGTCTTCATCATGCTCATATGATTCGCGTTCGTTACTTTGATCATTTGATATGTGGGTGGACCAGTGCTTGGGTGCTGCCCTTCCTTGGACAAGCCTCCCACTTATGATTAACCCCTCTCACAAGCATCCGCAACTACAAAAGAAGAATTAAGATAAATCTAACCATAGCATGAAACATATGGATCCAAATCAGCCCCTTACAAAGCAACGCATAAACTAGGGTTTAAGCTTCTGTCAGTCTAGCAACCCATCATATAATTATTACTTCCCAATGCCTTCCCCTATGCCCAAATAATAGTGAAGTGTCATGTAGTCGACGTTCACATAACACCATTAGAGGAGCGACAACATACATCTCATCAAAATATCGAACGAATACCAAATTCACATGATTACTTATAACAAGACTTCTCCCATGTCCTCAGGAACAAACGTAACTACTCACAAAGCATATTCATGTTCATAATCAGAGGAGTATTAATTATCATGAAGAATCTGAACATATGATCTTCCAACGAATAAACCAACTAGCATCAACTACAAGGAGTAATCAACACTACTAGCAACCCACATGTACCAATCTGAGGTTTTGAGACAAAGATTGGATACAAGAGATGAACTAGGGTTTGAGAGGAGATGGTTCTGGTGAAGATGTTGATGGAGATTGACCCCCTCTTGATGAGAGTATCGTTGGTGATGACGATGGCTTCGATTTCCCCCTCCCGGAGGGAAGTTTCCCCGGCAGAATAGCTCCGCCGGAGCCCTAGATTGGTTCTACCCAAGTTCCGTCTTGAGACGGCGACGCTTCGTCCCGAAAACTTCCTTTTGAATTTTGTTAGGTCAAAACACACCATATAGCAGAAGATGGGCGTCTGGGGCCTGCCAGGGGGCCCACAAGGTAGGGGGCGCGCCCTCAACCCTTGTAGATGGCAGGTGCCCCCTCTGGTGCTTTCTTCGCCCAATATTTTTTATATATTCCAAAATAATTCTCGGTGAAGTTTCAAGACTTTTGGAGTTGTGCAGAATAGGTCTCTAATATTTGCTCCTTTTCTAGTCCAGAATTCCACCTGTCGGCATTCTCCCTCTTCATGTAAACCTTATAAAATAAGAGAGAAAAGGCATAAGTACTGTGATATAATGTAAGATAATAGCCCATAATGCAATAAATATCAATATAAAAGCATGATGCAAAATGGACGTATCAACTCCCCCAAGCTTAGATCTCGCTTGTCCTCAAGCGAAAGCCAAAATGGAAAATTATGTCCACATGTTTAGAGATAGAGGTGTCGATAAAATAAAATATGGAGATGCGGGCATCATGATCATCTTTAGAACAGCAACATATACTCCATATAATTTCTTATGCTAAAGTAACAATTCCTACACAAAGTAAACTATGAACCAGAAACTTCATTGAAAACTAACAAACTATGATCTCAGTCATTGAAGCAATTGCAATTTATCATAAATAAGAGCTTTTCAGCAAGTCCACATACTCAACTATCATTTAATCTTTCACAATTGCTAACACTCACGCGATACTTATGGGTACAAAGTTTCAATCGGACAGAGAGAAAGATAGGGGCTTATAGTTTCGCCTCCCAACCTTTTACCTCAAGGGTAATGTCAACAATAATACTTTATGAAAACCTACATCCGAGTGGATATATATATCCGGATCTCTCCAACACATAGTGCTTGCCAAAGGAAAAAGTGTAAAAAGGAAAGGTGAAGATCACCATGACTCTTGTATAAGGGTAGAAGATAAAAGTAAAAGATAGGCCCTTCGCAGAGGGAAGCAGAGGTTGTCATGCACTTTTATGGTTGGATGCACAAAATCTTAATGCAAAAGAACGTCACTTTATATTGCTGCTTGTGATAAAGAACTTTATTATGCAGTCCGTCGCTTTATTTCTTCCATATCACAAGTTCGTATAAAGATTATTTTCTTCACACTAATAGATCATACATATTCAGAGAGCAATTTTTATAGCTTGCACCGATGACAACTTACTTGAAGGATCTTACTCAATCCATAGGTAGGTATAATGGACTCTCATGGCAAAACTGGTTTAAGGGATGTTTGGAAGCACAGGTAGTATCTCTACTTGGTGCAAAGAATTTGGCTAGCATGAGAGGGAAATGCAAGCTCAACATGTTGGATGATCCATGACAATATAACTTCTATTCAGATATAAGAAAACATAACCCATTATGTTGTCTTCCTTGTCCAACATCAACTTTTTAGCATGTCATATTTTAATGAGTGCTCACAATTACAAAAGATGTCCAAGATAGTATATTTATATGTGAAGCCTCTCTTTCTTTATTACTTCCTATTAATTGCAAAAATGGCCAAAACTATATTTGTCAACTCTCAGCAACTTTTATTCATCATACTCTTCATATGTGAAGTCATCACTCTCCATAAGATCAATATACACTACTGCAGGATGCTGCTAATGCGACACTACGATCAGAGACCCTTCGACGAAACTGTGTGCGATGCAATAATCGCAAACAGTGGTGTAAAAGAACCGTCAAAAAGGTGCAAAACGTTTGCGATGGCGGAGCCATCAAACACGGTTCAGATTTTAGTTGCGTGTGCGATGCAGGGCATACGGTTCAGTTCAATGAACTGTTTGCGATGAGGCAGAACAAAAGAAACGGGCAGCCAGATGAAGGCGTGTGCGATATACAACATACGGTTCACTCAGATGAACTGTTTGTGATGAGGAGGAACGATAGAGATGGGCAGCTAGATAAAGGTGTGTGCGATTGAGGGCATACGCTTCAGAAGGATTAACTGCTTGCGATTAGGCAACAAAACAGAAACGGGTCAGCCAGATCAAAGTGTCTGCGATTGATGGCATACGCTTCACACGGATGAACTGTTTGCGATTAGCCACAATAAACTAAAACAATTAGATAGATCAACGTGTGTGTGCTAGATGGGCACACACATTCTAATTAAAAGAAGCATGCGCGATGGTAATAACGAGCGCGCACGGTTGTTGGAAGAAGACGTGTGCTGACATTGCCTATCGCGGTGCACCCTATGTTGCAAACGCCACGTACGCGGCCGAGAAGGCGTGCCCACGTTACGCCTTCCGGGAATAGTGCCGCACATATAACCGTCAATAAATTTTGAGACTACGTCCCGTCACATTCCAAATTGCAAACCTATTCACACCGATCAAAACCTAAACGGTTTCCCACTTAGGAGCATATTAGTACTCGGTTATAAATACTACTACTCCAAGATGACCGCACATTCCTCCTCAACTCCTCATCCACAAAAACAAACAAGTCATTCATCATCGTTCCCTTGCATCTGCCATGGCCAGCATGAGTTCTGGGTCGAGAGATTGCCACCAAGGAGATGCGAGCATGGAAGCGGAAGCACGAGAGATGTCCCGCCGCATGGCCGTAGCAGCATAGAGGTCCCGCCGCGCCGCTGAAGCAGCACGGAGGTCCCGCAGCGCCGCTGATGCACCAGACTGGTTCGGCCGCGCCACGGAAGCAGAAGAGATGTCATGCCACGTCGCGAATGCAGCAGAGATGTCCTCCCATGCCGCGGCGGCCTGGGAAAATGTCTCGCGGGCAGGCGAGGACTCTTACAGGCGCATGCATGCGATTGTCCATAGCCTCTTTTGAACAGGCTACCGGCGTCATCTGACAACTAAATGAGAGCAATGCAAAGCTCCTGGCCGAGCGCGACCTGTTGAGGGTGAAGATCATTGGAAGTGCGGAGCAGCAGGAGGAGACCACTGCCTTGTTGAAGAGGACCGGCATCATTGTCGAGAAACTTATGGACGAGAATGCCATGCTGCGCATCGAGCGCAGAAGGCTGGTGGAGGAATCTGTGGATGCTCTCAAGCAGGATCTTGAGCACAAGAAAGAGCTCATCGCCGCTCGCTGCGGAGACTAGTTCCCGTGGCCTGCAGCAATGCATCAAGAAAGTGGAAATCAACGAGCCAGATCGTTGCCTTCCTTCTTCTTTTGCCCTTGTGTATTTCGGGCGTTGGAGCATGTGGCTTTTTTAATTATGTTCCTAAATATGTAAGACAATTATTATCCACTGTCATCGTCCTTATATTCATCATGCTTGCTATAAGTCGCAGTCGATACTATATAGGTCCATCGGATCTTACATCAAGATCCATGCAAAACTTTCTTTTCAGATTCTCATATTTCTCTCTTAAATCTCATTCGAGTGGGACATATAGCCACACTGTAGAACAGGGGCATGGGCGCCATTAATGGAGACGTTGGGAGGGAGGTGCACGGCGGGTAGAGGTCAAAGGGCTCTCCTCCCGATCAGCACACGCAGGGGTGTGATCGCACGCCTCCCGTACTCAAATAGCTACCCCGCACGACACCTCCTAGCCAATAAAAAAAGGGGATGCATGGCGGCACGTAATTGGTAAGTAGAATGCCCACGGTTTCGATAATACTTGTGTTTCCGATTTGTAACGTGACAACACTTGTTCCAAAATGACTTTTTTGATTGTTAATGTGTGCGCCATCGAAAACCGGACAGAAAAATTACCACAACATGTTGGTGCCATGTCATGACACCATGCCAAGTTTCATGATTTTCACGCGTGTTTTGGAATTACAGGAATTAAAAAACCAAGTTTCTTAATCTTTCCGGCCGAGCCACGATGCCCAGATGTTTGAATTTCATTCCCGTTTCTTGCATGGGACCTAGAAATTCATCCAAGGACACACATGTGATTTTTCAACCAACTTTGGTGCACTCGAGCATGTGCTTGTAGTTCAAATTTGAATTATGCACATTAAATGCCCAGAAACTCAATTAATATATAAAAAAGGCCAAACGAACTGGGAATAATTCCAAAATTTAGCACAACACTTCTATTTGGTCTAATCTGCCTGTGTAAAAACATTAAGGCGGGGGAAGGCAGTGTACGTATGTCGTTTCGCACACGGAGGTGACACGTTCCCTCTCGGAACCACGAGCCTTCTTGAGGAAAGCTCCGGTTTGCAAGAAGCTTACACAAAAGCTTGTCCCAATTCGGCCAAAAAAATTACCGCAGCATGTTGGTGCCATGTCATGACACCGTGCCAAGTTTCATGATTTTCAGGCGTGTTTTGGATTTACAGGAATTAAAAATCCAAGTTTCTCATTCTTTACGGCCGAGGCACGGCGCCCAGATGTTTGAATTTCATTCCCATTTCATGCATGGGACCTAGAAATTCACCCCAAGGACACACATGTGATTTTTCAACCAACTTTGGTGCACTGGAGCATGTGCTAGTAGTTCAAATTTGAATTATGCACATTAAATTGCCAGAAACTCAATTAATGTATAAAAAGGCCAAACGAACCCGGAATAATTCCGAAATTGAGCACGATACATCTATTTGGTCTAATCTGCCTGTGTAAAAAAATTAAGGCGGGAGAATGCAGTGTACGTATGTCGTTTTGCAGACGGAGGTGACACGTTCCCTCTCGGAACCACGAGCCTTCATGAGGGAAGCTCCGGTTTGCAAGAAGCTTACACCAAAGCTTGTCCCAATTCGGCCAAAAAATTACCGTAGCATGTTGGTGCCACGTCATGACACCATGCCAAGTTTCATGATTTTTAGGCGTGTTTTGGATTTACAAGAATAAAAAAACCAAGTTTCTCAATCTTTCCGGCCGAGCCACGACGCCCAGATGTTTAAATTTCATTCCCATTTCTTGCATGGGACCTAGAAATTCACCCAAGGACACACATGTGATTTTTCAACCAACTTTGGTGCACTAGAGCATGTGCTTGTAGTTCAAATTTGAATTATGCACATTAAATTCCCAGAAACTCAATTAATGTATAAAGCAGGCCAAACGAACCCGAATAATTCCAAAATTTAGCACGATACTTCTATTTGGTCTTCTGCCTATGTAAAAAAATTAAAGCGGGAGAAGGCAGTGTACGTATGTCGTTTCGCACACGGAGGTGACACGTTCCCTCTCGGAACCATGAGCCTTCTTGAGGGAAGCTCCGGTTTGCAAGAAGCTTACACCAAAGCTTGTCCCAATTCGGCTAAAAAAATTACCGCATCATGTTGGTGCCATGTCATGACACCGTGCCAAGTTTCATGATTTTCAGGTGTGTTTTGGATTTACAGGAATTAAAAAACCAAGTTTCTCAATCTTTACGGCCGAGGCACGACGCCCAGATGTTGAATTTCATTTCCATTTCTTGCATGGGACCTAGCAATTCACCCCAAGGACACACATGTGATTTTTCAACCAACTTTGGTGCACTGGAGACTTTGCTTGTAGTTCAAATTTGAATAATGCACATTAAATGCCCAGAAACTCAATTAATGTAAAAAAAAGGCACAACAAACCCGGAATAATTCCAAAATTGAGCACGATACTTCTATTTGGTCTAATCTGCCTGTGTAAAAAAATTAAAGCGGGAGAAGGCAGTGTACGTATGTCGTTTCGCAAATGGAGGTGACACGTTCCATCTTGGAACCACGTGCCTTCTTGAGGGAAGCTCCGGTTTGCAAGAAGCTTACACAAAAGCTTGTCCCAATTCGGCAAAAATATTTATCGCAGCATGTTGGTGCCATGTCATGACACCGTGTGAAATTTCATGATTTTCAGGTGTGTTTTGGATTTACAGGAATTAAAAAACCAAGTTTCTTAATCTTTACGACCGAGGCACGACGCCCAGATGTAGAATTCCATTCCCATTTCTTGCATGGGACCTAGGAATTCACCCCAAGGACAAACATGTGATTTTTCAACCAACTTTGGTGGACTGGAGCATGTGCTTGTAGTTCAAATTTGAATTACGCACATTAAATGCCCAGAAATTCAAATAATGTATAAAAAAGGCCAAACGAACCCGGTATAATCCCAAAATTTAGCACGATACTTATATTTGGTCTAATCTCCCGTGTAAAAAAATTAGGGCGGGAGAAGGCAGTGTACATATGTCGTTTCGCACACGGAGCTGACACGTTCCCTCTCGGAACCACGAGCCTTCTTGAGGGAAGCTACGGTTTGCAAGAAGCTTACACCAAAGCTTGTCCCAATTCGGCCAAAAAAATTACCGCAACATGTTGGTGCCATGTAATGACACCATGCCAAGTTTCATGATTTTCAGGAGTGTTTTGGATTTACAGGAATCAAAAAAACCAAATTTCTCAATCTTTCCGGCCGAGCCACGACGCCCAGATGTTTGAATTTCATTACCATTTCTTGCACGGGACCTAGAAATTCACCCAAGGACACACATGTGATATTTCAACCAACTTTGGTGCACTGGCGTATGTGCTTGTAGTTCAAATTTGAATTATGCACATTAAATGCCCAGAAACTCAATTAATGTATAAAAAGGCCAAAAGTACCCGAAATAATTCCAAAATTTAGCACGA
The DNA here is from genome assembly GCF_002575655.3 of Aegilops tauschii subsp. strangulata. Taxonomy (NCBI): domain Eukaryota; kingdom Viridiplantae; phylum Streptophyta; class Magnoliopsida; order Poales; family Poaceae; genus Aegilops; species Aegilops tauschii. The sequence continues at coordinate 341,094,748 of NC_053040.3, read as the reverse complement.
TACTTCTATTTGGTCTAATCTGCTTGTGTAAAAAGATTAAGGTGGGAGAAGGCAGTGTACGTATGTCGTTTCGCACACGGAGGTGACACGTTCTCTCTCGGAACCACGAACCTTCTTGAGGGAAGCTCCGGTTTGCAAGAAGCTTAAACCAAAGCTTGTCCCAATTCGGACAAAAAAATTACCGCAACATGTTGGTGCCATGCCATGACACCATGCCAAGTTTCATGATTTTCAGGCGTGTTTTGGATTTACAGGAATCTAGAAACCAAGTTTCTCAATCTTTACGGGCGAGGCAAGATGCCCAGATGTTTGAATTTCATTCCCATTTCTTTCATGGGACCTAAAAATTCACCCTAAGGACACACATGTGATATTTCAACCAACTTTGGTGCATTGGAGAATGTGCTAGTAGTTCAAATTTGAATTATGCACGTTAAATGCCCAGAAAATCAATTAATGTATAAAAAGGCCAAACAAACCTGGAATAATTCCAAAATTTAGCGCGATACTTCTATTTGGTCTAATCTGCTTGTGTAAAAAGATTAAGGCGGGAGAAGGCAGTGTACGTATGTCGTTTCGCACACGGATGTGACACGTTCCCTCTCGGAACCACGAGCCTTCTTGAGGGAAGCTCTAGTTTGCAAGAAGCTTACACCAAAGCTTGTCCCAATTCGGCCAAAAAAATTACCGCAACATGTTGGTGCCATGTCATGACACCATGCCAAGTTTCATGATTTTCAGGTGTGTTTTGGATTTACAGGAATCAAAAAACCAAATTTCTCAATCTCTCCGGCCGAGCCACGACGCCCAGATTTTTGAATTTCATTCCCATTTCTTGCATGGGACCTAGAAATTCACCCAAGGGCACACATGTGATATTTCAACCAACTTTGGTGCACTGGAGTATGTGCTTGTAGTTCAAATTTGAATTATGCACATTAAATGCACAGAAACTCAATTAATGTATAAAAAAGGCCAAACGAACCTGGAATAATTCCAAAATTTAGCACGATACTTCTATTTGGTCTAATCTGCTTGTGTAAAAAGATTAAGGTGGGAGAGGGTAGTGTACGTATGTCATTACGCACACGGAGGTGACACGTTCCCTCTCAGAACCAGGAGCCTTCTTGAGGGAAGCTCCGGTTTGCAAGAAGCTTACACCAAAGCTTGTCCCTATTCGGCCAAAAAATTACGGCAACATGTTGGTGCCATGTCATGACACCGTGCCAAGTTTCATGATTTCCAGGCTTGTTTTGGATTTACAGGAATTAAAAAACCAAGTTTCTCAATATTTACGGGCGAGGCAAGATGCCGAGATGTTTGAATTTCATTCGCATTTCTTGCATGGGACCTAAAAATTCAGCCTAAGGACACACATGCGATTTTTCAACAAACTTTGGTGCACTGGAGCATGTGCTTGTAGTTCAAATTTGAATTATGCACATTAAATGCCCAGAAACTCAATTAATGTATAAAAAAGGCCAAACGATCTGGAAATAATTCCAAAATTTAGCACGATACTTCTATTTGGTCTAATCTGCCTGCATAAAAAAATAAGGCAGGAGAATCCAGTGTATGTATGTCGTTTCGCACACGGAGGTGACACGTATGTTTCGCTATTGGTTATTGACCGGAGATGTGTCTCGGTCATGTCTACATAGTTCTCGAACCCGTAGGGTCCGCACTCTTAACGTTCGATGGCAACTTGTATTATGAGTTATGTGATTTGATGACCAAAGTTTGTTCGAAGTCCTGGATGAGATCACAGACATGACGAGGAGTCTCGAAATGGTCGAGGGGTAAAGATTCATATATTGGAAGGTTATATTCGGACATCAGAATGGTTCCGAGTGATCCGGGTATTTTTCCGAAGTACCGAGGGGTTACCGGAACCCCCGGGGAAGTTAAAGGGCCTTAGTGGGCTTTAGTGGAGAGAGGGAAGAAGGGCCACGAGGTGGCGCGCACCTCCCCCTGCCCAAACCGAATTGGAAAAGGGGTGTGGGCGCAGCCCCCTCTTTCTTTCTCCTTCTCCCCTCCTTCCTTTCCCTCCGGTGGAAGAAAGGAAAAGGGGGGTTGAATCCTACTTGGACCAAGAGTCCAAGTAGGACACCCCCCTTGACGCGCCCCTCCTGGCCGCCGACCTCTCTCCCTCCCACCTTTATATACGTGACCAGGGGGCACCCCAAAGCACAACAGACAATCTCTTAGCCGTGCGCGGTGCCCCCCTCCACTGTTTAACACCTCGGTCATATCGTCGTAGTGCTTAGGCGAAGCCCTGCACCGGTAACTTCATCATCACCGTCGCCACACTGTCGTGTTGACGGAACTCTCCCTCATCCTCAACTGGATCAAGAGCTCGAGGGACGTCATCGTGCTGAACGTGTGCTGAACACGGAGGTGCTGTACGTTCGGTACTTGGATCGGTTGGATCGTGAAGACATTCAACTACATCAACCGCGTTACTAAACGCTTCCGCTTTCGGTCTACGAGGGTACGTGGACACACTCTCCTGTCTCGTTGCTATGCATCTCCTAGATAGATCTTGCATGATCATAGGAATTGTTTTCAAATACTGCATTCCCCAAATTAAATGCCTAGAAACTCAATTAAGGTATAAAAAAGGCCAAACGAACCCGGAATAATTCCAAAATTTAGCACGATACTTCTATTTGGTCTAATCTGCCTGTGTAAAAAATTAAGGCGAGAGAAGGCAGTGTACGTATGTCGTTTCGCACACGGAGGTGACATGTTCCCTTTCGGAACCACGAGCCTTCTTGAGCGAAGCTCCGGTTTGCAAGAAGCTTACACCAAAGCTTGTCCAAATTAGGCCAAAAAATTTACCGCAGCATGTTGGTGCCATGTCATGACACCATGCCAAGTTTCATAATTTTCAGGCGTGTTTTGGATTTACAGCAATTAAAAACAAAGTTTCTCAATCTTTCCGGCCGAGCCACGACGCCCAGATGTTTGAATTTCATTCTCATTTCTTGCATGGGACCTATAAATTCACCCAAAGACACACATGTGATTTTCAACAAACTTTGGTGCACTGGAGCATGTGCTTGTAGTTCAAATTTGAATTATGCACATTAAATGCCCAAAAACTCAATTAATACCTAAAAATGCCAAACGAACCTGGAATAATTCCAAATTTAAACAGGACACTCATGTACTAGTTGCATGTTCACTATACGTAAATGTTCTAGTAATTCAAACACCATCCTTTCCCTCCGTAACACCATTTTGTCATTCAAAACATAATGAAAAAATCAGGTATACCACAAACAGTTTACTAGAAAGAATCGTGTGGGATGCGATATAAAATATCTTGGCACACCGTCTTGTCTGGCTTACGCAGGAAGCTTCATCGTCTACAGATCACCGCCCCCGCTCGAACCACACTTGTGCGCCGGTTTCTCGCGGCACCGAGCGAAATTTTTTTGCCACCCCGGAAATATCTATCTCCCTGCCCCTCCCTCCCACCAAAAGCCACATTTCCACTGTTCCTCCTTGCTTTCCAAGTTCAAACCTTCACTGCTGCTTACTGGCAGCTCAGCCTCCTCGCCGACGACCCTTCTTCTTGCAGCGCCGCCTCCTCGCCGGCTACCCTTCTTCTTGCAGCGCCGCCTCCTCGCTGGCGACCCTTCTTCTTGCAGCGCCGCCTCCTTGCTGGCGACCCTTCTTCTTACTACGCGTGTTGGATTCAGGGTTCTATAGACCCTTGAGAGGTTCGAACTCTGGGGTGCACACGAAGAACACTCTCTACCCAGTCTGCCTGTCGGTGTTCTGGGAACAGGGTCCCCAGACTTGCCTGCCTGCAGCCCACGGCGTGGCTCCTTTAGCGGCCTGGTACGACCCATCTTCACCAACAAACACTCAAGACCCTCGCGAGGCGGACGGCACAAGACCTCCTCAGGGGCAGCCTCACTAGGCTGGCTCGCGAGGAGTGGAGAGATCAAGGCGAGGGGCACCTCGTGAGGTTCCCGTGACGTGAGCCATGACGACCAAGGCCAGGCGGGCGCCAGAGGGCGCAGAGTACTCGTTTCCTCTTAGGTGCTAAAGGAGCAGGCACAGGCGAAGAGTCCCGAGGCATCAGGCAAAGGTTTCCATATCAGTGCGATAAGACCAAGACCAGCAGGATGGCGGGACGGAGGTCACCATGGAGCCCACAACGTCGTCACCACCAGAGCCTTTGGCAGGCGAAGACCACCTTTTGTCAGGATAGCTTGTACTAGCTGTCTCCCTTCAAATTGGCCGTTGTGGGATCCCTTCCTGCCTAATATTTGGGAAGAGTTCCGGGGCCTCTATAAATAGGACTAGCCACCACCATAGGAGGAGGACGGAACCTTGGATCAGATCCATTCCACCCTCACACGCACAAGCTCACCGAGCTCAAGAACACCTCTCCTCAGGAGGCTATTCTTCCCTTGTACTTGTTCATCCTCAGCCTACAAGGCAATCCACCACACCACACTGGAGTAGGGTATTACACCACATCGGTGGCTCGAACCAGTATAAACTCTTGTGTCCCTTGTTCTTCGAGTTCGACGAGCTGAGCTTTGAGATCGTGGTGAGTGAGTGAGCTAGGGGGGAGAGAGATCTTCGTGTGCACCCCAGAGTTCGAACCTTAAGGGTTTTGCCGGAACCCGCAATCCGAAATTTGGCGCGCCAGGTAGGGGTGCACCGAAGCCTCTCTTCCATCAGCCGACCCGCCAACATCCCGCGGTGCCGATGTCCGGCGACCCGAGGACCAACGCCGACCACTGGGAAGCTTGGCTAGTCCGGGCGGCACTGTCCGCGCAAGAAGACCTCAACTCCATGCTCCAAGCGGCCCGCGCACCGGCGAACGCCGCGGGGCGCGGGCGGCGCGGTCCGGCGCCTTCCACCTTTACCCTGCGGCGCGCGCGGGCCTCCGCAAGGGCCTCGAGCTATGCCGCGGCGACGGCGCCGCACACCCGACGGGAATAAGCAAACATGAGAGCCGCACTCATAGTGGCGCGGGAGCTGCTGCGGTGCCGACTGGCAGAGAGCGGCCGCGATGCATTGCTGGAGCGCGTCGCTGAGCTGTTGGACGCCGCGACCAGGGGTGTGCCACCTATGTGCTCCTTACCTACGCCTCAAGTTGTGGCCAGATCGCATATTGGGCCTCGCCGCGCCCGCATGCTCCCAGGCGCACCAGGAGGGTTCATCGGCAACGACGCGGCCAGCGGAGCCGGGCACCCAGCCGCACCTGTGCCTCCACCAGTGGGCGCAGTCACGAACGTTGCCCCCTACGGCCCGAGCAGGATGCCACCCTACCATCCCCGGTGCGGCGCACCGGGCCCGGTGGCGTGGAGCGCGAGGCGTTTTGGCGGGAGTTCCGGGACGGCGGCTCCGGAGGCCTATGTGCCCCGCATGATGGACCGAGAGTACACGCCGGAGGATGACCCCGGCTCGTTCCTCGAGCCGGGTTGGGAAGAGGAGACGCTGGAAGTTGAGGCCTTCCAGGAGCCACCCAGGAGCCTCGCCGACCCCGCCGGCGACAACAACCGCAGGGTACCGCTAATCTCTCAGGAGCAGGCTTACGCTAACCATGGGTCGCAGGTGGATCAGGTCACAGCGGTGGACGACGGCCCCAGCGCGGCAGCCTCACTTCCACCAAGGGAAGCGCACTAGGTGCTGCGTGGGAGGGGCCTGGAGCAAGGCCCCTCTCCGCATCGCACGGAGCAAGGCGTCGCCTAGAGATAGGTCCTCTGTCGGGGAGGCACTGGGGAGCCTTCCCCCCGGCAGAGGGCCCGTGGTCGCCGAGGGCGCCGCTAGCGTCCTCTAAGCCCCTTGGCATCATCCTGGTTTTCGGACGCCCCAACGGTGATCGAGGGTGGCGCAAGGCGGGCCCCTCGTCTGGCGATATGAAGCAAGGCTCACGCCTGTGAATGTCTCCTCCCGTGACACTCTCACGTAATAATGAGTGGGGTTGTACACTCCCCGGAGTCTCCAGAGAGCCGCCCTCGGGCCTCGGGGGCTCCCGCCCATGTCCTAGTGGAAGCACCATGCTCTGCGCTGGCCGTCGACACTGTCCCCCAATGACTATGCTCACGGCCTGTGAAAGCACTTAGCTCCGCGCTGGTGGGAAGACAAGAAGACTAGCTAGGTGCCGGACGCGGCCATTTGCTTTCAACCCCTCTTTTCTGTAGCTCGTTTTGTCGCCCTTTTTGGATTTGAAGTCAAAATTGTATTTTTGTTGGCAAGCATGGGGGGACATCCTTTCTCGTTCGTGTTGATTTCGTGAGTTTCTGGATTCGTGCCTTGTTTTGATATTTGCGTCTGCTACCTCCCCTCTTCCGAGCACCTCACGAGTGGGGGCTGGCCGTGGCATACACACACTATGCGCGCACCCCGCCATGACTGGTGCTCGCTTCTCGCGAGGACCTCTCGGGCGGACTAGCAGACACCTCAGGAGACCAAAACCTCGCGAGCCCGCAAAGGACTCCCCTCGGAAGAAATGCACACCCGCAGCTGCCAAATCAGTTTGAAGCCCGACTGGACTAAGGTAAGTTACGGCAGCAAGCCCGCAAGGGGCTCGCAAGCTCACAAAAGCGTGTTTTAAGCCTAGCCTAAGAAGTAAAATGGTAGTCCGTTTACATGAGGGTCCCCCCTCCCCAAAATGCTCTTACGTTGTGAGGGGCCGTGCCCAAGCTTTTGCATGCAAGTTCAAAATAAAGGAGCGCGGCCTCAGTCGGACATGTCGCTCGCCGCGTCTTCCTAATCGCTCCCGAACATGCTGCTGGCGCTGTCACTGGCGCTACCTTCACCGTCATCAACCACGCCGCCCTCATCCGCTACGACCACCACCGCGTCATCATCAGAAGCAAAGGCTTTGACCAGAGCATCCACATGTTGGGGATCGTTGCAGAAATTAAAAAAATTATATGCATCACCAAGATCAATCTATGGAGAGACTAGCAATGAGAGAGAGGGTAGTGCATCTTCATACCCTTGAATATCGCGATGTGGAAGGGTTACAAGAACGCGGATGAAGGAGTCGTACTCGCAGCGATTCAGATCGCTGTTGATTCCGATCTAAGCGTCGAACAACGGCGCCTCCGCGTTCAACACACGTATAGCCCGAGGACGTATCCTCCTTCTTGATCCAGCAAGGGGAGATGAGAAGTTGAGGGAGAGCTCCGGCAGCACGACGGCGTGGTGGTGGAGCTTGCAGTTCTCCGGCAGGGCTTCGCCAAGCACTACTACTACAGAGGAGGTGTTGGGGAGGGAGAGGGTTGCGCTAGGGGAAGGGGTGCGGCTCCCATGCGCCTCCCCACTATATATAGGGGTGGAGGGGGCTGGTTTCTTGCCCTCCAAGTCCATTGGGGCGTTGGCAAAGGTGGGGAAAGAAATCCCATCATTTCCCTTCCCCACCAATTGTTATCCCCCTTTTCTAGGATATGATCTTTTTTAGGGATCTTGATCTTATCCCTTCGAGATATGATCTTATTCCTTCTAAGGGAGGATCTTCGTGCACCTTGACCAGGGGTGTGGGGCCTTGCCCCCACTACCCACGTTCATGTGCCCCCCCTTGCAGGTGGGCCCCACTCCGGAACCTTCTAGAACCTTCCCGGTACAATACCGAAAAATCCCGAACATTTTCCGGTGGCCAAAATAGGACTTGCCATATATAAATCTTTACCTCCGGACCATTCCGGAACTCCTCATGACGTCCGGGATCTCATCCGGGACTGCGAACAAAGTTCGTTAACTGCACACTAATTCCCATAACAACTCTAGCGTCACCAAACCTTAAGTGTGTAGACCCTACGGGTTCGAGAATCATGCAGACATGACCGAGACAGCTCTCTGGCCAATAACCAACAGCGGGATCTGGATACCCATGTTGGCTCCCACATGTTCCACGATGATCTCATCGGATGAACCACGATATCGGGGATTCAATCAATCCTGTATACAATTCCCTTTGTCAATCGGTACGTTACTTGCCCGAGATTCGATCGTCGGTATCCCAATACCTCGTTCAATCTCGTTACCGGCAAGTCACTTTACTCGTTTCGTAATGCATGATCCCGCGACTAACTACTTAGTCACACTGAGCTCATTTTGATGATGCATTACCGAGTGGGCCCAGAGATACCTCTCCGTCATACGGAGTGACAAATCCCAGTCTCGATTCGTGCCAACCCAACAGACACTTTCAGAGATACCTATAGTGTACCTTTATAGCCACCCAGTTACGTTGTGACGTTTGCCACACCCAAAGCATTCCTACGGTATCCGGGAGTTGCATCTCATGGTCTAAGGAAATGATACTTGACATTAGAAAATCTTTAGCAAACGAAGTACACGATCTTGTGCTATGCTCAGGATTGGGTCTTGTCCATCACATCATTCTCCTAATGATGTGATCCCGTTATCAACGACATCCAATGTCCATGGTCAGGAAACCGTAACCATCAATTGATCAACGAGCTAGTCAACTTGAGGCTCACTAGGGACATGTTGTGGTCTATGTATTGACACATGTATTATGATTTCCGGATAACATAATTATAGCATGAACAATAGACAATTATCATGAACAAGGAAATACAATAATAACCATTTTATTATTGCCTCTAGGGCATATTTCCAACAGTCTCCCACTTGCACTAGAGTCAATAATCTAGTTCACATCACTATGTGATTGTAATGAATCCAACACCCATGGGGTTTGATCATATCTCGCTTGTGAGAGAGGTTATTAGTCAACGGGTCTGAACCTTTCAGATCCGCGTGTGCTTTACAAATCTCTATGTCATCTTGTAGATGCAGCTACCATGCGCTACTTGGAGCTATTCCAAATAACTTCTCTACTATACGAATCCGGTTTACTACTCAGGGTCATCCGGATTAGTGTCAGAGTTTGCATCGACGTAACCCTTTACGACGAACTCTTTTACCACCTCCATAATCGAGAAAATTCCTTAGTCCACTAGTTACTAAGGATAAGTTTGACCGCTGTCATCTGATCCATTCCTGGATCACTCTTGTACCCCTTGATTGACTCATGGCAAGGCACACTTCAGGTGCGGTACAAAGCATAGCATACTGTAGAGCCTACGTCTAAAGTATAGGGGACGACCTTCGTCCTTTCTCTCTCTTCTGCCGTGGTCAGATCTTGAGTCTCACTCAATGCTCACACCTTATAACACAGCCAAGAACTCCTTCTTTGCTGATCTATTTGAACTCCTTCAAAATCTTGTCACGGTATGTATTGATTTGAAAGTACTATTAAGCGTTTTTGATCTATCCTTATAGATCTCGATGCTCAATGTTCAAGTAGCTTAATCCAGGTTTTCCATTTAAAAACACTTTTCAAATAACCCTATATGCTTTCCAGAAATTCTACATCATTTCTGATCAACAATATGTCAACAACATATACTCATCAGAAATTCTATAGTGCTCCCACTCACTTCTTTGGAAATACAAGTTTCTCATAAACTTTGTATAAACCCAAAATCTTTGATCATCTCATCAAAGCGTATATTCCAACTCCAAGATGCTTACTCCAGTCCTTAGAAGGATTGCTGGAGCTTTGCATACTTGTTAGCATCTTTCAGGATTAACAAAAACCTTTTGGTTGTATCACATACAACCTTTCCTCAAGAAAATTGTCGAGGAAACAATGTTTTGACATCCTATCTGCAAGATTTCATAAATAATGCAGTAACTGCTAATACAATTCCAACAGACTCTTAGCATCGCTACGAGTGAGAAAGTCTCACCGTAGTCAACTCCTTGAACTTGTCAGAAAACATCTTAATGACAAGTCGAGCTTTCTTAATGGTGATACTTATCATCATTGTTCGTCTTCCTTTTAAAATCCATCTGTACCCAATAGCCTTACGACCATCAAGTAGTTCTTCCAAAGTCTATACTTTGTTTTCACACATGGACCCTCTCGGATTTTATGGCCTCGAGCCATTTGTCGGAATGCGGGCCCACCATCGCTTCTCCATAGCTCCTAGGTTCATTGTTGTCTAGCAACATGACCTCCAAGACAGGATTACGTACCACTCTGAAATAGTACGCATCCTTGTCGACCTACGAGGTTTGGTAGTGACTTGATCCGAAGTTTCATGATCACTATCATCAGCTTCCACTTCAATTGGTGTAGGCGCTAGAGGAACAACTTCCTGTACCCTCCTACACACTGGTTGAAGTGATGGTTCAATAACCTCATCAAGTCTCCGTCATCCTCCCACCCAATTCTTTTGAGAGAAACTTTCCTCGAGAAAGGACCCGTTTCTAGAAACAATCACTTTTGCTTCCGGATCCGAAATAGGAGGTATACCCAACTATTTTGGGTGTCCTATGAAGATGCATTTATCCGCTTTGGGTTCGAGCTTATCAGGCTAAACCCTTTTCACATAAGCGTCGCAGCCCCAAACTTTAAAAAATGACAGCTTAGGTTTCTCTAAACCATAGTTCATACGGTGTCGTCTCAACGGAATTACGTGGTGCCCTATTTAAAGTGAATGTGGTTGTCTCTAATGCCTAACCCATAAACGATAGTGGTAATTCGATAAGAGACATCATGGTTTGCACCACATCTAATAGGGTGCAGCTATGATGTTCGGACACACCATCACACTATGGTGTTCCAGGCGGCATTAGTTGTGAAACAATTTCCACAATGTCTTAATTGTGTACCAAACACGTAACTCACATATTCATCTCTATGATCATATCATAGACATTTTATCTTCTTGTCACGACGATCTTCAACTTCACTCTGAAATTACTTGAACCTTTCAATAATTCAGACTGGTGTTTCATCAAGTAAATATACTTAGAATCTACTCAAATCATCTGTGAAGTAAGAGCATAACGATATTCACTGCGTGCCTCAACACTCATTGGATTGCACACATCAAATGTATTACTTCTGACAAGTTGCTCTCTTGTTTCATCTCACTGAAAACGAGGCCTTTTAGTCATCTTGCCCATGTGGTATGATTTGCATGTCTCAAGTGATTCAAAATCAAGTGAGTCCAAACGATCCATCTGCATGGAGTTTCTTCATGCGTATAAACCAATAGACATGGTTCGCATGTCTCAAACTTTTCAAAAAAAACGAGTGAGTCCAAAGATCCATCAACATGGAGCTTCTTCATGCGTTTTATACCAATATGACTCAAATGGCAGTGCCACAAGTATGTGGTACTATCATTACTATCTTATATCTTTTGGCATGAACATGTGTATCACTACGATCGAGATTCAATAAACCATTCATTTTAGGTGCAAGACCATTTAAGGTATTATTCAAATAAACAGAGTAACCATTATTCTTCTTAAATGAATAACCGTATTGCAATAAACATAATCCAATCATGTCTATGCTCAACGCAAACACCAAATAACAATTATTTAGGTTTAACACCAATCTCGATGGTAGAGGGAGCATGCGATGCTTGATCACATCAACCTTGGAAACACTTCCAACACATATCATCATCTCACCTTCAGCTAGTCTCCGTGTATTCCGTAGCTTTTTATTTTGAGTTACTAACACTTAGCAACTGCACCGGTATTTTAATACCCTGGTGCTACTAGGAGTACTAGTAAAGTACACATTATAATCTATATCCAATATAATTCTATCGGCCTTGCCAGCCTTCTCATCTACCAAGTATCTAGGGTAGTTCTGCTTCAGTGGCCGTTCCCCTTATTTCAGAAGTACTTAGTCTCGGGTTTGGGTTCAACCATGGGTTTCTTCACTAGAGCAGCAACTGATTTGCCGTTTCATGAAGTATCCCTTTCTTGCCCTTGCCCTTATTGAAACTAGTGGTTTTACTAACCATCAACAATTGATTCTCCTATTTGATTTCTACTTTTGCGGTGTCGCGAATAGCTCAAGGATCATCATATCTATCCCTGATATGTTATAGTTCATCACGAAGCTCTAGCAGCTTGGTGAGTGACTTTGGAGAACCATCACTATCTCATCTGGAAGATTAACTCCCACTCGATTCAAGCGATTGTAGTACTCGTACAATCTGAGCACATGCTCAACGATTGAGCTTTTCTCCTTAGTTTGCAGGCTTAAGAAACTTTTCAGAGGTCTCATACCTCTTGACGTGGGCACTATCCTGAAATCCCAATTTCAGTCCTTGGAACATCTCATATGTTCTGCGATGTTTCAAAAACATCTTTGGTGCCTTAATTCTAAACCATTTAGCATTACGCACTGAACTATCATGTAGTCATCAAAACGTGTATGTCAGATGTTCGCAACATCCACAACCGACACTCGAGGTTCAGCACACTGAGCAGTGCATTAAGGACATAATCCTTTTGCGTAGCAATGAGGACAATCCTCAGTTTACGGACTCAGTCCGCATAATTGCTACTGTCAACTCTCAACTAAATTTTCTCTAGGAACATATCTAAAACAGTAGAACCAAAGCGTGAGCTACGACATAATTTGCAAACACCTTTTGACTATGTTCATGATAATTAAGTTCATCTAATCAAATTATTTAATGAACTCCCACTCAGATAGACATCCCTCTAGTCATCTAAGTGATACATGATCCGAGTCAACTAGGCCGTGTCCGATCATCACGTGAGATGGACTAGTCATCATCGGTGAACATCTTCATGTTGATCGTATCCACTATACGACTCATGTTCGACCTTTCGGTCTCTTGTGTTCCGAGGCCATGTCTGTACATGCTAGGCTCGTCAAGTCAACCTAAGTGTTTTGCATGTGTAAATTTGGCTTACACCCGTTCTATGCGAACGTTAGAATCTATCACACCCGATCATCACGTGGTGCTTCGAAACAACGAACTTTTGCAACGGTGCACAGTTAGGGGGAACACTTTCTTGAAATTTTATGAGGGATCATCTTATTTATGCTACCATCATTCTCAGCAAATAAGATGTAAACTTAACAAACATCACATGCAAATCATAGAGTGACATGATATGGCCAATATCATCTCGCACCTTTGATCTTCATCTTTCAGGCGCGGCATGATCACCTTCGTCACCGGCATGACACCATGATCTCCATAATCATGATCTCCATCATCGTGTCTTCATGAAGTTGTCTCGCCAACTATTACTTCTACTACTATGGCTAACGGTTAGCAATAAAGTAAAGTAATTACATGGCGTTTTCAATGACACGCAGGTCATACAATAAATTAAGACAACTCCTTTGGCTCCTGCCGGTTGTCATACTCATCGAGATGCAAGTCGTGATTCCTATTACAAGAACATGATCAATCTCATACATCACATATATATAATTCATCACATCCTTTTGGCCATATCACATCACATAGCATATGCTGCAAGAACAAGTTAGACGTCCTCTAATTGTTGTTGCAAGTTTTTACGTGGCTGCTATAGGTTTCTAGCAAGAACGTTTCTTACCTACGCCAAAACCACAATGTGATATGCCAATTTCTATTTACCCTTCATAAGGACCCTTTTCATCGAATCCGATCCGACTAAAGTGGGAGAGACAGACACCCGCTAGCCACCATGCAACTAGTGCATGTAAGTCGGTGGAACCTGTCTCACGTAAGCGTACGTGTAAGGTCGGTCCGGGCCGCTTCATCCCACGATGCCGCCGAATCAAGATAAGACTAGTAACGGCAAGTAAATTGAAAAAATCGACGCCCACAACAACTAGTGTTCTATTCGTGCATAGAAACTACACATAGACCTAGCTCATGATGCCACTGTTGGGGATCGTTGCAGAAATTAAAAAATTTCTATGCATCACCAAGATCAATCTATGGAGAGACTAGCAACGAGAGAGAGGGGAGTGCATCTTAATACCCTTGAAGATCGTGATGTGGAAGTGTTACAAGAACGCGGATGAAGGAGTCGTACTCGCAGTGATTCAGATCGCATTTGATTCTGACCTAAGCGCCGAACAATGGCGCCTCCGCGTTCAACACACGTACAACCCGGGGACGTCTCCTCCTTCTTGATCCAGCAAAGGGAGAGGAGAAGTTGAGGGAGAGCTCCGGCAGCATGACGGCGTGGTGGTGGAGCTTGCAGTTCTCCCGCGGGGCTTCACCAAGCACTACGGAGGAGGAGGAGGTGTTGGGGAGGGAGAGGGCTGCGCCAGGGGAAGGGGTGCGGCTCCCATGCGCCTCCCCACTATATATAGGGGTGGAGGGGGCTGGTTTCTTGCCCTCCAAGTCCATTGGGGCGTTGGCAAAGGTGGGGAAAGAAATCCCATCATTTCCCTTCCCCACCGATTGTTATCCTCCTTTTCTAGGGATCTTGATCTTATCCCTTCGGGATATGATCTTATTCCTTCTAAGGGGGATCTTGGTGCACCTTGACCAGGGGTGTGGGGCCTTTCCCCCACTACCCAAGTTCATGTGGGCCCCCCATGCAGGTGGGCTCCACTTCGGAACCTTCTAGAACCTTCCCGGTACAATACCGAAAAATCCCGAACATTTTCCGGTGCCCAAAATAGGACATCCCATATATAAATCTTTACCTCCAGACCATTCCGGAACTCCTCGTGATGTGCGGGATCTCATCCGGGACTCCGAACAACATTCGGTAACTGCACACTAATTCCCATAACAACTCTAGCGTCACCGAACCTGAAGTGTGTAGACCCTATGGGTTCGGGAATCATGCAGACATGACCGAGACAGCTCTCTGGACAATAACCAACAGCGGGATCTGGATACCCATGCTGGCTCCCAGATGTTCCACGATGATCTCATCGGATGAACCACGATATCGGGGATTCAATCAATCATGTATACAATTCCCTTTGTCAATCGGTACATTACTTGCCCGAGATTCGATCGTCGGTATCCCAATACCTCGTTCAATCTTGTTACCGGCTAGTCACTTTACTCGTTTCATAATGCATGATCCCGCGACTAACTACTTAGTCACATTGAGCTCATTATGATGATGCATTACCGAGTGGGCCCAGAGACACCTCTCCGTCATACGGAGTGACAAATCCCAGTCTTGATTCGTGCCAACCCAACAGACACTTTCAGAGATACCTGTAGTGTACCTTTATAGCCACCCAGTTACGTTGTGACATTTGGCACACCCAAAGCATTCCTACAGTATCCGGGAGTTGCACAATCTAATGGTCTAAGGAAATGATACTTGACATTAGAAAAGCTTTAGCAGAAGAACTACACGATCTTGTGCAATGCTTAGGATTGGGTCTTGTCCATCACATCATTCTCCTAATGATGTGATCCCTTTATCAACGACATCCAATGTCCATGGTTAGGAAACTGTAACCATCTATTGATCAACGAGCTAGTCAACTAGAGGCTCACTAGGGACATGTTGTGGTCTATGTATTCACACATGTATATTGATTTCCGGATAACACAATTATAGCATGAACAATAGACAATTATCATGAACAAGGAAATACAATAATAACCATTTTATTATTGCCTCTAGGGCATATTTCCAACACCACATTGTCGTCCACCCATCGCGCTAGGTTGTCCCGGATGAGCTCGGGCACCGAGGCAACGGCGGCGTCAAAGTTAAAGTCAGGATTGATGTTTAGGAGATGGCTGAAGACACAGGAGAATGCACGCCCGAGGAAGCCTCGGCTCTTTTCGTCCACAAGCTCGCGAGCCCTCTCAGCCCGGTTCTCCAGGCGCATCACGACGTCGGTGAAGAATCGAAGATGGCTGGCGTAATCCTTGGCATGGGAGTGAGGGGCGTGCTCATCGCAGATGGCGCCTAGCGCCTGATTGGCCCTCGTCCTGAGGTCCCGAAGCATGGGAGTATGCTCGCGAAGTAACGTCTGCCGGTGGAGCGCCTCTTGCCTGCTCTGCTGCACGAAGGACTCGGCGCTGGTAACCCGTTGCTGAAGCGGGAGCAGCTTAGCACGGGCGGAGGCCAGCTTGGCCTGCATGGAGATCAAGGAAGTTGTTGTGGCCTTCTCGGGCTGATCCGCCTCGGCCAAACTTGACCTGAGGGCAGCGGTCCTGCCCTCAGCTTCGACTTCCATGAGCTTCAGCTTCAGATCGTACCTGTTGGCATGATCAGCATGAGCCTCGACCACTCTGCGGTCAACTTCCTCCTCGGTCCTAGCCTCGCGCGCGCTAGCAGCATCTTCCGCTTCGGCGACTTGACGCTCCCTCATCTCCAACCGCTCAAGCTCGAGGCTGCGCTCCATAGCCTCCATCATCAGCGCTTCCTCGCACCTCAAGATCTCCCCCTCATCAGATGGCGCCCCCTTCATCGACGCCAAGGCAGCTCTGCGCGCCTCCACTTGCTGCTCCAGGGAGGCATTTAGGGCTAGGAGCTCCTGCCTGCGCTTCTCGGCGACCTCGCGGCGGTGGTCTGCCTCCCTGGCCTCCTCCAAGGCCCGAGCGCCGGCCTTGCGCGAGGTTGCGAGGGATGCTCGGCCTTCGCGTTGGCATGCTCGCGCTGGAGGCGCCCGAGGTTGATGGACACCTTCAGTTGATGCCATTCGTCCACCAGCCAGAGAACCTCAGCTTCAAGGCGGGCGTCGACGTCCGCGAGTTCTTCCCCAAGCCGGCTCAGCGCACCCATCGCCTCCCGAAAGAGCTCGTGGCGGACAGCACCCCGCTTGCGCGCGAGCTCGAATGCATGACCGGGCCCGTTCCTCATGCCAGAAGTCGTTGAAGAGGTCCGAGGGGGCTCGCCTCCTCCCAGCAGGGGGCTGGTGCCTTGCCAGACACCCTTCGGGCCCTGTCGGGAGCCCCGGGGCGGGGGGGGGAGCGGCTCGTCGCCTGAAGGACATGCCAGGGTTGAGTCCACCCAGCCGCGGTCGACAATCAGAGGAGGAGCCCTTGGCACACCTGCCGCACCCCAAGCAAGGCCACAAAGGAGAGATGGCAAGAACGCGGGCTTGAGGCGCCAGGATGGCGCGCTTGCCTCTCCGGCCGACCTCGTGCCAAGCACGACATGCTGGCTTGAGGCGCTCAAGGCCAGCAGGGGACTTGAGGCAGGAGGAGGTTGCTTCTCGCGAGATTTCGCCACCTTAGCAGAAGGGACCCTGAGGAGCCACAATCAGGAGGGGAAGCAGCACTCGAGAAACTACAAAGATAAGTTACTCACTTGTCTATGGCGATATACTTCCTCTGTTTCAATGGCTGGAAGGCATCACCGCTGCGGCTTGGAGACCCCTTCCTCTTCCGGAGCGCATCGAAGTTCAGTCGGAGCCGGCCGAAGCCCAGGGTACGGTCACCAGCTCCGGGCGCGGCTGGGGTAGCTCCTGAGGAGGCGACCTTAGGAGTGCCGTACTGCATGGAGACCTTGGCCTCCGCCTCGCGGCGACCCTCTGGGGCCTCGGGGCTGCAGCCTCAGGAGTATTGGGCTGCGACGCCCCTCTGGCCGCTTCCTCAGGACGGCTCTCCAGGGGGGCATGGGGCGGCCCTTCCGAAGCCCCGAGCGGCGCCGATTCCTTAGCAACCGCGTCGCCAGCGGCCGATGGTGGTTGCCCCCCTGCGCCCACTTCCGGGGAGGTCGCCGCGCTGGTGGCAGGCAAGGGAGCCACGGGGACCGGGTTCTCATAAGGCCCTTCAAGACCGGCCGGGCGTAGTCCCCACTCATTGAAAGGGGGCATCTGCCTCGTGAAATCCACCTTGTTTGAGCAGCAGTACAAGAGACAACCCTCCTCTTGCATGTTGGCTGGTGACGGGTCGCCCGTCAGGATCTCGAGCACAGTTTGTTGCGCCTCAAGAGGAAGCCCGGACTCGTGAAGCCTCATGCGGTCCTTGCTGCCGGACAAGGTCCACATTGGTCGAGAATGGCGCTGGAGCGAGGCAACACGGTGCCGGATGAACTCCTTCACCACCATGGGCGCAGTCATGCCAAGATCCTTCAGCCTCTTTAACCGGAGCCAAACGTAGGCAAGACGTGGGTCAGCGAGCCTCTCGTGGCCCCAGCCAGAGCTGGGAACAGCGGTTGCCGACGGAAGCGAGAGCAAGGGGCTGAGCACGCCGACATCCACGAATACCCACCGCTTCCGGAACCCGCTCGCAGATGGTGGGAGCTCGAAGTCAATCCCCGAGCCGGCCATCGCAGCCACGGCCTGGAAGCTCAGGCATCCTGAGCACTGCCGAGGGATGGTCAGGTGCAGCGAGAAGAAATGGCAAAGTAGGGCCACGGAAGGAGCAATACCCACCATGGCCTCGCAGACGAAGGCGAAGAAAGCAAGGAGGACGATGGATTGGGGATCTAAGTGCAGCATATGAATCTGGTAATAAGAAAGCACGTCGTTGAAGAAGGTGGAGAAAGGGGGAATCAGGCCGGCCCATAGGGCGTCAAGGAGAATGTGGACCTCAGTGACAGTCCTGTCAATGGAGGCACGGGATGCGGGCTAGGCCACCGTCTTCCCCCATTCGTTGAAGTCGGCGGCGAGCGCTGGGCGGACCTTGCCCATGGCTTCCTGGTTGAGCACCACCAACCGCTCGATAGCTGGCTCGAAGGCCGGAGGTGGTTCAGCTGAGGACTGGGGCTTCTTCTTCACCTTCTTCGTTTGGCTCGGCACCATGGCGACGGAGAGGACAGAGGAGTAACTGTCTTGGTCGCGGTGGCCGCCTAGCTAGGCAGATATCAAGGCTGCGTGGGGAAGCGGGGACGGCCACGTCCCGTCAGTCGCCACGCATCAATCAAGGCTGCAGGCGGTTGGGGCCCGTGGCGCTTCGCACTTGCCCCTTGGCTTCGACTCGAAGCCAAGTCCGAGCGCGCCTTGGGCCCGGGGGATACTGTCGGCGTTCTGGAATGGGGGTCCCCAGACTTGCCTGCCTCCGGCCCACGACGTGGCTCCTCTAGCGGCTTGGTACGGCCCATCTTCACCAACAAACACTCAAGATCCTTGCGAGGGGCCAAGCCTTGCGAGGCGGACGACACAAGACCTCCTCAGGGGCAGCCTCGCTAGGCTAGCTCGCGAGGAGCGGAGAGATCAAGGCGAGGGGCACCTCGTGAGGTTGCTGTGACGTGAGCCATGACGACCAAGGCCAGGCGGGCACCAGCGGGCGCAGAGTACTCGTTTCCTCTTTGGTGCTAAAGGAGCAGGCACAGGCGAAGAGTCCCAAGGCATCAGGCAAAGATTTCCATATCGGTGCAACAAGACCAAGACCACCAGGACGGCGGGATGGAGGTCACCACGGAGCTCACGACGTCGTCACCACCAGAGCCTTTGGCAGGCGAAGACCACCTTTTGTCAGGATAGCTTGTACTAGCTGCCCCCCTTCAAATTGGTCGTTGTGGGATCCCTTCCCGCCTAATATTTGAGAATTGGGCCGGGCCCTCTATATATAGGATTAGTCACCACCATAGGAGGAAGATGGAACCTTGGATCAGATCCATTCCACCCTCAAATGCAGAAGCTCACCGAGCTCAAGAACACCTTTCCTCAGGAGGTTGTTCTTCCCTTGTACTTGTTCATCCTTAGCCTACAAGGCAATCCACCACACCACACCGGAGTAGGGTATTACAACACATCGGTGGCCCAAACCAGTATAAACTCTTGTGTCCCTTGTTCTTCGAGTTCGACGAGCTGAGCTTTGAGATCGTGGTGAGTGACTGAGCTATGGGGAGAGAGAGAGATCTTCGTGCGCACCCCAGAGTTTGAACCTTAAGGGTTTTTCCGGAACCCGCAATCCGACACTGCTCGCCAAAGATTCCATGACCTAGCTCGACGAACCCAAAGAACGAGAGACACAGAGATTTATCCTCGTTCGGGCCACCTTGCGGTGTAATACCCTACTCTAGCTTTGTGGTGGATTGCCTCGAAGGGCTGAGGATGAACTAGTACAGTGGTGGAACAGCCTCAGGAGGTCAGGTGTTCTTGAGCTCAATGAGCTGGTGAGGGTGGAATGGCTCCAATGCAAGATGCCCCGCTATGGTGGTGGCTAAGTCTTATTTATAGTGGCCTTGGTCCTCTTCCCAAATGAAGGCGGGAAGGGATCCCACAACAGCCAATTTTGAAGGGAGACAACTAGTACAAGCTATCCTGACAAAAGTAGTCCTCGCCTACCAAAGGCTCTGGTGGTGACACCGCAGTGGGCTCCGTGATGACCTCCGTGAAAGTGCGTTATACCGACTAGAGGGGGTGAATAGGCGATTTTTATAAATTCTTCACTGAGGAATTTGTGGGTGAGGAAATTCCTTAGCGAAGAACTACTTGCAGCGGAATAAGTACTCAAAAGTATGCATAGCAGAGCACAAGCATAGTCATCATGATGAAATGAAAACAAGCACAGAGTACAGAAAGCGTAAACACAGGATAACACAGGATGAAGACAAATAGACTGAGGAAATCGAACTAAGGAAATTGAGAAAGTCTTCAGTCAAAGTCTTCAAACACAGATATGAACAATTGCACAACACAGGAATGAGGAAATGAAAGAGTTGAGGAAATAGAACCAGTAAGCTTGGTGAAGACAATGATTTGGTAGACCAGTTCCAACTGCTGTCTTAGTTGTACATCTGGTTGGACCGGCTAGGTATTTAAACCTGAGGACACCCAGTCCCGAACACACAGTCCTCACCGTATTCTCCTTGAACTAAGGTCACACAGACCTCATCCAATCACTCGTGGTAAGTCTTCAGGTGACTTCCGAACCTTCACAAACTCGGTCACTCGGCGATCCACAATTTTCTCTTGGATGCTCTAGACGATGACGCCTAACCATCTGGAAGAAGCACAGTCTTCAAAGGTAACAAGCGTCGGATCCACACAGGATCAATCCCTTCAGTGATGCTCAATCACTTTGGGTTTGTAGGTGTTTGGGTTTTTCCTCACTTGATGATTTTTGCTCAAAGTCCTCGGAGGATGGGACGCTCTCAAATGACAAGTGTCAGTTTCTCTCGGAGCAGCCAACCAGCTAGTGGTTGTAGGGGGCGGCTATTTATAGCCTAGGGAGCAGCCCACATGATAAGACATAAATGCCCTTCAATGATATGACCGTTAGGTGGGTAGATATTTTGGGACAGTTGGCGCATAGCACAGCAACGGTCAGAAATTTGAGGTTCAAATTCCTCAGGGCTATCATGTTCCTCACTGTGTAGGCAATCCGCACTGGCGAATTCCTAACTCCTCAGTCAGAACAAATTCCTCAGAGACCAGAAGAACTCCGTCTCTGTCACTGAAGAATATGACTGAACTGTATGAAATTTCCAATGGCTTCACTCGAAGGGATTGGTAGGTGTAGGATTTTGAGTTGAGCATCACATGGAAATTTTTCCTTAGTATTTCCTCGACCCCTTTAACAGTACGGTGTTTCCTATGACTCAAGAAAGAGAAAATGAAACTACGAAAACAAAAGTCTTCACGCTTCATATTCCTCAAATGAATACCAATTCTTCAAGGTCACACTAATTTCTTCACTTTCAAAGTCTTCAGAAAGTCTTCAGAAATCCAAAGTCTTCAGTCGAAGAACTTCATTTTTAGGGGTCGAGTTTCACTGTAATTATCAAACTCCTCATAGACTTATAGATCTGTGTACACTCACAAACGCATTAGTCCCTTAACCTATAAGTCTTCAATACACCAAAATCACTAAGGGCACTAGATGCACTTACAATCTCCCCCTTTTTGGTGATTGATGACAATATAGGTTAAGTTTTCAATGGGGATAAACATATGAAGTGTAAATACTAATATTGAGGAATTTGATTGCAAGATATAGAAGAACTCCCCCTGAATATGTGCATAGTGAGGAATTTTCTTTTGAAGCAATGCACACTTGAAGAGTTGAATCATGGAGATCTCCCCCTATATCTTGTAATTCATACACGCATTTGACATAATATATGAAGAATTTGAAATGCATGATGAAATATGGTGACTGATGTAATTCAGCATGCGTGCAATAACATTAACGAGGAATGCAGAAGAAACAACAGAAGTATCAGGTCACCATAGAGTTTAAGTTTACAACTCGATCCAGCAAAGTCTTCAAAAGAACGAGAGTTGCAACTTAAAAAAACGCCCATTTAAGATAGACCCGTTTGAAGACTAACTCAAATTTCTCCGCCTTTGTCATCAAATGACCAAAAGGGTCAAAAATGAGGACTAACGCCCCTGAAGAATATCAAGGTGATGAAGGAGCGTCAACGTTGTTGGGGTCGGTTGTTGGAGTGGGGCCTGCCGCTGTGTCGTCCAAATCTTCATTTTCATCAGTGTCACATGATGAAGAATAGGAGCTGGCCACCAAGGAAGGAACCTTGAACTTATTGTACTTCTTCGGAGGAGGTGCAGCCCAGTCAACATCGTCCTTGAGACCCATTGTCTTCAGATCTTCTTCACTATAGACTTGAGACAGAACAGCCCAGCTGCGGTTGAGGATTTCATGAAGGTAGTAGTGGTTTTTCTTCACTGCATTGTGGGTAGCAGTCATGTTGTGAAGAATTGAACCAAACTGACGCTTGACCCATTTATGATTGCGATCAACCTTCTGGTGAAGACTGAGGAGAAGCTCACGGTCAGTCATCACCCTGGGTGCTGTGCCTTGAGGATTTTGCTTGGGTGCGTTGGCGGCAGAGTCATGGGTGGCAGAGTCATCATTGGTGGAGTAGGATGCAGCCTTGCGAAATTGTCCATCCAATGGACGAATGCCTTCATCAATTACAGCAGTAGCCTTGCCCTTTTCATCAGCTGAGGAAAATGTCCGTGTGAGGACTTCAATTGGGGGCAAGTAGCTGCAATGGTTCAGTGTATCAGCTTTATAGTTGAGTGAAGACCTTGTCCTGATGAATCTCATAATCCAAGGTGCATAAGGCTTCAACTCAAATGGTGACATGGCGACATTAGCTAGAGTCCTCATGAAGAAATCATGGAAGTTGATGGGAATGCCATGAATAATATTGAAAAGCAGATTCTTCATGATGACAACGACTTCTTCTTCATTTGAGTCGTGGCCCTTGATTGGACTCAATGTCTTCGTCAGAATGCGATAGACAGTCCGAGGCACATACAACAATTCCTTCACAAGGAATTTTGTTCTTGAGGTCTGACCTGGCTTCAAAGGCTTCATCAGCACTTGCATGTAGTGATCGGTTAGCTCAGGTTCATTGTAGACGCAACAAGCACCTTCAAGGGGCGGACTGAGAGGTAAGGCACGAAGCAATTCAGTAGCTGGTGCCTTGTAGTGAGTGTTTTCAGACGTCCAGTCCAGCACCCATGAATTCACATCTTCAGAATTTCCGGTGATGTGCAGCGTTGCATAGAATTGAAGAATAAGTTCTTCATTCCAATCACAGATGTCAGTGCAGAAATTTAACAGTCCAGCGTCGTGAATAACACTGAGGACTGGCCCGAAGCATGGCAGAGATTCCATGTCCACGTGAGGAATGTGCTCATGATCGAAGACTTTGTCTTTGTCGAACAGCACTGAGGAATAGAAATTTGCCTGGCTGGCAGTCCAGAAACACCTCTTCCTTATGCGAGCAGAGTCATAAGGGTTGTAATCAGTGAAGGATACATGCTCGCCAAAGAAGGCATCAGTCTTGAATTTTTGCTTCCTGGAGAAAGGATCCTTTGGTTTGGGCAGATGAGTGTCAGTGAGTTGCATCACAACCTCAGGAATCACAATCTCAGGTTCTTCAGGCTGAGGAATTTCTGGTTCCTCTTTAGTGGCAGCCTGGTTCTTGAATTCTTCATTTTCAGTTTCTTCAGCACTAGCGGCTGGAATGTCTTCATGAGCTTCATCAGATCCCATTTGAACTGTAGTGACTAGGGACTGAGGAATTTGCTGCAGTGGAGTGAAGAGTGGAGAATTGGGGTGCTGACTTTCCCAAAAGTCATCATTCATCACAGGTGTGGTACAGCCAATGTCCACATCTTCATCTTCAATTTCTTCAACGCCGGCCTCTTCAGCAGTAAACTGAGGCACAGGCGAGGAAACAACTGGGTTGAAGGGATTCAATCCACTTCAATTTCTTCATCCATCTGCTATGACGTAGCAGCAGAAGGAGTTTCTTCATCAGATCCGCTAGGGATCACATATTCTTCACCAAAAGGAACAAGGTCCTTTGATGGCATGGTTGAGTTTGGAACATCATCAATCGGGTTTGCAAAAGAGCTGGTCATAGGCTTCATTTTCTTCGGAGCAGAAGAATCTGAAGAAGCTAATGCTTTCCTTTTCTTCACAGCTGCACGCTCTGCAGCCTTGGTCTTCTTCACATCAGATGCAGATGGAAGGATTGGAGTTGGAGTAGGCGCAGGTGGAGTAGAGGAATTTGGTGCAGTTTCTTCAGGCACAACTGATGCAGTTGCCCTGACCTCTTCATTTTCTTCAGGCGCCCCGCTAGTGGGTGCCCTAGAACTCACATTATCTTCAGCAGCCTGATTGTCATCAGCGGTGCTGGCATGTTCTTCAGTTTGCTGAGCAGATGCTTCAGCCGGAGTGACTTCAATATGCACAGGGGCAGCGGCACTTGAAGTGAGTGTCTTCGTCAGATTGACGAACCTGACCTTGGCTCCTTTCCAATCAGCATAGTAAGCGTTGAAATCATCGCTGAGGACTTTGATTTCAGACTGGAGCTTTACAAGTTCATCAGTTGTCATAGAGACAACGTTGTTCTTCAGGAACTTCTCCTTCCTGTACTGTGCTTTCTTGAGTTGCCTGGCCTTCTCATATTTCCATTTTTCTTCACTGATGAAATGGGTCAGCATGTGACTTTGGCTAGGTGTCAACTTGAAATCAGGCATAGGAGTGTTTGGGTCCTTGTGCCAGAGATCAATATAGTCGAGGATCAGCTTTGGATCCAAAAGTAGTGGCACTTCTGTGCCCTTGGCTCTAGCGGCCCTGACTTGCCTGTCTCTGATGATTTCAGCAAGTTCTTCATCATCAGCTTCGTCTTCATCAGACGGTACTTGGAAGGCGACCTGCTTCTTCTGAGGACTTGGGCGAGAGCCTCGTCCAGCAGTTGTCTTTTTCTTCAGCAGAGAGGGTCCTGTTGAAGACTTTGGTGCAGCTGAGGAACTAGCTGAAGCTCCTGAGGCAATAGAGATTTCTATAGTCCTTTGGCACGTGGCAAGATGCACAGGTGCTGAAGATTTTGTCGGAGCAGCTGAGGACTTTGGAGGAGCAGGAGCGGCTTGAGGAATTGGCCGTGAGGGCTGAGCTGAGGAAATTGGCCGTGAGGGCATTGACGAAGAGGCACTTGGCTTGTGCGCAGGCTTCTTTGCCATGGATTTCTTCGGCCGTACAGAGGCCTCAGCAGCAGCAGCAATGGAATCTTCGTTGAATTTCTTCACTGCATCTTTTGCCTGTTTGGCCAACTTGGCTTGGCGCTTGGCCCATTCTTCAGGAAAATCCTCACTGCGCTTGATGCTAGTGGGATCTGCCTCTTGGCAGGTGCCAATGGAGGTCTTGAGCATGGAGGAGTAATAGCGAATTTCTTCATGTATTTTGGAGTCACATACCTGTACTCCCTCGACTCTTTTGCCCATCTCCTTCCTATCCTCTGAATGCGCACCTTGCGCTGATTTTTATCTTCCTCAGGGGGTGTGCAGTATCCAGCATAAATGTCCTCAGGGATTTCAAAGGCGGTATTGACCTCAGGCTTCTTTCCTCCTTTCTGTGGCCTCTTTTCATTAGTCATTTTCTTTAGTTGAGGAATTTGAACAATTGAACTCTCTGAAGAAGTATGCAAATTTTCTTCAAGGAACGCCTGAACGAAGAACACGATGAACTGGGATGTCGAGAAGTGAAGCTCGTCTGTGCAGATCTTCCACGCCCTAACTTGGCGGAGGAATACGGCTATGGCGGCGGCGGAGTGAAGATTTCCGTGGCCGGCGTGAGTACGGCGGCGACGAGGTCGAGGCAGTGAAGCTCCTCCTCATGGGCGACGATGATGTAGCGGCGGCGCTAGGGTTTGAGAAGCTTGAGCTTGGAGAGAGGTCGAGCGGAGTAAAAGAAGTGAGGAAGGGGAGAGGGGGTATTTATAGCCACGGTGAAACACGGTTCGCCCGAAGAAATTGGACGAACGTGCCCCTGACCGTTCTCATTCGCATGACATGTGTCACCCATGTACTGAGAGGTGTAGATCGTGTTAGATCGTGGGTGAATAGATAAGTATATCGTGGGAAGCGGAACGGTTTGAGCGGCAAAGCCGAAAATTTGGATAAGATAAGTTAAAAGTTCCGTTCGCAAATTCTTCAGCTGACTAGGACACAGTGAAAATTTTGAACGAGTTTCAAATAGAACGCACATGAAGAATTTGTGAATAGATTGGGTTGAGTATAGCATAGAGGGGGAAGGGTCCGATCACATTCACTTAGCAGAAAATAGCAACTTGAAGAAATAGCAATAAGTGAATGTTGTAGAGGACATAAACTCATATATATATATATAGCCAATGAAGAGAAACGACGGAAACAGTGAAGTTTTTGCAAAGTTGAAGAATATGAACAACTGAGGAATTTCAAAACTGAGGAAAAACTCAATTTGAAGATTTTCAAATTTTGTGGTGGCGTGACCCACCGTATAAGAATGATGATTTCAGACACCGCGTACAATTGTCGTAGGGTTCTGAGAATCAAATTCTTCATTAATTTCTTCACACTTAGAGTGTTATTCTTCATTGATTGAAGAAAAACGTTTCTTCATGTGTTGCACATCTAAGTCATCAATTTTGCATAAGTGTTAGGATGAGTGTCCTTTTCAAAGAACATTCGAAGATTCTAGGATATTTAGCTCACACCGCAACTTGCTAAATCTCTTCTCATCCAAGGGCTTTGTGAAGATATCGGCTAGTGTTCTTCAGTCTTCACATGCTCAATAGAAATGTCGCCCTTCAACACATGATCGCGAAGAAAATGATGACGAATCTGAATGTGCTTTGTTTTCGAGTGCTGAACTGGGTTGTGAGCAATCTTGATGGCACTCTCATTGTCACAGAAGAGAGGCACATTCTTCACGTTGACGCCGTAGTCCTTGAGGGTTTGCTTCATCCACAGCAATTGAGCACAGCAAGAACCAGCAGCAATGTACTCAGCTTCAGCAGTAGACAGTGATACGCAGTTCTGTTTCTTCGAGGACCAACAGACCAAAGATCGTCCGAGGAAATGACATGTACCAGATGTTGACTTGTGATCCACACGATCACCAGCATAGTCAGAGTCAGAATATCCAACGAGATCAAAAGCCGAGCCCTTGGGGTACCATAATCCTAGTGTTGGTTTGTGAGCTAGATATCAAAGAATATGCTTCACAGCCTTATGGTGTGATTCCTTCGGTGTAGCTTGAAATCGGGCACACATGCAAACACTAAGCATAATATCTGGCCTAGATGCACATAAGTACAATAAAGAACCAATCATGGAGCGGTATACCTTTTGATCAAAGTCAATACCATTTTCATCAGTGCATAGATGGCCATTAGTGGGCATAGGAATTTTGACGCCTTTGCAATCTTGCATGCCGAATTTCCTCAGTACATCCTTGAGGTATTTCTCCTGAGATATGAATATGCCATTGCGTTGTTGACGAATTTGAAGACCTAAGAAGAATTTCAACTCTCCCATCATAGACATTTGATATTCTTCACTCATCATATAGGCAAATTCATCACTATAATGTTGGTCAGTACAGCCAAAGATGATGTCATCAACATATATTTGGCATACAAACAATTCATCATCATATGATTTAGTGAAAAGAGTAGGGTCGAGTGAACCGGGTTTGAAGCCTTTCTTCATGAGGAATTCCTTCAAAGTATCATACCACGCCCGAGGGGCCTGCTTGAGGCCATAGAGGGCCTTATTTAGTCTGAAGACTTTGTCAGGATGCTTAGGATCTTCAAAACCTGGGGGTTGAGCAACATATACTTCTTCCTCAAGCTTACCATTGAGGAATGCACTTTTCACATCCATTTGATATAAGGTGATATCATGATGGTTAGCATAAGCAAGTAATATGCGAATAGCTTCAAGTCTAGCAACAGGTGCAAAAGTTTCATCGAAATCAATTCCTTCGACCTGTGTGTAGCCTTGAGCTACTAGCCGTGCCTTATTCCTCACCACAAGGCCATTTTCATCTTGCTTGTTGCGGTAGATCCACTTTGTGCCAATGATATTGTGTTTGCGAGGATCTGGACGATTGACCAGTTCCCAAACATTGTTGAGCTTGAACTGATGTAATTCTTCTTGCATGGCCTGAATCCACTCAGGCTCCAGAAATGCTTCATTTACCTTAGTGGGCTCTGAGATAGATACAAAAGCATAGTGCCCACAAAAGTTAGATAAATGTGAAGCTTTTGAGCGTGTGAGAGGACCTGGTGCTTCAATGTCATCGATGATCTTCTCAACTTGCACTTCTTTTGCAACGCGAGGATGAGTAGGTTATCGTCGAGGAATTTGATCAGCATTTTCTTCAGCAATTTCTTCAGGTGCATTAGCTCGACGTTCTTCATGTTCTGGAATGAATTCTTCAGCAGATTCTTCGGTAGGAATGACGTCCTCAGTAGCCTTGAACTTGATAGTTTCCTCAGGTGCTGGTTCATCTATCACAGAGGGTAGGTGCTCTCTTTGTGAGCCATTAGTTTCATCGAACCGCACATCTACAATTTCAACAACCTTGTGAAGAACGGTGTTGAAGACTCTGTAGGTGTGCGAGTCCTTTCCGTAACCAAGCATAAAACCTTCATGTGCTTTCGGTGCAAATTTAGCATTGTGATGAGGATCTCTAATCCAACATTTAGCACTGAAGACTTTGAAATAACTCACATTGGGTTTTTTGTCAGTGAGGAGTTCATAGGCAGTCTTCTTGAAGAATTTGTGAAGATATACCCTGTTGATGATGTGGCACGCAATATAAATTGCCTCAATCCAGAAGTGACGAGGCGTCATGTACTCATCAAGCATAGTGCGAGCCATCTCAACAAGAGTTCTATTCTTGCGCTCCACGACGCCATTTTGTTGAGGAGTGTAAGGAGCAGATAACTCATGAGTAATACCAAGTTCATCAAGATAGTCATCAAGACCAGAATTCTTGAACTCAGTTCCATTGTCACTTCTGATGTGCTTGATCTTCACACCAAAGTTGGTTGAAGCCCTCGAGGAAAATCGTTTGAAGACTTCCTGCACTTCATGTTTGTAAGTAACAATGTGTACCCATGTGTAACGAGAGTAATCATCAACAATAACAAGCCCATAGAGAGATGTGTCATTTGTGACAGCTGAGTAATGGTTTGGACCAAAGAGGTCCATGTGAAGCAATTCGAATGGTCGAGTAGTGGTCATGATAGTCTTCGTTGGATGCTTAGCCTTGGTCATCTTTCCAGCTTCACAAGCTCCACATAGGTGATCCTTGAGGAATTTGACATTCTCAATGCCGATGACATGCTTCTTCTTTGCAAGCGTGTGCAAATTCCTCATGCCTGCATGACCAAGTCGTCGATGCCATAGCCATCCTTCTAAAGCTTTTGCAAGTAGGCACACGGCTGGTTGCGGTCCTGTAGAGAAATCAACAATATACAAGTCTCCTCTCCTAAAGCCTTCGAAGACTTTGGAATTGTCAGCTTCCATAACCACAACACAACGATACTTGCCAAAGACAACTACCATATCAAGATCACAAAGCATTGAGACAGACATGAGGTTGTATCCTAAGGACTCGACAAGCATGACTTTGTCCATGTGTCGATCCTTTGTGATCGCAACCTTACCTAGACCCAATACCTGACTTTTGCCTTTGTCAGCGAAGATGATATGCTTCAGATGCGATGGTGATAAGGGAGCATCAATCAATAGATTCTTGTCACCAGTCATGTGATTTGTACATCCACTATCGAGGACCCACTCAGTGGCTTTGGGTTGATCATCCTGCAGATGAATTAGTGTAGCTTACAAACTTCATATACTTCATCAGTGAAGAATATGACATCAATTCATCAGATCAATTTCATCAAGCAATAGAACAGATAAAGCAGTATGTGGACGTGAGAAATGAAAGTTCATTTCTTCATGATTAGCCTGCGTCCTTTCAGGCAAACTTCAGGTCTCCAGCAAATTCTTCAGACGTTCAAGTACGTCTGGAGACCTGACCCTGCAGAAGAGATTAGTTATTTTTCTTCACCACCCACATCTGAAGGGGTGGCAAAGAGTTCATCACTCTGCGAGCTCCATAAGAGAAAGGTGGCATAGAAGCCAATCCATTTCGTTTCACATAAGAGGAGTTAGGGTAAGCATATGAATAAGCAGAGAAATTCTTTGAGGACTTATGAACATAATGATTACAAGAATAATGCTCATATTCATAGCCCTTGGCTCTTCCCTGCGAAACAGAGTTGTTAGCACGATGATGTTCATATGAGGACTTTGATCCTCTTGAGGAATTTGATCCATGTGAGGAATTTGGTCCGTATGAGGAATTTGATCTGGGGTTCCTATTCCTCACAGGTGGTGTCATGAGGACATTCACCTGAAGACTTTCAAGGCATCTTTTGGGAACCCAGATTTTCTTCATAGGAGAACCGTTCCTGCAGTTAGTGACAACATATCTAGCAAATGCTTCACCATTCTGATTTTTGAACAGTTTATAGTTGGAGTCAAATGACTCATCAGAAGAATGAGGAGATTCACATGTAAAGCCAGATAAATTAGATGGATCAACTAGAGGTCCCTTTGTAGCAACCCATGAGGTTTTGGGGTACTGCTCAGGCTTCCAATATGTACCATCAGCATTGAGTTTCCTCTCAAAGGCAATACCCTCTTTCCTAGGGTTCCTGTTGAGGATCTGCTTTTTAAGCACATCACAAAGAGTCTGATGCCCTTTGAGGCTTTTGTACATGCCTTTCATGTACAATTCCTTCAGCCCTGCATCGTTAGTGATACTAGCAGTGTCCTCAGATGAGGAATTAGTGATAGCAGAGACAGTTGAAGAATTTGTAGCATTAGAAGCATTTGAACATTCAGGTGAAGAATTAGCAGATTCACGTTCAATGCATTTCAAACATGGAGGAACAAATTCTTCCTGAGCAGCGCTGATTTGTTGAGCAAGTAATGAATCGCGCTCCTTCTGAAGATCTTCATAACTCACTCTTAGCTTCTCAAGATCTTGCTTTCTTTGAAGAAATTCATAAGAAAGCTTCTCATGATCAGATAAGAGAGTGTTATGATGACCTTGAAGGTTGTCATACCTAGTCTGAAGTTTCTGAAGACTTTCAGCCAAAGCTTTTGACTGATCCATTTCTTCACCCAACATATCATTGCTCTTACTAAGCATGTTTTGAACCTTTTCCAAAGCTCTTTGTTGTTTAGCGGCAAGGGAAACAAGCTTGACATAACTGGGTCCTAATTCATCATCAGATTCATCATCACTAGATTCAGACAGATAGCATTCAGTTACCTTTTCACCATCTGCCATAAGGCATGGTGAGGAGGATGATGATTCTGGTTCGAATGTCATTGATTTGAGAGATTCCTTGAAGTCCTCAAACCAAGGATCGAGACGGGTTCGATGACCTTCATAGACATCAGAGAGACGGTCCTAGATAAGCTTCGCATGATCGAGATGCATAACATTCCTGAACTGATTTTGAGACAGACAGGAGCAGATGACGCCCTTCGCCGTGAGGTTGAGAAGAGTGTACTTGCGAATGTCATCAGCTTCCGCCGTCTTGCACAGATCGGTAAGACCAATCTCAGTGACGGTCCACAGTTCGCTGTTCATCGCCATGAGGCGGTTCTTCATCATGGCCTTCCACTTGGGATAATCATGATCGTCAAATATGGGACATGTCACTTTCTTCATACCTGTGGTCGACATAACTAAAACTCCAGGCGGTTAAACCAAAATCACATAGAACAAGGGAGTACCTTGCTCTGATACCAATTGAAAGTGCGTTATACTGACTAGAGGGGGTGAATAGGCAATCTTTATAAATTCTTCACTGAGGAATTTGTGGGTGAGGAAATTCCTTAGCGAAGAACTACTTGCAGCGGAATAAGTACTCAGAAGTATGCATAGCATAGCACAAGCATAGTCATCATGATGAAATGAAAACAAGCACAGAGTACAGAAAGCGTAAACACAGGATAACACAGGATGAAGACAAACAGACTGAGGAAATCGAACTGAGGAAATTGAGAAAGTCTTCAGTCAAAGTCTTCAAACACAGATATGAACAATTGCACAACACAGGAATGAGGAAATGAAAGAGTTGAGGAAATAGAACCAGTAAGCTTGGTGAAGACAATGACTTGGTAGACTAGTTGCAACTGCTGTCTCAGTTGTACATTTGGTTGGAGCGGCTAGGTATTTAAACCTGAGGACACCCAGTCCCGGACACACAGTCCTCACCGTATTCTTCTTGAACTAAGGTCACACAGACCTCGTCCAATCACTCGTGGTAAGTCTTCAGGTGACTTCCGAACCTTCACAAACTCGGTCACTCGGCGATCCATAATTTCCTCTTGGATGCTCTAGACCATGACGCCTAACCGTCTGGAAGAAGCACAGTCTTCAAAGGTAATAAGCGTCGGATCCACACAGGATCAATCTCTTCAGTGATGCTCAATCACTTTGGGTTTGTACGTGTTTGGGTTTGGGTTTTTCCTCACTTGATGATTTTCGCTCAAAGTCCTCGGAGGATGGGACGCTCTCAAATGACAAGTGTCAGTTTCTCTTGGAGCAGCCAACCAGCTAGTGGTTGTAGGGGGCAGCTATTTATAGCCTAGGGAGCAGCCCGCATGATAAGACATAAATGCCCTTCAATGATATGACCGTTAGGTGGGTAGATATTTTGGGATAGCTGGCGCATAGCACAACAACGGTCGAAAATTTGAGGTTCAAATTCCTCAGGGCTATCATGTTCCTCACTGTGTAGGCAATCCGCACTGGCGAATTCCTAACTCCTCAGTCAGAACAAATTCCTCAGAGACCAGAAGAACTCCGTCTCTGTCACTGAAGAATATGACTGAACTGTATGAGATTTCCAAAAGCTTCACTCGAAGGGATTGGTAGGTGTAGGATTTTGAGTTGAGCATCACATGGAAATTTTTCCTTAGTATTTCCTCGACCCCCTTTAACAGTACGGTGTTTCCTATGACTCAAGAAAGAGAAAATGAAACTACGAAAACAAAATCTTCACGCTTCATATTCCTCAAATGAATACCAATTCTTCAAGGTCACACTAATTTCTTCACTTTCAAAGTCTTCAGAAATCCAAAGTCTTTAGTCGAAGAACTTCATTTTTAGGGGTCGAATTTCACTGTAATTATCAAACTCCTCATAGACTTATAGATCTGTGTGCACTCACAAACGCATTAGTCCCTTAACCTATAAGTCTTCAATACACCAAAATCACTAAGGGGCACTAGATGCACTCACACTCCGTCCTGCCGTTCTGGTGGTCTTGGTCTCGTTGCACCGGAATGGAAACCTTTGCTTGATTCCTCGGGACTCCGCGCCTGCGCCTGCCTCCTTAGCACCAAAGAGGAAACTGGTACACTACGCCCGCTGGCGCCCACCTGGCCTTGGTCGTCATGGCTCACGTCATGTGAACCTCGCGAGGTGCACCTTGCATTGATATGTCCACTCCTCGGGAGCCAGCCTAGTGAGGCTGCCCCCAAGGAGGTCTTGGTGTCGTCTGCCTCGCGAGGCTTGGCCCCTTGCGAGGGTCTTGAGTTGTTGCCGCTGAAGCTGGGCCGTACCGGGCCGTTGATGGAGCCACGCCACGGGCCGCAGGCAGGCAAGTCTGGGCACCCCGTTCCTAGGATGCCGACAGTAGCCCCCGGGCCCTAGGCGCGCTCGAACTTGGCTTCGAGGCGAAGCCAAATGGCAAGTGCGGAGTGCCGCAGGCCCCAATCACCCGCGGCCTCGGTCGACGCGTGGCGATTGATGGGACGTGGGCACCTTCACTTCCCCATGCTGCCTCGGCAACCATTCTCATATGACAAAAGGGGCTGGCACACGCTACAGAGCCTTCATTACCCTTCGTTCGTCTTGCTCTAGATCCCCTTCTCCTTCTTGCCCAAAGAGACTCCAGATCCATCGAAACCCTTCCCCGCGGCAGCAGCCGATGGCCACCGACAAGGCGAATGTCGTGCGGTCGCCCTCCTGGTTCGAGCCTGCCCTTAGCGCGCCCACGGTCTTGGAGAAGAACCTCGCCGCCGTGCTCCTGATGACGGCGGGCGGCAGCAATGAGGGGGGAGAGACCACGCTTCGGGCCGGCTCCGCCAAAACGGAGGCCTCGGGCAGTACCTTCTACCCCTTCTTCATGCACAGTGTCTTCGCGGGGCTGGTCCCCCCTTTCTCTGACTTCTTCTTTGCCGTCCTCCGCCATTACAATCTCCATGCCCTCCATGTTCACCCCAACTCCGTCCTCCTCCTGTCGATCTTTGCTTTTTACTGTGAGGCTTTCATGGGGGTGATGTCGTCTGTGGCGCTGCTTCGCCATTTCTTCTACCTCCAGAACAAGGAGGGCCAGTGCTCGGGGTGCGCCAACTTCGTCGCGGCTAATGGAAGCAACGCAATCTCAAGAGCCGGGAAGAAGGTGGAGGGCTTCAGGAACAAGTGGGTCCTCATGGATGCCAGGAGCTCCTACCCACGGCTGGCGCTGCCGACGGAGATGCCAGCGCCTCATGAGGGATGGAACAGCGCCGAAGCTCACCGACCCCCGGGCGGAGCAGATGTTGGGGAGGATGGTGGCCGACCTGAAGCCTGAAGACCCAAAGGCGGAGAAGCTGACGGGGGCCATGATTGTCAAGGAGTTTTGGGCGCAGCGCCTGGCTCCGCTCCAGGCGCGCTCACACCCCTTGTGGAAGCTCACAGACGAGGGAGGCGACCTCCGCCTGTGCCCGGACGCCTTGTCCGACGAGGAGCTGGACAGGGCCCTCTGCCTCCTAGTCGGGGAGGACTAGGGGTATCCGCCAGATACTCATCTTCCACTATACCACTACTCGGATGGGGCGAAGATCGCCGCCGCCATGCCCATCTTGAATGAGCGCGGGCTCGTGCCGCTGGCGCCCACTGGAGCCCCGGTGGTGTTGTCCTCCGGCGAGTCCGACCAGGAGGATGGGTCGGACTCGGAGGCGGCCCGGGAGGGAGCGGGGGAGACTTCTCCTTCGTGCCTAGTTGATCTCCTCCGCACCCTCCCTGACGATGACGATGCCGACGAGCATCCGGTGAGGGAGTCGCCGCACCCCGCTGGGGTCATCACGACGTCCAAGGGCACCCCCCGAAGAAGCCGCCGGCCAGGGTCCCAAAGAAGAGTAGGTCGACGCTGATCTCCCGAGGCGATGTCTCCGCTTCATCGCCGGCAGGCGCTGTTGCGGATCCGGCCGCCGGGTGGCATCGGGGCGACTGGAGTTGGCCTCGGGGTGGCTGCGCTCTGATGCGTTCGTGAGGGTGGCATGGAGCCTGATACGTCTCCATCGTATCTACTTTTCCAAACACTTTTGCCCTTGTTTTGGACTCTAACTTGCATGATTTGAATGGAACTAACCCGGACTGACGCTGTTTTCAGCAGAATTGCCATGGTGTTATTTTTGTGCATAAATAAAAGTTCTCGGAATGACTTGAAACTTCACGGAGAATATTTTTGGAATTTATAAAAAATACTGGCGAAAGAATCAAGACCAGGGGGCCCACACCCTGTCCACGAGGGTGAGAGGCGCGCCTGCCCCCCTGGGCGCGCCCCCTGCCTCATGGGTCCCCTGGTGCTCCACCGACCTCAACTTCAACTCTATATATTCACGTTCGGGGAGAAAAAAACGGAGAGAAGGATTCATCGCGTTTTACGATACGGAGCCACCGCTAAGCCCTAAACTCTCTCAGGAGGGCTGATCTGGAGTCCGTTCTGGGCTCCGGAGAGGGGAATCCGTCGCCATCGTCATCATCAACCTTCCTCCATCACCAATTTCATGATGCTCACTGCCGTGCGTGAGTAATTCCATCGTAGGCTTGCTGGACGGTGATGGGTTGGATGAGATTTATCATGTAATCGAGTTAGTTTTGTTAGGGTTTGATCCCTAGTATCCATTATGTTCTGAGATTGATGTTACTATGACTTTGCTATGCTTAATGCTTATCGCTAGGGCCCGAGTGCCATGATTGCAGATCTGAACCTATTATGTTTTCATGAATATATGTGAGTTCTTGATCCTATCTTGCAAGTCAATAGTCACATACTATGTGTTACGATCCGGCAACCCCGAAGTGACAATAATCGGGACCACTCCCGGTGTAACATCCCAAATTTTCAGATTTGGAATGTTAATAGGATCATTATTTTTCATCATGATTTCTATGCATATATAAATTTTCTGAATATTCAAATCATTATTGCAACTTAAGGCAAATTATTGGAGTGGAGAGAACATGAATTCTCCCCTATTTTAAAAATGTTCAAAATGTCCAGAACATTATTTCCAGTTCATCTGTTGTGTTTTGGTATTTTTAATAATCTCCAGAATATCTGATTGTAGTGTGTTATTGCTGTTTGAGTGGCCTTTTGCATAAAATGAATTTCCAAAATTAGCATTAGAGTAGGAACTAGAGTTCCTGTAATTTATTTCAGTAGTGTTATTTTTACTGTGTATTTATATATTTTTTTAGGTTTTATTATGTTGTTTTTATTTTAGTTTTTAACTGCTGTGGTTTTGGTTTTAAAAAGAAAAGAAAAGAGAGCCAGCTAGGCCAGCAGCTCGCGCGCGCAAGCAACAGCAGCAGCGCAGCGCCAGCCCAACTGCCGGTCCATTTCGGCTTAGCGCGCAGCCCACACCCACAGCTTGTCTGTTTTTCCTTTCTCTTCTCTCTGCCGCTGACCACTCTGACCCACACGTCATCCCTTTCCTCATCCGTGTTCTTCCTGGACACCCAATCCCGAACCAAATCTGCTTCGGTTCGGCTCAACCCTTGCTCGTCGCGCACTCCGACCCTCATATAAATGTCCCCCACATCTAACTCGTCCGATTTTTGCGAAAATCGTGATCTACTGTGCCCTACAGAGCCGCCCCGATCTCGCCGCAGTCCGCCGCCCGAAGCTCCTGTCGCCGGTCTGTTTCGCCGCCGTCAGAGGGTCTCTGCACCTCTCCTCCCCTCTGTCCTCTTCCCCTTGGTCTCCTCTCCGTCCCTTACCTTCTAAAGCACGCAGGGGAGCACCAGGACGACGCCCGCAACCCCAACCCGAAGATCACCGCCGCCACCAACAACGGACGCCCCGCTTCGACCTGCTTCAACCCACCGTCCCCGACGATCACCAGGACCACCTCGACCTCCTCGTCGATCGGTACCTCTCCACCCCCTTCACTGACTCCAAGGGCCACCGGAACGGCTGCCGGCAACAACCTCGAGCCGCTCGCGCCGTCATCTTCCTCAAGTCCGGTGACCACCTTGCTCTGTTCTCCGGTGAGTCAACACGCACCGTCCGATCTCTCTCCGAGGGCCAAGATTAGATCTATTTTTTTTCTTAAAGCCGAGCCGTTTTCCTCTAAATAGCGACCGTTCTTTGCTTAAGACTAGCAGCAAACAACCTACGGCCACTCACACCTTGCCACGTGGCACATCCACAGCAGCCGCAGCAGTTCTTCCAGGAAAGCTGTTTTGGCACAATTTTTGTTTTTAGATTTCATATCAAATGTTCATTTAGGTATATCTTGAGATCCATATATCCAAATTCATCGATTCTTTTTCCTGTGTACTCGTAGAGACCAGGAGAATACCTTAGAATCAAAATTCCACATTTTCGAACCGTTTAAATTTGAATTTTCTCAAATTTGTATTTAACCTTCCGGAGGTCGTATCTTTCAATCCGTTGATCCAAATTAGTTGATTCTTTTTGCATCGTGATCCTACTAGCATGTAGATAATTTATACCTACTGATATGTTCTGTTATTTAAGTTTTTATTTGAATTCATTGTTGTTTACTTTATTGTGGCGTTATGTGAGTACAGTTTATTTATCGGTGGATTCGTTAATCGTATAGATTGTCCCGAGTGTGAAGCGGATCATAATTAAGCGTTAGAGTACTTCGACACCTTTCAAGGCAAGTTTGCACTTTTGATTTTGCTTATCCTATATTCTGTTATGCGCGTGTGGTTTTATGCTATGCTATATGTATCGCTTGATATGTGTATTCCGTGTTACCATGTTTTGTTGTTGATTGTCGTATGTGATGGTGTGATCAACTTGCTATGATAGAGGCGGTCATGTGTCGAGTGATCCATGAAAGTGGTGAGTGTTTATAGCCGTAGGCTCGGGATTATTAACCAGGTGAATGTGTCACTGGCAGAGCGCTCTATTGTCCCTAGAGAATGCGCCATTGACAGGGCACACTTGAGGCGAGGTATAGTTTTTGGAACTTAAATCAGGTGAATGAGTCATTGGCAGAGCGCTCTATTGTTCCTAGAGAATGCGCCACTCACAGAGCGCACTTGAGATACTTCTGAAGTTCTTGTCGTGTTACTTAGAATCTTTGGGTTTATCTTGGGCGAATATATTAGAGACGGTTATGAGTTCATTTAGTGGAGGTAGGTGAAGACTTTCTTCTCCAAATTAACTTGAGTGTTTTGTTTGTCATACTTTACTTGTGGATGTAGGTTTTCTATATCATATTGTGTGATTTGCCAATACATTCAACGTATTGACCCTTTGTGGCTGCAACTTATCATGTTGCAGGATTTTTAGATGATCAGTGAGATACAGTAGGGTCGCGAGTCTTCACTCAACATGTTCTCTAGTGGGCATTGATGGACTCATCGTTTATTATGCTACATTTCCGTTGTTGTTATTGAATAAAGCTAGCTATGTGCTATTTCGTTTGTAATACTTTATGAATTCTGGGTCATACGTTATAGTAAATGATGCACTTGTTATTTGATATTATATGTACTGTGTGTGCTAGCGAGTCGATCCAGGGACTAGCACGATAAGCACAGAGACATCGAATCTTATCAGATTCGGGTCGTTACACCCGGTGATGACCGTAGTTTGAGGAGTTCATGTATTCACTATGTGTTAATGCTTTGGTCCGGTACTCTATTAAAAGGAGGCCTTAATATCCCTTAGTTTCCAATAGGACCCCGCTGCCACGGGAGGGTAGGACAAAAGATGTCATGCAAGTTATTTTCCATAAGCACGTATGACTATATTCGGAATACATGCCTACATTACATTGATGAATTGGAGCTAGTTCTGTGTCACCCTATGTTATAACTGTTGCATGAATAATCGCATCCGACATAATTATCCATCACTGATCCAATGCCTACGAGCTTTTCACATATTGTTCTTTGCTTAGTTAATTTTCCGTTGCCACTGTTACCATTACTGCAAAACTATCACTGTTACTTTTATCACCGTTATCCCTACTATCATACTACTTTGCTACTAAATACTTTGCTGCAGATATTAAGTTATCCAGGTGTGGTTGAATTGACAACTCAACTGCTAATACTTGAGAATATTCTTTGGCTCCCCTTGTGTCGAATCAATAAATTTGGGTTGAATACTCTACCCTCGAAAACTGTTGCGATCCCCTATACTTGTGGATTATCAGAGCCAGGCCGTGGCAGCCTCCGAGGAGGGTAAGCAGGCTGCTGACCTAGCCGTGGCCACCCGCGATGTGGTGTTGAAGGATGCGGAGGCTGCCAAGGAGCGCTGCCGGGTGGCGGAGGCCGAGCTGGAAACCCTGCGCAACGAGCGTGCCGCTGAGGCTCGTCAGCGTGAGGCGTGGGAGGAGAAACTGAAGGCTCGAGAAGATGCGGTCGCTGGTCGTGACACCGAGCTGGAGCAATCGGCGCGGAAGCAGGCCGCGGAGCGCAACCGCCTAGGGGAGTTGAAGAAGGAGGTGGAGGAGGAGGAGAAGGTCCGGCTGGAGGCCAAGGCGAAAATCCTTGCCAACGATCGTGCCGCCTTCGATTCTCTTGAGGAGAGGTCCCGCAAGGCGCTGCGGGAGCTCTACGAGAGGGGGTTGAAGGAGCCGTTGGTCACTGCTGAGGAAGGACCCGCCGAGCTGCTCCCCCAGCTTGTCACGGCACTCGAGGGCGTTGTCAATGGGGTCGGCACCATGGTGGAAGGAGAGGCCCGCGCGCTCCGCCTCGGCTATGACGCGCGTCTTCAGCCACCTCCATCTTCGCGACCCGAGCATCGACCTTGGAGCTCTGCTTGAGCCTATGGACGAGGAGCGCCGCACAACCGCTGCCGAAGCCGTGAAGGACCTAGTGGAGGCCCTGTTGGAGAAGTTCCTCACCATCGACCCCGCGCCTCCGGCTGATGGTGCCGCCGACCCTACGGCCACGGGCGACGGCGACGTTGTCGACGAAGGGGCACTCCATGTGGGCGACGACAGCACCCAGGGCTGAAGAGAAGGCTTGCTGGCGGTGCTTCTCTCCACTTTTATTTTCCTGCAACATGCACGGTGCCTCGTGGAGGCGTTAAAACTTATGTTTGGTATTTGAAGAAACAGTATGTCTTGTAATAATTTGTTAGGATTCCGCGATTTCCTTCCCGTTGCTTTAGTGTTCTGCGTCGGCAGGGCCCGGCCTCGCGCATGCCTCAGCCGCCGTTGGGTCGTCCGGATCACCAGGACGAGACCAAGGGTTGAGGGGCTACATGACTAGTTAGGCTCCCGAGTCACGACGCTCAGGGATCCCCCTTGACGTACGAACGGGAAGGGAATGCGAAGGTAGGCCTTAGACTTCTGCGTCGGCAGGGCCCGGCCCCGCGCATGCCTCAACCGCCGTTGGGTCATCCGGATCACTAGGACGAGACCAAGGGGTGAGGGCTACGTGACCAGTTAGGCTCCTGATTCGCGATGCTCAGGAGTCCCCCTTGACGTACAAACAGACCTCCATAACTGTCCTCGCCGAGGTCCCGCTCGGGAGGGGCGCGCGACGACTAGGTCCGAGGGACCTGGCAGGGTGGCATACGCTAGGCGTGACCCGAGCGTAGCCCCCGTGCCCAGCCCCCTCGCGCGACTCTCCTGAGGGGAAAGTGTTGCGATGAGGCTGGACACTGAGCCTGGTGGCTCCCTGAGGTTGATGCGGCCATGGGGCCGCCCCAAGTTGTTTATCACCAGCACAGAGCATAGCGCTTCTGCACTTGCACGGGCATAGATGCTCCTCGACCGTGTCGACTGCCAGCACGGAGCATGGTGCTTCCACTGGCGCGTGGGTGGGGGATCCCTCTGAGTGGAGCCCCCGGGGCATGTATAGCCCCGCCCTGACACGTGGCTTGCACGGCAGGGCCAGACGAGGTGTGTCTGGGCACTCATGAGCTAGTGCGAGACTCACGAGGCCCTACCTCAAGGCGGGTTGTGCCTGAATTTGATTCTTGAAAGCTGTGGTGGTCCTGCGAGATGGTTAGACAACATGCGCCGAATGAATCTCCTGAGGTGATCACATGAGAAGGCCAAACGCCAACGACCGCAGGAGGTGACGTGAACGGGGCCGGCCCGCCTGACAGATCTCAGTCGTTTGGTTTATCGACGCTGCAGAGACGGACCCGAGCACAGACGCCATGTCCAGTCTTCTCATGCGAAAAATCCTGAAGAAAGACAACCGGCGCGCGGCTCCCGTGGTGGCGAGGAGCCGGGTCGCGCGCCGTGGCTCGTCCGCCCGCGATTAGCTCATGCGAGAACAAGGCACCAAGGGCCATGGGAGGTGACGTACACAGGAGCTGGCCCGCGAGCCATAGCTCAACCTCTTGGGTTTAGCGACGCTGCAGGGACGGACCCAAGCGTAGACGCCGTGCCAGTTCTTAATCATGAGGCGGTCGTGGGCGGGCTTGAAAGGACGTACGAAGTTCATGGTATCGAAGTACCGGACAGGCATATAATAATCGCAAAGCAACTCATGGAAGGAGGCAAGCTAGTTCAGATAAATGCAAGAACGATACATGCCGCAGGGACGGACCCATGCGGCCCGGGGATGATGCAGCCCGAGGGGCGCCCCCATAGAGTAAATTTAAGATGCAAAGGATACACGTCGCAGGGACAGGCCCATGCGACCTGGGGATAATGCAACCTGAGGGGCGCCCCAACTGAATGAACCGGAAAATGTCACATGGCACCTTTGCTGGAGGGGTGTTGAAGAAGCTGAAGACGCGCACTGGAGGAGTTGCTCCTCACGAGCCGCCTGGGTCCTATACCTCGGGAGGCTCTGGAGGTTCCGGGGGCTCGCAAGGAACCATTGCCATCTCCGCCAGGACCACCTGGTGCCTGGCCTCCTGAGCTGCCAGAACGCTTCGCAGGGGACGTTGGAAGGTGATAGCCGCGTTCGGCAAGCCGAGTGGCATGCGAACATAGCTGTGAGGTGGACCCTCACACCGACCAACGCGCGAAGGCCAGAAGCGCTCCTGGGATGCGGCCCTGTTGAGCCCTGGGGTGTTGATGCAGACGTGCAGCTCGTCCTCCTCGCCAGGACAAGGAGCTGCGCCAGGTGGTGGGCGGCGGTCGCCACGCATGGCTCTTGCCTCTTGAAGCTCCTCGGTCGTCTTGGTGATGTACTCTCGAGCACCTGGCACCCCGTGCCTTTTGCCCTCGTGAGGGAAGCGTGCGATGAAGCATGCCTCCATTTGGTGCCTGAGCACATCCCTCGTGACGTTGGCCAAGTCAGAGGCCCTCCTGAGGAGAGCCCCCGAGCCCAGCCTAAGGAGGTGTCGAACGCGCCTTCCTATGCGAGGGAGGGAGGCGCCCCATCCGTGGGCGCATGTCCTGAGGTGGTGTGGCAGGAGACGCCGCTCTCCTGAGGCTCTTGGCGGAGCAGCTGCTTCTTCTTCTTGGGCACCGTCTCAGGAGGGTAGATGGCATCTTCGTTGCCCGGGTCTTCAATCACCGCAGCCTAGTAGGCACGCTCGAGGGAGCACACCACGTCCTTCTCCTCGCAAGCGATCGTGATGATGTCGCGGTTCCCTAGCATCTTGAGGACGTTGTAGCCGTGGTGGGTCACTGTCGGATTACGGGTTCCGGCAAAACCCTTGAGGTTCAAACTCTGGGGTGCGCACGAAGATCTCCGTCCCCTAGCTCACGCTCTCACCGCAATCTCAAAGCTCAGCTCGCCGAACCCGAAGAAAAAGGGACACAAGAGTTTATACTGGTTCGGGCCACCGATGTGGTGTAATACCCTACTCCAGTGTGGTGTGGTGGATTGCCCAGTAGGCTTGGATGAACAAGTACAAGGGAAGAACTACCTCCTGAGGAGAAGTGTTCTTGAGCTCGGTGAGCTTGTGTGTGTGAGGATGATCCGAATAATCTCCCCTCCTATGCTGGTGGCTAGTCCTATTTATAGAGGCCCGGGTCCTCTTCCCAAATGTTAGGCGGCACTACAAAAAAAGACACTTCCGTGATGATACGTGTTTGTCACAGTAGGTCACGTTTTCTGTCATGCATGTACATCCATGACTAATTTATGACAGAATGAAGATAGTCATACCTGTGCTATCGTAGAAGTGTTCCATGACATTACCAAAATTATCATCACGGAAGTGTCCACTTCCATGACGATAAATCGCGCGTCATAGAAGTGCTTTCGTCAAGGGTGACCGACACGTGGCATCCACCATAACGAGACGTTGTTAAGCTATCGGGTCCGGTTTTGGATCTGATAGCCCGTTAACAGCCCGGACCAATGGGAATTTTCCACATGTAAAATTCTCATTTGCCGGAGGAAACACGTGTCGGCTCAACGTTCGGACATATGTCATCCACTTATTGGACAGGAGGCGCCTATGATACGTCGACATGTGGCACGGCCCAACAGAGGCCCATTCCGGTGAAAAGGCCGCCCCGTTTGACTTGGTCAAAAGGTAACGGGCCGGCCCATGGAAAGCCTGTTAACGGCCTGTTCGTATATAGCCCATTTACGGCCCGCTTACTACCGGCCCGTTACGGCCGATCAGATTTAAGCCCAGTAGCTTCATCTGGGCCGTCCAATATAATTCCAGCCCATTGTAACATTCGGCCCATGTATGGCCCATGATGTCTTTCGGCCCATATGAGGCCCTTTGTAACTCTTGGTCCATTAAAGGCCCGAGATGAAACTGGCCCATAATGAACAGTGTATCTCTTTATACCCGTTAACGGGCCATTATTCCGTCGGCCATTTCCAGCCCGTGTTAACTTTCGGCCTTCTAAGGGCCCATTTATTCTTGGGCTCATTTCTAGAATTCGGTTAGATACAATCCGTTACTGGCCTGTTCCGTTTGTGGGCCAAATACAACCCGTGGGTACATTCGGCCCGTTTGTGGCCCGTTAACCCGTTGGGCTGTTTTCATAGCGATATCAAATACAGCCTATTAACGGCCCGTTATGGTCCACGAATAGTAAGGCCCATGTTTGACGAAATGATTATACGCCCCATAGAAGGCCCATGGATCCTACGGCCCGTAGAAGACCAATGGATCCTACGGCCCGTAGAAGGCCCATGGATCATACGGCCCGTAGAAAGTCCATGGATCCTACGGCCCGTAAAAGGCCCATGGATCCTAAGGCCCGTAGAAGGCCCACAGATCCTACGGCCCGCAGGAGGCCCATGGTTACAACAGTCCATGTGTTGCCATGATTATTGTGGCCTAGTTACCAAAACTAGGTTATTGTGGCCACTAAAAAACGCGGAAAAAGAACTGCAGTGACTACAAGCAAACAACTAAACAAGACAATAAGGAAATAAATAAGCAAGCAGCTAACGCTAGCCTTTACAGCTATTACACATATTACATCCACTGGGCATCAAAGTT
This sequence comes from Aegilops tauschii subsp. strangulata, assembly GCF_002575655.3. Classification (NCBI taxonomy): domain Eukaryota; kingdom Viridiplantae; phylum Streptophyta; class Magnoliopsida; order Poales; family Poaceae; genus Aegilops; species Aegilops tauschii. Next base: position 341,050,078 of record NC_053040.3, on the reverse strand, counting down.
CACCACCAGTGCAAATATAGGGAACAAAGCAGCATATTACATACACTGGTCGTCAAAATTGGCCACCAGTGCAAATGAACGCAGCAACAAAACAAGTCCATAACTGAAACAACTTCAGAAGAGCTCAAGAAACGTTATCTTGGGTATCCACCATGCTGGCAATAAGCTTAGCAAGCTTATTAGCTTTGTCCTGTTTGGCGCTAAAATCCTCCAATGCTTGCTGTTGCACCAGAAAGTATGCATCTGAATGCTCCAGGGACTTCCGCAGTCCTTCCGCTTCTTGTCGCAGCACAGCTAATCGATGTCTTTCAGTTGTAGTTGAGACTCAAGAAACCGAACTGATTAAGACAGTGAGTTTGAATAGCTTGTGCAAGCGGTAGTGGCCAGTAACTCGAACAATAAACCAAGACAGGACTTTGGGGTTGCCTCACGGTCTTCAAGATAGTTTTCCTTAGCTGTTTTATCAGCTTTGTTGGAGACCAACAAGGATGTCTCACGATCTTGAACCTTATCTGCATTACTTCCTTTATCATTGCTTAATAAGGCACTCTTCCCCAATATTCGGTTAGCATTCTAAAAGAAGAAACAAGCAGACACATAACATGTTTAGCATGTACTAGTATATGAAACTCATTTCAGTGAACCAGTTCATTAGTAAGGTGGACAAGATTAAACTACCAAGTCTTCTATTGCCAAGTAGTACATTATAAAAGCATCAAACAAACATATATCTATGTCCTATGGTCACTGCATTGTCTTGCCAAATCAAAATAGAGACACGGTTCAAATCATATCAGTTCAAGAGAAAGCAGCACTGAAAGAATACAAAACGTGGGAAACTAAACGACACAACAAGATTTCAGATGGGTACCACCGGTCTACATGTACAACAACACTATTGGCCCTGTTATGATGCTAGTAATGTGCATGATATGAGAAGTCAACTGTATACACAATTGAAATTGAAATCAACAGAGCTATTTATAAGAGCAAACCAGTTAAAGAAACATGCGTAAACATACTTGTTGTGCCATTGGAGTTTCCATTGGATAGTTCAATTTAAAAATAAGTTTGTATGAGTAAATACAGTAATACAAGAGCAAAGAAGTATGCATGATAGCAATGGAATCTTAAATGAGAACAGTTGTTCTTCAGGTTTAAGCACTTGTTCTACATGAACAGAGTACAGTAAGACGCAAGCATATAGTACTTAAAATAAAATGAGCTCATAGACCTTACCACATTCTTGGTTCGGGACCAGTAAAGAACAAGGCGTTCACAGTCATCGTCCAGTAAATGTGTCTGAGGAGAACGTAAGGGAATTTGATGAGTTTCTTTGCAAGTGAAGTACGTTTTCTTCAGGTAATTCTGATACTGCCACCAAGCATTCTTGAAGATAGCAGAGGTATTAGCACAGGTTACCTCATCCTGAGTTTCCAAATCGGTCCTTCTCTATAGAGAAAATGGGAAAATTTGCTGTATTATAACCATCAGAGGTAGAATGTATGGCACAAAGCAAAGTAATTGTCATGAATAACATTACTTACACATAACTCCTGGACAAACACCTGCAACTGGCATTTCCCTTCATCTTTAGTATAATATTTCCATGATGGGAAGATACGCACATAGGATTTAACAACATCAATTGCGATATATGCTAAACTATGAATGGCTGGTTGTGCTTCCTCCACAGGAATAGGTGTACTAACCGGTGGAATTGGGGTTCGCCGTGGTAGTACTGGCGCTTTGGGCACTGGAGCTGCCTTACTAACTGCTCTTGTTTGGGAGCTCTGTGGTGGAGATGGTGCTGTGTCAACAGGAACTGGGTTACTATCCGCTGGGGTTGGGGTTAGATTGGGTGAAGCTGGTTCTCTGTCCATCGCAGTAGGGGTAAAATCTGCGAGAGTCTGGGTTATGTGTGGTAGGGTTGGTTCTCGTGCATGTACAACCGGGGTGCTATCTCCACCAAGAGGTAGCACTGTTTTATTTGAAGACCGTGTTTTTACTCCGCTAGATACTGCCATCACCCGCTCCAATTCAAATGGCTCATAAACAAGAAACATAATTGAATGTACAGACATTGTATGAGAAACAGATGCAATAGATAGTGTGGAAAAAAGAGGGCATGACATAATTTCACATATATGATGTCTATCTAAACTGGATAACATAGCATAACATAATTCAAAGATATGATGACTAACTAAACAGGATCGCATGACATAATTCACATACATGTTATCTAAGTAACCAGGATCGCATGATTTAATTCACATATGTGATTTATATGCTAAGCGGAGGGCATTCGCATATATGATGTCTGAACTAAGAACATGGTGTTGAATATTGTGTATATGATGTCTAAACTATGCAATGCAAGAAACCATATGCATGATATGAGTAGTAGAACCATGCCAAGTTAGAGCATACACCTCGGTGGGGGAATAGGACTGGTCATCTGTCTCTGAATCCATCTGTGGATCCAGCAAGAGATCTGCTTCGACAGGTAGCATTGTCTGCTCTGAAGGCCTTGTTTTCACTCCAGATTTTTCCATCACCCACTCAAATAGCTGATTCACAGGAAGAGTAGTTTAATGTACAAACATTGTCAACAAATGCAAATTTAATGAAGAAAAGGATGGGCTAGATATCATTCAAATATATGATGCCTGGTTAAAAAAGATGGCATTGTATAATTCCCATATATGATATTGAAACTAAATAGGTGGCATTACAGAACATGTCTAAACTAAGTAGATGACATATATGATGTCGAAAGTAGGCACTGCAAGGCAACATATGCATGATATGACTAACATCATCATGCCAAGTTAGAGAAAACACCTTGGGGGTAAATAGGAGTGGTCAGCTGCGTCTGAATCCGCCTCAGAACAGATATCTTCCTCTGGATTACAATCTGGAGAGGGGGGAGGTTTTGCCATTGAACCTACCATGGAGCGATGTCTGCATGACATTGTATTGCCGCGCAAAACTCTTCTCTTTTTCTCTACATGTTCAGCATGACTGTGTACAATATCTGACATGCATACAAAAAAATATAGTGAGATTATGTAAGGAGAGCATGCAGAAATCTAGAGTAATGGTAACAACTAGTGGATGGATCCAAAAATAATGATAGCAGGCTGATGATTGCTTTAATTTAATAAAAAAAACATAGGATGATTGCTTTACTATTTGTTTCCCACCTAAGATGAACAACATAGGCATACCCTAAGTGAACCAGATATTAGACAGAGATACTATTCATTGCTGCCTCGATATGTGCCCCACAACTAATTTAGAACTCAAGTTTGAACATCAATTTGGACCTGACTTGGAGTCTAAGAGGTGAACATGTTAATAAAGTAGCAGGTAATATAAAGCAATGCATAACATAAGCAGAAACAAAAGAGTGTGACCTCTCTTGTGGACCCGTGTACTCCTCAGGTTCATCTGCTGAGTCGATGATGGTGATGCCGTTGCGGTGGGTTCCGGCGGCAGGGAAGGAGATCTGAGGCGGCGAAAGACGGCCAGGAGTCGTGATTTCTGGTTTGGTGGATGCTTCTGTCGATGGAGCAGCTCAGGTGAGGTGGACGACGTCACGGCAGGAGCAGGACAAACCACACAAAGTTTTCTTCGACACCTACCTGTAACTGAAGTAATTCTTTAAGAGCTCATTTGGCTTGCATGATTCTAAAAACGCAGGGATAGGAGGAAAAACACCGGAATAGGATAGGAATGCACATGGGAAACAGAGCATTTGTGAACACAGGATTTCTGTCAACTTGGATGTTTGGTTCACAGGAAAAGGAGGAGTAGAGGAATGCAAAGAAACATGGCCAAAATAATGTGAAACCATATGAAAGCGTGTACAGTTAGAATGTTCTTCTGCCACTAATGCACTTGGTCTTGTTTTCATGCATAGGATTTTGAAAAGTAGGTCCAGGTGTATGTTTTGCTCCATTCCTTTCAACAAAATGCATGAATAATTGAATAGTAGAGTGCCATAGGAAAATTTCCTATTGCTATGTTTTTCCGTTGAACCACAATAGCCCTAATGGATTGACATGAATGTAGAGTAATAAGTGATGCGACAAGTGTACAACTTCTTTGCCGTAGCCGTGTCGACCTTAGCATCATTGGGTTGGCCGCTGAAGAAGTTGAGGCAGAGGTGGCTGTCGGAGGCGTGGAGGAAGATCTGAGGAATCTGTAGACGGCGTCCAGGGCACTGCTCTGTTGTGATGGATCGTTCCGTCCTTGGAGCAGCTCCGGTGAGCCGTAAGACGTCAAGGCTGAAGCAGCACAAGACAGACATCGTCAATCTCAAGTGGGATTCTAATAGCATCTCCAATAGATGATGTAAAATGCATTACAAAAGAGTGATAGATGTAAAATTTACATCACCAAAAACCAACTGACTACAACAGATGAGGTAAAAACTGTTGACTCTGAACTTAACTGTCGAAACTGAAATTTACTATGGAATCTGAATGTTACTGTCGAAACTGAATTCAATGGTAGCAGAGAGGCACTTCACATGGGATAGTTTAGGGAGGGCCTGCAGTTCATCTTCAACCTACACCCCCTGAGCCACCAGCCACCAGCCACCACCGGCCGAACCCCACGCCGCCTCGCCACCCCGGAACAATTCCCCACCGCTGGTCCGCCGCCGCCTCGCCGCCCCGAAACAACTCCCCACCGCCGGTCCGCCGCCGCCCCGGCTAGCCCTCTAGCCCCCCGTCGTGCCAAGCTTTTTCTCCGGCGATCCCCACGCCACCGCCCCACCACCGTGCCCCCACCGCCGGTGAGCAGTACCCCACCTAGAACCCTAAGATAGATGGTGGGGTACCTCTCCAGTGAGCCCCCTTCCCCGCTGCGGGTGGTTCTTCCTTAACTCCGGCGAGACCCCCCACCCCCTGAAAATGACTGACCCAAAAGTCGATTCAGTCGACTGAAGTGTAGCTAAATCGGAGCAGAGCAGCAGCACGAGCGAGGGGGAGAGCAGCAGCAGCAGCGCGAGCGAGTGAGCGAGAGCCGGAGCAGCAGCAGCAGCGTGAGCGACAGCCTGAGCAGCAGCAGCATATCCGGCTGGTATGGACGCCGCCGCCGAAGGGGCCTCGCACTGGGGAGAGCCGTCGTGGAGATGTCGCCCGCGGCGCCGGCTTTGAGGTAGCCGCTCCATGGTGGTGCGGGATGGAGCACCGTCGGCGCCGGGAGGTCGAGTTAAGGAGAAGGTGAGATGCGATGAGTGTACAACCTCTTTGGTGGCGCTGAGTAGGCCTCGGCTTCGTCCGAGGAGTCGGTGAGGATGCTGCGGTTCCGGTGGAGCAGGTTAACGCGGCGCTGTGGGGATGGAGCAGCCGCGATAGACGAGGCGATCGTCGGAGCAGCTCCTTGGAGGTGGAGGACGGGGCGGCTGAACCGACGGGATGGACAACGGATCCTCATCCGGGGAGGCGGATGAGGGACGTCGAGCTGTTGCGGTGGACGACGTCGTCGGGGAAGAGGCTCTGGCTGGGCATCGGTGAGGTGGCGGACGGAGGAGGGTGGGGTTTCACGGCTGGAGCGGAGAGGTTATGGCGGCCAGATTTAGAATGGCAAAAAGGAGGCGATGGGAGGGGAACCATGACTTAGGGACGCGCTTGTCCAAAATGTAGGGTGTGTTACAAAAGTACCCCCACCGATTTGAACTAGCGGCCCTTTCGGCTCAGGGTTAGAAGGGGGATTTCGCGTGTCGGGATTTGGCAGCTGGAGGGAGTTTTCGCGTGTTGTAATTTCGGGATAGCAAGGCGCGGGTTGTGAAGGCGCGAGTTTTGGGAGCAAGATATCAGAATTTTCGGGATGTAACAAGGCACGGGTTGAATTTTAGGGACAAGCCTAACATGTAATATTATACTTGTACGTACCAAATCAATTCACACTTCCCTCAATGAAGAAAATGAGAAAAATAAAACTATTCACACCACACAAAGAGAGAGTCTTGTCCCGTTTTACTATACAAATGCTATTCAAAGCTACACAAAGAGAGAGTATGAATCCATGTTATGTCCAATTAAATATTTTTGCTGGCTGTATAATGCATGTAACCTACTCATACCAACATTTTAGTGCATTACAAATGTTTATACTACCGCTGCAATTCGAACTGAATTTGAATTCGTTTCTCTATTTCAATAAGAATCTACAATCATGATTGTTGCCAACTTCAACCATCATCCGTGTATTACCTTAACAACACACCACATGATTACTATAGAGTTAGATATGAACTATGTGTACTATATGAACTCAAATTCAATCTTTTGAATACACTTGATGTTGATTCCAAATAATAGTACATTTGATGTACTAACTATATATTCACAATCTAAACCATGTTCCATACGTACACCGTGTTTATCACACAAAGTATAGTGCCCCGCCCCCTACATTATGACAAGTATTTAGCCCTGAGCTGCAAAAGCCACACATTAGCCCAAATTATAATCAATGTTCTACATTATGATATCTTCTTCAAGTATCCGTATCCACTTTTTTTATAATGAATTATGATCTATGTTCGTCTTTAACACCTTCATGATCCTCTTCTCTTTGTAGCTAGTTAGCGCTAATTTTCTATCATGCATGCACACACCCGCCCCCCTCTCACCCTCCCTCAGCGTCCCCTCCATCGTGCATGTTCGTTATTTCTCTTTAGGTCATTCACCCGTGGTGTGTGTAGGCCCCCCGACTCCTTTACGGCACACACTGGTCGATATACCTCTCTAGCCAAGTGTTCCTACCACAAACACATACTTCCCCTCTTCTCTTCTCACCGTCCATGCCTCCTATGTCCAATACGGTTCCACGCAGGTGCACACTCCCGCCCCTCTTTTCATCGATCTCATAGTCGCACACTCCCCCCCCCTCGACATAGTAGGCCTCTCGCACCACCTCCTAGCCACACCCCTCTCCCCTGTTTGTCTCTTTGGACCTTAGTTGCTTCTAACACATGCATGCATATATACGTACTGATCTCCCTACATATAGCTAGGTCGACTATAATTCTTTTCCCCACGCACCGATAGACTTACCTCACTAGTTATGTCTCTCCCTTTCTCGGACACACGATAATTGATCTTCCTATGTAGTTACGTATGCTTGCCACAACCATATCATCTCCCCTCATAATCCTTCCATACCTCCCGACCCGTCTCTCACACGCACGTGCATAGACAGACAGACATCCCCGCCCTCTCTTATTGATATTGCACTCGTACCCTCCGTTTGTCTAGCAGGCCTCTCCCACCATTTGTGAGACGCCACTCCACCACTAACCCTCCGACACTCTACCTTTGTCTTTCTCCCAACCTTATTGCTCTACTACACATATCCATGTTGGAAATATGCCCTAGAGGCAATAATAAAATGGTTATTATTATATTTCCTTGTTCATGATAATTGTCTATTGTTCATGCTATAATTGTGTTATCCGGAAATCGTAATACATGTGTGAATACATAGACCACAACATGTCCCTAGTGAGCCTCTAGTTGACTAGCTCGTTGATCAACAGATAGTCATGGTTTCCTGACTATGGACATTGGATGTCATTGATAACGGGATCACATCATTAGGAGAATGATGTGATGGACAAGACCCAATCCTAAGCATAGCACAAGATCGTGTAGTTCGTTTGCTAGAGCTTTTCCAAATGTCAAGTATCATTTCCTTAGACCATGAGATTGTGCAACTCCCGGATACCATAGGAGTGCTTTGGGTGTGCCAAATGTCACAACGTAACTGGGTGGCTATAAAGGTGCACTACGGGTATCTCCGAAAGTGTCTGTTGGGTTGGCACGAATCGAGACTGGGATTTGTCACTCCGTATGACGGAGAGGTATCTCTGGGCCCACTCGGTAATGCATCATCATAATGAGCTCAATGTGACCAAGTGTTTGGTCACGGGATCATGCATTACGGTACGAGTAAAGTGACTTGCCGGTAACGAGATTGAACAAGGTATTGGGATACCGACGATCGAATCTCGGGCAAGTAACGTATCGATTGACAAAGGGAATTGTATACGGGATTGATTGAATCCTCGACATCGTGGTTCATCCGATGAGATCATCGTGGAACATGTGGGAGCCAACATGGGTATCCAGATCCCGCTGTTGGTTATTGACCGGAGAGTCGTCTCGGTCATGTCTGCATGTCTCCCGAACCCGTAGGGTCTACACACTTAAGGTTCGGTGACGCTAGAGTTGTAGAGATATTAGTATGCGGTTAACCGAAAGTTGTTCGGAGTCCCGGATGAGATCTCGGACGTCACGAGGAGTTTCGGAATGGTCCGAAGGTAAAGATTTATATATGGGAAGTCCTATTTTGGCCACCGGAAAATGTTCGGGATTTTTCGGTATTGTACCGGGAAGGTTCTAGAAGGTTCCGAAGTGGGGCCCACCTGCATGGGGGGACCCACATGAACGTGGGTAGTGGGGGCAAGGCCCCACACCCCTGGTCAAGGCGCACCAAGATCCCACCTTAGAAGGAATAAGATCATATCCCGAAGGGATAAGATCAAGATCCCTAAAAAAGGGGGATAACAATCGGTGGGGAAGGGAAATGATGGGATTTCTTTCCCCCACCTTTGCCAACGCCCCAATGGACTTGGAGGGCAAGAAACCAGCCCCCTCCACCCCTATATATAGTGGGGAGGCGCATGGGAGCAGCACCCCAAGCCCTGGCGCCTCCCTCCCTCCCGTGACACCTCTTCCTCCCCGCTTGCGCTTGGCGAAGCCCTGCCGGGATCCCGCTACTTCCACCACCACGCCGTCGTGCTGCTGGATCTCCATCAACTTCTCCTCCCCCCTTGCTGGATCAAGAAGGAGGAGACGTCCCCGCTCCGTACGTGTGTTGAACGCGGAGGTGCCGTCCGTTCGGCGCTAGGATCATCGGTGCTTTGGATCACGACGAGTACGACTCCATCAACCCCGTTCTCTTGAACGCTTCCGCTCGCGATCTACAATGGTATGTAGATGCACTCTTTTCGCTCTCGTTGCTAGAAGACTCCATAGATTGTTCTTGGTGATGCGTAGAATTTTTTTAATTTCTGCAACGATATCCAACAATCCATGGATGCCAATCGATCTCCCTCTATACATAGCTAGGTCTCTCTCCTTCTCCACACATATACTAGTCGTTCTACCTCTCTATAGTTAGGTCTCTGCCCCCTCCCCCCCACCGATAGTCGAACATTGTAGGTAGGTATCCATGCCACAGAGAAAAACTGCACCTCTACCCTCTCAAAATCCAGTAGGCCAGCCGCCCTGTATCTTTGACGTGGGCAAACACAAATTCGATGGCACTCTTTATCGATCGCGCAGCCACAGACTTCATCCCTGTTTTTGATTCTATCGATATCTCACGCCGATGATCCCTCCACTCTCTTCTCGTGGATCGCTCCCTCTATATATGATATATCCATGACTCTGTTTCACACGCATTGCATATGTTACGTTTTTTTGTTTGAGATAGCATCGACACATTGCCTCGGTTTTGCACAAACCATCTCTCTCACACCCACCCACATACGTACCTGCACCTAAAGAAGAGGTGCATGCAGGACACACGTACTCACGTCTCGTTCCCGGCCACACCGCGCGGGTACACGGTGGAGTTTGTTTCTGTACGAAAAGGCAGCCCACGTGATAATTTGACGCGTGTAGCGGTTGTTGACTCGAAGGAGGGTCAGGTACCACGCCTAGACGGAACAAAGTTCGACTTGACGCATTTGTATTAAATAAAGTTATATATTCCTCCTCAATGGCGCGTAGTACAGAATATAAAACGATTGCCGTGGGGAAAATGGAAAAATCCGCTCCACTATATACAACGGAGCCTGCCTGCCAGGGTTTGTCTCTCGTCACACCATCTCACACAAGGCGGCGGTGGCTTCTCTCTCACCGTTGGTCAGTGATCCGGCCGCATCCCGTCCTCCGGTGGAAAGGGAGGATGTGCATCATTTCTCCGTTCCACGGCGTTGAGGCAGCACGTCCCGATCTTCGGTACCCGCCGTTCTCTCTGACCAAGCTCCGGCGCGGTAGGGCCTTCGCCACTTGCTTGCTGCTGCAGTATGGGTAGATCCCGACCGCCGGCCCTCCTAGTAACATCCCGACGACGCTCAGGTACAGCTTCCTCCGGCCTTGCTCGACTGCCCATCTTCCCATGTTGCTGCATGTGGATCCTCTTTAGTTGTTTGCTTAAAACGTATCTCTGCCGGCGTACTTTCCATCTTGCAATCTCGTCCTCAAACTTTTTTTTGATAAACCACCATGCTGCTATCTTTCCCTTATTACATGGAATATGCTTCTTTTTTGTCGGCGTATGTGTCTTCAACTCGTGTTATTCGCCAGTAATTGTTTCCTTTCTACCTTTTTTTTGCAAACAGGGCTAGCCATTTCACCTCGTTGCTATTGCGACCTTTTGGTGAACTGCACAAACCACTTTTTTTTCTTAAGAGTGTTTTGTGCAGTTCTGCAAAAATGTCACACGGGCAACATTTTTACATTTCTATGGGACTGCAGAAAGGGAGATTGGTTTTGCTATCCTCCTCATCCAACTCCTGCCTAATCTTCTCCAACAAGTAGTGAGTCCTAAAGAGAGATCGCAGAGGTGATCGGCTTCTATTTGTGTGTGTTATGTTTCATCATCTAGTTCCACTATTATTGTAATCACACTGACTGGATATCTTTGCAAACAGGGATGGTCAGCTCGATTTTAGTGGAGCTGCACAAAATGATCAGATTGTGGTGTCCTCCGTACACCCCCTTTTTGGCTACAGCATTGGGTGAAACTAGCTGCCAAGCAATGAACACTGTGCCCAGGAAATGGACCCATGCCTACGAACAGCATCGATCAATTATATATTTTTCTTTATTTGTACACCTTCTCACAACTGTGTCTTCAGTTGTGATGTGAATATTGGCGCTGATCTGCGAACCATTGAGATGCATTAGCAGCCATGGTAGTTTCATTTGTATTTGATGGAATGTTGTAACGAGATAATCTTGAGGCAAGAGGACACATGAATCCTAAGTTGAGACCTTTTTTTCCTGCGGGAACCAATGTTGAAACCTTCATATCATCATAGTAAAATTTCATTAAAATTATGCGTACATATAAACAAATCCTGAAGGATTGATAGCAATGCCAGAAACAATTCAACTTAGTTTCGCCGACATGTGGGACATCCTTCATCCGGCTCCACCGGCCGTGCAACAATTTGAGTGCACAACTGCAGGGAAAGATTCACCCTGGTCGTTGCACCGCATTAGTAACGACTACTGAGCAGTCAAATCACAGAGCCCCACCTTCGCCATAGTAAGTTGCTCAGATGAAGCAACCATCATTTCTATGTTCCTTGAATCCGCTGGTACTCCATATTCCCAGAGTAATAAGTTGCTCGGGCGAAGCAACCATCACTTCACCTTTCCCACAGTAAGTACCTACTTGGGCCCACTGAAAAATCACTTTTCTCTCTCCATCAAGTGCATTTATTGTCAATCTAACCCTGTCACCAAAACACCTCTTTGGCTACAGTTAGTTTAGGGTTAGTCATGAGTTAGTCTAACCTCTAGCTAAGTTAGAGTATCCAAACAGGAGCAGTATAGGACATGCAAGTTGCTCAAAGCATACAGTCAAATTCGTACTTGAAAGGATCTTTTTTCTTTTTGAAAACGGAACATGAAAGGATCTTTGAATGATATAATTTTCAAATTATATAAAATCTTATCAATAGTCAAAGGCATCCTCGAAGAATACATTAGGCCCTACTCCCTCCGTCTAGGTGTATAAGTCACCTTACGAAAACCAAATAATCCCAAAATACTTAGCCGCGGTGCATTAACTCCCACCTCGTTTCTTGTTTCTTGACATATCCACCAATAAGAGATGTGGGGCGTGCATGTTTTCAATGACTTAGACTACCAAACACGACATGCAATGGTTAGTTCATTGCATGCAATGCTATTAATTAGCAGATAAATATTAATTTCTCTCGTTTTCCCCTCTTCCTTGGTCACGGTGCACAATCTAAGATGACTTATTCACTAGACGGAGGGAGTATATAAAATCTTACCAATAGTCAAAACCAAGTGTTACTACTACACCAAACAAGTTCAAAACGAGAAACTGGACCCACTCACGGCACGACACGCCTGTCTCGTTTGGCCCGTCTGTCAAAGCGCTTCCTCTTCTTGGCATAACAATAGAGTACAGTAATTTTTTAAGAATGCTCTTGGCATGTCGCTAACATGTGATGAGTTAACCGACCTCAATAGACGGCAAAAACACCAGCCCGCCGCACTTTGAGAGAGACGAGGAGCGAGAAGCGAGAAGCGATACGGGCTGGTGGATTACTAGAGCTAGGTGTCGCACGGAGGCCAAGAAATATGGTGATAGCGTGGGTTGGCCACGTATAGTATGATGTAACTACACTGGGCTGCCGTGTTTCGTACTCTTCCGCTCTACTGTGGAGATGATTGGTTGATTTTATATCGCTAAATAATATAAAATACTATGAGTGCAGACGCTCCACCACGAGGTTCCTTGCTCCTTATCGGTCGTCGGGAATCTATGTTCTTCCACTCTTTTTTTTTGACATGAGCTTTGTTCATCCTTTTCCCAACACGCGGGACATCTAGCATCAAGGTGCACGTGTCATGCAAGAAAATGGAGATAAGCAGTGCGTAAGTGAGTCGTGCACTATGATGGCACCTAGTACTACGCAATATTTTTCCTCCTCGATGGCACGTGAATACTGCACGTACTCAATGACGGAGCATGGGATGGTAGCCATGGACTGATGGACATGGTTGGCCCTTTTTGGAGAGAGTACTGAATACGTATTAAATTTGATGTGTCCCGTCAACTCGTAGAACGACGAGAAGCACACACTGAATGACGGAGCACGGGATGGTAGCCACGGACATGGTCAACCTTTTTGGAGACTAATGCACTACTTTTGATGTGTCCGGTCTACTCGCAAACAAGGAGAAGCTTTTCTTACTAGTACGTACACTATCGACTGTAGTACCATCATCATTGTTCGACTTTCGGAAGAGATGAGAGAAATTAATGTTTATTTGCTAATTAATAGCATTGCATGCAATGAACTAACCACTGCATGTCGTGTTTGCTAGTCTCAAGTCATTAAAAGCATGCACACCCTCATCTCTTTGGTTGATATGTCAAGAAACAAGAAACGAGGTAGAAGTTAATGCACCGCGCCTAAGTATTTTGGGATTATTTGGTTTTTGTAAGATGACACCTAGACGGAGGGAGTATTATACTTGAAGGCTACAAGGTTGGCTATAGATGACGTGGCAGTGTCATGTAGCCATCAGCTGGTTATACTATTAACCATGCTCTTATAATACTCCTATATTTAGGAACAGAGGGAGTAGTTGGCATGCATGATACTACCTATAATACTCCCATTACAACTAGCCTGGTAGAATTAAAATACCTAATCTAAATGGTCGCCGCCCGATCTCTTTGTCCTCCTTAAGCATCCGACAGAAGAAGAATCGAGCAAGACACCGGCTGTATTCGCCGGCGTCGCCTCGGCGGTAGCCTTCATGGGATACAATCAGCGCCGGCCTCCCATGTTCTACTTTTCCTCGATGATGGCGGCGGGCGGGGACGTGCTGCCCGTCACCTCGTCCACATCCGCGTAGCTGCATCACCTCCTCGACATCCGGGTCGACTTTTTTCTCTGCCTGCATGTCGCGGCTACGCGCGCGTCGACGGCGGATGGCGCAGTCGCAGACACTGGAGGCGTTCTACGACGCGACGGTGTCGAAGGCAGCGACGATGCCCATGCCGCCGTGCTCCCCGACAAGCCGGCATGGAGCAAGTCGGCACTTTTCCTCGAGCTGTATTGGAGAGGCCAGCTGCGGAACCACGCGCTGGCTTAGTGTGGCAACTACCTCCGACGGGCTAGGCTAGGTAGGTGGAGAAGCGAGCTGTCGGGCTCGGTGGGCCACCCAGACGGCTTTTATGCCAGAGAACTGCTCTTCCTGCTCGTCGGATGCCGCCGAAAGAGTGGACAAAATGGTGGAAGGAGGAGCTTGGCCGGCGTCCTGCTCCTGAACAGACGTGTGTGGCCGGAGTTGGTTTCTCGCATCCCACGCGGGTTTCTATATCTATATCTATATCTATACTACTATATGGTGTACCAATTTTAAGTAGGACTAAGAACATCAATCATAACCGTCGATCTTCTAAATCCAACGACCAATATCAGTAGGATTCGCATGAACAGTACACTGTTGCTACCTCACCTGTGTTCTAGAACAATCAAGACGGAGGGATGTGATGGTTGCTTGTCCGTTTATTTTACCAGGCCACTTATTAGTGGTTGGGTTTTGTGATATGACGGCTTTACTGCCGCGAGACTCGCGTGCAGCGCCGCCCTCTACACTAGTACTACATCGGTCGTGGTTTATTAGTCCCCCATTGAATTTGACTGAAGATTTAACTAACTAAATGTTAGTGCATGTCAACAAAAACTATATCGTTGGATTAGTATTTGAACATAGTTTTCAATGATATAATTTTAGGTGACATGCATCATCATTTATCGTACTATATATAATGTTAGTTCATTTTTTGGTCGTACTAATCTATAGTAAGGTGCCCGTGCGTTGCACGGAACAATTATATTAAGACGTGCCTTGCATGTGTATACATACTAGTAAATGTAGGTTTTGGAATGCGGCGAGGAGGCGGGTACAGCTGGGAGTGCAGCGGGCGGCGCCCTGGGCCGGCGCGCCGCTTCAAATGGCAGATGCAGTGAGAGGTCGCGTCCGCCCTGACCTCCTTGACGATGCACGTCACCTTGTGTCCAGATCTGAGATGCCACGTGGACCAGATGAATGACTCCAAGCTCGACCACCGTGATGCAAGAGGTGCAAGCCGAGGAACGATGTTGGAGACACCCTCCTCGTCATCATCTGAGTCCTAGAGGATCTCACCCACATCATCATTAGGCATGCAACCACCTTCATAGACAACGTGCGCAGAAGGAGTAGAGGCGACTGGGACGCACCACGTCGTGGGCACTCCATATGTGCTCATGTGTGTGCAGCGTGCGTGCTTCTCCATCGGTCTAGCTCTAAGGCTAAGGCTGCGGTCATCTTCGTCTCCGGCTAGTCGTTGAGAAACGACGGCAAAGAGGTGCTGCAAGAGATGCGTAGACGCTGTTGTGTGCGAGCTTCACCATAGCACGACGAACCGGATGTCACCGCAGATGGCGCACGTCTCCATCAGCCGAGTGTGTGCGCATGCATGTGTTATTTATGTGCATTCTGCGGCCGAGTGTGTGTGCATGCATGTGTTGTGTACGTGCGTTGTGTGCTCCATGCTATGCGCATTTGTGCATGAGTTGGATCGGCATGAGTTAGTGCATTGGCGTGTGTACATGCGTGGCTGCATGCGTCCTGTACATGCGTAGTTTCTTGCGTGGTTATGAATATAAACTAATAAAATATCTTCAACTTAGCATCCTGATGTATCGTCTCTAGTGGTTAGCGAAGAGTTCATGTTCTTTTATTTGTTTATAGGCGGGCAACGGCAAAAAACAGGGGAAAACGCGCAAGGTTCCTTGGAGACGCTCCACCACGAGGTTCCTTGCTCCTTCTCGGTCGTCGGGAATCTATGTTCTTCCACTCTTTTTTTACGTGAGCTTTGTTCATCCTTTTGCCAACACGCGAGACATCTAGCATCAAGGTGCACGTGTCATGCTAGAAAATGGAGATAATCAGATAAGCAGTGCGTAAGTGAGTCGTGCACTTCGATGGAACCTACTCCTATACGCAATATTTTTTCTCCTCGATGGCACGTGAATAGTGCACGTACTCAACGACGGAGCACGGGACGGTAGCCATGACATGGTCAGCCCTTTTTTGGAGAGAGTACATACTACATAACTTTGATGTGTCCCGTCAACTCACAGAACGACGAGAAGCTTGCTTACTACGCCTTCTCCCTCGCCAACGCATGCGCGGTGGATCTCAGCATGAGGAGAAACTTTTGCTTACAAGCGGTGGACGTGCAGCAGTTCATTTGGTGTCAGATTGCCAGAAGTACTACTATAGTACAACCATTATTGTTCGACTTCCAAAGAGACGAAGAGCCAAGAGCAAGGCTAGCCATAGTGGGAGTAACATAAGTAGGAGTACCTCCTTTTTTTGTTCTAGAAACAACCACACGCGAATATTGGATGGTAGCAGCACAACAGCTGAATCAAAAATCGAAACCTTCCCGCCCGGCGCCAGCTGAGCCCGCCGCTCCACATTGATGGCAAGTCAGGGCGACGCGACCTCTCACTGCTTCCGCCGTTGAAGCGGCACACCGATCGAGGGCACCGCCCGCTGCACGCCCGGCATTTCAAACTACACATACTTTGTGAGACAAAAGGTGGGGCCATTGTTAATGATATAGTATTATACTAAAGGGACTAACTATTGTAAGCAGGCTCCGTATTAGGTTGGTTCTAGATGATGTGTCAACTTCGATGATGTGTCAACTTCATATAGCCGGATGTTGGCTATACTATTAACCATGCTCTAAGTGTGGTGTGAGCCGGAAAATTTACTAAGTCATTAATTAATAATTAGCGGACGCCTTAATTACTCTGCTGTTTCTAATTCTTTTGGATAGTGGGGCTATTATTGACTTGGACGTGGGGTTTGGGCCAAAGGCCTACTATTATACTACTTGGTCTTACTCGCACGACCGACCTGACAGGCTCTACCCTAGCCGCCGCTGTATCATATGGTTTCGCACCATTCCAGATCTTAGAATTCTTCTCTATCCCTCCTTCCGGCGTGCACCGTGAGAAGGGACAACAGTACTCTGAACCCTGCCTTTCGTGATCCTGTACGGGAGAGGGGCGATTAGGTTTTTGGGGAGCACACTCCTGTGACTGCTGCCAGCGACGACTTCCTCAACGACAGCCTTCTTCCCCGACCTCGGTAACCTCTTCATCAACGACATGAGTGACAACATCAACCACAGCGGTTCTGCTCCCGCTGTACAGTATGTGATTCTGTCCTCTTGGTTTAGTCTGCATCATTACTTTGATCTTTGCAACTGTCGTCATGACCTATTTACTGTTGATTCAGATTACATCTCATAGTAAATTGCTCATATATTCAACAATCCAATCCAAAAACCTAATTATAGAAAATTTACTCCGAGTGGTTTTGCTGCGCTTTTGAAGCCGCCTACTTTTAAGGGGGTGCAATATAAAAGGTGGCGCACAAGAGCAGTATATTGGTTTCAGATCATGTACTGCTATGACGCCACTAAGGGTAAGCCTGAGGGCTATCTTAATCGTACACAGCAGGAAGCTTTTGAGAACATGGATACCCTCTTCAAAGCCGCCCTACTGAGTGTTCTTGACGATTCCATTGTGGATTCATATATGTCGTTTGACAGCGGCAAAGACATGTGGGCTGTGCTCGAGGCCACGTTTGGGGCCTCGGGCGCTGGCAACGAGTTGTACGTCATGGAGCAATTATGTGACTACAAGATGACTGATGAGCGCTCTGTTGTTCAGCAGACTCATGAGATAAAGTCACTCGCTAAGGAACTTGAGTACTTCAAGTGTGTGTTGCCGGACAAATTTGTTGCTGGGACCATCATTGCCAAGCTTCCACCTTCGTGGAACGATTTTGCTACTTCTCTGAAAAACAAGAGACATGAGTTTTCCGTTTCGGATCTCATTAGCACTCTTCATTTTGAAGAGAAGGCGAGAGCAAAAGACACACGTGCTTGGGTCGCTGAGGGAGCTTCTAGTGCCCACATGGTACATGAGAAGAACTTCCAGCCCAACCAGCCCCAAAACAACAAGAACAAATCTCAGGGGAAAGGCAAGTTTGATGCAAAGAACAAGCCGTCACATTCTACCAACTTCAAGAAGAACTCTCATAATGGGAAGGGATACAAACCTCAATTTTGGTAGCACCGCACAAAACTTATATGGCTGCATCTACCTGCTGTCTGCTAACCTCATGGTGCTCCAGGTATTCCTACATTCGGAACTAGGTACAATCACCACCGCAAGATGAAATAAGCTTATTCGTATGTTGACTTGCTGATTGCAGTGCGGAACGATCCTATCATGTGTGGAGTAGCAAACAAGTAGTGCAGCCGAAGGTGGAAATCAACCAAGGACTTATGAAATTATATATAATCTTCCTCAGGCAGGTCAGTATCCCCTTCATCCAGATGATCATGTTTTGTCATGCCGAGCTATTGATATGTGCTACTGTTTTGCAACACCGTTTAAGTATAGCTATTGTTTTCCTATCTTTTCAGATTCAGGACAATGAGATGATTTCAGGGGAACTGCACAATATGGACTCATGTTGAGTCATCTCTATTCCCTCATGTGTTTGCTGCAAATGTGTCAGCATCAATTGCAAGATGAGGCAGCTAGCTAGCTGTGGAGTTGCCAACATGCTCAAAGTGCTCGCAACATTGAGAAGAAACAAGCATGCCCAGGAAATGAAGGAAATTAATGCGTGCGCAGGGAGGCCCTTTGCTCAGAGAAGCATCAACCGATTTTCTTTATTTCCACACCTTCTCACAGCTTTGTATTGGTTATAGTATGGTGAATCATTGAGATGCATAAACATGCTGAACTTTTGTTCTTCTGAATGTTAGTATGCATACCGTATCTTCTGAAGCTTAGTTTAATGTAAATGTTGACTAGCCTGTAAACCTTCACAATCTAGTAAGTATATTGTAGGCCTGTTATTTGACACCTCACTTTGCCGCGCTACGCGACCAGTGTGAGTGTCTGCATCCAGTACCGCATCCTCTAATTTGGTGGATGCCAAGTTGAAAAAGGTTACCGATGAGTAGCCATAAGCTGGAGGCGTCTATTTTTTTTTCTTTCGAATGGGCAATAAGCTGGAGAGTGTCTCGGGCTGCCTCTAGCACAAGGCCCTCCAGTACGAAACACGGGCAGCCGACTAGGCCGATACAAAAGCCTATCCATCTTAAAGCCCATTTGTTTTTGTTTTTTGCGAGGAGAGGCCCATATTTCTTGAAGAGGGGGCGATCCCAGGAAAACCCTCCTTCCTCCTCGCTTCCACTTATACTACAGCTCGCTGGACTCTCCCGCTTCTGTCGCCCCCAATTCCCCCCGCTCCCCATCTTCCTCACTCATCCAGAAAACCCCCGCTCACCTTCTTCCTCACTAGTACAGAAAACGCCTGCTCCTCTTCTTCCACTCCTACAGAAAACCCCAGCCCTCCTTCCCCACTCGCACTGCCACTAGGCTCGTTTCTGGCTACTCTGCTCAAACTCGTGAGCTCGGCGCGACGCCCACAAGGAAAAACGAGTCGGCTGGCCCCAGCGCCAAGAAGATGAGGCTCCCGCCAGCGGCGACGCCGGTTGTAGATCCCGCACCCGGCAACGCGGGGAGAAGCGGCGAGCCCCCCACCCGGATCTGAGGAACTGGTAGAATCTCCGGTGGACCGCATCAGCGATCTCCCGGACGTCATCCTTGAGGAGATCATCTTGATTCTCCCCACCAAGGATTGCTGCCGCACACAAGTCCTCTCAACTCGGTGGCGCCCTCTATGGCGCACCGCGCCCCTCAACCTCGACTGTCGTCAGATATCTGTCCTTCCTAAATTTGATCTCCTCAGAGCCATCATCTCCTCTCACCAGCAGGGCCCCGTTCAATGCCTCTGCATCTCGACATGCTACCTGCTGTCCATACCCGGCACGGTGGACGCTTGGCTGACATCCCCTGAATTCGGAAAACTCTAGCAGTTTGAGTTCTACCATTACCACGAAAGTTTCATACCATGAACACGCCAAGAATTCGTGCCCACACCACCATTGTCCATCTCCCAGTTTTCCTCCTCTCTCCACACCGCCACCTTCGCCTGGTGCCATCTACCAGACGATCTGGTTCAAATGCTTCAACTCCCACTGCTAAAAAAACTTTCACTTGTGGTGGTTTATCTGTCGGAGGCCTCACTTCACAGCATCATCCACTCCAGTTGCCCTGCCCTGGAGCGCTTGCTTATTGTTTTGGGAATAGAAATCCCTATCAGTTGTCTCAAAATAAAGTCGCCTCACCTTAAAAGCATTGGAAGTTGTTTTGAAGGACAGCAGCTCATCATCGAAGATGCCCCTTCACTTCAAAGGTCGCTCCTTCATAATTGTTATTCACCTTCGCAAGTAACTGTCGTCTCTGCGCCCAAACTGGAGACCTTGGGTGTAATTCAGGATCTGTTTGATGATTACAACAAGTTGGTGTTTGGTTCCACACTTATTCAGGTACCGTATATTATCATCTACACATTTGTAATCATAAGCTACATTTTCCATTTGTGCGCATAAGTTTTATATCATCTTGGAGTACACTTTGGGTACTAATATTATGTTATATGCTCAATGAAAAGTTCGTCCATGGATAGCCTATCAATGCTGCTGGATTCTGTCAAGATCTTATATATCGGAATGTTTAGTTTTGATCTGAACATAATTATTGGCTTGCTGCGATGCTTTCCATCTCTGGAGAATTTATATATAGAGGTGATGATTTCATGCACATTGAAAGCCCGTATATATTGTACTAGAATTAATCATTCAACTGTCGCTCTTTTGACATACTCTTTGTTCAGACCTTAACTGTTTTCAATCTTCATGTCTACTTAGGCAGTGCTACCACATGGAAAAAATGTATAACCAATCAGTGGCGTAATAAGCACCAGGATCTTCTTAGTTCTCATGACATTCATTTGAGGACAATAACGATGGAAGGATATGTATCCAACCAGGCTAACAGAAGCTTTGTCACATTCTTCCTGTTGAATGCGAGGTTACTATTGTCCATGAGGCTTAAGTTTTACCGCAAGAGATTTCTCACGGAAGGACACGTTGGACAGCAAAAAAAGAAGTTTCAGGTGGACAAATGGGCTTCTAAACGTGCTCGGCTTCTATTTACAACAAGCTGTAGTCATCCTTAAATAATTGTTTTTGCACAGGACGTTGATTTTATGGACCAGACCGATCCATTTGTTTGTGACTGCTAAAAAGAGTGGTTGGGTTGCATGTTGTTGCCCTCGTACTCCCCTCCACCTGCCACTACACTGCCACATCTTCCACGACTGCTGTTCGTTCCCGTCCGAGGCCTCGCCGTCGTTCTCCGCCTTGGTTCGCTCGTTGTGCCTGCCGCCGTCTGGCATTGTCAACATGGTCAACAACCTCCCTACAAAAAAAACATGGTCAACAACCAAGAGGAATCAGGAGATGACTGTACGTGGAGAGGCTGACAATAGGGACCCACCAGGGTCATTGCATTACTCAAGCAGGTGCCTTGTTATTACAAGCCAACAAAAATACTTCCTCCTAATTCCTCACTGCTAGAAAACCACTTAAATGTCTTAAAAGGTCAAATGACCCCTGAAAATTTCCAAAATTTGACATGACAGTTGTATTACTACTACAAAATTTCTCGTTCATTTAAAACACCATCCGTTGCCACTTTACTCCAAATTCGTCTTCACAGCTAATAAAAAATATGTACAACATCACACATAGTTGTTTTATAGGAACCGTTTGCGATGAAAATATCTGGGTCTATTTAAGTCTCCCTCCTTAAGCTTCGCCGGCTCGTCTGCTCCAGTGCCGGCAACCCCCGAATCCACGAATCCCCATCCCCATTCCCGCACCCCCTTCTTGCAAAGATGATGTAGTGGAAATGCTTCATGAAGGCCCGTACGATGGCCGCATCCCCCCTGAGCGCCGCCGCCTGCGCCGAGAGCGCGGCCGCCTACGCCGAGAGTGCCGCCGCATCCGCATTGAGCGCGGCTGCTTCCGCCGAGAGGGCATCTGCGGTAGCTGACAGGGCAGCCGCGACAGCTGAGACGACTGCAGCTGCTGCTGCGATGGTGGCTGCAAACGCCGAGAGCGCTCGAGCTGCCGTCCATGCCGCCGATGTTGCCCTGGCCCGGGTCGAGGCCATCCACACCACGATCGAGGATGCACACGTCAAGATATTCCAGGCCACCTTGGACTCCAGCATGCAACCCACATCTAAAAAGGTGGCGGTGGCCATGGAGCACCTGCTTCCTCATGAGGTCGCCGAGCGGGAGCTGGAGATGCAGGAGGCAGTGGAGATCGAGGAGCGCCGGGACGAGGAGTTGCGCATGGCCGAGGTCGAGGTAGAGAAGAGTCTGTCCGTCGAGGAATCGGCGGTGGAGTACCAATGCGAGCTCTGGCGCAACCACTACTACGGGTACTACAACCTTGAGGGCGACGCCGACGACGAGGACGAGGATGAGGACGAGGACGTGGTCGACTTCAGCAAGGGGGACGTGGAGTCCACCAACGACGGCATGTCGCCAAGACAAGTCATCGATGTCTCATCTCACATTGGCGATGCATAGGCCGGCGTAGCGGCGGATTTGTTAAAATTACACAACAAGCGGATAATACCAGGGACCCAGCAGCTCGCCGACTTGTTTTTTTAGTTACAGAGACGGAGCTCAACTGCGCGGTGTGCGGGGGCTGTGGCCCGTCTAGCCCATGCTTACGCTTTTATTTAAGCACATGACAAGCCCAGTTGATATCTTTTTTCTTTCTTAAAATGGCTAGCCCAGTTCTTTTTTTTGGAGAACACCAAAACCGAGGCCTACTTGCTTTTCTCAGCCCTGCTGGGCAGCAAATCTTTCAAGACGAGGAGGGAGGGATGTAAAGTAGTAAGAAACGGGCTTCCCCAGAAAATGGGCTATAAGTTGTAAGAAATGGGCTATAAATTTTTAAACCAAAGCCAACCTGCAATTACATTAAAATATCATTTTTTCTGGATTTCTCTACTCTCTAATCTTATAAAAACCAAAGCCAACTGGCAATTACATTAAAAGATCGAATTTTCTCCCACAAGATAAACTACTCATACAAATGCATCTTCATGTTCCGTGCAACGCACGGGCATCTTGCTAGTTAAGATTTTAAATTTCATTCATTTTTTTGTGGAGAATTGTTTTTTGAATTTTATTTTGATATAATTTTTAAAAAATTATTTTTAACGCGCTCGAGATTTCATGATTAAAAGAGTTCGGACCCCACCGAAATATGAAAAATTTCATTGAATTTTTTAGTAGTGCCCAGAATATATGGTCTGTAATGCTAATAAAATAATATGGGCTTCAAATATCCTTAAGAATTAGCAAATGGGCTGTACATTATTGAAAATAATGGCTAATGGGCTGTATGTTGTTTTCCACAGATTTGGAGGCTGGCTTTTGGGCCTACTAGGTTGACGATGACGTTGTCCTAAATTTTTTTTGACGCGTACGCAAGGCTTTGTCAACTTAGTCATCACAGAGCAGTGACTGTTGGACGTCCATCCAACGGCCGCCGTGCTTCT
Source organism: Aegilops tauschii subsp. strangulata (assembly GCF_002575655.3). Classification (NCBI taxonomy): domain Eukaryota; kingdom Viridiplantae; phylum Streptophyta; class Magnoliopsida; order Poales; family Poaceae; genus Aegilops; species Aegilops tauschii. The sequence goes on along the minus strand of NC_053040.3, from coordinate 341,026,632 downwards.
TCAATCTCTGATCTTCCTGCTCCAGCCGCCCAAACCAGCACCGGCGGGACTGCCTGCTCCCTCCCCCCGTGGCTGGCTGTGCTGCCACCAGGCCATCCCTCTACACACCCGCACATCCTGTTATTTTTCGGTGACGTCAGCCTCACCCCACAACCGACCAGTCAGCGCTCGTACACCCCTCAGCATGGTGGCTTCGCCGGTTCCGGGTCGTTCCTTTCCTGGGCCTCGCCCTCGTCCACCGCGTTTGTGCTCTCGACGCGGCGAGGTTAACATGGTCAACAAACAACAGCCGTCGGAAGAGGCTGACAGTAGGGGTCCAGACAAGGAAATGCCTCCTTATTACACACAAAATAATGATTCCTCCACCTGACAGCTGGGACCCATCGGAAGGGCCTCTGTATTTCTTGAAAAAAATGTTCCCCCCGCTGTCAGCTCGGACCCACCAGCTATATCTTCGCACACAAGGAAGTGCCTCCTTAGTACGCACAAAAAAATGAATACTCCCCCTGCTAGCTGGGACCCACCATTGTGGGAGGCTGACTTGTGGGCCTACTAAGATGACGGGGATGGAGGGCTTGTCAACTTAGTCAATATGAACGATTCTAGCTCCAGTGACCGTACGATGTCCATCCAATGGCCGTAGTACTTCTTCAACCTCTGGTCTTCTCGCTCCAGCCGCCCAAAGCAGCGCCGGTCATGCCGCCTGCTCCTGCCTCCCGTGGCCGGCTATGCTGCCGCGGAGGCCTCATCGCCCCTAATACTCCCACCGCTGGCCAGGCCATCCCTCCACTCACCCACACCCCCTGTTATTCTGCGGCGACGGCAACCTCACACCAAAGCCGAACCAGTGAACCCTCGTACTCCTCTTCGCGTGGGCATCCACTGCCGCGTCTTCCCCGGCTCCGCGTCGTCCCCTTCCTAGACCTCGCTGTCGTCCACCGCCCTGGTGCTCTCGCCGCGGCGTGGTCAACGTGGTCAAGGAAGGACTTCCATCGGAAGAGTACTATATGTGGAGAGGCTGACAGCTGGGTCCACGGCCGCAGCAAGGAAGTGCCTCCCTATTTGCGGAAAATAATGATTGCTCCACCTGACAGCAGGGACCATCCAGACGGGCCACCGTATTGAGCAAAAAAAATGTTTCCCCCTGACTGCTGGGACCCACCAGCTACATCTTCGCACGCAAGGAAGTGCGTCCATATTACAGGCAAAAAAAATGATTCGCCCCCCTGACTGTTGGGACCCACCAGCTACATCTTCGCACGCAAGGAAGGGCCTAACAGTCGGGACCCACCCGGTTGAAGCGTACGTAGCATTGTCATTCTGGTCGCGAACGTGTACGTACATACTGGACGATTGGTCTGTCTGCAGGCTGCAGCGATGAACCGTGGCCGTGTAAGGAAGGGCACGTGTGGTAGTAGAGGTGCACACGTGTGGTAGTAGAGGCACGCACGTAGCAAGTACACGTACGTACAGCGGCCAGGGTGCAAGAAAGTAAATACGACCACGTACGTACATACGGGCGGGGTCTCGAACGCCTACTCGCGCATACGTACGACCAGGGCTCATTTACATGGCTGTGGCTGGGTCGGAACGGAGAAACTGCGTCGTTGTCGTGTTCATGGGGAGGCAACGGAATGCGTCGTGTTCATCGGGAGGCAAAGGAACGCGTGCTGTTCATCGGGAGCCAACCGGCTTGGACAGAACAGCCGATCGAAACGAGGCCTGCCGTACCGCAGAACGGACAAAACTGCCTTGTGTTCGACCGGCCACGGTGGAAACGGGATCCTGTTCATTGGGAGGGGTCTGGCGTACCGCAAAACAGAGAAAATAGACCTCCTACGGTCGAAACGGGGTCCTGTTGATCGGGAGGGGTGTGGCGTACCGCAAAATGGAGGAAACAGACTTCTGTTGGAGCGCTACGGTCGAAATGGGGGTCCTGTTCATCGGGAGGGGTGTGGCGTACCGCAAAACGGGACTCCACGGGATACTGTTCATCTCCACCGCCGACCTCCTCTAGCCTCCACGGGCTACTGTTCATCCACCGTCGACCTCCTCCAGCCTCCACCTGGGTCTGTTCATCCAAGGGCTCCTGTTCATCCAGCCTCCACCGCGCGCTCCTCCACCGGCTACTGTTCAACCAGCCCTCTCCACGGGGGTCTTGTTCAACCACCCCTCCACGGGCTACTGTGCATCAAGCCCTCCACCGGCTACTGTTCAACCAGACCTCCACCGGCTACTGTTCAACCAGCCCTCCACGGGGTCCTGTTCATCCATCGGCTCGATCGATCGGGGTACTGTTCATCATGCGGCAACGGCCTCTACTACCACGAATTCCTGTTCATCCAACCCCCACCGGGAACTATTCATCCAAACCCCCCAACAACGCTCACTGTTCATCCAGAGGCAGCATCGATCAGCTTCAGTTAGCAGCAGTAGCGAAGGAATCGCTCGATTGGGTTCAGTTAACGGGATCGATCGATCGCTCGGGTTCAGTAACGCGTAGCCTGCAGTGCAATCGCTCGGGTTCAGTTAGAGCCCAACGCCTTGCTCAGGTTCAGTTAGAGCCCAACGCCTCACAGACACGCGCGTAAACGCGCATTGCTCGGCCCTCGACCAACCACCGTCACCGGGAACTCCCCGATATTTTCCTCGCCCTCGCTTCTACCACGGTTTTTTCCGTCATGGACGGCCCAAAGAATGTCATGCAGCTGCGTCTCCGGCCCGCCCAGGACGAAAAGCCCATTTTTTGTCATGATTTTTTTCATAGAAGTAGGACCCCACCACATATATGATGATACCAGGTTTTGTCACAATTATCGTCATAGAAGTGTCATAAGTATGACAGAAAAAAAAATTCGTTCGGCCCAAAATGTCACGGATGTGTCTTTTTTTTGTAGTGCGGGAAGGGATCCCACAACGGCCAATTTGAAGGGGGGCAACTAGTACAGGCTATGCTGACAAAAGGTGGTCTTCTCCTGCCAAAGGCTCTGGTGGTGACGCCGTCGTGGGCTCCGCGATGACCTCCGCCCTGCCGTGCTGCTAGTCTTGGTCTTGTTGCACCGATATGGAAACCTTTGCCTGAGGCCTCGGGACTCCTCCCCTGCACCTGCTCCTTTAGCACCAAAGAGGAAATGGGTACTCTGCACCCGCAGGCGCCCGTGTGACCTTGGTCGTCATGGCTCACGTCACGGGAACCTCGCGAGGTGCCCCTTGCATTGATCTCTCTACTCCTTGTCAGCCAGCCTAGGGAGGCTGCCCCCGAGGAGGTCTTGTGTCGTCCGCCTCGCAAGGCTTGGCCCCTCGCGAGGGTTTTGAGTGTTTGCTGGTGAAGATGGGCCGTACCAGGCAGCTGGTGGAGTCATGCCGTGGGCCGCAGGCAGGCAAGTCTGGGGACCCCCGTTCCCAGAACGCCTACAGTAGCCCCGGGCCCAAGGCGCGCTCGGACTTGGCTTCAAGGCGAAGCCAAGGGACAAGTGCGAAGCGTCGTGGGCCCTAACCGCCTGCGGCCTTGATTAACGCGTGGCGACTGACGGGACGTGGGCGTCTCCGCTTCCCCACGCTGCCTCGGCAACTGCCCGACTGACAAAAGGCTGGCGCGGGCTACGCTGCCTTCTTTGCTTTCCTTCGTCTTGCTCCAGATCCCCTTTCAAGCCTGCCACCAATGGTGCCCAACAAAGCTCGGGCCGCTCCTCCGCCATCCTGGTACGAGCCTGCGCTCAATGCATCGAGCGTCTCGGAGAAGAACCTTGCCGCCATGCTCCTGATGACGGCAGAGGGTGATGAGAAGAGGAAGACTACGCTCCGGGCTGGCTCCGCCGAGCCGGAGGCCTCAGGCAGCACCTTCTACCCCTTCTTCATGGGCCGCATCGTCGTGGGGTTGGTTCCCCCCTTCTCCGACTTCTTCTATTCCGTCAATAGCCATTACAAGATTCACACCCTCCATCTTCATCCCAACTCCGTCCTCCTCCCGTCGATCGTCCCCTTCTATTGCGAGGCGTGCGTCAGAGTGATGCCGTCCGTGGCACTGCTGCCCCACTTCTTCTTCCTCCAGATCAAGGAGGGCCACTCCTCGGGGTGCGTCAACTTCGTCGCAGCCAACAAGAACAACGCGATCTCGAAGGCCGGGAAGAAGGCCGAGGGCTTCAGGAGCCAGTGGGTCCTGATGGATGCCAAGTGCTCCCACCCCCGGCTGGTGCTGCCGACGAAGATGCCCGTGTCCCACGACGGGTGGTTTCACGCGAGGCTCACCGACCCCCGGGCGGCGCAGGTGCTGGAGAGGATGACCGCCGACCTGAAGCCTGATGACCCAAGGGCGGTGAAGCTGACGGGGGCATGATCATCAAAGAATTCATGGCAGCGCGTGGCTCCCCTCTAGGCGCGCTCGCGACCCATGTGGAAGCTCGGAGACGACCTTCGTCTGCGTCCGGAGGACCTTTCTGCCGCGGAGTTGGGCTCGACCCTCCGCTCCTTAGTTGGGGACGACCAAGGGTACCCGCCGGAATCCTTCGTTCCCTTGTACCGCCGCCCAGATGGGGCGGAGACTGCCGCCGCCATGCCTGTCTTTGATGGGCGTGGGCTCGTGCCGCCTGCGCCCTCGGATGTCCCGGTGAAGACAACTCCGGTGGTGGTGTCCTCCGCCGAGGAGGAGGAGCAGGATTTGGCGGCCACCCCGGAGGGGTCTGGGGAGACCTCCCCTCCGCGCAAGGCTGATCTTCTTCGCGCCTTGCCCGACGACGCCGACGCCGACGACCACCTGGTGAAGGAAGTCCCGCCTCCCGCTGGGGTTACCACAAGGTCCAGGGTCACCCCTCGAGGAAGTCGCCGCCTGGCGTCTTGACGAAGAGTTGATCGGCGCTGATCTCTCAGGGTGATGCCTCCGTCATGTCACCGCCGGGGGCCACCATGGCCTTGTCGACCCCTGGGGCCCGCGCACCAGCGCCCTAGTCTGCGAGGCCCCCAGGCTCCGCACTTCTGAAGAGGCGGCGGGACTACGCCACCGTGGACCAGTGAGTATCCCGTCCTGAGCTGGTCCTCGCTCCTGCTTCTGCTGCGGCTTCCTGATGCTTCCTCCTTGTGCCGCTAGGCCGACGTCGTCCTTGAAGAAGAAGAAGGAGGGGGCGACCACATCCTCTGGGACCCAGCAGCCTGGCACAGCCGCACCTCCTCGGGCGCAAAAAGGCGGCGATGGAGCCCATACCTCTCCGGCCCGGTCGTCCTCACGAGGCCCAGAGGAGCATCTCCAGGAGAGGGCGACCCCCAAGGCCTTGCCAGCTCCTGAGGCGCTCGTCCCCAGCCCACCGGCCGAGGCCCCGCATGCTCCAGAGCTCCTGGCCTCTTCTTCCACCGCCATCAACCTGCAGGTGTTGGCGACGACGCTGCCTCCTTCTTCCGCCTCACCATTAGTTCGTAATCCTTCTGCCTCGCCTGACGTCCTGGAGCACGCTCTTTCTGCACTGACCCTGCTGCGGGAGAATCTTCACGGCACCGACCATCGCCTGGTGGCCGGACGCCTGGAGCTGACCTCTGGCTGGCTCCACTCCAATGCGTCCGTCCGGGCGGCACTAAGCCAGGCTGCAGCGGCTTCCGAGAAGGACAAGCAGGCCATCGCCCAAGCCGTGGCTGCCCGTGAGGTGGCGCTGAAGGACGCCGGGGCTGCCTAGGATCGCTGCCAGTCGCTGGAGGCCGTGCTGGAGACCATGCGCAACGAGCGTGCGGCCGAGGCTCGAGATCGCAAGGCAGAGGAGGAGAAGATGAAGGCCCGATAGGATGCCGTCAGGGGTCGCGACGCCGAGCTGGAGCAGTTGGCGAAGGCGCAGGCCACGGATCGTAGCTGGCTGGAGAAGCTGGAGCAGGAGATGAAGGCAGGGAAGGCCGAGCTGGAAGCCAAAACGAAGGTCCTGGCTGAGGACCGCGTGGCCATCAAGTCCCTTGAGAAGAAGTCCCGCGCATCGCTACGGGCACTCTACGAGAAGGGCTTGGAGGAGCCGCTGGCGACAGACGATGAGGGCCCCACCCAGCTGCTCCCTCATCTGGTCGCGGCGCTCGAGGATGTCGTGAACGGGATCGGCCCCTTGGTGGAGGGGGGAGCCCGCACGCTCTCCTCGGCTGCACTGGCGCGCGTCTTCAACCACCTCCATCTTCGTGATCCTGACGCCGACCTTGACGAGCTGCTCGAGCCCGTGGATGACGAGTGCTGCACAGCTGCTGCCGAAGCCTTGAAGAGCCAGGTGGAGGCCTTGCTGAAGAAGTTCCGCGCCTTCGACCCTGCACCCTCAACTGGTGGTGCTGCTAAACCTGGAACTCCGGCGGCCGGCACAGGTGAGGGAAACGTCGCCGTCGAAGGGGCACCCCTTGCAAGTGACAGCGGTGTCCAAGGATGACGGGATGGCTTGCTGGCGACTCCTTTTCCTGCTTTGCCTCTGCAACATGCACCATGCCTCATGGAGGCGTTTAAACTTGTGTTTGGTATTTGAAGAACAGTATGTCTTGTAATATTTGTTTGAGATTCCGTGATTTCCTTCCCGTTTGCTTGGTGTTCTGGGTCGGCAGGGCCCGACCCCGCACATACCTCAGCCGCCGTTGGATCGTCCAGATCGCCAGGACGAGACCAAGGGGTGAGGGGCTACGTGGCCAGTTAGGCTCCTGAGTCGCGATGCTCAGGAGTCCTCCTTGACGCGCAAACAGCTTACGGAAAGGAGATGCGGGAGTAGGCCTAGTGTTCTACGTCGGCGGGGCCCGACCCCGCGCATACCTCAGCCGCCGTTGGATCGTCCGGATCGCCATGACGAGACCAAGAGGTGAGGGGCTACGTGGCCAGTTAGGCTCCTGAGTCGCGATGCTCAGGAGTCCCCCTTGACGCCCAAATGACCTTCATACCTTGGCTCCGCTCGGGAGGGCGCGTGACGACCAGGTCCGAGGGACCTGGCAGGGCGGCGTACACTTGGGCGTGACCCGAGCGCAGCCCCCGTGCGCAGCCCCCTCACGTGGCTCTCCCGAGGGGAAAGCATTGCGGTGAGGCTGGACACTGAGCCGGGTGGCTCCTTGAGGTTGGTACGCCAATGGGGCCGCCCTTAGTTGTTTATCATCAGCGCGGAGCGTAGCGCTTCCGCACTTGCATGGGCATAGCCGCTCCTCGACCGTGTCGACTGCCAGCACGGAGCATGGTGCTTCCACTAGTGTGTGGGTGAGGGCTCCCTCTGAGTGGAGCCCCCCGGGGCGTGTACAGCCCCGCCCTGACACGTGGCTTGCACGACAGGGCTAGACGAGGTGTGTCTGGGCACTCGTGAGCCAGCGCGGGACTCACAAGGCCCTACCACAAGGCGGGTTGCGCCTGGTCTTGATTCTTGATGGCTGTAGTGGTCCTGCGAGATGGTTAGGCAACCTGCGCCAGGTGAATCTCCTGAGGCGACCACATGAGAAGGCCAAACACCAACGACCCCAGGAGGTGACGTGAGCGGGGCTAGCCCGCCAGACAGAGCTCAGTCACTGGGTTTATCAATGCTGCAAGGACGGACCCGAGCACAGACGTCGTGCCTAGTCTTCTCATGCGAAGAATCCTAAAGAAAGACGACCGGCGCGCGGCTCCTGCGGTGGCGAGGCACCAGGTCGCGCGCCCTAGCCTGTCCGTCCATGATTAGCTCATGCGAGAACAAGGCACCAAGGGCCATGGGAGGTGACGTACACGGGAGCGGGCCCGCGAGCCAGAGCTCAGCCTCTTGGGTTTGGCGACGCTGCAGGGACGGACCCGAGCACAGACGTCGTGCCAGTCCTTAATCATGAGGCGGTCGTGGGCGGGCTTGCTGGGGCGCACGACGTTCACGGCATCAAAGTGCCGGGCAGGCAGGTGGTAATCATAGGTAACTCATCCGAGGGAACAAGCTAGCTTAGATAGATGCAAGAACGATACATGCCACTGGGACGGACCCGAGCGGCCTGGGATGATGCAGCCCGAGGGGCGCCCCCAACAGAGTAAGCTAAATATGTAAAAAGACACATGTCGCGGGGGCAGGCCCGTGCGACCTGGGAATGATGCAGCTCGGGGGCGCTCCCAGCTGAGTAAACTTGGAAAATGTCACCTGGTTCCGTTTTCAAAGGAGTGTTGGGGTAGCCGAAGGCGCGCGATGAAGGAGTCGCTCCTCATGAGCTAGCAGGACACTGAGCCTCGGGAGGCTCTGGGGGCTCGGGTGGTTCCTTGAGGACCGTCGCCATCTCTGCCAGGACTGCGTGATGTCTGGCCACCTGAGCCGCCAGGATGCTCCGCAGGTGGCGCTGGAAGGCGGCTGCCACGTTCGGTGGGCCAAATGGCATGCGGACATAGCTGTGAGGTGGACCCTTGCACCGCCCAACGCGCGAAGGCCGGAAGCGCTCCTGAGATGCGGCCCTGTTGAGCCCTGGAATGTCGATGCAGACGCGCAGCCCACCGTCCTCGCCGGGATGGGGAGCTGCGCCGGGTGGTGGGCGACAGTCGACGCGCATGGTCCTCGCTTCTTGAAGCTCCTAGGTTGCCTTCACGATGAACTCCTGAGCACCGGGCTCTTCTCGCCCAGTGCCCTCTTGAGGAAGACATGCAGCAAAGCACGCCTCCACGTGATGCCCGAGCGCCTCCCTCGTGACATTGTCTAGGTCTGAGGCCCTCCAGAAGAGAGCCCCCGAGCCTAGCCTGAGGAGGGCGTCGGGCGCGCCTTCCTATGCAAGGGAGGGAGGCGCCCCGGCTGTGGGCGCAGATCCTGAAGTGGTACTACTGGAGACACCGCTTCCCCGAGGCACTAGGTGGAGTAGCTGCTTCTTCTTCTTGGGGATGGCCTCAGGAGGGTACATGGTGTCTCGGTTGTCGGGGTCATCGATTGCTGCGGCTTGGAAGGCGCGCTCAAGGGAGCACACCGCATATCTTTCTTCACACGGAACCGTGATGATGCCGCCACTTCATGGCATCTTGAGGATGTTGTAGCCATGGTTGGTCACCGCCATGAATTTGGCCAATGCTGGATACCCGAGGAGGGCATTGTATGGTAGGAGGATGTGGGTGACGTCAAAGTCAATGAGCTCGGTGCGGTAGTTGTCATGCTGGCCAAAGGTGACGGGGAGGCGGACTTGCCCTATTGGGGTGGTGGAGCCATCGGTCACTCCTGAGAAAGGCTTGGTAGGCTGTAACTGATCGTATGGCACTTTGAGGCTGTCGAACGTCTCGACGGACAAGACATTGAGCCTTGCACCGCCGTCGATGAGGGTCTTGGTGACTTGGACGTTGCTTATGACGGGTGAGCAAAGCATCGGGAGGGCGCCAGCAGTGGCCGCGCACTTGAGATAATCCGACGAGCTGAAGGTGATGGTGCACTTGGACCACCTGAGCGGGCGCGTGGCCTCAAGCCTGGGAAGGGCTGCGTTCACCTCGCGAGCAAACTGCTTGAAGATGCACTGGGAGGCTGGGGCCTGAGCACCACCCAAGATGCAAGCGATAGCGCGCGGTTCCTGGAAGCCCCCAACCCCTCGTCTTGATGGTGGTCGTCGTTCCTTCTTGGCGGCGGCGGTAGTGGAGGAAGGCCAGGATTGCCCTGGGGGCGGTCCTCACAAGGCTGGTCCCTCCAGGCGCCCTCACGAGGCTGGTCCTACCAGGGGTCCTCGCGGGGCTGGTCGCGCCACTCCTGACGGGGCCGCGGTCGTCCCAGCGCCCTCCACTTCGTCCTCCTCCTCGACCGTGGCCCAGTCGTTGCGTTCGAGGCGTCGACCGAAGCGTCCATCTCGAATGGCCCTGAGCTCTTGGCAGTCATTGGTGTTGTGGTTGTGTACATTGTGGAGGGCGCAGAACGGACGGCTGCCTGATAACCCACAAGTATAGGGGATTGCAACAGTTTTCGAGGGTAGAGTATTCAACCCAAATTTATTGATTCGACACAAGGGGAGCCAAAGAATATTCTCAAGTATTAGCAGTTGAGTTGTCAATTCAACCACACCTGGATAACTTAATATCTGCAGCAAAGTATTTAGTAGCAAAGTAGTATGGAAGTAACGGTAACGGTGGCAAAGGTAATAGTAGCAGTTTTGTAGTAATTGTAACAGTGGCAACGGTAAAGTAACTAAGCAAAGAGCAATATGTGAAAAGCTTGTAGGCATTGGATCAGTGATGGATAATTATGTCGGGTGCAATTATTCATGCAATAGTTATAACATAGGGTGACAAAGAACTAGCTCCAATTCATCAATGTAATGTAGGCATGTATTCCGAATATAGTCATATGTGGTTATGGAAAAGAACTTGCATGACATCTTTTGTCCTACCCTCCCGTGGTAGCGGGGTCCTATTGGAAACTAAGGGGTATTAAGGTCTCCTTTTAATAGAGTACCGGACCAAAGCATTAACGCATAGTGAATACATGAACTCCTCAAACTACAGTCATCACCGGGAGTGGTCCCGATTATTGTCACTTCGGGGTTGCCGGATCATAACACATAGTAGGTGACTAATGACTTGCAAAATAGGATCAAGAACTCACATATATTCATGAAAACATAATAGGTTCAGATCTGAAATCATGGCACTCGGGCCCTAGTGACAAGCATTAAGCATAGCAAAGTCATAGCAACATCAATCACAGAACATAATGGATACAAGGGATCAAACCCTAACAAAACTAACTCGATTACATGATAAATTTCATTCAACCCATCACCGCCCAGCAAGCCTACGATGGAATTACTCATGCACGGCGGTGAGCATCATGAAATTGGTGATGGAGGAACATTGATGATGACGACGGCGACGGATTCCCCTCTCCGGAGCCCCGAACGGACTCCAGATCAGCCCTGCCGAGAGAGATTAGGGCTTGGCGGCGGCTCCGTATTGTAAAACGCTATGAATCATTCTCTTTGATTGTTTTTCTCCCCAAACATGAATATATAGTGTTGGAGTTGAGGTCGGTGGAGCATCAAGGGGCCCACGAGGCAGGGGGCGTGCCCAGGGGGGTAGGCGCGCCGCCCACCCTCGTGGAAAGGGTGTGGGCCCCCTGGCCTTGATTTTTTTGCCAGTATTTTTTATTAATTCCAAAAATATTCTCCGTGAAGTTTCAGGTCATCCCGAGAACTTTTATTTCTGCACAAAAATAACACCATGGCAATTTTGCTGAAAACAGCGTCAGTTCGGGTTAGTTCTATTCAAATCATGCAAGTTAGAGTCCAAAACAAGGGCAAAAGTGTTTGGAAAAGTAGATACGATGGAGACGTATCAACTCCCCCAAGCTTAAACCTTTGCTTGTCCTCAAGCAATTCAGTTGATAAACTGAAAGTGATAAAGAAAAACTTTTACAAACTTTGTTTGCTCTTGTTGTTGCAAATATGTAAAGCCAACATTCAAGTTTTCAGCAAAGATTATGAACTAACCATACTCACAATAACATTTAGGTCTCATGTTTACTCATATCAATGGCATAATCAACTAGCGAGCAATAATAATAAATCTCGGATGACAACACTTTCTCAAAACAATCATAATATGATATAACAAGATGGTATCTCGCTAGCCCTTTCTGAGATCGCAAAACATAAATGCAGAGCACCTCTGAAGATCAAGGACTGACTAAACATTGTAATTCACGGTAAAAGAGATCCAGTCATACTCAATATAAATTAATAGTAATGGATGCAAATGACAGCGGTGCTCTCGAACTGGTGCTTTTTAATAAGAGGAGGATGACTCAACATAAAAGTAAATAGATAGGCCCTTCGCAGAGGGAAGCAGGGATTTGTAGAGGTGCCAGAGCTCGGTTTTTGAAATAGATATAAATAATATTTTGAGTGGTATACTTTCATTGTCAACATAACAACCAAGAGATCTCGATACTTCCATGTTACACACATTATAGGCGGTTCCCGAGCAGAATGGTAAAGTTTATACTCCCCCACCACCAACAAGCATCAATCCATGGCTTGCCCAAAACAACGGGTGCCTCCAACTAACAACAATCCTGGGGGAGTTTTGTTTGCAATTATTTTGATTTGATTTGAGCATGGGACTGGGCATCCCGGTGACAGCCATTTTCTTGTGAGTGAGGAGCGGAGTCCACTCCTCTTGAGAATAACCCGCCTAGCATGGAAGATACAGACAACCCTAGTTGATACATGAGCTATTCGAGCATATGAAATGGAATTTGATTTGAAGGTTTAGAGTTTGGCACATACAAATTTACTTGGAATGGCAGGTAGATACCACATATAGGAAGGTATGGTGGACTCATATGGAATAACTTTGGGGTTTATGGAAGTGGATGCACAAGCAGTATTCCCGCTTAGTACAAGTGAAGGCTAGAAAAAGACTGGGGAGCGACCAACTAGAGAGCGACAACAGTCATGAACATGCATTAAAATTAATCAACATTGAGTGCAAGCATGAGTAGGATATAATTCACCATGAACATAAATATCGTGGAGGCTATGTTGATTTTGTTTCAACTACATGTGTGAACATGTGCCAAGTCAAGTCACTCGAATCGTTCAAAGGAGGATACCACCCTATCATACCACATCACAACCATTTTAATAGCATGTTGGCACGCAAGGTAAACCATTATAAACTCCTAGCTAATTAAGCATGACATAAGCAACTATAATCTCTAATTGTCATTGCAAACATGTTTCATTCATAATTGGCTGAATCAGGGATGATGAACTAATCATATTTACAAAACAAGAGAGGTCGAGTTCATACCAGCTTCTCTCATCTCAATCAGTCCATCATATATCGTCATTATTGCCTTTCACTTGCACGACCAAATGGTGTGTATAATAATAGTAGTGCACGTGCATTGGACTAAGCTGGAATTTGCAAGCATTTAATACAAGGGAGAAGACAAAGTAATATGGGCTCTTGGTTAGATCAACAATAATGCATATAAGAGCCACTTCAACATTTTAATCATGGTCTTCTCCCCTCGACCCCCAAAGAACAAGAAAAGAAATAAAACTATTTACACGGGAAAGCACCCAACAAGCAAAAGAAGAACGAGAAATCTTTTTGGGTTTTCTTTTAGTTATTACTACTACAGGCATGGAAAGTAAACTAACTAAAAGCTACAACTAATTTTTTTTGTTTTTTTCTTAAGGTTTTTCAAACACATAAGAAGAAAGAAAGAAAAGAAAATTAAACTAGCATGGATAGTACAATGAAAAAGTATGAGCACCGACAACTAGAATGAGCGTGTGAACATGAATGTAATGTCGGTGAGAAATACGTACTCCCCCAAGCTTAGGCTTTTGGCCTAAGTTGGACTATGCCCATGGATCAAAGTTGTAGCTGGGGTCGTACTGAGATGCAGCAACTATTGCCTCGTGAGCTGCAGCTTGGAGCCAAGCTGCCTCCGTCCACCTCTCGTACTCGGTCGCCTCCTCCCTGGTTATAATATGTCTCCCTTTTGCCTGAAAGTCAAAGAAACCAGGAGCAGGGAGAGCAACATGGACAGTGCGACGCCTGTCAAAGATTAGTCGGTACTGGAGGAACTGTTCATTCCTCTCAACAAACTGATGGAGAACCATAGCATTATAATCTAAATAAACATGAGGCAATTCCATATCGTTTTCATGTATGGGTATCTCAAGATAATTAGCCACACGAGTTGCATAAATTCCACCAAACAAATCTCCATTAATACTGTTATTATGCAACCTATGTGCAACAATAGCTCCCAAGTTATATTGTTTATCTCCTAACACAGCACTCTTGAGAACACTAAGATCTAGAACACACATGTGGCATGCCTCATTCTTACCGTTTATGCATCTTCCTATAAAGAGAGCAAAATAATGTATACCAGGAAAATGAATGCTCCCTATGGTGGCTTGTGTTATCTCTCTAGATTCCCCCACAGTGATACTAGCAAGAAAATCTTTAAACTCAGATTTGCGAGGTTCACTAGCACCACCCCATTGCGGGAGTTTACAAGCAATATTAAAATCTTCTAAGTCCATGGTATAAGATTTATTATAGAGATCAAATAGGACAGTGTGAGAATTGCGTGATGATGTAAATTTAAATCTTCTCACAAAGGAGTCAGTAAGGTGGTAGTATTGAGGGCACTTATCTAACATGAAGCCCTCGAGTTCAGCATTACGGGCATATGCGTCAAATTCATCCTTAATTCCTACTTGGATCATGAAATTTTCTGACGGCCATTCACAAGGCCGCAGTCGAGCTTCCCTTGGTGGTTCATGGTCCGGCTCACCTATTGCGGGCCTGGGTTCTTGCTTCCTTGAAGAACCACCTTGGTACATTTTTCTAAACATATTTCTTCCTTTGAAAAAATTCTGAAATTTTTAGTAACTCAAAATAAAAGTGAACCAAACTCAACAAAATTGATAGCAACTACTCCCACAAGTGCCTAGAGACTACTTCATGTTGGAAATATGCCCTAGAGGCAATAATAAAATGGTTATTATTATATTTCCTTGTTCATGATAATTGTCTATTGTTCATGCTATAATTGTGTTATCAGGAAATCGTAATACATGTGTGAATACATAGACTATAACATGTCCCTAGTGAGCCTCTAGTTGACTAGCTCGTTGATCAATAGACGGTTACGGTTTCCTGACCATGGACATTGGATGTCATTGATAACGGGATCACATCATTAGGATAATGATGTGATGGACAAAACCCAATCCTAAGCATAGCACTAGATCGTGTAGTTCGTTTGCTGAAGCTTTTCTAATGTCAAGTATCATTTCCTTAGACCATGAGATCGTGCAACTCCCGGATACCGTAGGAATGCTTTGGGTGTACCAAACGTCACAACGTAACTGGGTGGCTATAAAGGTGCACTACAGGTATCTCCGAAAGTGTCTGTTGGGTTGGCTCGGATCGAGACTGGCATTTGTCACTCCGTATGACGGAGAGGTATCTCTGGGCCCACTCGGTAATGCATCATCATAATGAGCTCAATGTGACTAAGTATTTAGTCACGGGGTCATGCATTACGGAACGAGTAAAGTGACTTGCCGGTAACGAGATTGAACGAGGTATTGGGATACCGATGATCGAATCTCGGGCAAGTAACGTATCGATTGACAAAGGGAATTGTATACGGGATTGCTTGAATCCTCGACATCGTGGTTCATCCGATGAGATCATCGTGGAACATGTGCGAGCCAACATGGGTATCCAGATCCCGCTGTTGGTTATTGGCTAGAGAGGTGTCTCGGTCATGTCTGCATGATTCCCGAACCCGTAGGGTCTACACACTTAAGGTTCGATGACGCTAGGGTTATAAGGAAGGTTTGTATGTGATTACCGAATGTTGTTCGGAGTCCCGGATGAGATCCTGGACGTCACGAGGAGTTCCAAAATGGTCCGGAGGTGAAGATTTATATATGGGAAGTCATCATACGGTCACCGGAAATATTCGGGGGTATACCGGTATTGTACGGGGACCACCGGAGGGGTTTCGGGGGTCCACCGGGAGGGTCCACCTGCCCCGGAGGGCCTTATGGGCTGTAGGTGGAAGGGAACCAGCCCTAAGTGCGCTGGGCGCCAACCCCCCCAGGGCCCATGCGCCTAGGGTTTGGGGGAACCCTAAAGGGGGGTGCCCCCCTTGCTTGGGGGGCAAGCCACCTCCCCCTGGCCGCCGCCCCTCCCACCAGATGGGATCTAAAGGGGCCGAGCCCCCTCTCCCTTGCCCCTATATATAGTGGAGGGGTGGGAGGGCAGCCACACCTTTCCCAAGGCGCAGCCCCTCCCCTCCCCAACACCTCTCCTCCTCCGCGTGTGCTTGGCGAAGCCCTGCCGGAGAACTGTCACTCCACCACCACCACGCCGTCGTGCTGCTGTTGGAGCCTTCTTCCTCAACCTCTCCCTCCTCCTTGCTGGATCAAGGCGTGGGAGACGTCACCGCACCGTACGTGTGTTGAACGCGGAGGTGCCGTCCGTTCGGCGCTTGGATCATCGGTGATTTGGATCACGACGAGTACGACTCCATCAACCCCGTTCTCTTGAACACTTCCGCTCGCGATCTACAAGGGTATGTAGATGCACTCCTCCCCTCTCGTTGCTAGTAAACTCCATAGATTGATCTTGGTGATGCGTAGAAATTTTTTAATTTCTGCAACGATCCCCAACGGTGGCATCATGAGCTAGGTTTATGCGTAGTTTCTATGCACGAGTAGAACACAAGTTGTTGTGGGCGTCGATTTTGTCAATTTACTTGCCGTTACTAGTCTTATCTTGATTCGGCGGCATTCTGCGATGAAGCAGCCCGGACCGACCTTACACGTACGCTTACATGAGACAGGTTCCACCGACTGACATGCACTAGTTGCATAAGGTGGCTAGCGGGTGTCTGTCTCTCCCACTTTAGTCGGATCGGATTCGATGAAAAGGGTCCTTATGAAGGGTAAATAGAAATTGGCATATCACGTTGTGGTTTTGGTGTAGGTAAGAAATGTTCTTGCTAGAAACCTATAGCAGGCACGTAAAAAATTGCAACAACAATTAGAGGACGTCTAACTTGTTTTTGCAGCAAGTGTCATGTGATGTGATATGGACAGATGGATGTGATGAATGATATATGTGATGTATGAGATTGATCATGTTCTTGTAATAGGAATCACGACTTGCATGTCGATGAGTATGACAACCGGCAGGAGCCATAGGAGTTGTCTTAATTTATTTATGACCTGCGTGTCAACTGAAACGTCATGTAATTATTTTACTTTATTGCTAACAGTTAGCCATAGTAGTAGAAGTAATAGTTGGCGAGACAACTTCATGAAGACACGATGATGGAGATCATGGTGTCATGCCGGTGATGATGATGAACATGGCGCCCCGAAGATGGAGATCAAAAGGAGCAAAATGATATTGGCCATATCATGTCACTATTTGATTGCATGTGATGTTTATCATGTTTTACATCTTATTTGCTTAGAACAACGGTAGCATAAATAAGATGATCCCTCGCTAAAATTTCAAGAAAGTGTTCCCCCTAACTGTGCACCGTTGCGAAGGTTTGTTGTTCCGAAGCACCAAGTGATGATCGGGTGTGATAGGTTCTAACGTTCGCATACAACGGGTGTAAGCCAGATTTACACACGCAATACACTTAGGTTGACTTGACGAGCCTAGCATGTACAGACATGGCCTCGGAACACAAGAGACCGAAAGGTCGAACATGAGTCGTATAGCAGATACGATCAACATGAAGATGTTCACCGATGATGACTAGTCCGTCTCACGTGATGATCGGACACGGCCTAGTTGACTCGGATCATGTATCACTTAGATGACTAGAGGGATGTCTGTCTGAGTGGGAGTTCGTTAATAATTTGATTAGATGAACTTAATTATCATGAACTTAGTCTAAAAACCTTTACAATATGTCTTGTAGATCAAATGGCCCACGCTAATGTTGCCCTCAACTTCAACGCGTTCCTAGAGAAAACCAAGCTGAAAGACGATGGTAGCAACTATACGGACTGGGTCCGTAACCTGAGGATTATCCTCATAGCTGCCAAGAAAGCATATGTCCTAGAAGCACCACTAGATGATGCACCTGTTTTCCCAGCAACTCAAGACGTTCTGAACGCCTGGCAGTCACGTAGTGATGATTACTCCCTGGTTCAGTGCAGCATGCTTTACAGCTTAGAACCGGGGCTCCAAAAGCGTTTTGAGAAGCACGGAGCATATGAGATGTTCCAAGAGCTGAAAATGGTTTTCCAAGCTCATGCCCGGGTCGAGAGATATGAAGTCTCCGACAAGTTCTACAGTTGTAAGATGGAGGAGAATAGTTCCGTCAGCGAACACATACTCAAAATGTCTGGGTTGCACAACCGCTTGTCTCAGCTGGGAGTTAATCTCCTGGATGACGCGGTCGTTGACAGAATCCTTCAGTCGCTCCCACCTAGCTACAAGAGCTTTGTGATGAACTTCAATATGCAGGGGATGGAAAAGACCATTCCTGAGGTATATTCAATGCTGAAATCAGCGGAGGTGGAGATCAAAAAGGAACATCAAGTGTTGATGGTGAATAAAACCACTAAGTTCAAGAAAGGCAAGGGTAAGAAGAACTTCAAGAAAGACGGCAAGGGATTTGCCGCACCCGGTAAGCAAGCTGCCGGGAAGAAGACAAAGAATGGACCCAAGCCTGAGACTGAGTGCTTTTATTGCAAGGGAAACGGTCACTGGAAGCGGAACCGCCCCAAGTACTTAGCGGATAAGAAGGCCGACAATACCAAAGGTATATGTGATATACATGTTATTGATGTGTACCTAACCAGCTCTCGTAGTAGCTCCTGGGTATTTGATACCGGTGCGGTTGCTCATATTTGTAACTCAAAGCAGGAGTTGCGGAATACGCGGAGACTGGCAAAGGACGAGGTGACGATGCGCGTCGGGAATGGTTCCAAGGTCGATGTGATCGCCGTCGGCACGCTACCTCTACATTTACCTACGGGATTAGTTTTAAACCTCAATAATTGTTATTTAGTGCCAGCTTTGAGCATGAACATTGTATCTGGATCTCGTTTAATGCGAGATGGCTACTCATTTAAATCCGAGAATAATGGTTGTTCTATTTATATGAGAGATATGTTTTATGGTCATGCCCCGCTGGCCAATGGTTTATTCTTAATGAATCTCGAACGTGATGTTACACATGTTCATAGTGTGAATGCCAAGAAATGTAAGGTTGATAATGATAGTCCCACATACTTGTGGCACTGCCGCCTTGGTCACATTGGTGTCAAACGCATGAAGAAACTCCATGCAGATGGACTTTTGGAGTCTCTTGATTATGAATCATTTGACACGTACGAACCATGCCTCATGGGCAAAATGACCAAGACTCCGTTCTCTGGAACAATGGAGCGAGCAACCAACTTATTGGAAATCATACATACTGATGTGTGCGGTCCAATGAGCGTTGAGGCTCGCGGTGGCTATCATTATGTTCTCACCCTCACTGATGACTTGAGTAGATATGGGTATGTCTACTTAATGAAACACAAGTCTGAGACCTTTGAAAAGTTCAAGGAATTTCAGAGTGAGGTTGAGAATCAACGTGACAGGAAAATAAAGTTCTTACGATCAGATCGTGGAGGGGAATATTTGAGTCACAAATTTGGCACACACTTAAGGAAATGTGGAATTGTTTCACAACTCACGCCGCCTGGAACACCTCAGCGTAATGGTGTGTCCGAACGTCGTAATCGCACTCTATTGGATATGGTGCGATCTATGATGTCTCTTACCGATCTACCGCTATCATTCTGGGGTTATGCTTTAGAGACTGCCGCATTCACTTTAAATAGGGCTCCGTCGAAATCCGTTGAGATGACACCGTATGAATTATGGTTTGGAAAGAAACCTAAGCTGTCATTTCTTAAAGTTTGGGGATGCGATGCTTATGTCAAGAAACTTCAACCTGAAAAGCTCGAACCCAAGTCGGAAAAATGCGTCTTCATAGGATACCCTAAGGAAACCATTGGGTATACCTTCTAACTCAGATCCGAAGGCAAGATCTTCGTTGCCAAGAACGGGTCCTTTCTGGAGAAAGAGTTTCTTTAGAAAGAAGTAAGTGGGAGGAAAGTGGAACTTGATGAGATGACCCCTCTCGAACCAGAAAGTAGCGCGGCACAAGAAAATGTTTCTGTGGTGCCTGCACCGACTAGAGAGGAAGTTAATGATGATGATCATGATCAAGTTACCACTGAACTTCGTAGGTCCACAAGGACATGTTCCGCACCAGAGTGGTACGGCAACCCTGTCCTGGAAATCATGTTGTTGGTCAACGGTGAACCTTCGAACTATGAAGAAGCAATGGCGGGCCCAGATTCCAACAAATGGCTTGAAGCCATGCAATCCGAGAGAGGATCCATGTATGAAAACAAAGTATGGACTTTGACAGACTTGCCCGATGATCGGCGAGCGATAGAAAATAAATGGATCTTTAAGAAGAAGACGGACGCGGATGTAACACCCCGCATGTAACTTCCCATATATGTAACTCCGACTCTTGCCATTTTCGGCTATGTGCTATGATATTCCTCCGTGGTCGGGTTTTGTTTTTCGTTTTGTATTTTGTTCATGTCATGCATTTCATATCATGTCATCATGTGCATTGCATTTGCATACGTGTTCGTCTCATGCTTCCGAGCATTTTCCCCGTTGTCTGTTTTGCAATCCGGCGCTCCTATCTCCTCCGGTGCACCCCTCTTGTTTTCTTTCGTGAGCGGGTGTCAAACGCTCTCAGAATGGACCGAGGCTTGTCAAGTGGCCTTGGTATACCACCGGTAGACCACCGGTCAAGTTTCGTTCCATTTGGAGGTCGTTTGGTACTCCAACGTTTGAGTGTCCAGCAAAAATCCCCCTAAAAACCAGCCCAAAACCCACCAAACTCTCTTCCATGCTCTAGGTCGTTCGATCACGATCGTGTGGGCGAAAACCGCACCTCATTTGGAGTCTCCTAGCTCCCTCTACCTATTTATATGCATCTCCCCCGAAAAACAAATCGCAGATCAAACCCTAGCTCGCTCCCATCGCGCCGCCGGACGTGTCCGCCCCGGCCGGACACGGCCGCGCCGCCGCCCTGTCCACTCACACTCTGCCACGTGGCAAGCCCGTACGTCGCCGCCGCCGAAGCCCGCAGGCCCAACGCCGGCCCCCTCGGCCCGCCTCCGCCGCCCGCCGCCCGCGCCGTCCTGCCGTGCGCCGCCGCCGTCTCCGCCGCCCCGCCACTCGCCGGCGACTGCCGCCTCCTCGCCTCACCGTCCGTCGCCTCCCCGCGCCGGCGCCGGCCACCGCCGCTGCGGCGTCCGCCGCCTCGGGGCCCCTCGCCGGCCACCCCGACCGCCGGCGCCCCTCTCCCTCCTTCCTCTCCGGCCGGCGAGCCCGAGCCCGAGCTCCCTCGGCTGCAGCCCCCGATACAGATCGGTATAACCCTAGCGTTGACTTTCCCGAAGCTCCTAGATTTTTCTAAGTCATTAATTTTCTACAGCAAGTGCTCATGTTCCTTGTTGCATAACTCCTTGCATGTAGCTCCAATTCGCGCATGTAATATGTCAAATTGTTCGTCTCGTGATGCTCTACATTTTGTTCTATTGCACCATGTTCCAACTTGTAACGCCCACGATGCGGCTATATCTCCCACGTGTCGTGGCACGACTTAGAGGCATAACCGCATAGTGGTTTTGTCGCAAGAAGGGTCATCTTCACACAATCCCATGTAATGAACAAGAATGGGATAAAGAGTTGGCTTACAATCGCCACTTCACACAATACATGAATATAATTCATACATCATCCAAAATACAAACATATAGACCGACTACGGTCAAAATCCAGATGAAAATAAGACAACCCCTAATGCTAGATCCCCGATCGTCCCAACTGGGCTCCACTATTGATCATCAGGAAAAGACACATAGTAACGACCACGTTCCTCATCGAACTCCCACTTGAGATCGATCCCATCATCTGCACTGGCATCGTCGGCACCTGCAACTGTATTGGTAGAATCTGTGAGTCACGGGGACTCAGTAATCTCACGCCTGCGAGATCAAGACTATTTAAGCTTGTAGGAAAGGATGGAGTAATGAGGTGGAGCTGCAGTAGCAATAAGCATATATGGTGGCTAACATACGCAAAAGAGAGCGAGAAGAGAAGCAACGGAACGGTCGTCTTCTAGTAATGATCAAGAAGTGATCCTGAACTCCTACTTACGTCAAACATAACTCAGACCGTGTTCACTTCCCGGACTCCGCCGAGAAGAGACCATCACGGCTACACACGCAGTTGATGTGTTTTAACTGGGTCAAGTGACAAGTTATCTACAACCGGACATTAACAAATTCCCATCTGCCTCATAACCGCGGGCACGGCTTTCGAAGGATAATACCCTGCAGGGGTGTCCCAACTTAGCCCATCATAAGCTCTCACGGTCAACGAAGGATAAACCTTCTCCCGGAAAGACCGGATCAGTCTCGGAATCCCGGTTTACAAGACATTTCGACAATGGTAAAACAAGACCAGCAAAGCCACCCGAATGCGCCGACAAATCCCGATAGGAGCTGCACATATCTCGTTCTCAGGGCACACCAGATTGTCCAAGCTTCCGATAGGCCAGACCAGAGTTGCCCCTGGTGGCCACCGGCGACTGACAGGTTGGACCAATACTCAGAGGAGCACTGGCCCGGGGGTTTAAATAAGATGACCCTCGGGCTCTAGAAAACCCGGGGGAAAAAGGCTTAGGTGGCAAATGGTAAAACCAAGGTTGGGCCTTGCTGGAGGAGTTTTATTCAAGGCGAACTATCAAGGGGGTCCCATAAATCACCCGACCGCGTAAGGAACGCAAACTCAAGGAACATAATCCCGGTATATCAGTAACTAGGGCGGCAAGAGTGGAACAAAACACCAGGCATAAGGCCGAGCCTTCCACCCTTTACCAAAATATATAGATGCATTAATTAAATAAGAGATATTGTGATATCCCAGCATATCCATGTTCCAACATGGAACAAACTTCAACTTCACCTGCAACTAGCAACGCTATAAGAAGGGCTGAGCAAAAGCGGTAACTTAGCCAAACAACGGTTTGCTAGGAAAGGATGGTTAGAGGCTGACATGGAAAAATGGGAGACATGATATAGCAAGTGATAGGTAGCGCAGCATGGCAATAGAGCGAACAACTAGCAAAGCAAAGATAGAAGTGATTTCGAGGGGTGGTCATCTTGCCTGCAAGGTTCTCAGAGTTGTCGAAAGCTTGATCCTCGTAAGCGTACTCAACAGGTTCCTTGTTCAAGAACTCGTCTCCTGGCTCTACCCAAGACAAGAACACAAACAAACGGAACCACAATCAACCACGAAAAATGCACAAGCAACATGATGCAAAACATGTATGATATGCGAGATATGATATGTGATGCATATGCGTGCTCCGGAAGGAAAATGATGAACAAGGCAGTAAATTGGTAAACCAAGCATGCCACTGGAAACATGAGATGATTTCGGTCGAAATCGATATAAAGATCACCGGAAACGGATGCACGGTTTGCAAATGGCAAGCAAAACAAGAATGACACGAATCTGCGATTAACAGCATGATAGCACTTAAAATGCAACAAGTAACATGACTACAGCAATCCAACATAGCAACAAAGCATATGACAGTAATCTACAGGAGATGCTTGACAAAAGATGAACAGTGAGCTACGGCTAGATCACAACATATCAAGCTCAAACAAGCATGGCAAAAGTGCAAAAGATAACAGGTTCACAGACTTGGTGAAATTACTGGACATGGCAGAAAACAGCATCAGGTAGCAATGTTCAGAGCACGAAAACAACATGGTACAGGAACTTAAATTAGCAAAACAAGGCATGGCAGTGTTCTACTAGATGCATACGACAAAAGTCCCTTACTGACCATAAGCCAAAAAGGACCAGAAGATATGATGGCAAGCATGTAAACATAAAGTCCCGTTATCAGGTTTCAGACTTGGCAGAAAACAGAGCATGGCAGAAACAATAATATGAAGGCCTCTTTGTGAGCTTGATGCACTCACTACAGAGCAATGCATGACAAAACAAGCATACCTAAAGTAAGATGGCATGTTTATGAAGCTATCCATGGCAAGAACAAAAGCATAGCATGTATGGATCAACTACAATAAGCTTGGCAAAAATGAATATCATGTTAAAAATCTGCCAGAATTATTTTATAGCAAAAGTAGAGCAAGATTGAGTCATGCTATGTCACTCCATAATTGCAAAAAAGGGCAGGAATGGATCAATTACAACTATAGCTACAAAACATCCTTACTGAACATCTCCAAAATATGCATGGATCTCTCTGTAGCATCAAGTTTACATGGCAACAAAATAACAGCAGCCAAGGACTTAGAGAAATCACTAAGTCCCTGAAATCAGAAACATTACGGAGCCTACTTTGTATGCTTGTGCTAGTCAACACAGAGATCACAAAAATACATGGCATACCCCACTGGAAAGATGGCATGGCATACAACAAAACACATGTAGAGCTCATGCCCATAAGATGCACAGATTAAATGATACAAAAATGACAAATCTTCAAGTTCTGATAAGAACCAGCAGATAACAGCAACTAGCCCTCTTGCAACAGAGATTTGGGCATCAAGATGACCTCTAATGAACATGATGCAATTTAACAAAATGTAGAGCATCACGAGACGAACAATTTGACATATTACACGCGCAAATCGGAGCTACATGCAAGGAGTTATGCAACAAGGAACATGAGCACTTGCTGTAAAAAATTAATGACTTAGAAAAATCTAGGAGCTTCGGGAAAGTCAACGCTAGGGTTATACCGATCTGGATCGGGGGCTGCAGCCGAGGGAGCTCGGGCTCGGGCTCGCCGGCCGGAGAGGAAGGAGGGAGAGGGGCGCCGGCGGTCGGGGTGGCCGGCGAGGGGCCCCGAGGTGGCGGACGCCGCAGCGGTGGTGGCCGGCGCCGGCGCGGGGAGGCGGCGGACGGTGAGGCGAGGAGGCGGCGGTCGTCGGCGAGTGGCAGGGCGGCGGAGACGGCGGCGGCGCACGGCAGGACGGCGCGGGCGGTGGGCGGCGGAGGCGCGCGGCGGAGGCGGGCCGAGGGGGCCGTCGTTGGGCCTGCGGGCTTCGGCGGCGGCGACGTACGGGCTTGCCACGTGGCAGAGCGTGAGTGGACAGGGCGGCGGCGCGGCCGTGTCCGGCCGGGGCGGACACGTCCGGCGGCGCGATGGGAGCGAGCTAGGGTTTGATCTGCGATTCGTTTTTCGGGGGAGATGCATATAAATAGGTAGAGGGAGCTAGGAGACTCCAAATGAGGTGCGGTTTTCGCCCACACGATCGTGATCGAACGACCTAGAGCATGGAAGAGAGTTTGGTGGGTTTTGGGCTGGTTTTTAGGGGGGTTTTGCTGGACACTCAAATGGACTTTGCGGATGCCCGGTTAACCGTTGGAGTACCAAACGACCTCCAAATGGAACGAAACTTGACCGGTGGTCTACCGGTGGTATACCAAGGCCACTTGACAAGCCTTGGTCCATTCCGAGAACGTTTGACACCCGCTCACGAAAGAAAACAAGAGGGGTGCACCGGAGGAGATAGGAGCGCCGGATTGCAAAACGGACAACGGGGAAAATGCTCGGAAGCATGAGACGGACACGTATGCAAATGCAATGCACATGATGACATGATATGAAATGCATGACATGGACAAAATACAAAACGAAAAAGAAAACCCGACCACGAAGGAATATCATAGCACATAGCCGAAAATGGCAAGAGTCGGAGTTACAAATATGGGAAGTTACATGCGGGGTGTTACAGCGGATGGTATTCGTTCCTCCTTGGTGGTGGCGGTAGTGGAGGGAGGTCGACATTGCCCTGAGGACGGTCCTCACGAGGCTGGCCTTGCCAGCGGTCCTCATGAGGCGGGTCGCGCCGCTCCTGGCGGGGGCCGCGTTCGTCCCAGCGTCCTCCACTTCTGCCTCCTCCGCGGCCATAACCTCGGTCGTTGTGCTCAAGGCGTCGACCGAAGCGCCCATCGCGGATGGCCCTGAGCTCTTGACAGTCATTGGTGTTGTGGCTGTGTACATTGTGGAAGGCACAGAACGGGCTGCTAGCCTTGGATGACTCTGGGTGGTCGCAGCCGCGCTTCATCTCCGGCTCAGCCACGAGCACGGCCGTCCCCTTGCGCTTCACGTCCTTGGTCTTGGCCTTCTTGTCTTCCGGGTCAGCAGCTGGAAGCTCGAGGAGGGAGAGGCGCCCTTCCTCAGCTCTCGCGCACTTGGTCACCATGTTGAACATCTCCAGAGCTGTACACATGTCCTCGTGGATGGAGAGCTCCTCCTTCATCTTGACATCGCGGACGCCATTGGAGAATGCTGAGATGATGGCCTCGTCTGTCACCTTGGGAATCTTGAGGCGAACGCTGTTGAAATGCTGGTTGTACTTCTGCAGGGTTTCCCCTGGCTGCTGCTTGATGCGCCGCAAGTCACCCGCGACAGGCGGGCGGTCGCGTGTCCCTTGGAAACTGGCGATGAAACGCTCACGCATCTCGCCCCAGGAGCAGATCGATCCCGCCGGTAGGTTCAGGAGCCATGAGCGCGCGCCATCCTTGAGGGCCATGGGAAACCAGCTTGCCATGACCTTCTCGTTTCTGTTAGCCGCCTCGATGCTCAGCTCATAGAGCTGCAGGAACTTAGCAGGGTTGGGGGTGCCGTCGTAGCGTGGAGGCAGGTCAGGCTTGAACTTGCCGAGCCAGACGACGCTGAGCAGCTCAGGGATGAAGGCGCGACAGCCTGCGGTGGTCACTGGGCTCGTCGTGGAGGTGGAGCCTGGTCTTGGTACCCATGCACCGCCGCCGCAGGCGGCGCGCGGTCTTGACGTGGTGGTGTAGGGAGCGCGGGAGCATCCTCTTGCGGCCACTGGACCTCCTGGCAACTTTCTTCTTCACGCGTGGGCGCCCTGCACGGCGGGTCACGCCACGGGGCTGCGCGTCTCGGTCTGAGGACGACGTCGTGACAGGGAGGTGGTGGAGGCGCTCCATGGGCTACGTCGCCGCGGCGGGAGGCAGGCGAGGTAGCGAGAGGGACGGTGCAGGAGAGCCCCCAGCGGCGCTGCCAGTCTTCGTAGAGGTCGTTGACGGGGCGGTAGCGCAGGACCTCGCTCGCCATGAGCAGCGCAGCCTGCGCATCCGCGGGCCCGCGACGTGCATCGGACGACGAGCCGGCCGGAATCAGCGACGGGTGGCGGTGCGTCTGTACCTCCGCACGGAGGGGTGCAGCGACAAGGCTTTCTGCTCGCTCCCCGCCGGGCCGGTGGCGGCGTTGGTGGCGGGTGACAGAGAACGACGGGGAGGCCCACTGATGGGCGTTGTTTGGGCAACGCGAGCGGCGAGAGTGGCTCGACGCTCAGCACGGGCTCGACGAGCATCAGCCATGGAAGCAGTGGAGCGGCGGTGCGGCGACCGACAGAAAAGAGGCTTCGACGCACCCCTACCTAGCGCGCCAAATGTCGGATTCAGGGTTCCGCAGACCCTGAAGAGGTTTGAACTCTGGGGTGCACATGAAGAACACTCTCTACCAAGTCTGCCCGCCCAACGATTCCACAACCTAGCTCAGCGAACCCAAAGAACGAGAGACACGGAGATTTATCCTAGTTCGGGCCACCTTGCGGTGTAATACCCTACTCCAGCTTTGTGGTGGATTGCCTCGAAGGGCTGAGGATGAACTAGTACAATGGTGGAACAACCTCAGGAGGTGAGGTGTCCTTGAGCTCGATGAGCTAGTGAGGGTGGAATGGCTCCGATGCTAGATGCCCCGCTATGGTGGTGGCTAAGTCCTATTTATAGTGGCCTTGGTCCTCTTCCCAAATGTAGGCGGGAAGGGATCCCACAACGGCCAAATTTGAAGGGAGACAACTAGTACAAGCTATCCTCACAAAAGTAGTCCTCGACTGCCAAAGGCTCTGGTGGTGACGCCGCAGTGGGCTCCGCGATGACCTCCGTCCTACCGTTCTGGCGGTCTTGGTCTCGGTTCAACGGAATGGAAACCTTTGCTTGATTCCTCGGGACTCCATGCCTGCGCTTGCCTCCTTAGCACCAAAGCGAAAACTGGTACACTGCGCCCACTAGCACCCGCCTGGCCTTGGTCGTCATGGCTCACGCCATGTGAACCTCATGAGGTGCACCTTGCATTGATATCTCCGCTCCTCGGGAGACAGCCTAGTGAGGCTGCCCCCAAGGAGGTCTTGGTGTCGTCCGCCTCGCGAGGCTTGGCCCCTCGTGAGGGTCTTGAGTTGTTGCCGCTGAAGCTGGGTCGTACCGGGCCGTTGATGGAGCCAAGCCACGGGCCGCAAGGAGGCAAGTCTGGGCACCCCCGTTCCCAGGATGCCGACAACACGGCTTGCTTGTCGCCGATCCTTCTTCTTGCTACGCGGCCTCGTCGATATGGTCAGGTAATCCACACCCCACCCACGCCATCCTCCTCCTTTCCCATCCCACATGCCCCGACCGACGGCGCTACACCTTCCGCCGAAATCACTGCCCCCTCCTCCAATTAAGCGCCGCCCACAGCCATTTTGCACGCAGTATAACGTGGAGCTCAGTAGCATGCGGCCGCACGCGTGCACAATGTCGCTATGGCTGCCATGCATGCCGACCGCCAGATCTTGGAGGAGCACCTCGACTTCGAGGCCACCATCAACATAGCCACGCGGTTGTCTACTTTTAAATACAACTCGTGTTGTTTTCTCGAGGCCACCGCCAGTGTCTTCTAGTGATTTGTCCTCTTTAATGTTAATATGCAATCTGATGTTCAGTTAACAGTTTGGTCCTCTAAAATGTAATGTTCAGTTAACACTTTGGTCCAACAATTGCTACATTTCATAGTACTGTTCTCAAGCATTCTTTGTTTTGTTAACTGTCTTATCTTCTAGTACATGTTTCTATTCTGCAATCTCATGCTCAGTTAACTATTTTGGTTCATTTGGTCTGCTGTCCATTTAACTGTTTGGTTCAATTCTGCAATTTGATTTTCATTTGATGTGGGTTCAATTTTGTATTGTTATGCATGTGACACCACTCGAATTTAGCTGTACTCAATACATATTCTATTGATAGTATGGCAACTCTCAGTTAACCTGATCAAGATCTTCCTTATGTGTGTTGCAGGGAAACAATGGGAGACACTGCGGTTTACCATCGAGGTTTATTTCAAGCATGGTCCTTTGGCTAATAGCAGATTATTGTGCAGTTGCAGGAATCATTCTAATATTTAGGTTTCTTACAATTTGGTCTTGCACATGTAGGTCCTGCTGTCAGAGGCTTAGACCCACTGTTCGACCCATTTTGCATATGGGGAAATGAGATGTCCATGAATATCAGTCAAGTCAAGAAACTCAGAAAGATTGTTAGGATGAAGAAACTTGCAACAAATAATAGCAAGATCTTTGTTTGGACAATGAAGAAGACATCAGTCAACTCTAGGATGGTACTAACTCTTTTACCTTGTTTTTACCCCTTGCGCCATTTCAAAATTTATAGCAGCGATTTATGCATATCTTTGTTTTTAGTACTTTTCAAAGCAGTTCACCGATGATTACCTCTCAAACCACCTGCATGGTCAAGCAGCGAGGAAGGTATTCATTCAACACCCACGGTACAATATTGAAGTCTTGCTGAAGAGGATGAAGGTTGGGCGGGCAATTATCCATAGCCACTGGCCTAAAGTTGCGAGGACATTCAACATCACTGAAGGCTCAATATTTGCCTTCCGCTTCTACAGTTTCCCAGATGAGATTCATCTGTCTATTTACCGTGTATGATGCTACTTTACAAAGGTTTTTGATGTTGCATGTGAAACTTGGTGCTGTTGTGTAATGGCGTAATTGAGTGCCGAAGCTATCTGATGTAATTCGGTTATGAAATCCTGGTTGCTGTTATACGGATATGAAATATCCGGTGTGTTTTATAAGACATATCAATTTGATTAGTACATGGATTATCAATAATAGGCTAATTACCCTGATTATTGGGGTTTTCTATTGCATACGGTTACTCAGATAGCACCGTTGGCGATGAACTCAAACAACCCGCATGGTTTCTAGAAAGTGGCGTGTTCGATCAACTAACAATCACACACGGCTTCCGGCAGCGAACTGTTTGCGTTAGGCCACCTTGCACAAATGTTTCCACACAAAGAACTGTGTGTGATATACATACAAACGGAAATGATTTTCTGGGATTCACCGTGTGGGATGTACATACGAATGGAAACAATTGGGTTTCGATGCCCTGCCAGATCGCACACGAGCTCATTTTGCCCCAGCCAGTGAGCCAGGAGGGCCTATCCCCGATGGTTTCTGGGTCGTGTGGGAAGGACCCCCCTATCGCCCACACTCACTTGGCGACAGTTCCAAACACCGTCGCAGAAAGGGGTTAAAAACCGTTTGCATAGCACATCGCTGTACCAGTGGTATGATCTTTTTATTTATTTTATTCTTTCTTTTATTTAATTCCCTCAAGATCATAGCAAAAAAGCAAAGCCCTCAACTAAAAACTACTCTTTATTATATATAACTCACAGACTCGATTACATAGATAGAACATAAAGCAAAGCTCAAAGCTAGATCTTGCTAAAAACTTTATTCTACTAGATAAAGATATAACCAAAAGGATCGAACTAAGAAAAATGATAAAGATAAAGATGTGATGGTGATACGATACCGGGGCACCTCCCCCAAGCTTGGCAGTTGCCAAGGGGAATGCCCATACCCATGTATTTATGTCTCTTTCTTCGAAGGTGGTGATGATGGAGTTGTTGATGACGCGGGCTTGTCGTCCATCTTCCAAGGCATTGGCTCACCTTCATAGAAAGATGAACGAGTCTCCGGGATCCTCAAATGTGCGGCCAAACTCTTCCTCTTAAATCAGTATTCATACTCACAGTTCTGGTTTTGCAGGTCATAGATCTGGGCTTGGAGATGCTCGATTTTCTCATGAAGCTTGAAGATGGCCTCCTCGATGTTCTTGGGATCCAGCTTGTGATTGTTGGTGAACTCTGCGATCATCATGTGATTGGTGTTGAGTCCATGTTCCACCATCTCTTGGCACTTGAAAACTTGTTGCTCCATTGCTTCGAGTCTTGTCTCCACGCTTCCGGTCTTCTTCGGCCCATCAACATCGCGGATGTGTAGCACCGCCTCACGCATCTCAATGGTTAGAGCGTGTTGCACCACCTCCGCGAGGTAAGGGTTGATGACCTTCTCAAAAAACTTGTCCTTGGGGGCGCTTGGAGACGTCATGGTGGTCTAGATCTGTCAGAAAAACAGCTCGAGACAAAAATAGGAGATATTTTCGTGGTACGGTGGTCAAAACCTTTAGGAGATTATATAATGATTTTTTACTGACCAAAAGAAGTATCGTGCAAGAAAACGGAGTCTAGAGGGCACACGAGGTGGCCACAAGGCCGGGGGGCATGCCCAGGGGGTAGGGCGCGCCCTCCACCCTTGTGGATGCCCCGTGTCTCTTTCGGACTACTTTTAATTTTCCTAATTTTTTAAATATTCCAAAACGGAGAAAAATTGCCATTAGAACAGTTTTGGAGTCGGTTTACTTACCGTACCACATACCTATTCCTTTTCGGACTCTAGAACGTTCTGGAAAGTGTCCCTTATGTACTCCTTCGGTGTTACACTGTCAATTATATTGGTTTCAACATTTATGGGAGTACCTGAGATATAATGTTTGATTCTTTGACCGTTTACCACCTTCGGATTTGTGCCTTCGTCATTCTTGATTTTTATGGCACCGGAACGATAGACCTCCTCGATAATGTAAGGACCTTCCCATTTAGAGAGAAGTTTTGCTGCAGAAAATCTTAAACGAGAGTTGTATAGCAAAACATGATCACCTACGTTAAACTCACGCTTTTTGTCAGATTACGGGTTCCGGCAAAACCCTTGAGGTTCGAACTCTTGGGTGTGAACGAAGATCTCTCTCCCCTAGCTCGCACTCTTGCAATGATCTCAAGGCCTAGCTCGCTGAACCCAAGGAACAGAAGACACGCAAGAGTTTACACTAGTTCGGGCCACCGATGTGGTGTAATACCCTACTCCAGTGTGGTGTGGTGGATTGCCTTGCAGGCTGGGGATGAACAAGTACAAGGGAAGAACAACCACCTGAGAAGAGGTGTTCTTGAGCTCGGTGAGCTGGTGCGTGTGAGGAAGGAATGGATCTGATCCAAGATCAGTTGCCTCCTATGGTGGTGGCTAGTCCTATTTATAGAGGCCCTGGTCCTCTTCCGAAATGTTTTGGCGGGAAGGGATCCCACAACGGCCAATTTGAAGAGGGACAGCTAGTACAAGCTATCCTAACAAAAGGTGGTCTTGGTCTTGTTGCACCGATATGGAAACCTTTGCCTGATGCCTCGGGACTCCTCGCCTGCACCTTCCCCTTTAGCACCAAAAAGGCAACCGGTACTCTGCGCCCGCTGGCGCCCGCCTGGCCTTGGTCATCATGGCTCACGTCACGGAAACCTCGCGAGGTGCCCCTCGCCTTGGTCTCTCCGCTCCTCGCGAGCCAGTCTAGTTAGGCCGCCCCTGAGGAGGTCTTGTGTCATCCGCCTCGCGAGGCTTGGCCCCTCGCGAGGGTCTTGAGTGTTTGCTGGTGAAGATGGGCGATACCAGGCCGTTAGTGGAGCCACGCCGTGGGCCGCACGCAGGAAAGTCTGGGGACCCCCGTTCCCAGAACGCTGGTAGTAGCCCCCGGGCCCAAGGCGCGCTCGGACTTGGCTTCGAGGTGAAGCCAAGGGGCAAGTGCGGAACGCCGCGGGCCCCAACTGCCTTCGGCCTTGATCGACGCGTGGCGATTGACGGGGCGTGGGCGTCTCCGCTTCCCCACTCTGCCTTGATATCCACCTGGCTAGGCGGCCACCGCGACCTACACAGTTCATCCTCCATCGCTGGCGACGCACTCCCCCAACTCTTCCTCTTTCCCGAAACAACAGCCTCCTTTTCCAATCTGACCTGGACTGCATCCTCTCTATCGCCATGGCGCTGAGCCGAACGAAGAAAGGGAAGAAGAAGCCCTAATCCTCAGCCGAACCATCTCCGGCCTTCGAGCCAGCCATTGAGCGGTCGGTGATGCTCCACCAGGAAGCAATGGACAAGGTCCGACCAGCGCTCGCTGCGATTTCAACGAGTGGGGGAAGACGGTGGCCTGGCCTGAATCCCGTGCTTCTGTTGACAGGACAGCCACCGAGGTCCATATCCATCTTCATGCCTTATGGGCCTGCCTGATTCCCCTTTCTCCGCCTTCTTCAACGCTGTGCTTTCTCATTACCAGATCCATATGCTGCACCTAGATCCCAATCCATCATCCTCCTTGTTGTCTTCACTTTTGTCTGCGAGACCATGGTGGGCATTGGTCCTTCTGTGGCCCTGCTTCGCCATTTCTTCTCGTTGCATCTGACTGACCCCCGGCAGCGCTTGAGATGCTTGAGCTTCTAGGCTATGGCTGCGATGGCCGGTCAGGGATTGACTTCGAGCTCTCGCCGTCTGTGAGCGGGTTCCGGAAGCGGTGGGTGTTCGTGGACGTCGGCGTGCTCCCTGCTCTCGCTTCCGTCGGCGCTCGCTGTTCCCAGCTCCGGCTGGGGCCACGAGAGGCTTGCCGACCCACGTCTTGCCCATGTCTAGCGCCGGTTGAAGAGGCTGAAGGATCTCGGCATGTCTGCGCCCATGGTGGTGAAGGAGTTCATCCGACGCCGCGTCGTTCCGCTCCAGCTCCATTCTCGACCAATGTGGACCTTGTCCAGCAGCAAGGACTGCATGAGGCTTCACGAGTCTAGGCTTCCTCTTGAGGCGCAACAAACTGTGCTTGAGCTCCTGACGGGTGACCCGTCGCCAGCCAATATGCCCGAGGAGGGCTGCCTTCTGTACTTCTGCTCGAACAAGGTAGAATTCACGAGGCAAATGCCACCTTTCAACGAATGGGGGTTACGACCGGTCGGCCTTGAAGGACCTCGCGAGAGTCCTGTCTTCGTGATCCCCTTGCCTGCCGCCAGTGCGGAGCTCACCCCAGAAGTGGGCGCAGGGGGCGAGCGCTGTCGAATCCTGGCCATGGTTTCTCATGGCCCCTTCTGCCAAGGCGAGGAAATCCCCCGAGAAGCAAACTCCTCCTGCCTCGAGTCCTCCATTGACCCTGAGCGCCTCACGCCAGCCCAACGTGCTCGGCGCGAGGTCGGCGGGAGAGATGGGCGTGCCGGCCTGGCATCTTGATCCCGCATTCTTGCCGTCCTTCCTTCATGGTCCGCCCTGGGATGCGGAAAGTGTGCCAAGGGCTCCTCCCCTGGTTATTGACTGTGGCTGGGTAACCTCGGTCCTGGCCTCTTCTCTGAGCAAGGAGCCTCCGCCCCTCCGGGCCTCTGCCAAGGCCCAAAGGGGGACTGGGAAGGCGCCGGCCTCCAGCCCTCTGCTGGGAGGACGCGAGACACTTCGGACTCCTTCGACAACCTCTAGCGCGGAGGACGGATCCGGTCGCGCATTTGAGCTTGCGCGCAAGCGGGGTGCCGTCCGTCACGAGCTCTTCTGGAAGGCGATGGGTGTGCTGAGCCGGCTTGGGGAAGAGCTCGTGGATGTTGACGCTCGCCTTGAAACCAAGGGCCTCCGGCTGGTGAACGAATGGCATCAACTGAAGGTGGCCATCAACCTCGGGCGCCTCCAGCGTGAACATGCCAACGTGAAGGCCAAGGCATCCCTCACAACCTCGCGCGAGGCCAGCGCCCGAGCCTTGGAGGCGGACCACCGCCGCGAGGTCACCGAGAAGCACAGGCAAGAGCTCCAGGCCCTGAATGCCTCCCTGGAGCAGCCAATCGAGGCGCGCAGAGCTGCCTTGGCGTCGATGAAGGGGGCGCCATCCGACGGAGGAGATCTTGAGGTGCGAGAAAGCACTGATGATGGAGGCCACGGAGCGCAGCCTCGAGCTTGAGCGGTTTGAGACGAGGGACCGTCAGGTTACCCAAGCAGAAGATACTGCCAGCGCGTGCGAGGCCAGGACCCAGGAGGAAGTTGACCGCAGGGTGGCCGAGGCTCGCGCTGATCTTGCCAATAGGTACAACCTGAAGCTAAAGTTCGTGGAAGCCGAAGCTGAGGGCAGGACCGCCGCCCTCAGGTCGAGGTTGGCTGAGGAGGAGCAGCGCGTGAAGGCCGCGGCAGCTGCCTTGATCTCTGTGCGGGCCGAGTTGGCCTCCGCCCGTGCTGAACTGCTCCCACTTCAGCAGCGGGTTACCGCTGCTGAGTCCCTCGTGCAGCAGAGTAGGTAGGAGGTGATCCGTCGACAGAGGTTGCAGCACGAGCACACCCCCATGCTCCGGGACCTCAGGACGAGGGCCAACCAGGCACTTGGCGCCCTTTGTGATGAACACGCCCCTCATCCCCACGCACAAGACTATGCCAGCCACCTCCGCTTCTTTACTGATGTCCTGACGCGCCTGGAGAACCGGCTGAGAGGGCTCGCGAGCTTGTCGAGGAGAAGAGCCGAGGCCTCCTCGCGCGCGTGTTTTCCTGCATTTTCAGCCATCTCCGGAACATCAATCCTAACTTTGACTTTGACGCTGCCATCGCCCCGGTGCCCGAGGTCATCCGGGACAACTAGCACGCTGGGTGGACGACAATGTGGATGCTCTGGTCAGGGCCTTTGCTTCTGATGATGACGCGGTGGTGGTCGTGGCGGATGAGGGTGGCGCGGTTGATGACGGTGAAGATAGCGCCAGCGACAACGCCAGTAGCATGTCTGGGAGTGATTCGGAAGATGCGGCGAGCGACATGTCCGACTGAGCCCGCGCTCCTTTCTTTTGAACCTGCATGCAAAAGCTTGGGCATGGCCCCTGACGATGTAAGAGCATTTTGGGGAGGGGGAGCCCCTCATGTAAACGGACTACCATTTTACCTCTTAGGCTAGGCTTGAAACATGCATTTGTAAGTTCACGAGCCCCTTGTGGGCTTGCTGCCGTAACTTAATTTAGTCCAGGTGGGGTTCAACTGACTTGGCAGCTGCAGATGTGCATTTATCCCGAGGGGAGTCCTTTGCGGGCTCGCGAGGTTTTGGTCTCCTGAGGGGTCTGCTAGTCCGCCCGAGAGGGCCTCGCGAGAAGCGAGCGTTAGTCATGGCGAGGTGCTCGAAAGGGGGGAGGTAGTAGACGCAAATCTCAAAATAAGGCACGAATCTAGAAACTCACGAAATCAACAATAACGAAAAAGTCACCACCCGCGATTGCTAATGAAAATACGACTTCAAATTCAAAATCAAAGGCTGCAAATTTAGGCTAGAGAAAAGAGGATGAAAGCAAATGGCCGCGTCCGGCACCTAGCTAGTCTTCTTGTCTTCCCACCAGCGCGGAGCTAAGTGCTTTCACTAGCTGTGAGCATAGTCATTGGGGGACCGTGTCAATGGCCAGCGCGGAGCATGGTGCTTCCACTAGGACGTGGGCGGGAACCCCCGAGGCCCGAGGGCGGCACTCCGGAGACTCTGGGGGCGTGTACAGCCCCACTCATTATTACGTGAGAGTGTCATGAGCGGAGACTGAAGGAAATATGCCCTACAGGCAATAATAAAGTATTATTTATTTCCTTATATCATGATAAATGTTTATTATTCATGCTAGAATTGTATTAACCGGAAACATAATACATGTGTGAATACATAGACAAACAGAGTGTCACTAGTATGCCTCTACTTGACTAGCTCGTTAATCAAAGATGGTTATGTTTCCTAGCCATAGACATGAGTTGTCATTTGATTAACGGGATCACCTCATTAGGAGAATGACGTGATTGACTTGACCCATTCCGTTAGCTTAGCACTCGATTGTTTAGTATGTTGCTATTGCTTTCTTCATGACTTATACATGTTCCTATGACTATGAGATTATGCAACTCCCGTTTACCGGAGGAACACTTTGTGTGCTACCAAACGTCACAACGTAACTGGGTGATTATAAAGGTGCTCTACAGGTGTCTCCAAAGGTACTTGTTGGGTTGGCGTATTTCGAGATTAGGATTTGTCACTCCGATTTTCGGAGAGGTATCTCTGGGCCCACTCGGTAATGCACATCACTATAAGCCTTGCAAGCATTGTGACTAATGAGTTAGTTGCGGGATGATGTATTACGGAACGAGTAAAGAGACTTGCCGGTAACGAGATTGAAATAGGTATTGAGATACCGACGATCGAATCTCGGGCAAGTAATATACCGATGACAACGGGAACAACGTATGTTGTTATGCGGTCTGACCGATAAAGATCTTCGTAGAATATGTGGGAACCAATATGAGCATCCAGGTTCCGCTATTGGTTATTGACCGGAGAGGTGTCTCGGTCATGTCTACATAGTTCTCGAACCCGTAGGGTCCGCACGCTTAACGTTACGATGACAGTTTTATTATGGATTTATGTATGTTGATGTACCGAAGGAGTACGGAGTCCCGGATGAGATCGGAGACATGACGAGGAGTCTCGAAATGGCCGAGACGTAAAGATCGATATATTGGACGACTATATTCGGACTTCGGAAAGGTTCCGAGTGATTCGGGTATTTTTCGGAGTACCGGAGAGTTACGGGAATTCGTATTGGGCCTTAATGGGCCATACGGGAAAGGAGAGAAAGGCCCCAAAGGGAGGCCGCACCCCTCCCCATGGACTAGTCCGAATTGGACTATGGAGGGGGGGCGCCCCCTTCCTTCTTTCTCCTTCTCCCTTCCCTTTTCCTACTCCAACAAGGAAAGGAGGAGTCCTACTCCCGGTGGGAGTAGGACTCCCCCCTTGGCGCGCCTCTCCCCTTGGCCGGCCGCCTCCCCCTTGCTCCTTTATATACGGGGGCAGGGGGGCACCCCATGGACACACAATTGATATACGATATTTTAGCTGTGTGCGGTGCCCCCCTCCACCATATTACACCTCGATAATATCGTAGCGGAGCTTAGGCGAAGCCCTGCGTCGGTAGAACATCATCATCGTCACCACGCTGTCATGCTGACGAAACTCTCCCTCAACACTCAGCTGGATCGAAGTTCGAGGGACGTCATCGAGCTGAACGTGTGCTGAACTCGGAGGTGCCGTGCGTTCGGTACTTGATCGGTCGGATCGTGAAGACGTACGACTACATCAACCGCGTTGTGATAACGCTTCCGCTTTCGGTCTACGAGGGTACGTGGACAACACTCTCCCCTCTCGTTGCTATGCATCACCATGATCTTGCGTGTGCGTAGGAAATTTTTTGAAATTACTACGTTCCCCAACAGTGGCATCCGAGCCAGGTTTTATGCGTTGATGCTATGCACGAGTAGAACAGAAGTGAGTTGTGGGCGATATAAGTCATACTGCTTACCAGCATGTCATACTTTGGTTCAGCGGTATTGTGAGATGAAGCGGCCCGGACCGACATTACGCGTACGCTTACGCGAGACTGGTTTCACCGTTGCGAGCACTCGTTGCTTAAAGGTGACTGGCGGGTGTCTGTCTCTCTCACTTTAGTTGAACCGAGTGTGGCTACGCCCGGTCCTTGCGAAGGTTAAAACAGCACCAACTTGACAAACTATCGTTGTGGTTTTGATGCGTAGGTAAGAACGGTTCTTGCTAAGCCCGTAGCAGCCACGTAAAACTTGCAACAACAAAGTAGAGGACGTCTAACTTGTTTTTGCAGGGCATGTTGTGATGTGATATGGTCAAGACATGATGCTATATTTTATTGTATGAGATGATCATGTTTTGTAACCGAGTTATCGGCAACTGGCAGGAGCCATATGGTTGTCGCTTTATTGTATGCAATGCAATCGCTATGTAATTGTTTTATTTTACCACTAAGCGGTAGCGATAGTCGTAAAACCAATAGTTGGCGAGACGGCAACGATACTACGATGGAGATCAAGGTGTCGCGCCGGTGACGATGGTGATCATGACGGTGCTTCGGAGATGGAGATCACAAGAACAAGATGATGATGGCCATATCATATCACTTATATTGATTGCATGTGATGTTAATCTTTTATGCATCTTATCTTGCTTTGATTGACGGTAGCATTATAAGATGATCTCTCACTAAAATTTCAAGATAAAAGTGTTCTCCCTGAGTATGCACCATTGCAAAAGTTCTTCGTGCTGAGACACCACGTGATGATCGGGTGTGATAGGCTCTATGTTCAAATACAACGGGTGCAAAACAGTTGCACACGCGGAATACTAAGGTTAAACTTGACGAGCCTAGCATATGCAGATATGGCCTCGGAACACGGAGACCGAAAGGTCGAGCGTGAATCATATAGTAGATATGATCAACATAGTGATGTTCACCGTTGAAACTACTCCGTCTCACGTGATGATCGGACACGGTTTAGTTGATTTGGATCACGTGATCACTTAGAGGATTAGAGGGATGTCTATCTAAGTGGGAGTTCTTAAGTAATATGATTAATTGAACTTAAATTTATCATGAACTTAGTCCTGGTAGTATTTTGCAAATTATGTTGTAGATCAATAGCTTGCGTTGTTGCTTTCATATGTTTATTTTTATATGTTCCTAGAGAAAAATTATGTTGAAAGATGTTAGTAGCAAAGATGCGGATTGGATCCGTGATCTGAGGATTATCCTCATTGCTGCACAGAAGAATTATGTCCTTGATGCACCGCTAGGTGACAGACCTATTGCAGGAGCAGATGCAGACGTTATGAACGTTTGGCTAGCTCAATATGATGACTACTTGATAGTTTAGTGCACCGTGCTTAACGGCTTAGAATCGGGACTTCAAAGACGTTTTGAACGTCATGGACCATATGAGATGTTCCAGGAGTTGAAGTTAATATTTCAAGCAAATACCCGAGTTGAGAGATATGAAGGCTCCAACAAGTTCTATAGCTAAAAGATGGAGGAGAATAGCTCAAGCAATGAGCATGTGCTCAGATTGTCTGGGTACTACAATCGCTTGAATCAAGTGGGAGTTAATCTTCCAGATAAAATAGTGATTGACAGAATTCTCTAGTCACCATCACCAAGTTAGTAGAACTTCGTGATGAACTATAGTATGCAAGGGATGAAGAAAGTAATTCCCGAGCTCTTCGTGATGCTGAAATCGACGAAGGTAGAAATCAAGAAAAACATCAAGTGTTGATGGTTGACGAGACCACTAGTTTCAAGAAAAGGGCAAAGGGAAGAAGGGGAACTTCAAGAAGAACGGCAAGCAAGTTGCTGCTCAAGTGAAGAAGCCTAAGTCTGGTCCTAAGCCTGACACTAAGTGCTTCTACTGCAAAGGGACTGGTCACTGGAAGCGGAACTACCCCAACTATTTGGTGGATAAGAAGGATGGCAAAGTGAACAAAGGTATATTGGATATACATGTTATTGATGTGTACTTTACTAGTGTTTATAGCAACCCCTCGGTATTTGATACTGGTTCAGTTGCTAAAGTAGTAACTCGAAACGGGAGTTGCAGAATAAACAGAGACTAGTAAAAGGTGAGGTGACGATGTGTGTTGGAAGTAGTTCCAAGATTGATATGATCATCATCACACACTCCCTATACTTTCGGGATTAGTGTTGAAACTAAATAAGTGTTATTTGGTGTTTGCGTTGAGCATGAATATGATTTGATCATGTTTGTTGCAATACAGTTATTCATTTAAATTAGAGAATAATTGTTGTTCTGTTTACATGAATAAAACCTTCTATGGTCATACATCCAATAAAATGGTTTGTTGGATCTCGATCGTAGTGATACACATATTCATAATAATGAAGCCAAAAGATGCAAAGTTAATAATGATAGTGCAACTTATTTGTGGCACTCCCGTTTAGGTAATATTGGTGTAAAGCGCATGAAGAAACTCCATACTGATGGGATTTTGGAATCACTTGATTATGAATCACTTGATGCTTGCGAACCGTGCCTCATGGGCAAGATGACTAAAACGTCGTTCTCCAGAACTATGGAGGGAGCAACAGATTTGTTGGAAATCATACATACAGATGTATGTGGTCCGATGAATATTGAGGCTCGTAGCGGGTATCATTATTTTCTGACCTTCACAGATGATTTGAGCAGATATGGGTATATCTACTTAATAAAACAGAAGTCTGAAACATTTGAAAAGTTCATATAATTTCAGAGTGAAGCGGAAAATCATCGTAACAAGAAAATAAAGTTTCTACGATCTGATCGTGGAGAAGAGTATTTGAGTTACGAGTTTGGCCTTCAGTTAAAACAATGTGAAATAGTTTCACTACTCACGCCACCTGGAACACCACGGTGTAATGGTGTGTCCGAACATCGTAACCGTACTTTATTAGATATGGTGCGATATATGATGTCTCTTACCGATCTACCACTATCGTTTTGGGGTTATGCATTAGAGACAGCTGCATTCACGTTAAATAGGGTACCATCTAAATCCGTTGAGACGACATCTTATGAACTGTGGTTTGGCAAGAAACCAAAGTTGTCGTTTCTTAAAGTTTGAGGTTGCGATGCTTATGTGAAAAAGTTTCAACCTGATAAGCTCAAACCCAAATCGGAGAAGTGCGTCTTCATAGGATACCCAAAAGAAAATGTTGGGTACACCTTCTATCACAGATCCGAAGGCAAGATATTCGTTGCTGAGAATGGATCCTTTCTAGAAAAGGAGTTTCTCTCGAAAGAAGTGAGTGGGAGGAAAGTAGAACTTGATGAGGTAACTGTACCTGCTCCCTTATTGGAAAGTAGTTCATCACAAAAATCTGTTCCTGTGACTACTACACCAATTAGTGAGGAAGCTAATGATAATGATCATGTAACTTCAAATCAAGTTACTACCGAACCTCGTAGGTAAACCAGAGTGAGATCCGCACCAGAGTGGTACGGTAATCCTGTTCTGGAGGTCATGTTACTTGACCATGACGAACCTACGAACTATGAAGAAGCGATGGTGAGCCAGATTCCGCAAAATGGCTTGAGGCCATGAAATCTGAGATGAGATCCATGTATGAGAACAAAGTATGGACTTTGATTGACTTGCCCAATGATCGGCGAGCCATTGAGATTAAATGGATCTTCAAGAGGAGGACGGACGTTGATAGTAGTATTACTATCTACAAATCTAGAATTGTCACAAAAGGTTTTTGACAAGTTTAAGGTGTTGACTACGATGAGAGTTTCTCACTCGTATCTATGCTTAAGTCTGTCCGAATCATGTTAGCAATTGCCGCATTTTATGAAATCTGGCAAATGGATAAACAAAACTGCATTCCTTAATGGATTTATTAAAGAAGAGTTTTATATGATGCAACCAGAAGGTTTTGTCAATCCTAAAGGTGCTAACAAAATATGCAAGCTCCAGCGATCCATCTATGGACTGGTGCAAGCATCTCGGAGTTGGAATATACACTTTGATAAGTTGATCAAAGGATATAGTGTTATACAGACTTGCGGTGAAGCCTGTATTTACAAGAAAGTGAGTGGGAGCACTACAACATTTTTGATAAGTATATGTGTATGACATATTGTTGATCGGAAATAATGTAGAATTATTCTGCAAAGCATAGAGGAGTGTTTGAAAGGAGTTTTTCAAAGAAAGACCTCGGTGAAGCTGCTTACATATTGAGCATCAAGATCTATAGAGATAGATCAAGACGCTTGATAAGTTTTTTCAATGAGTACATACCTTAACAAGATTTTGAAGTAGTTCAAAATAGAACAGTCAAAGAAAGAGTTCTTGCCTGTGTTACAAGGTGTGAAATTGAGTAAGACTCAAAGCCC
This sequence comes from Aegilops tauschii subsp. strangulata, assembly GCF_002575655.3. Taxonomy (NCBI): domain Eukaryota; kingdom Viridiplantae; phylum Streptophyta; class Magnoliopsida; order Poales; family Poaceae; genus Aegilops; species Aegilops tauschii. The sequence continues at coordinate 340,984,356 of NC_053040.3, read as the reverse complement.
GACCACGGCAGAAGATAGAAAGAGAATGAAAGTCATTCCCTATGCCTTGGCCATAGGTTCTATAAAGTATGCCATGCTGTGTACTAGATCTATTGTATACCCTACACTGATTTTGGCAAGGGAGTACAATAGTGATCTAGGAGTAGATCACTGGACAGCGGTCAAAATTATCCTTAGTGGAATAAGGATATGTTTCTCGATTATGGAAGTGACAAAAGGTTCGTCATAAAGGGTTACGTCAATGCAAGTTTTGACACTAATCTAGATGACTCTAAGTCTCGGTCTAGATACATATTGAAAGTGGGAGCAATTAGCTAAAGAGTAGCTCCGTGCAGAGCATTGTAGACATAGAAATTTGCAAAATACTTACAGATCTAAATGTGACAGACCCGTTGACTAAAATTATCTCACAATCAAAACATGATCACACCTTAGTACTCTTTGGGTGTTAATCACATAGCGATGTGAACTAGATTATTGACTCTAGTAAACCCTTTGGGTGGTGGTCACATGAAAATGTGAACTATGGGTGTTAATCACATGGTGATGTTAAATCACATGGCGATGTGAACTAGATTATTGACTCTAGTGCAAGTGGGAGACTGAAGGAAATATGCCCTACAGGCAATAATAAAGTATTATTTATTTCCTTATATCATGATAAATGTTTATTATTCATGCTAGAATTGTATTAACCGGAAACATAATACATGTGTGAATACATAGACAAACAGAGTGTCACTAGTATGCCTCTACTTGACTAGCTCGTTAATCAAAGATGGTTATGTTTCCTAGCCATAGACATGAGTTGTCATTTGATTAACGGGATCACCTCATTAGGAGAATGACGTGATTGACTTGACCCATTCCGTTAGCTTAGCACTCGATTGTTTAGTATGTTGCTATTGCTTTCTTCATGACTTATACATGTTCCTATGACTATGAGATTATGCAACTCCCGTTTACCGGAGGAACACTTTGTGTGCTACCAAACGTCACAACGTAACTGGGTGATTATAAAGGTGCTCTACAGGTGTCTCCAAAGGTACTTGTTGGGTTGGCGTATTTCGAGATTAGGATTTGTCACTCCGATTTTCGGAGAGGTATCTCTGGGCCCACTCGGTAATGCACATCACTATAAGCCTTGCAAGCATTGTGACTAATGAGTTAGTTGCGGGATGATGTATTACGGAACGAGTAAAGAGACTTGCCGGTAACGAGATTGAACTAGGTATTGAGATACCGACGATCGAATCTCGGGCAAGTAATATACCGATGACAACGGGAACAACGTATGTTGTTATGCGGTCTGACCGATAAAGATCTTCGTAGAATATGTGGGAACCAATATGAGCATCCAGGTTCCGCTATTGGTTATTGACCGGAGAGGTGTCTCGATCATGTCTACATAGTTCTCGAACCCGTAGGGTCCGCACGCTTAACGTTACGATGACAGTTTTATTATGAGTTTATGTATGTTGATGTACCGAAGGAGTTCGGAGTCCCAGATGAGAACGGGGACATGACGAGGAGTCTCGAAATGGCCGAGACGTAAAGATCGATATATTGGACGACTATATTCGGACTTCGGAAAGGTTCCGAGTGATTCGGGTATTTTTCGGAGTACCGGAGAGTTACGGGAATTCGTATTGGGCCTTAATGGGCCATACGGGAAAGGAGAGAAAGGCCCCAAAGGGAGGCCGCACCCCTCCCCATGGACTAGTCCGAATTGGACTATGGAGGGGGGGCGCCCCCTTCCTTCTTTCTCCTTCTCCCTTCCCTTTTCCTACTCCAACAAGGAAAGGAGGAGTCCTACTCCCGGTGGGAGTAGGACTCCCCCCTTGGCGCGCCTCTCCCCTTGGCCGGCCGCCTCCCCCTTGCTCCTTTATATACGGGGGCAGGGGGGCACCCCATGGACACACAATTGATATACGATATTTTAGCTGTGTGCGGTGCCCCCTCCACCATATTACACCTCGATAATATCGTAGCGGAGCTTAGGCGAAGCCCTGCGTCGGTAGAACATCATCATCGTCACCACGCCGTCATGCTGACGAAACTCTCCCTCAACACTCAGCTGGATCGAAGTTCGAGGGACGTCATCGAGCTGAACGTGTGCTGAACTCGGAGGTGCCGTGCGTTCGGTACTTGATCGGTCGGATCGTGAAGACGTACGACTACATCAACCGCGTTGTGATAACGCTTCCGCTTTCGGTCTACGAGGGTACGTGGACAACACTCTCCCCTCTCGTTGCTATGCATCACCATGATCTTGCGTGTGCGTAGGAATTTTTTTGAAATTACTACGTTCCCCAACAGTGGCATCCGAGCCAGGTTTTATGCGTTGATGCTATGCACGAGTAGAACAGAAGTGAGTTGTGGGCGATATAAGTCATACTGCTTACCAGCATGTCATACTTTGGTTCAGCGGTATTGTGAGATGAAGCGGCCCGGACCGACATTACGCGTACGCTTACGCGAGACTGGTTTCACCGTTGCGAGCACTCGTTGCTTAAAGGTGACTGGCGGGTGTCTGTCTCTCTCACTTTAGTTGAACCGAGTGTGGCTACGCCCGGTCCTTGCGAAAGTTAAAACAGCACCAACTTGACAAACTATCGTTGTGGTTTTGATGCGTAGGTAAGAACGGTTCTTGCTAAGCCCGTAGCAGCCACGTAAAACTTGCAACAACAAAGTAGAGGACGTCTAACTTGTTTTTGCAGGGCATGTTGTGATGTGATATGGTCAAGACATGATGCTATATTTTATTGTATGAGATGATCATGTTTTGTAACCGAGTTATCGGCAACTGGCAGGAGCCATATGGTTGTCGCTTTATTGTATGCAATGCAATCGCCATGTAATTGTTTTACTTTACCACTAAGCGGTAGCGATAGTCGTAAAACCAATAGTTGGCGAGACGGCAACGATACTACGATGGAGATCAAGGTGTCGCGCCGGTGACGATGGTGATCATGGCGGTGCTTCGGAGATGGAGATCACAAGCACAAGATGATGATGGCCATATCATATCACTTATATTGATTGCATGTGATGTTAATCTTTTATGCATCTTATCTTGCTTTGATTGACGGTAGCATTATAAGATGATCTCTCACTAAAATTTCAAGATAAAAGTGTTCTCCCTGAGTATGCACCATTGCAAAAGTTCTTCGTGCTGAGACACCACGTGATGATCGGGTGTGATAGGCTCTACGTTCAAATACAACGGGTGCAAAACAGTTGCACACGCGGAATACTCATGTTAAACTTGACGAGCCTAGCATATGCAGATATGGCCTCGGAACACGGAGACCGAAAGGTCGAGCGTGAATCATATAGTAGATATGATCAACATAGTGATGTTCACCGTTGAAACTACTCCGTCTCACGTGATGATCGGACACGGTTTAGTTGATTTGGATCACGTGATCACTTAGAGGATTAGAGGGATGTCTATCTAAGTGGGAGTTCTTAAGTAATATGATTAATTGAACTTAAATTTATCATGAACTTAGTCCTGGTAGTATTTTGCAAATTATGTTGTAGATCAATAGCTTGCGTTGTTGCTTTCATATGTTTATTTTTATATGTTCCTATAGAAAAATTATGTTGAAAGATGTTAGTAGCAAAGATGCGGATTGGATCCGTGATCTGAGGATTATCCTCATTGCTACACAGAAGAATTATGTCCTTGATGCACCGCTAGGTGACAGACCTATTGCAGGAGCAGATGCAGACGTTATGAACGTTTGGCTAGCTCAATATGATGACTACTTGATAGTTTAGTGCACCATGCTTAACGGCTTAGAATCGGGACTTCAAAGACGTTTTGAACGTCATGGACCATATGAGATGTTCCAGGAGTTGAAGTTAATATTTCAAGCAAATATCCGAGTTGAGAGAGATGAAGGCTCCAACAAGTTCTATAGCTAAAAGATGGAGGAGAATAGCTCAAGCAGTGAGCATGTGCTCAGATTGTCTGGGTACTACAATCGCTTGAATCAAGTGGGAGTTAATCTTCCAGATAAAATAGTGATTGACAGAATTCTCTAGTCACCATCACCAAGTAAAGAGACTTGCCGGTAACGAGATTGAACTAGGTATTGAGATACCGACGATCGAATCTCGGGCAAGTAACATACCGATGACAAAGGGAACAACGTATGTTGTTATGCGGTCTGACCGATAAAGATCTTCGTAGAATATGTGGGAACCAATATGAGCATCCAGGTTCCGCAATTGGTTATTGGCCGGAGAGGTGTCTCGGTCATGTCTACATAGTTCTCGAACCCGTAGGGTCCGCACGCTTAACGTTACGATGACAGTTTTATTATGAGTTTATGTATGTTGATGTACCGAAGGAGTTCGGAGTCCCGGATGAGATCGGCGACATGACGAGGAGTCTCGAAATGGCCGAGACGTAAAGATCGATATATTGGACGACTATATTCGGACTTCAGAAAGGTTCCGAGTGATTCGGGTATTTTTCGGAGTACCGGAGAGTTACGGGAATTCGTATTGGGCCTTAATGGGCCATACGGGAAAGGAGAGAAAGGCCCCAAAGGGAGGCCGCACCCCTCCCCATGGACTAGTCCGAATTGGACTAGGGAGGGGGGGTGCCCCCTTCCTTCTTTCTCCTTCTCCCTTCCCTTTTCCTACTCCAACAAGGAAAGGAGGAGTCCTACTCCCGGTGGGAGTAGGACTCCCCCCTTGGCGCGCCTCTCCCCTTGGTCGGCCGCCTCCCCCTTGCTCTTTTATATACGGGGGCAGGGGGGCACCCCATGGACACACAATTGATATACGATATTTTAGCCGTGTGCGGTGCCCCCTCTCCACCATATTACACCTCGATAATATCGTAGCGGAGTTTAGGCGAAGCCCTGCGTTGGTAGAACATCATCATCGTCACCACGCCGTCGTGCTGACGAAACTCTCCCTCAACACTCGGCTGGATCGGAGTTCGGGGGACGTCATCGAGCTGAACGTGTGCTGAACTCGGAGGTGTCGTGCGTTCGGTACTTGATCGGTCGGATCGTGAAGACGTACGACTACATCAACCGCGTTGTGATAACGCTTCCGCTTTCGGTCTACGAGGGTACGTGGACAACAGTCTCCCCTCCCGTTGCTATGCATCACCATGATCTTGCGTGTGTGTAGGAAATTTTTTGAAATTACTACGTTCCCCAACAGAGACCTTCACAGGCATGAGCCTTGCTTCATATCGCCAGACGAGGGCCCCGCCCTGCGGCACCCTCGACCGCCGTTGGGGCATTTGGAAACCTGGACGATACCAAGGGGCAGAGAGGATGCTGGCGGCGCCCTCAGCGACCATGGGACCTCTGCCGGTGGGGAAGGCTCGCCGGCGCTTCCCCCGCTGAGGGCCTACCTCCGTGCCACGCCTGGCTCCGTGCGGCATGGGGGAGGGCCTGACTCCGGGCCTCTCCTGCGCAGCCCCCAGAGCACCACTCCTACCGTTGGCTGGGCCACTGTCCTGTGATCTTCGACTGCTACCGTGACCGGGGTCTCCTACAGTTCAGGGTTAGCGTAAGTTTGATCTTGCGATACTAGCTGTACCCCACCGTCGTCGTCGCTGAAGGGGTCGGCGAAGTCTCCAGACGGCCCGTGAAAGGCCCGCGCCTCGGGCTGTCGGATTTCGGGTTCCGGCAAAACCCTTGAGGTTCGAACACTGGGGTGCGCACGAAGATCTCTCCTCTCCCACGCTCTCGCACTCCACGATTTCACGGACTATCTCGCCGAACCCAAAGAACACGAGGACACAAGATTTATACTAGTTCGGGCCACCGTTGTGGTGTAATATCCTACTCCAGTGTGGTGGTGGTGGATTGCCTCTTGGGCTGAGGATGAACAGTACAAGGGAAGAACAGCCTCCTGAGGAGAGGTGTTCTTGTGCTAGGTGAGCTGGTGTGTGGGTGAGGATTCGATGCCTCCTACTATGGTGACTAGCCCTATTTATAGAGGCCCTGGTCTTCTTCCCAAATATTAAGCGGGAAGGGATGCCACAACAGCCGAGTTTGAAGGGGGACAGCTAGTACAAGCTATCCTGACAAAAGTAGTCTTCGCCTGCCAAAGGCTCTGGTGGTGACGCCGTCTTGGGCTCCATGGTGACCTCCGTCCTGCCGTCCTGCTGGTCTCGGTCTCGTTGCACCGATATGGAAACCTTTGCCTGATGCCTCGGTACTCCTCGTCTACGCTTGCCTCTTTAGCACTGTCGGATGTGGGGTTCCGGCAAACCCTTAAGGTTCGAACACTGGGGTGTGCGCGAAGTCTTTCCCTCCTACCGATCTACGCCCTAACTCGCTAAGATCTCGCGGACGAACCCGACGAACTTGCAACAAAGAAAGACACGAGATTTATACTGGTTCGGGCCACCGTTGTGGTGTAATACCCTACTCCAGTGTGGTGGTGGTGGATTGCCTCTTGGGCTGTTGATGAACAGTACAGGGGGAAGAACAGCCTCCTGAGGTTGAGGTGTTCTTGTGCTTGCGAACTTGTGCGTGTCTCTGGTTCCGGTTGAGATGCCCCTACTGTGGTGGCTAGTTCTAATTATATAGGCCCTGGTCCTCTTCCCAAATATTGAGCGGGAAGGGAGCCAACAAAGGCGGGCGAATTTGAAGGGGGACAGCTAGTACAAGCTATCCTGACAAAAGTGGTCTTCGCCTGCGAAAAGCTCTGGTGGTGATGACGTCTTGGGCTCCACGGTGACCTCCGTCTTGCCGTCTTCCTGGTCTTGGTCTCGTTGCACCGATACGGCAACCTTTTCCTGATGCCTCGGTACTCCTCGCCTGCGCTTGCTCCCTTAGCACCAAAGTGGAAACAAGGACGCTGCGCGCGCTGGCGCCCGCCTGGTGTCGATCGTCATGGCTCATGTCACGAGAGACTCATGAGGTTTGCCCCGCCTTGATATCTCCACTCCTCGTGAGCCTGCCTGACTAGGCCACTCCTGAGGAGGTCTTGCGTCGTCCGCCTCGCGAGCCTTGGCCCCTCGCGAAGGTCTTGGATGGCTTGTTGATGAAGATGGGCCGTATGGCTAGCTGGCTCAGCCACGCCGTGGGCCGCAGGCAGGCAAGTCTGGGGACCCCTATTCCCAGAACACCGACAGTAGCCCTCGGGCCCGAGGTGCGCTCGGGCTTGGCTTCGCGGCGAAACCAAGAGTCAAGTACGGAGCACCGCGGGCCCCAAAAGCCTGCGGCCTCGGTTGACACGTGGCGGTTGATTGGACGTGGGCGTCTCCGCTTCCCCACGCTGCCTCGGCAACTGCTCGACCTGACAAAAGGTTGGCGCAGGCGGTACTTGCCTTCATTGCTTCTTCCTTGCCTCGCTCCAGATCCCCTTTCTTGCTCCTCGCCACCGCTACCTCCAGATCTGCTCCAATCTCATCCTGCATCCGCGATCCATGGCGCCGCGCAAGGTCAAGACTTCCTCAGCACCGGCTTGGTATGAGCCGGCCCTCGAGGCGCCCACCGTCACGGAGAAGGGCCTCGCTTCCGTGCGCCTGCTGACGGCGGGCGCGAGCAATGAGTGGGGAGAGACCGAGCTCCGGCTCGCCTTCGACGAGCCGGAGCCTGAGGGGAGCACCTTCTTCCCTTTCTTCTCGAGCGGCATCGCCGTTGGGTTGGTTCCTCCTTTCTCCGATTTCTTCTATGAGGTTCTCGACCACTACGAACTGTTGGCATTGCACCTCCATCCCAACTCCATCCTCGTCTTGTCCATCTTCGCCTACTACTGCGAGGCATACCTGGGCGTGTTGCCATCCGTGGCGCTGCTGCGCCACTTCTTCTTCCTCCGTGTTACCGAGGGGCCACTCTCCGGATGCGCCAACTTTGTTGCATCTGGCAAGGCCAACTCACTCTCGAGCACCGGGAAGAGGGCCGACAACATCCGGTCCAAATGGATCATGATGGACGCCAAGCACGCCCATCCGCGCCTGGCGTTGCCGACGGAGGCTCCCCGGCTCGGCAAGGGGTGGCCCAAGGCGGAGCTTGCCGACGAGCGGGCGTTGTCGGTGCTGGGGCAGATGACGACTGACTTGAAGCCGGGCAACGCGAGGGCGGCTAAGGTAACGGGGGCGATGCTCCTGAGGGAGTTCTTGACGCTGCGTGTTGACCCGCTCCAGGTTCGCGCACGCCCCTTGTGGGAGCTTGAAGAAGAGGGGAACAAGACCCGCCTGAGGCCAGGGGCCCTGCCTGACGATGAATTGGCCGTTGTTCTGCGCCTCATAGTTGGTGACAATGAGGAGTACCCGCCAAGCGCCTTCGTTCCCCTGTTCCAACGCAGGGACTGGGAGGAATTTGTCGCCTCCAGGCCGACCTTTGACGCGCGCGGGCTGGTGCCGCCGGCGCTCTCGGGGGCCCCTGCAGTGCCAAAACTGGTAGAGTGTCCTCTGACGAGTCCCACGGGGAGGGGGAAGAGGAGGTGGACTCGGAGAAGACTCTGGAAGAGGTGGGGGAGACTTCCCCTCTGAGCAAGGCCGAGATGCTCCGCGCCTTGCCTGACGACGCCGAGGTCGACGCCCGCCAGGAGGTGAGGGAGCAACTCCTCGTCCCAACAAAGGGCAGGTCGTCGCTGGTGCCTCGCGATGCCGCCTCCGTCCGTACGCCTCCTGGGGCTGGCTCCGGCCCTGCCGCTGCACCGCCTGCTGCCGCCGAAGCCCGCACGCCTACTCCCCAGGTCCCGACGCTTTCAGGCTTCAAGCTCCCCAAGCGGAGGGTGGAGTACTTCGCGGTAGACCGGTAGGTGTCTCGAGCTTCGCCTTATCCCTGCTGGTACTCGTTATTTCCTGACGCTCGCCCTTGATTGATGAGGCCGACGCCTTCGGCGAAGAAGAGGAAGGAGGATCCGGCGGTCGTGCCTCCCTCCGCCGAGAGAGGGGGTATCAGCGCCCGTATCTCCCCAGCCCGGTCGACTTCGCGAGGCCAGGAGGAACATCATCGTGTGGAGTCAGCCCTCGTGGCCCCGCTGGCTCCAGAAGTGCCAGCGTCTGGCGCAGCTGATGAGATCCCAGCTGCTCCGGAACCTGCAATCTCCCGCGGCCTGGTGACGGTGCCGCCTTCTTCTGCTGCTGTGCCCCTGCTTCCTGGTTCTTCTGCCTCTACTGCCGTCTTGGAGCGTGCCCTTTCGGAGATGACCCAGCTGCAGGCAAATCTCCTGAGCGTGGGCCCGTGCCTGGTGGCTGGGTGCCTGGAGCTGCCCTCTGGCTGGCTTCACTCTGATTTGGCGGTACGCGCGACGCTGAGTCAGGCCACAGCGTCCTCCGAAAAGGAGAAGCAGAATGCCGCTACTGCAGCGGCCGGCCACGAGGCGGCACTGAAGGACGCCAAGGCCACCCTCGACCGCTGCCGAGAGCTGGAGGACGAGTTGACGAGCCTGTGCAACAAGCACGCCGAGGAAGCACGCCGTCGCCAAGTGAAGGAGGAGGAGGTGAAGGCCCGTGAAGACGCCGTCAAGAACCGTGATGCTGAGCTTGTGGAGCTGGGGAAGGCGCAGGCCGCCGAACGCAACCGGTTGGAAGAGCTGGAGTGGAAGGCGGATGCAAGGGAGGCCGATCTTGACGCCAAGGAGCGAGTCCTGGTCGAAGATCGCGCGGCCTTCGCCGACCTTGAGGAGAGATCTCGCAAAGCACTGAAGACGCTCTACGAGCATGGCCTGGAGAAGTCGCTGGCTATCGATGAGGACGGCCCCGCCCGGCTGCTTCCTCTCTTGGTGAAGGCGCTTGAGGAGGTCGTTGATGGCCTCGGTCCCATGGCGGAGGCAGAAGCTCGCATCCTGTCTTCGGCTGCACTGACTCGTGTCTTCAGCCATCTGCACCTCCGCGACCCCAACGCTCGCCTTGACGAGCTACTGGAGCCTGTGGCTGAAGATCACTGCGAAGCCGCTGCCGCGGCTGTACAAGGTCAAGTGGAGGCCTTGCTGAGGAAGTTCCGCGGCTTTGTCTCCGCCCCTTTGTCTGGCGACGCCGCTGATCCTGCGGCTGGTGGTGAAGGTGAGAACAACGTTACCCACGGTGGAGCACCTTCCACAGGCGATGGCGATGTCCAGGGTTGACCTGCGGCTATTCTTCCCGTTTCGTTCCTGCAACATGTATCAGGCCTCGTGGAGGCGTTTAGACTTTTCATTTGGTATTGTGAGGACGATGTGCTTGTAATATTTGCTTCAAGATTTTGTGTTTCCCTTCCTATTTGCTTTGTGTTCTGCGTCGGCAGAGCCCGGCCCCACGCATACCTCAACCGCCATTGAGCCGACCGGAGACCAGGACGGACCAAGGAGTGATGGGCTACGTGACCAGTTAGGTTCCTGAGTCACGATGCTCAGGAGTCCCCCTTGACGCGCAAACAACATATAGGGAGAGTTCGTGAGGATAGATTAATGTTCTACGTCGGCAGAGCCCGGCCCCGCGCATACCTCAACCGCCATTGAGCCGACCGGAGACCAGGACGGACCAAGGAGGGAGGGGCTACGTGACCAGTTAAGCTCCTGAGTCGCGATGCTCAGGAGTCCCCCTTGACGTGCAAACAATTTCCATACCTGCCCTCGCCGAGGCCTCGGGAGGGGCGTGCAACGCCCAGGTCCGGGAGACCTGGTTGGGTGGCGTGCGCTTGGGCGTGACCCGAGCGCAGCCCCCGTGCCCAGCCCCCTCGCGCGACTCTCCCGAGGGGAGGCGTTGCGGTGAGGCTGGACGCTGAGCTCTGGGCTCCCTGAGGTTGGTACGACCGTGGGGCCGCCCTCAGTTGTTTATCACCAGCGCGGAGCATAGTGCTTCCGCTTGTGCACGGGCATAGCCGCTCCTCGGCAGTGTCGACGGCCAGCGCGGAGCATGGTGCTTCCACTTGGGCGTGGGATGGGGGGCCCCCTCCGGGAGGAGCCCCTGGGCGTGTACGGCCCCGCCCTGACACGTGGCTTGCACGGCAGGGCTGCAAGGTGTATCTGGGCACTCGTGAGCCAGCGCGGGACTCACGAGGCCCTACCTCAAGGCGGGTTGCCTGGTCTTGAGTCTTGGTGACTGTATGCTCCTGCAAGGCGGTTAGGTGCAAGCACTCTACGTCCTTAGGTCCCGGCCCTCGAGCGAGCTCAGCCGCCGCTGGTATGCTAGGTCGCGATGCCGTGGTCAAGGCCAGGGGGTGAGGGCTGGAGAGCCAGTAAGAGCTCCTGAGTCGCGATGCTCAGGAGCCCCCCTTTTAACGTGCAAGCGAATTGCACGGGGTGAACAGACCCACGGCGGGCGGCGATTAAGCGGGTGATAACCGTAAGCAGGTTAAGCATGGAAAAGCAAATCAGCTTGGGTAAATGCAGGAAGATACATGCCACTGGGTCCGGCCCGAGCGGCTTGGGGATGATGCAGCCCGGGGGGCGCCCCCAGCAAGGTAAGCTAAAGACATAAGCGAGAGGGATACATGCCACGGGGACGGGCCCATGTGGCCTGGGAATGATGCAGCCCGAGGGGCGCTCCCAGCTAAACGAGCTTGGAAGATGTCACCTGGTTCTGTAGACGAAGTAGAGTTGGTGCAGCTGAAGGCGCGCTTCGAAGGAATGACTCATCATGAGCCACCGGAGCCCTGAGCCTCGGGAGGCTCTGGGGGCTCGGGAGGTTCCCTGAAGACCGTCTCCATTTCCCCCAGGATGGTGTGGTACCTGGCCTCCTGAGCCGCTAGGACACGCCGCATGTTGCGCTGATAGGCCGACGCCACGCTCGGCAGGCCGAAGGGCATGCGAATGTAGCTGTGTGGCGGGCCAGCGCAGCGGCCTACACACGAGGGCCAGAAGCGCTCCTGAGATGCGGCCCTGTTGAGCCCTGGGACGTCGATGCAGACACGCAGCCCGGCATCCTCGCCAGGATGGGGAGCTGCGCCTCGTGAGCGGTCGTCGCCGCGCATGGATCTTGCGTCTTGCAGCTCCTGAGTGGTCTTGGTGATGAACTCTTGAGTGGTGGGCACTGATGTCTACTACTCAACCTTCTTCTTGTAGACGTTGTTGGGCCTCCAAGTGCAGAGGTTTGTAGGACAGTAGCAAATTTCCCTCAAGTGGATGACCTAAGGTTTATCAATCCGTGGGAGGCGTAGGTTGAAGATGGTCTCTCTCAAACAACCCTGCAACCAAATAACAAAGAGTCTCTTGTGTCCCCAACACACCCAATACAATGGTAAATTGTATAGGTGCACTAGTTCGGCGAAGAGATGGTGATACAAGTGCAATATGGATGGTAGATATAGGTTTTTGTAATCTGAAAATATAAAAACAGCAAGGTAACTAATGATAAAAGTGAGCGTAAACGGTATTGCAATGCGTTGAAACAAGGCCTAGGGTTCATACTTTCACTAGTGCAAGTTCTCTCAACAATAATAACATAACTGGATCATATAACTATCCCTCAACATGCAACAAAGGGTGTCACACCCTGATTTTCATACCACAACACTTAAGTCAATAAATCATGCTAAAATGTGGTTTGATAAAAACTTTTGAGTATTCTGGACTTTGCTTGATTTGCTTTTTGTGTGTTGTTTGCAAGTGCTCTAAAAATCAAATAAATCCTCCAACTCATATACTCCTTCTCCTTGATCCAAAAACTTTCCTCAATGATCATGCCATGTGTTTACGACATAATAGTATTTTCTTACAAAAATATTTTGGCCAAAAAGTATTTTCTAAATTAGGTTTTCCAAAAACCCCTGAATTGAGACTTGAACTACAAGTACTTAATTTAGGGCACGAAAAATATTTCAAAAAAATTATATTTGACTCCTATTAGATATAGGACTCCTAGAAACCACAAAAATATAACTTTAAAAGTTATTTCCCTATTTTATTTAAAGGCTTTTTCTTTAGGCCAGAAATGGTCTTTAATAGGTTAAAATTATTTTAAAGCTTCAAAAATATTTGAGAACAATCAGGGAAACTCAGTGGACATATATTTTCCATATAGAAGAGTTTCAACACATGGTCATGTTCAAATTATTGGTCAAACCCCTCAAAAACCCTTTCTGGATATTTCAAGCTTTTGAAATATTTACAAAGGAAATCTTCTTCATTAATTCCAAGAAAATTCTGCCATGTTACATATGACATATTTGATGATCTTGCAAAGCCTCATGCCTTGAAGATCAAGAATACATCATCAAACCCCCTCAAAACCATTTCTGTCCATTTTGAAGTTTGAGCAACTCTACATTGCCAAACATGTCCAAATGCTCTCACACTTGGTGCACATGATCAAATGGTGTAATTATGCATCTAGACCAAATAGCACAAGTTGGAGAGAAGGATATCTTGATCAAAGTGCCCCAAACCCTTTCTGTCCAGAACCAAATTTGAACAACTCTACATTGCCAAGTGTGTCCTTTTGCTCTGAATTTTTGTGGGCATGTTCAAATCCTCAAATGATGACACTACACAAAGTGGTGCATCAAGGAGAAAAAATTTGCATGTCTAAATCTTGGAAAACTTATTTCTGCAAATTTCTAGGGTTTACAAAAGTTGCATTGGCAACTTTGCCCAAATGAGCTCCAAATTGGTGGAAGGCCCTAATTATATGTGCCATTTCACCCTGTGGAGTCTCATGACAAATGGAGATTATCTACTTGCCCAATCCAATATCAAACACCTTCTGCCACATTTCCAAAAACACCATTCTGACCCCTTACACTAATCTCCATGGGCTCAAAGTTTTACCACAGCCCTTCCTAGTCCCCTTGCACCTCCAGTAACTATGGAAGCATCTAAGGACAATTATTGGAGGGGGGGGGGTTAAAACCACCTCTTTCTCTCTCTGTTCACCCATGGCAGCACCTCTCTCTCTCCCATTTCTATATGCCAGCACCCAACCTAGCATCTCCCCACCCCAGGGCATCCAAGGCAACACCAAGGCACAAGGGGAAATGCCCTGGCACTTTAAAAATGGCCATGCCAGCCATTTGCATGCTCCAGAGCGCGCTACAGTGCGCTCTGGCACTGTAGCCGCCCCCTGCCAACCACCTCGGGCCTCCCCAGCGCGCCCGACGATGCGCCTCGACGTCTTCGACACGTTACGCCTCTGTCCCCCTCTTCCTTCTCCCTCCTGTTGCCTCCTTTCGCACGCGCACCGGCCGCCCGAGAGCTCCAATGGCCGAGCTCACACGCGCGATGCTCTGACCCTCCACTGCTCCTTCTCTCCCTTCCCCTGGCCGTAAACCATCTCTACAAACGCCCCGGACACGCACACACGATCCCCCATGACCCCTAGCAACGGCAACGACCTCGCCGGCGCACTCGTCCACGGTGCACCGTCACCCCGCCTTAAGCGACCATCCCGAGCCCCTCCTCTGGGAACCGTTCGCCCTCTCTTCCCCCCCAGTGACCTCCTCGAGCAGCCAGATCCTCCTCCCGTGCCTCCCTTCTCCTCCTACCACCGCACGGCCGCCACTTCGGCTCGCTCAAATTCGAGCAATGCCGAGCTCACCTTCCTCCCATTCCTCCACCAAACGGGTCCTAGTAGTTCGGCGATCCTCCCCACCTCCTCAAACATTCGCGGGGACGCCCGAGCGCTAGGAGCCATTGACGGCCGACGGCCTCCCCCGCCGCCGTCGAAGCCGCGGTCACCTCGGTCCCCTCCGGTGGCCCTGACCTACCCCAACAGATCCGCCGCTCGGCGCTAAGCTCGCCCATAGGCAGAGCGTTGCGGGAGATGGCCGGAAGCGCCGGCAATCGCCGGATGAGTGCCGGCCGAGCCCAACCTCGCCTCTGTGCTGCCCCGACGGGAGGAAGAAGACGACCCAGTGCGCGGGCCCCACCTCCCTGCGGGCCCAACAAGTCAGCCACAGAGGCGTTGACCTTGACCGCTGACGTGGATAAGTGGAAACGGCTTCCGCTTGAGCCGCCTACCCGCGGCCAAGGCGTAGTCCAGGCAGTACGCCTTCGGCGTCACACTCTGCCTGCGCGGTGCTGAGCCACTGGGCCGGCCCAGTGGCTATCCAACGCCCGGTGCGTGTTATAAGGTAGATTCCATTTTCTTTATCGAGTGGAATTCAAAATCCATAAACAATTCAAGTAAAGTCCAAATTTGATGATTCAAATTTCTAGAAGTTCATAAATTTATGATCTATCACATGGTGGGAGTTGCACATTTTTACAGAAAAAATTTATTCGCAAATATTTATCAAATCCTCTTTTTATAGTTTCTGCGATAAACTTTAGAAAATCACAGAGAGATCAAATTTGATCCAAATTCAATTATTCAAATTCTTATATACTTATAAGTTCAAAACTTAGTTTTTGAACATTTTTCCCAATACTTTCTGTGCCCCATGAAACATTGGTCCATTTCTCCATATATTGCCAACCTTGCAAACTCATAGAAAATCATTTGAACTCCAAATCAAGTGAAACCAACTCCTAGGTGCTTCTAAAATCATTCCTTGTTAAATGGGTGCCTTTACTCATTTAAAAAAAATATTTCTGTATACTTCTTGCAAATCCACAGATCCCTTGACTCCATCATATTGAAATGTCCAGAGATATCCATTGATCAAATCCCAATGAAACCACTTTGGTCATTCCTCATATGACCAAAGGTATCCTAGAAAAGTCCAACTCACATTTTTAGAGCACTTTTATTTTCTGCCTTGTTGTGTTGCTTATTCTGATTGCTTCCGACGATAGTTGACGAAGTAGACGAAGTACTTGGAGATGGACCAGAGGAGTTGAAGATTTTGCTGAGCCAGGGAAGCAGCCCTTTGACCATGTCTATGAAACCCTTTTTATGCATCTCATATAACACTTTTATTGCTTGCATCGGAGTCATGATGATGAGGTGACCACTTGGGGTGGTTTGCCTCCGTTACTTCCTCGTTGATACTTGCATTGTGCATGACCCTACCTTCTTATGAGGGTTATGCCGGTGGATGTAGACAGGATGCTAAAGTAGATGCTACGCAAAAAGGGACGGGAATATGCATGGTGATGGAGACAAAGTATTTTCAAAAGACTTTTCGAAAACCCCGTCGGGTGCCACTTATGCCCGAGGGAGATAGTGAGATGGGTAACCACTTGATGACGAAGTGGTGTACCGAGGCAAGTGTGTGTGTTGCTTTTAAAAAACGGATTAGATTTAAGATTTGTCGACTGTCCCAACCTTACATGAGCAACCACTCTACCCTTATATGGGAAAGGGCATTATTGATTACCTAGGCCGATACTAGCTTGGAGCCCGCATTAATAGTGACGGGGGAGTCGTTATTGCGCTCTCTCGGGACGGGGTCGCGCCAGGTAGGGCGACCATGACTGTTTTTACAGGGCACCGGACACACCGTTGGTACCCCGTGCTTGTGGTATGTGATGAATATGGGAGCGAGACTCCAAAATTTTAAGATGTGAAATGTTGGGCACGGGGGTTACTACCAATCGAGTGGACACTATGTTAGTATCATCTAGGGAAAGATAGTGATCGGGTGCTTACCCCGGGTACTTGAGGTACCGCGGGTCGTGGATGACACGGAAGTTCCACGGATCTTGTGGGTAAAGTGTGCAACCTCTGCATAGTGTAAAACTATTCGAATAGCCGTGTCCACGGTCAAGGACAGTTGGGCGGTGCTGCTTAAACTACGTCCAGAGTTTTACAAACCAGTGTGTGTGTTTGGATAAGTGGGAAGAACTACTTGGGTCAAGTCAAAGGACTTGACATGATTGAGTTGGGTTGATGCCCACTCTATTTATGTTGATATCTGTAACCAGTCCCTATGGTTACTTGAATTCGTATGATGCATGTTTTACCAATTGTTGAACATGTCATAGCACAACAAAACTAGCTTTCTGCAAAATTTACCTATATCATGCATTGTTGTATCTTGAACCAAAACATGGGTTTCTTGCGAGTACATTCAAAGTACTCATTGGCTTGCCACTGGTTATTTTATTGGCCAGGCATGAAAGAACAGGATATGATGAAGAATACTTCGGTGATGAACATGCGAGTTAGGACGCTTCCCAGTCAGAATGCCTGTAGGGTTAAGGCAGATGGCACGGGTCCAAGTTATCGACGAAGATTTGCGCTGCGAAGTTATACTCAAGACTCGACCATAATGGTCATAATTTATGTAAGACGGTATGTATGGATGTAAGACTCTTGTTATTCAGCTTCTGTGTGTTCAGTGAGCATTGATCTCTGGGATCACTGTACACGTGCATTCGGTGATCACGACTTGTGAGTCGGGGTCTCCACAAAGAGTCACTCCAAAGTCACTAATAGCAGAGAACAAACGAAGAGATTATGGTAGGGTACGAAACCACCTCAAAGTTATTCTTTCCAATCAATCCATTGGGCTATTCCTATAAGTGTCACAAACAGCCCTAGAGTTCGTACTAGAATAACACCTTAAGATACAAATCAACCAAAACCCTAAAGTCACCTAGATACTCCAATGTCACCTCAAGTATCCGTGGGTATGATTATACGATATGCATCACACAATCTCAGATTCATTTACTCAACCAACACAAAGAACCTCAAAGAGTGCCCCAAAGTTTCTACCGGAGAATCACGACGAAAACGTGTGGCAACCCCTATGCATAGGTTCATGGGCGGAACCCGCAAGTTGATTACCAAAACATACATCAAGTGGATCAATAGAATACCCCATTGTCACCACGGGTATCCCACGCAAGACATACATCAAGTGTTCTCAAATCTTTAAAGACTCAATCCGATAAGATAACTTCAAAGGGGAAACTCAATCCATTACAAGAGAGTAGAGGGGGAGAAACATCATAAGATCCAACAATAGTATCAAAGCTCGCGATACATCAAGATCGTGCCAAATCAAGAACACGAGAGAGAAAGAGAGATCAAACACATAGCTACTGGTACATACCCTCAGCCCCGAGGGTGAACTACTCCCTCCTCGTCATGGAGAGCGCCAGGATGATGAAGATGGCCACCGGTGAGGGATTCCCCCTGCGGCAGGGTGCCGGAACGGGCTCCTGAGAGGTTTTTGGTGGCTACAGAGGCTTGCGGCGGCGGAACTCCCGATCTATTATGTTCCCTGATCGTTTTAGGGTATATGGATATATATAGGCGGAAGAAATACGTCAGGGGAGCCACGAGGGGCCCACGAGGGTGGAGGGCGCGCCCCCTGCCTCGTGCCTCCCTCGTTGCTTTCTTGACGTGGACTCCAAGTCTCCCGGGTTGCTTTCCTTCCAAAAATAACTTCTCCAGAAGGTTTCATTCCGTTTCGACTCCGTTTGATATTCCTTTTCTTCGAAACACTGAAACAAGGGAAAAAACAGAAACTGGCACTAGGCTCTGGGTCAATAGGTTAGTCCCAAAAGTAATATAAAAGTGTATAATAAAGCCCATAAACATCCAAAACAGAATATATAATAGCATGGAACAATAAAAAATTATAGATACGTTGGAGACGTATCAGTATCCCCAAGCTTAATTCCTGCTCGTCCTCGAGTAGGTAAATGATAAAAACAGAATTTTTGATGTGGAATGCTACTTGGCATAACTTCAATGTAATTCTTCTTACTTATGGTATGAATATTCAGATCTGAAATATTAAGATAAAAGTTCGTATTGACATAAAATAATAATACTTCAAGCATACTAACTAAGCAATTATGTCCTCTCAAAATAACATGGCCAAAGAAAGTTCATCCCTACAAAATCATATAGTTTAGTCATGCTCCATTTTCGTCACACAAGAATGCTCTCATCATGCACAACCCCGATGACAAGCCAAGCAATTGTTTCATACTTTAGTAATCTCAAACTTTTTCAACCTTCACGCAATACATGAGCATGAGCCATGGATATAGCACTATGGGTGGAATAGAATATGATGATGGGGGTTATGTGGAGAAGACAAAAAAGGAGAAAGTCTCACATCAACGAGGCTAATCAATGAGCTATGGAGATGCCCGTCGATTGATGTTAATGCAAGGATTAGGGATTGCCATGCAACGGATGCACTAGAGCTAATAAATATATGAAAGCTCAACAAAAGAAACTAAGTGGGTGTGCATCCAACTTGCTTGCTCACGAAGACCTAGGGCACTTGAGGAGGCCCATTGTTGGAATATACAAGCCAAGTTCTATAAAAATTCCCACTAGTATATGAAAGTGACAAAACAAGAGACTCTCTATCATGAAGATTATGGTGCTACTTTGAAGCACAAGTGTGGTAAAAGGATAGTAACATTGTCCCTTCTCTCTTTTTCTCTCATTTTTTTGGGCCTTCTCTATTTTTTTATGGCCTTTCTCTTTTTTTTGATTCCTCACTTGGGACAATGCTCTAGAAAATGATGATCATCATACTTCTATTTATTTACAACTCAATGATTACAACTCGATACTGGAACAAAGTATGACTCTATATGAATGCCTCCGGCGGTGTACCGGGATATGCAATGAACCAAGAGTGACATGTATGAAAGAATTATGAACGGTGGCTTGGCCACAAATACTATGTCAACTACATGATCATGCAAAGCAATATGACAATGATGAACATGTCATGATAAACGGAATGGTGGAAAGTTGCATGGCAATATATCTCGGAATGGCTATGGAAATGCCATAATAGGTAGGTATGGTGGCTGTTTTGAGGAAGATATAGGGAGGTTTATGTGTGAAAGAGTGTATCATATCACGGGGTTTGGATGCACCGGCGGAGTTTGCACCAACTCTCAATGTGAGAAAGGGCAATGCACGGTACCGAATAGGCTAGCAATGGTGGAAAGGTGAGAGTGCGTATAATCCATGGACTCAACATTAGTCATAAAGAACTCACATACTTATTGCAAAAATCTACAAGTCATCAAAAACCAAGCACTATGCGCATGCTCCTAGGGGGATAGATTGGTAGGAAAAGACCATCGCTCGACCCCGACCGCCACTCATAAGGAGGACAATCAAAGAACACCTCATGTTTCAAATTTGTTACACAACGTTTACCATACGTGCATGCTACGGGACTTGCAAACTTCAATACAAGTATTTCTCAAATTCACAACTACTCAACTAGCACAACTTTAATATTACTACCTCCATGTCTCAAAACAATCATCAAGCATCAAACTTCTCTTAGTATTCAACGCACTCATAAGAAAGTTTTTACTAGTCTTGAATACCTAGCAAATTAGGATTAAGAAAATTACCATGCTATTTAAGACTCTCAAAATAATATAACTGAAGCATGAGAGTTCATCTATTTCTTCAAAATAAAACCACCATTGTGCTCTAAAAGATATAAGTGAAGCACTAGAGCAAACGACAAACTACTCCGAAAGATATAAGTGGAGATCAATGAATAGTCGGATAATTATGCAACTATGTGAAGATTCTCCCATTTAATAATTTCAGACCTTGGTATTTTATTCAAACAGCAAGCAAAAAAAAGGAAATAAACTGACGCTCCAAGCAAAACACATATCATGTGGTGAATAAAAATATAGCTCCAAGTAAAGTTACAGATGAACGAAGACGAAAGAGGGGATGCCTTCCGGGGCATCCCCAAGATTAGGCTCTTGGTTATCCTTGAATATTACCTTGGGGTGCCTTGGGCATCCCCAAGCTTAGGCTCTTGCCACTCCTTATTCCATAGTGCATCGAATCTTTACCCAAAACTTGAAAACTTCACAACACAAAACTTAACAGAAAATCTCGTGAGCTCCGTTAGCGAAAGAAAACAAAAGACCACTTCAAGGTACTGTAATGAACTCATTATTTATTTATATTGGTGTTAAACCTACTGTATTCCAAATTCTCTATGGTTTATAAGCTATTTTACTAGCCATAGATTCATCAAAATAAGCAAACAACACACGAAAAACAGAATCTGTCAAAAACAGAACAGTCTGTAGTAATCTGTAAGTAACGCAAACTTCTGGAACTCAAAAAAATCAGCCAAAATAGGACGACCTAGGAAATTTGTTTATTGATCAGCAGCAATTGGAATCAATATTTTATCACGTTCTGGTGATTTTTAACAATTGTTTTTGTGAACAGAAAGTTTCTGGAAATTTCTGCAAGATCAAATAACTATCATCCAAGAAGATCCTATAGTCTTACTTTGTACAAACACTAATTAAAACATAAAACCAAATCTAACCAGAGGCTAGATGATTTATTTATTCCTAAACAGAACCAAAAAGCAAGAAACTAAAATAAAATTGGGTTGCCTCCCAGCAAGCGCTATCGTTTAACGCCCCTAGCTAGGCATGATGATTTCAACGATGCTCGCATAAAAGATAAGAATTGAAACATAAAGAGAGCATCATGAAGCATATTACTAACACATTTAAGTCTAACCTACTTCCTATGCATAGGGGTTTTGTGAGCAAACAACTTATGGGAACAATAATCAACTAGCATAGGAACGCTAAACAAGCATAACTTCAAAACTTTAAGCACATAGAGAGGAAACTTGATATTATTGCAATTCCTACCAGCATATGTTCCTCCCTCATAATAATTTTCAGTAGCATCATGAATGAATTCAACAATATAAATATCACATAAAGCATTCTTTTATGATCTACAAGCATAGAAAATTTACTACTCTCCACATAAGCAAAATTCTTTTCATTCGAAATAGTGGGAGCAAATTCAAGAAAATAACTATCATGGGATTGACAATTAAAATCAAGATGACAAGTTTCATGGTTATCATTATTCTTTATAGCATACGTGTCACCACAATAATCATCATAGATAGGAGGCATGCTTTCATCATAATAAATTTTCTCATCAAAGCTTGGGGGACAAAAAATATCATCTTCATCAAACATAGCTTCCCCAAGCTTGTGGCTTTGCATATCATTAGCATCATGGGTATTCAAAGAATTCATACTAACAACATTGAAATCATGCTCATCATACAAAGATTTAGTGCCAAACATTTTATAGATTTCTTCTTCTAGCACTTGAGCACAATTTTCCTTTCCATCATTTTCACGAAAGATATTAAAAAGATGAAGAGTATGAGACAAACTCAATTCCATTTTTTTATAGTTTTCTTTTATAGAATAAACTAGTGATAAAACAAGAAACAAAAAGATTCGATTGCAAGATCTAAAGATATACCTTCAAGCACTCACCTCCCCGACAACGGCACCAGAAAAGAGCTTAGTTGACGGGGTGTGAGTGCCGCTTACCTAGCCTCCCCGGCAACGGCGCCAGAAAAGAGCTTGATGTCTACTACTCAACCTTCTTCTTGTAGACGTTGTTGGGCCTCCAAGTGCAGAGGTTTGTAGGACAGTAGCAAATTTCCCTCAAGTGAATGACCTAAGGTTTATCAATCCGTGGGAGGCGTAGGTTGAAGATGGTCTCTCTCAAACAACCCTTGTTATTCAGCTTCCGTGTGTTCAGTGAGCATTGATCTCTGGGATCACTGTACACATGCATTCGGTGATCACGACTTGTGAGTCGGGGTCTCCACAAAGAGTCACTCCAAAGTCACTAATAGCGGAGAACAAACGAAGAGATTATGGTAGGGTACGAAACCACCTCAAAGTTATTCTTTCCAATCAATCCATTGGGCTATTCCTATAAGTGTCACAAACAACCCTAGAGTTCGTACTAGAATAACACCTTAAGATACAAATCAACCAAAACCCTAATGTCACCTAGATACTCCAATGTCACCTCAAGTAGCCGTGGGTATGATTATACGATATGCATCACACAATCTCAGATTCATCTATTCAACCAACACAAAGAACCTCAAAGAGTGCCCCAAAGTTTCTACCGGAGAATCACGATGAAAACGTGTGCCAACCCCTATGCATAGGTTCATGGGCGGAACCCGCAAGTTGATCACCAAAACATACGTCAAGTGGATCAACAGAATACCCCATTGTCACCACGGGTATCCCACGCAAGACATACATCAAGTGTTCTCAAATCTTTAAAGACTCAATCCGATAAGATAACTTCAAAGGGGAAACTCAATCCATTACGAGAGAGTAGAGGGGGAGAAACATCATAAGATCCAACAATAGTAGCAAAGCTCGCGATACATCAAGATCGTGCCAAATCAAGAACACGAGAGAGAGAGAGATCAAACACATAGCTACTGGTACATACCCTCAGCCCCGAAGGTGAACTACTCCCTCCTCGTCATGGAGAGCGTCGGGATGATGAAGATGGCCACCGATGAGGGATTCCCCCTCCGGCAGGGTGCCGGAACGGGCTCCCGAGAGGTTTTTGGTGGCTACAGAGGCTTGCGGCGGCGGAACTCCCGATCTATTCTGTTCCCCGATCGTTTTAGGGTATATGGATATATATAGGCGGAAGAAATACGTCAGGGGAGCCACGAGGGGCCCACGAGGGTGGAGGGCGCGCCCAGGGGGGTGGGCGTGCCCCTGCCTCGTGCCTCCCTTGTTGCTTTCTTGACGTGGACTCCAAGTCTCCCGGGTTGCTTTCCTTCCAAAAATAACTTCTCCAGAAGGTTTCATTCCGTTTTGACTCCGTTTGATATTCCTTTTCTTCGAAACACTGAAACAAGGGAAAAAACAGAAACTGGCACTGGGCTCTGGGTCAATAGGTTAGTCCCAAAAGTAATATAAAAGTGTATAATAAAGCCCATAAACATCCAAAACAGAATATATAATAGCATGGAACAATCAAAAATTATAGATACGTTGGAGACGTATCGGGCACTCCTTGCCCTGTGCTCTCCCGAGGGACACGTGCTGCGAAGCACACCTCCAGGTGGTGCCCAAGCGCCTCCCTCGTATGGTTGGCAAGGTCTGAGGCCCTCCAGAAGAGAACCCCCGAGCCCTGCCCGAGGAGGGCGCTGGGCGCGCCTTCCTATGCGATGGAGGGGGGTGCCCCTGGGACGGACGCTGATCCTGATGAGGCTCCTGCCACGATGCCATCCTCCTGAGGTCCTAAGCGGCGCAGCTGCTTCTTCTTGGGGATGGCCTCCGGAGGGCCCTCACTTCTGCTGTCGGGGTCGTCGATTGCTGCATCTTGGAAGGCGCGCTCAAGGGAGCACACCGCATCTCTCTCTTCACATGGGACCGTGATGATTCCGCCGCTTCCCGGCATCTTGAGGATGTTGTAGCCGTGGTGGGTGACTGGCATGAACTTGGCCAAGGCCGGATACCTGAGGATGGCGTTGTACGGCAGGCGGATGTGCGCGACGTCGAAGTCGATGAGCTCGGTGCGGTAGTTCTTGCGCTCCCCGAAGGTGACGGGCAGGCGGACCTGCCCTATCGGTATGGTGGAACCGTCGGTCACTCCTGAGAAAGGTATGGTAGGCTGGAGCTGCTCATATGGCACTTGGAGGTTGTCGAACGTGTCGACGGACAGGACGTTGAGCCCTGCGCCGCCGTCGATGAGGGTCTTGGTAACCTGCACATTGCTGATGACTGGGGAGCACAACATCGGGAGTGCGCCGGCGGTGGCCGCGCACTTGAGCTGATCTGCCGAGTTGAAAGTGATGGCGCATTGGGACCACTTGAGCGGGCGCGTGGCCTCGAGCTTGGGGAGCACCACGTTCACCTCGCGAGCGAACTGTTTGAAGATGCGCTGAGAGGCTAGGGCCTGGGCGCCGCCCAAGATGCAGGCGATCGCACGCGGCTCCTGGAAGCCCCCAGCCCCCTCGTCCTGATGGTGGTCGTCGTTCCTTCTTGGTGGCGGCAGTGGGGGAAGACCGGCGTTGACTTGGGGGCGATCCTCACAAGGCTGGTCCCTCCAAGCCCCCTCGCGAGGATGGTCCTGCCAGCGGTCCTCATGAGGCCTGTCGCGCCACTCCTGGCGCGGGCCACGGTCGTCCCAGCGTCCGCCTCCACGTCCTCCTCCACGGCCGTAGCCCCGGTCGCTGCGCTCGGGGCGCCGACCGAAGCATCCTTCTCGTATGGCTCTGAGCTCTTGGAAGTCACTGGTGTTGTGGGTGTTCAGGTTGTGGAAGGCGCAGAACGGTCGACCGTTCTTGGGTGACTCGGGCTGATCTCTGCCCCGCTTGGTGTCGGGCTCCGCTGCGAGCACCACTGCCTCCTTGCGCTTCATGTCCTTGGCCTTGGCCTTCTTCTCTTCTGCACCCGTATCTGGCAGCTCGAGGAAGGAGAGGCGTCCCTCCTCAGCTCTTGCGCACTTGGTCGCCAGGTTGAACAGCTCCTGAGATGTGCAGAGCTCCTCGTGGATAGCGAGCTCTTGCTTCATCTTAACGTCACGGACGCCGTTGGAGAACGTGGAGATGATGGCCTCATCCGTGACCTTGGGGATCTTGAGGCGAGTGTTGTTGAAGCGCTGGATGTACTTCTGGAGGGTCTCCCCTGGCTGTTGCTTGATGCGGCGCAGGTCACCCGCGGCCGGCAGGCGGTCGCGAGTGCCCTGGAAGTTGGCGACGAAGCGGTCGCGCATCTCGTCCCAGGAGGAGATCGAGCCGTGCTGCAGGTTTAGGAGCCAGGAGCGGGCTCCATCCTTGAGAGCCATGGGAAACTAGTTCGCCATGACTTTCTCATCGCCGTTGGCCGCTTCGATGCTCAGCTCGTAGAGCTGCAGGAACTCCGTGGGGTCGACGGTGCCGTCGTAGCGAGGAGGCAGATCCGGCTTGAACTTGCCCGGCCAGGCGACGCTACGCAGCTCGGGGGTGAAGGCGCGGCAGCCAGCCGTGGCTGCTGGGGCCCGCTTCGGAGGTGGAGCTTGGTCTTGGCGAGGTCCATGCGGCGCCGCTGCGAGCGGTGCATGGTCTTGACGAGGCGGCGCGCGGAGCGGGGGTGCAGCTTCTCGCGGCCGCAGGATTTCTTGGCAGCTTCTCTCTTCACGCGCGGGCGCCGGGCGTGGCGGATCACGCCGCGGGGACGCGCGCCTTGGTACCAAGGCACCGTCTTGGGGCAAAGGTGGTGGAGGCACGCCATGAGCCTCGTTGCCCGTGGCTGGCTGAGGGTGGGGGAGAGAGAGGGACGGCGCCGGGGAGCCCCCTGCGGTGCAGACGAGCTCGGCGACGCGATCGAGCCACTCCTTGTAGAGGTCATCGACCGGGCGGTAGCGCAGGAGTTCGTTTGCCGCGATGAGCGCGGCCCGCGCCTACATGGGAGCGCGGCGTGCGTGAGACGAAGAACCGGCCGGGGTTAGCGACGGAGTGGCGGTGTGGCCGTCCTGCCGTACCGATGGATGCAGTGAGGACGCCTGCTGCTCGTTCCCTGCCAGGCCGGTGGCAGCGTTGGCGGCGGGAGATGGAGAACGACAAGGTGGCCACCGACGGGAGCCGTCTGAGCAACACGGGCGGTGAGGGCAGCCCGACGCTCAGCCCGAGCACGGCGAGCGTCCGCCATGGAGACGACGGAGCGACGGAGCGATGAACTGATGGAAGGGAAGCTACGGCGCACCCCTACCTAGCGCGCCAAATGTCGGATGTGGGGTTCCGGCAAACCCTTAAGGTTGGAACACTGGGGTGCGCGCAAAGTCTTTCCCTCCTACCGATCTACGCCCTAGCTCGCTAAGATCTCGCGGACGAACCCGACGAATTCGCAACACAGAAAGACACGAGATTTATACTGGTTCGGGCCACCGTTGTGGTGTAATACCCTACTCTAGTGTGGTGGTGGTGGATTGCCTCTTGGGCTATTGATGAACAATACAGGGGGAACAAGAGCCACCTAAGGTTGAGGTGTTCTTGTGCTTGCGAACTTGTGCGTGTCTCTGGATCCGGTTGAGATGCCCCTACTGTGGTGGCTAGTTCTACTTATATAGGCCCTGGTCCTCTTCCCAAATATTGAGCGGGAAGGGAGCCAACAAAGGCGGGCGAATTTGAAGGGGGACAGCTAGTACAAGCTATCCTGACAAAAGTGGTCTTCGCCTGTGAAAAGCTCTGGTGGTGACGCCGTCTTGGGCTCCATGGTGACCTCCATCTTGCCGTCCTCCTGGTCTTGGTCTCGTTGCACCGATACGGCAACCTTTGCCTGATGCCTCAGTACTCCTCGCCTGCGCTTGCTCCATTAGCACCAAAGAGGAAACAAGGACGCTGCGCGCGCTGGCGCCCGCCTGGTGTCGATCGTCATGGCTCACGTCACGAGAGCCTCGTGAGGTTTGCCCCGCCTTGATATCTCCGCTCCTCGTGAGCCTGCCTGACTAGGCCACTCCTGAGGAGGTCTTGCGTCGTCCGCCTCGCGAGGGTCTTGGATGGCTTGTTGATGAAGATGGGTTGTACGGCCTGCTGACTCAGCCACGCCGTGGGCCGCACGCAGGCAAGTCTGGGGACCCCCGTTCCCAGAACGCCGACAAGCACCAAAGAGGAAGCAAGGACACTGTGCGCGCTGGCGCCTGCCTGGCGCTCGCCTGTCCTTGGTCGTCATGGCTCATGTCATGAGAACTTCGCGAGGTTTGCCTTGCCTTGATCTCTCCGCCCCTCGTGAGCCTGCCTGGTGAGGCCGCTCCCGAGGAGGTCTTGTGTCGTCCGCCTCGCAAGGCTTGGACCCTCGCGAGGGTCTTGAGTGCTTGTTGGTGAAGATGGGCCGTATGGGCCCGCTTGTGGAGCCATGCCGTGGGCCGCAGGCAGGCAAGTCTGGGGACCCCCGTTCCCAGAACACCGACAGTAGCCCCCGGGCCCAAGGCACGCTCGGACTTGGTTTCGAGGTGAAGCCAAAGGGCAAGTGCGGAGCGCCGCGGGCCCCAACAACCTGCGGCCTTGATCGATGCGTGGCGGTTGATTGGACGTGGGCGTCTCCGCTTCCCCACGCTGCCTCAGCAACTGCCCGACTGACAAAAGACTGGTGTGGGCAACGCTTGCCCTCATTGCTTCCTTCTGCCTTGCTCCAGATCCCCTTTCTCGCCCCTGCTTCCAAAATCCCCAGATCTGCTCCCATCCCCTTCCGAATCAGCGACCAATGGTGCCCCAGAAGGCCAAGGCTTCTTCGCCGCCCGCCTGGAGTGCTGCTCCAGAAGGGGCCGTCAGGACGGAGTCGCAGCATGAGCAGGGCCTGCTGCCCGCGTCGCCAGCGGCTCCTCTGGTAGCAGCAGCGACGCTTGGGAGTCCAGCGATTCTCTCGAGCTCTACGAGACCCCGGAGACGAGTGACGACAGCTACGTGCCCCCAAGTTCACGCCGCGCCCAGAGCAAGGCTGCAGCGTCTGGCCGTCGCTGCCGCTGATCTGGATGGGGTTGGTGCCAGCCTCCCATGGCCCATTGTTGATGATGGCGTCGGCCACCGGGGTGCGTATAGATAGGGCTCCTAGAAGTTCTTCCCTTTTGTTCCCTGCGAGGAATCGAGAAGTACCCCGCGGGGGCGTGTAAGGGTCCGCAGTGTCCTTTGTTGATATTATCCTTATTATAAAATTGTGCGTGTGCGTGTCCCGTTCTGGCTCGGTTTCCCCTTTCCAACCTCACGAAGGCTTGGTGCTTTACGCTGACAGGTCCCGGTCCCCAGGCAGGCTTCAGCCGTCGCTGGTATGCCAGGTCGCGATACCATGGTCAAGGCCAGGAGGTGAGCGGCCCAAGGTCCAGTAAGATCCCCTGAGGCGTGATGCTCAGGAGGTCCCCTTTAGCGCGCAAGGGACCGCCGAGAGGTAGGAAAGGGAGATTACGTTGCCGTAGCGGGGCAACACAAATGAGAACTCTATGCCTTAGCGATTGGTTGAACCGAGCCGGAAACTTATCTTGGCCGTGTTGGGTCGGTCCTTCGCGAGGCGCCAGACTCGTGCGCAGGCGGTCGTAGAATAGCCAGGCCAGGCCCATACGAGTCTCCTCCTCTTCCCCACGCTCTCCTCCGTGCTCTACGTCCTCAGGTCCTGGCCCTCGAGCGAGCTCAACCGCCACTGGTATGCTAGGTCGCGATGCCATGGTCAAGGCCAGGGGTGAGGGCTGGAGAGCCAGTAAGGGCTCCTGAGTCGCGATGCTTAGAAGCCCCCCTTTTAATGCCCAAGCGGATTACATGGGAGAAGAGGGAGCCTGCGGTGCCGCCTGCCGTGGTCCTCAGGAGGTTCCTGCAGGTCAATACGAGGAGAGGCACTGATTTCCATTATGAATGTCGGCCGACCATTAGTCGCTCCATAAGAGGATGAAGGCATTGAGGGCCTGGTGAGGTGACGCGCGCGGGGCGTGCCGCGGGCCAGAGCTCGACCGCTCAGGTTTGTCGACGTTGCAGGGACGGACCCATGCACAAGCGCCGTGTCGGCGCGAGCAGCTCCCGTGGTAGGTGACAATCAAGCAGGTGACAATCATAGATAGATTAAACATGGAAAGAAAATTGACTTAGGTAAGTGAACGATACATGCCGCTGGGTCGGACCCGAGCGGCTTGGGGATGATGTAGCCCGTGGGGCGCCCCCAGCAAGGTAAGCTAAATATGTAAAAAGGGATACATGCCACAGGGACGGACCCATGCGGCCTGGGAATGATGCAGCCCGAAGGGTGCTCCCAGCTAAATAAACTTAGAAGATGTCACCTGGTTCTGTTGTTGAAGGAATGTTGGGGCAGCTGAAGATGTGTGGCGCAGGGGTTGCTCCTCACGAGCCACCGGGACCCTGAGCCTCGGGAGGCTCTGGGGGTCCAGGTGGTTCCTTGAGGACCGTCTCCATCTCCGCCAGGACTGCGTGGTGCCTGGCCTCCTGAGCCGCCAGGATGCTCCGCAAGCTACACTGGTAGGCGGATGCCACGCTCGGCAGGCCGAATGGCAAGCGAACATAGCTGTGCGGTGGGCCCTCGCAACGTCCCACGCGCGAAGGCCAGAAGAGCTCCTGAGATGCGGCCCTGTTGAGCCCTGGGACATCGATGCAGACGCGCAACCCGGCATCCTCGCCTGGATGGGGAGCTGTGCCTGGTGAGCGGTGGTTGCCGCGCATGGCTCTTGCATTCTTCAGTTCCTGAGTGATCTTGGCAATGAACTCCTGAGCGCTGGGCGCTCCTCGCTCCGTTTCCTCCTGAGGGAGACATGCTGTGAAGCACGCCTCCAAGTGGTGCCCGAGTGCCTACCTGATATGTCCATTTTGCATCATGCTTTTATATTGATATTTATTGCATTATGGGTTGTTATTACACATTATGTCACAATACTTATGCCTATTCTCTCTTATTTTACAAGGTTTACATGAAGACGGAGAATGCCGGCAGCTGGAATTCTGGGCTGGAAAAGGAGCAAATATTAGAGACCTATTCTGCACAACTCCAAAAGTCCTGAAACTCCACGAAAGTTATTTTTGGAAATAATAAAAAATACTGAGCGAAGAAAATACCAGAGGGGGCCCACACCCTGGCCACGAGGGTGGGGGCGCGCCCTACCCCCCTGGGCGTGCCCCCCTACCTCGTGGGCCCCCTGGTGGACCTCCGGTGCCCATCTTCTGCTATATGAAGTCTTTCGTCCAAGAAAAAATCATAAGCAAGCTTTCGGGTCGAAACTCCGCTCCCACGAGGCGGAACCTTGGCGGAACCAATCTAGGGCACCAGCGGAGCTGTTCTGCCGGGGAAACTTCCCTCCGGGAGGGGTAAATCACCAACGATCCTCTCATCGGGAGGGGGTCAATCTCCATCAACATCTTCCCTAGCACCATCTCCTCTCAAACCCTAGTTCATCTCTTGTATCCAATTCTTGTCTCTAAGTCTGAGATTGGTACCCGTGGGTTGCTAGTAGTGTTGATTACTCCTTGTAGTTGATGCTAGTTGGTTTCTTTGGTCGAAGATCATATGTTCAGATCCTATATGCATATTAATACCCCTCTGATTATGAACATGAATATGCTTTGTGAGTAGTTATGTTTGTTCCTGAGGACATGGGAGAAGTCTTGCTATTAGTAGTCATGTGAATTTGGTATTCGTTCGATATTTTGATGAGATGTATGCTGTCTCTCCTCTAGTGGTGTTATGTGAACGTCGACTACATGACACTTCACCATTGTTTGGGCCTAGAGGAAGGCATTGGGAAGTAATAAGTAGATGATGGGTTGCTAGAGTGACAGAAGCTTAAACCCTAGTTTATGCGTTGCTTCGTAAGGGGCTGATTTGGATCCATATGTTTCATGCTATGATTAGGTTTACCTTAATACTTCTTTTGTAGTTGCGGATGCTTGCAATAGTAGTTAATCATAAGTGGGATGCTTGTCCAAGTAAGGACAGCACCCAAGCATCGGTCCACCCACATATCAAATTATCAAAGTACCGAACGCGAATCATATGAGCGTGATGAAAACTAGCTTGACGATAATTCCCACGTGTCCTCGGGAGCGCTTTTCTTTATATAAGAGTTTGTCCAGGCTTGTCCTTTGCTACAAAAAGGATTGGGCCATCTTGCTGCACCTTGTTTATGTTCATTACTTGTTACCCGTTACAAATTATCTCATCGCAAAACTATCTGTTACCTATAATTTCAGTGCTTGCAGAGAATACCTTACTGAAAACCGCTTGTCATTTCCTTCTGCTCCTCGTTGGGTTCGACACTCTTACTTATCGAAAGGACTACGATAGATCCCCTATACTTGTGGGTCATAAAGACTCTTTTCTGGCGCCGTGGCCAGGGAGTGAAGCGCCTTTGGTAGGTGGATTTTGGTAAGGAAAAATTTATATAGTGTGCTGAAATTTACTGTCACTTGTTACTATGGAAAGTAATCCTTTGAGGGGCTTGTTCGGGGTATCTTCACCCCGACCGGTAGAGCAAATAGTTGCACCTCAACCTACTAGACCTACTGAAAATGTTTACTTTGAAATTCCTTCGGGTATGATAGAGAAACTGCTAGCTAATCCTTTTGAAGAAGATGGAACATTGCATCCCGATTTACACTTAATCTATGTGGATGAAGTTTGTGGATTATTTAAGCTCGCAGCTATGCCCGATGATGTTATTAAGAAGAAGTTCTTCCCTTTATCTTTGAAGGGAGATGCATTGACATGGTATAGGCTATGTGATGATATGGGATCATGGGACTACAAGCGATTGAAATTGGAATTTCATCAGAAGTTTTATCCTATGCATCTTGTTCATCGTGATCATAATTATATTTATAATTTTTGGCCTCACGAAGGAGAAATCATCGCTCAAGCTTGGGGGAGGCTTAAGTCAATGTTATATTCATGCCCCAATCATGAGCTCTCAAGAGAAATGATTATTCAAAATTTTTATGCTCGGCTTTCTGACAACAATCGCTCCATGCTCGATTCTTCTTGTACTGGTTCTTTTATGATGAAGACTATTGAATTCAAATGGGATTTATTGGAAAGAATTAAATGCAACTCTGAAGATTGGGATCTCGACGAAGGTAAGAGTCAGGTATAACACCTAAGTTTGATTGTGTTACATCTTTTATGGATACCGATGTTTTCCGCAAATTTAGCACTAAATATGGACTTGACTCTGAGATAGTAGCTTCTTTCTGTGAATCCTTTGCTACTCATGTTGATCTCCCTAAGGAGAAGTGGTTTAAATATAATCCTCCCATAGAAGTAAAAGTAGTTGCACCTATTAAAGTTGAAGAAAAGACTATCACTTATAATGATCCTATTGTTCCTACTGCTTATGTTGAGAAACCACCTTTCCCTGTTAGAATAAAGGATCATGCTAAAGCTTCAACTGTGGTTCGTAAAAGTAATATTAGAACTTATACACCCCCCAAGAAAGTTAAAGTTGAACCTAATATTGCTATTGTTAAAGATCTCTTGGCTGATAATATTGATGGGCATGTTATCTATTCCTGTGAGGAAACTGCTAGAATTGCTAAACCTGGTGCTAAAGATAAACATAGACCTGTGGTAGGCATGCCTGTTATTTCTGTTAAAATAGGAGATCATTGTTATCATGCCTTCTGTGATATGGGTGCTAGTGCTAGTGCAATACCTATCTCTTTATATAAAGAAATTATGCATGATATTGCACCCGCTGAGTTAGAAGAAATTGATGTCACAATTAAACTTGCCAATAGAGATACTATTTCACCAATTGGGGTTGTTAGAGATATTGAAGTCTTGTGTGGGAAAACTATATATCCTGCTGATTTTCTTGTTCTTGGTTCCCCACAAGATAGCTTTTGTCCCATTATATTTGGTAGACCCTTCTTGAACACTGTTAATGCTAAGATAGATTGCGAAAAGGATGTTGTTACTATTGGTTTGGGTGATATGTCTCATGAGTTTAATTTTTCTAAATTTCATAGACAACACCGTGAAGAGGAATTTCCTAGT
Source organism: Aegilops tauschii subsp. strangulata (assembly GCF_002575655.3). Lineage (NCBI taxonomy): Eukaryota > Viridiplantae > Streptophyta > Magnoliopsida > Poales > Poaceae > Aegilops > Aegilops tauschii. The sequence continues at coordinate 340,951,260 of NC_053040.3, read as the reverse complement.
AAGGATGAAATTATTGGTCTTGCTTCTATTGCTGTGCCTCCTAATGATCCTTTAGAACAATATTTGCTAGACCATGAAAATGATATGTTTATGAATGAAAGAAGGGAAATAGATGAAGTATTCTTTAAACAGGGACACATTCTGAAACACAATTTTCCTGTTGAAATCCTAGGGGATCCTCCGCCACCCAAGGGTGATCCCGTGTTTGAGCTTAAACCATTGCCTGATACTCTTAAATATGCTTATCTTGATGAAAAGAAGATATATCCTGTTATTATTAGTGCTAACCTTTCAGAGCATGAAGAAGAGAAATTATTGAAAACTCTAAAGAAGCACTGTGCTGCTATTGGATATACTCTAGATGATCTTAAGGGCATTAGTCCCACTCTATGTCAACAAAAAATAAATCTGAATAAAGACGCCAAACAAGTTATTGATCACCAACGATGGTTAAATCCTAAGATGAAAGAAGTGGTAAGAAAGGAAATATTAAAACTCCTTGAGGTAGGTATAATTTATCCCGTTGCTGATAGTCAGTGGGTAAGTCATGTCCATTGTGTCCCTAAGAAGGGAGGTATTACTATCATTCCTAATGATAAAGATGAATTGATTCCGCAAAGAATTATTACAGGTTATAGGATGGTAATTGATTTCAGCAAATTAAATAAAGCTACTAAAAAGGATCATTACCCCTTGCCATTCGTTGATCAAATGCTAAAAGATTATCCAAACATACACATTTTTGCTTTCTAGATGGTTATTCTGGTTTCTCTCAAATACCTGTGTCAGTGGATGATCAAGCAAAAACCACTTTTACTTGCCCTTTCGGTACTTTTGCTTATATACGTATGCCTTTTGGTTTATGTAATGCACCTGCTACCTTTCAAAGATGCATGATGGCTATATTCTCTGATTTTTGTGAAAAGATATGTGAGGTTTTCATGGATGACTTCTCCGTTTATGGATCCTCTTTTGATGATTGCTTGAGCAACCTTGATCGAGTTTTGCAGAGATGTGAAGACACTAACCTTGTCTTGAATTGGGAGAAGTGCCACTTTATGGTTAATGAATGTCTTGTCTTAGGGCATAAAATTTCTGAAAGAGGCATTGAAGTTGATAAAGCTAAAGTTGATGCTATTGAAAAGATGCCATGTCCCAAGGACATCAAAGGTATAAGAAGTTTCCTTGGTCATGCCGGTTTTTATAGGAGGTTCATTAAGGACTTCTCAAAAATCTCTCGGCCTCTAACTAATCTACTACAAAAAGATATTCCTTTTGTCTTTGATGATGATTGTGTAGAAGCATTTGAGGTACTTAAGAAAGCATTAATTTCTGCACCCATTGTTCAGCCACCTGATTGGAATTTACCCTTTGAAACTATTTGTGATGCTAGTGATTATGCTGTAGGTGCTGTTTTAGGACAAAGAGTTGATAAGAAATTAAATGTTATTCAATATGCTAGTAAAACTCTAGACAGTGCCCAGAGAAATTATGCTACTACTGAAAAAGAATTTTTAGCAGTTGTATTTGCTTGTGATAAGTAAAGACCTCATATTGTTGATTCTAAAGTAACTATTCACACTGATCATGCTGCTATTAAATATCTTATGGAAAAGAAAGATGCTAAACCTAGACTTATTAGATGGGTTCTCTTGCTACAAGAATTTGATTTGCACATTATTGATAGAAAGGGAGCTGAGAACCCCGTTGCAGACAACTTGTCTAGGTTAGAGAATGTTCTTGATGACCCACTACCTATTGATGATAGATTTCCTGATGAACAATTAAATGTCATAAATGCTTCTCGTACTGCTCCATGGTATGCTGATTATGCTAATTACATTGTTGCTAAATTTATACCACCTAGTTTCACATACCAGCAAAAGGAAAAGTTTTTCTATGATTTGAGACATTACTTCTGGGATGACCCACATCTTTATAAAGAAGGAGTAGATGGTGTTATTAGACGTTGTGTACCTGAGCATGAACAGGAACAGATCCTACACAAGTGTCACTCTAAAGCTTATGGAGGACACCACGCTGGAGATAGAACGACGCATAAGGTATTGCAATCCGGTTTTTATTAGCCTACTCTCTTCAAGGTTGCTCGTAAGTTTGTCTTATCATGTGATGAATGCCAAAGGATTGGTAATATTAGTAGACGTCAGGAAATGCCTATGAATTATTCACTCGTTATTGAACCATTTGATGTTTGGGGCTTTTATTACAAGGGACCGTTTCCTTCCTCTAATGGGTATACACATATTTTAGTTGCTGTTGATTATGTTACTAAGTGGGTAGAAGCTATTCCAACTAGTAGTGCTGATCATAACACTTCTATTAAGATGCTTAAAGAAGTTGTTTTTCCGAGGTTTGGAGTCCCTAGATATTTAATGACTGATGGTGGTTCACATTTTATTCATGGTGCCTTTCGTAAAATGCTTGCTAAGTATGATGTTAAACATAGAATTGCATCCCCATATCACCCACAGTCTAGTGGTCAAGTAGAATTGAGTAACAGAGAGCTCAAATTAATTTTGCGAAAGACTGTTAATAGATCTAGAAAGAATTGGTCCAAGAAACTTGATGATGCATTATGGGCCTATAGAACTGCATATAAAAATCCTATGGGTATGTCTCTGTATAAAATGGTTTATGGAAAAGCATGTCACTTACCTCTTGAATTAGAATATAAGGCATATTGGGCCATTAAAGAGGTCAACTATGATTTCAAACTTGCCGATGAGAAGAGGCTATTTAACATAAGCTCACTTGATGAATGGAGAACCCAAGCCTATGAGAATGCCAAGTTGTTTAAAGAAAAAGTTAAATATGGCATGACAAAAGGATACAAAAGCGTGAGTTTAATGTAGGTGATTATGTGTTGCTATTCAACTCTCGTTTAAGATTTTTTGCAGGAAAACTTCTCTCTAAATGGGAAGGTCCTTACGTTATCGAGGAGGTCTATCGTTCCGGTGCCATAAAAATCAACAACTTCGAAGGCACAAATCCGAAGGTGGTGAACGGTCAAAGAATCAAACATTATATCTCAGGTAATCCCATGAATGTTGAAACTAATATTATTGAAACTGTAACCCCAGAGGAATACATAAGAGACACTTTCCAGAACGTTTCAGACTCTGAAAAGGAATAGGTATGTGGTACGGTAAGTAAACCGACTCCAAAACAGTTCTAATGGCATTTTTTCTCCGTTTTGGAATATTTAGAAAAATAGGAAAATAAGAAGTAGTCCGGAAAGGACACGAGGCCTCCACGAGGGTGGAGGGCGCGCCCCCCTACCTCGTGGGCACCTCGTGTGCCCTCTGGACTCCGTTTTCTTGTAGGATACTTCTTTTGGTCGGTAAAAATTCATTATATAATCTCCCGAAGGTTTTGACCATCGTATCACGCAATTATCCTCTGTTCTTGTTTCGAGCTGTTTTTCTGACAAATCTAGATCACCATGACATTTCCAAGCGCCCCCAAGGACAAGTTCTTCGAGAAGGTCATCAACCCCTACCTCGCGGAGGTGAACACCCTCAAACCATTGAGATGCGTGATGGGTTGCTGCACATCCGCGATGTTGAGGGACCAAGGAGGACCGGAAGCGTGGAGACGAGGCTCGAAGCAATGGAACAACAAGTTTTCAAGTGCCAAGGGATGGTGGAACGTGGACTCAACGGCAACCACATGATGATCGCGGAGTTCACCAACAACCACAAGCTGGATGCCAATAACATTGGGGAAACGATCTTCAAGCTTCAAGAGAAGATCGAGCATCTCCAATCCCAAATCTATGACCTGCAAAACCAAAACTGTGAGTATGAATATAGATTCAGGAGGATGAGTTTGGCTGCAGATTTGAGGATCCCGGAGACCCGATCATCCTTCTATGATGCAAGGGAGACATAATCACATGGGTATGGGCACTCCCCTTGGCAACTGCCAAGCTTGGGGGAGGTGCCCCGGTATCGTATCACCATCACACTCCTATCTTTACCTTTTTCTTAGTTCGATCCTTTTAGTAATATCTAGATCTAGTAGAATAAAGTTTTTGGTATGATTTAGTTTTGAGTTTTGCTTTATGATCCCTCTTTGCAATCGAGCCCGTGAGCTATATATAATAAAGATTAGTGTTGAGTCAAGGGCTTGATTATCTTGCTATGATCTTGAGGGAATAAAAGAAAAGAGAAAGAATAAAAAGAAATAAAGAGATCATCTTGATCTTATGGAGAGTAATGACTTCACATAGAAAGAGTATGATGATTAAAAGTTGTTGAGAGTTGACAAACATAGCTTTGGTCATCGTTGCAATTAATAGGGAGTAATAAATAAAGAGAGGCTTCACATATAAATATACTATCTTGGACATCTTTTATGATTGTGAGCACTCATTAAAATACGACATGCTAAAGAGTGGATGTTGGACAAGGAAGACAACGTAATGGGTTATGTTTTCTTACAACTGAAATAAAGTATATTGTCATGGATCATCCAACATGTTGAGCTTGCCTTTCTCCCTCATGCTAGCCAAATTCTTTGCACCAAGTAGAGATACTACTTGTGCTTCCAATACCCTTTAACCCAGTTTTGCCATAAGAGTCCACCATATCTACCTATGGATTGAGTAAGATCCTTCAAGTAAGTTGTCATCGGTGCAAGCAATAAAAATTGATCTCTGAATATGTATGATTTATTAGTGTGGAGAAAATAAGCTTTATACGATCTTGTGATGTGGAAGAAATAAAAGTGACGGACTGCATAATAAAGGTCCATATCACAAGTGGCAATATAAAGTGACGTTCTTTTGCATTAAGATCTCATGCATCCAACCATGAAAGCGCATGACAACCTCTGCTTCCCTCTGCGAAGGGCCTATCTTTTACTTTTATCTCTTACCCTTATGCAAGAGTCATGGTGATCTTCACCTTTCCTTTTTACGTTTTATCCTTTGGCAAGCACCTTGTGTTGGAAAGATCCTGATATATATATATATACATATATATATCCAATTGGATGTAAGTTAGCATGAACTATTATTGTTGACATTACCCTTGAGGTAAAAGGTTGGGAGGCAAAACTATAAGCCCCTATCTTTCTCTGTGTCCGATTAAAACTCCGTAACCACAAGTATTGTGTGAGTGTTAGCAATTGTGAAAGACTAAATGATAGTTGAGTATGTGGACTTGCTGAAAAGCTCTTACATAGACTCTTTCTGATGTTATGATAAATTGCAATTGCTTGAATGACTGAGATTATAGTTTGTTAGTTCTCAATGAAGTTTCTGATTCATACGTGACATTGTGAATAGATTATTACTTGAGAATAAGAAATCATATGACAATATCCATATATGTTGCTGTTATAAGAATGATCATGATGCCCTCATGTCCGTATTTTATTTTATCGACACCTGTACCTCTAAACATGTGGACATATTTATCGTTATCGGCTTCCGCTTGAGGACAAGTGAGGTCTAAGCTTGGGGGAGTTGATACATCCATTTTGCATCATGCTTTTATATTGATATTTATTGCATTATGGGCTGTTATTACACATTATGTCACAATACTTATGCCTATTCTCTCTTATTTTAGAAGGTTTACATGAAGACGGAGAATGCCGGCAGCTGGAATTCTGGGCTGGAAAAGGAGCAAATATTAGAGACCTATTCTGCACAACTCCAAAAGTCCTGAAACTCCACGGAAGTTATTTTTGGAAATAATAAAAAATACTGAGCGAAGAAAATACCAGAGGGGGCCCACACCCTGGCCACGAGGGTGGGGGGCGCGCCCTACCCCACTGGGCGTGCCCCCTGCCTCGTGGGACCCCTGGTGGCCCTCCGGTGCCCATCTTCTGCTATATGAAGTCTTTCGTGCAAGAAAAAATCATAAGCAAGCTTTCGGGACGAAACTCCGCCGCCACGAGGCAGAACCTTGGCGGAACAAATCTAGGGCTCCGGCGGAGCTATTCTGGCGGGGAAACTTCCATCCCGGAGGGGGAAATCATCGCTATCGTCATCACCAACGATCCTCTCATCGGGAGGGGGTCAATCTCCATCAACATCTTCACCAGCACCATCTCCTCTCAAACCCTAGTTCATCTCTTGTATCCAATTCTTGTCTCTAAGTCTGCGATTGGTACCTGTGGGTTGCTAATAGTGTTGATTACTCCTTGTAGTTGATGCTAGTTTGTTTATTTGGTGGAAGATCATATGTTCAGATCCTATATGCATATTAATACCCCTCTGATTATGAACATGAATATGCTTTGTGAGTAGTTACGTTTGTTCCTGAGGACATGGGAGAAGTCTTGCTATTAGTAGTCATATGAATTTGGTATTCGTTCGATATTTTGATAAGATGTATGTTGTCTCTCCTCTAGTGGTGTTATGTGAACGTCGACTACATGACACTTCACCATTGTTTGGGCCTAGAGGAAGGCATTGGGAAGTAATAAGTAGATGATGGGTTGCTAGAGTGACAGAAGCTTAAACCCTAGTTTATGCGTTGCTTCGTAAGGGGCTAATTTGGATCCATATGTTTCATGCTATGGTTAGGTTTACCTTAATACTTCTTTTGTAGTTGCGGATGCTTGCAATAGTAGTTAATCATAAGTGGGATGCTTGTCCAAGTAAGGACAGCACCCAAGCACCGGTACACCCACATATCAAATTATCAAAGTACCGAACGCGAATCATATGAGCATGATGAAAGCTAGCTTGACGATAATTCCCACGTGTCCTCGGGAGCGCTTTTCTTTATATAAGAGTTTTTCCAGGCTTGTCCTTTGCTACAAAAAGGATTGGGCCATCTTGCTGCACCTTGTTTACTTTCATTACTTGTTACCCGTTACAAATTATCTTATCACAAAACTATCTGTTACCTATAATTTCAGTGCTTGCAGAGAATACCTTACTGAAATTTTTACCGCTTGTCATTCCCTTCTGCTCCTCGTTGGGTTCGACACTCTTACTTATCGAAAGGACTACGATAGATCCCCTATACTTGTGGGTCATTACTCCCTCGTGACGTTGGCAAGCTCTGAGACCCTCCAAGAGAGAGCCCCCGAGCCCTGCCCGAGGAGGGCGCCGGGCGCGCCTTCCTATGCGAGGGAGGGAGGCGCCCCAGGTGCGGGCGCAGATCCTGACGAGGTACCACTGGTGACGCCGCTCTCCTGAGGTCCGGCACGGAGCAGCAGCTTCTTCTTCTTGGGGACAACCTTAGGAGGGTACAGTGCTGCATTGTTGTCGGGATCTTCGATCGCCGCTGCTTGGAAGGCGCGTTCGAGGGAGCACACCACATCTCTTTCCTCTCAGGGGACTGTGATGATCCCGCTGCTTCCTGGCATCTTGAGGACGTTGTAGCCGTGGTGCATCACTGCCATGAACTTGGCCAGGGCCGGGTACCCGAGGATGGCATTGTATGGCAGACGGATGTGAGCGACGTCGAAGTCGATGAGCTCGGTGCGGTAGTTGTTGCGTTCTCCGAAGGTGACAGGGAGGCGGACCTGCCCTGTCGGTGTGGTGGAACCGTCGGTCACTCCTGAGAAGGGCTTGGTAGGCTGAAGCTGGTCGTAGGGCACTTGGATACTATCGAACGTGTCGACGGACAAGACGTTGAGCCTTGCGCCGCCGTCGATGAGGGTCTTGGTGACTTGTACGTTGCCTATGACGGGTGAATAGAGCATCAGGAGAGCACCAGCGGTTGCCGCGCACTTGAGCTGATCTGCCGAACTGAAGGTGATGGTGCATTTGGACCACCTGAGCGGGCGCGTGGCCTCGAGCCTGGGGAGGACTGCGTTCACCTCGCGGGCGAACTGCTTGAAGATGCGTTGTGAGGCTGGGGCTTGAGCTCCGCCCAAGATGCAGGCGATCGCACGTGGCTCCTGGAAGCCCCCTGCCCCCTCGTCCTGATGATGGTCGTCGTTCCTTCTTGGTGGTGGAGGCAGCGGAGGAAGACCGGCGTTTCCCTGAGGGCGGTCCTCGCGAGGCTGATCCCTCCAGGCGCCCTCGCGAGGCTGGTCCTGCCAACGGTCTTCACGAGGCCGGTCGCGCCACTCCTGGCGTGGGCCACGATCGTCCCAAGGCCCTCCACCACGTCCTCCTCCTCGGCCGTAGCCCCGATCGTTGCGCTCGGGGCGTTGACTGAAGCGACCATCCCGGATGGCCCTGAGCTCTTGACAATCGTCGGTGTTGTGGCTGTGCACGTTGTGGAAGGCACAAAATGGTCAGCTGCTCTTGGACGACTCGGGCTGGTCCCTGCCATGCTTCGTGTCCAGCTCTGCTGTGAGCACGGCCACTCCCTTGCGCTTCATGTCCTTGGCCTTGGCTTTCTTTTCCTTTGGGTCGGCAGCTGGGAGCTCGAGGAGGGAAAGGCGCCCTTCCTCAGCTCTTGCGCACTTGGTCGCTAGGTTGAACAGCTCCAGAGATGTGCACAACTCTTCGTGGATGGCGAGCTCCTCCTTCATCTTGACGTCGCAGACGCCATCGGAGAATGCAGAGATGATGGCCTCGTCCGTCACCTTGGGGATCTTGAGGCGAACGTTGTTGAAGCGCTGGATGTACTTCTGGAGGGTCTCTCCGGGTTGTTGCTTGACGCGACGCAGGTCACCCGCGGCCGGGGGGCGGTCGCGAGTGCCCTGGAAGTTGGCGAAGAAGCGGTCGCGCATCTCGTCCCAGGAGGAGATCGAGCCCGGAGGCAGGTTTAGAAGCCACAAACGGGTGCCGTCCTTGAGCACCATGGGGAACCAGTTCGCCATGACCTTCTCGTCGCCGTTGGCCGCCTTGATGCTCAGCTCGTAGAGCTGCAGGAACTCTGCGGGGTCGGGGGTGCCGTCGTAGTGAGGAGGCAGATCCGGCTTGAACTTGCCCGGCCAGGCGACGCTACGCAGCTCAGGGGTGAAAGCGCGACAGCCTGCCGTGGTTGCTGGGGCCCGCCGTGGAGGCGGAGCTTGATCTTGGTGCCCCCGCGCCGCCACAACAGGTGGCGCACGGCCCTGCCGCAGCTAGCGATCCTAGCGTAGCGGTGCGAGGAGCGGTGGAGCGTTCTCTTGTGGTCGAGGAACTTCTTGACAGCTTCTTTCCTCACCGCGAGTGCTTGGCACGGTGGGTCGTGCCGCGGGGCCATGTGTCTTGGCGCCAGGGCGCTGTCTTGGTGCAGAGGTGGTTGAGGCGCTCCGTGAGCTACGTTGCCCGTAGCCGGTGGTGGAGGAGGCAACGAAAGAGACGGTGCAGGGGAGCCCACTGCAGCGCTGACGAGCTCGGCGATGCGGTCCAACCAGTCCTTGTAGAGGTCGTCGACCGCGCGATAGCGCAGGAGCTCGTGCGCCATGAGCAGTGCGGCCCGCGCGTCCGTGGGGGCAGCGATGGAGTGGTGGTGCGGCCATCCCAGCGCACCGAGGGGTGCAGCGAGGACGCTTGCTGCTCGTTCCCAGCCGGGCCGGTGGCAGCGTTGGCAGCAGGTGACGGAGAACGACGGGGCGCCGACAGGAGCCGTCTGAGCGACGTGGGCGGCGAGGGCGGCCCGGCGCTCAGCGCGGGCGTGACAAGCATCCGACATGGTTGCGGTGGAGCGGTGAAGCACGGATCAACGCGAGGAAAAGCTTCAGCGCACCCCTACCTGGCGCGCCAAATGTCGGATTTCGGGTTCCGGCAAAACCCTTGGGGTTCGAACACTAGGGTGCGCACGAAGATCTCTCCTCTCCCACACTCTCGCACTCCACGATTTCACGGACTATCTCGCCGAACCGAAAGAACACGAGGACACAAGATTTATACTTGTTCGGGCCATCGTTGTGGTGTAATACCCTACTCCAGTGTGCTGGTGGTGGATTGCCTCTTGGGCTGAGGATGAACAGTACAAGGGAAGAACAGCCTCTTGAGGAGAGGTGTTCTTGTGCTAGGTGAGCTGGTGTGTGGGTGAGGATTCGATGCCTCCTACTATGGTGACTAGCCCTATTTATAGAGGCCCTGGTCCTCTTCCCAAATATTGAGCGGGAAGGGATGCCACAACAGTCGAGTTTGAAGGGGGACAGCTAGTACAAGCTATCCTGACAAAAGTAGTCTTCGCCTGCCAAAGGCTCTGGTGGTGACGCCGTCTTGGGCTCCACGGTGACCTCCGTCCCGCCGTCCTGCTGGTCTCGGTCTCGTTGCACCGATATGGAAACCTTTGCCTAATGCCTCGGTACTCCTCGTCTGCGCTTGCCTCTTTAGCACCAAAGAGGAAGCAAGGACACTGTGCGCGCTGGCGCCCGCCTGGCGCCTGCCTGGCCTTGGTCGTCATGGCTCACGCCATGAGAACTTCGCGAGGTTTTCCTTGCCTTGATCTCTCCGCCCCTCGCGAGCTTGCCTGGTGAGGCCGCTCCCGAGGAGGTCTTGTGTCGTCCGCCTCGCGAGGCTTGGCCCCTCGCGAGGGTCTTGAGTGCTTGTTGGTGAAGATGGGCCGTACGGGCCCGCTAGTGGAGCCATGCCGTGGGCCGTAGGCAGGCAATTCTGGGGACCCCCGTTCCTAGAACGCCGACATGGGCCCTCCAGCTGCCCATCCTGGCCGGGGAACAGATCGGAGCCTTCCCCCAGCAGGTATTCCAGGTGCACCATGCGGGGCATGTAGGCGTCCGCGATTGCCTCGCCAGAATCCTCGCCCAGGTGCCCCGCGCCTTGGGCCACGACTTGCGGCGTCTGACCATGGTGACCTCCGCACGGCACTCAGGCACGCCCTTGCGGCGGGCTGTCAGCACTTGTCCCTCCTGGCAATGACGCGGTCGCGGCAGGACGGCCAGCGCCATTGCCCGCACTCGTGTCGCCGGATCCTCTTGGCGCCCCGGGGGGCGCGCGGGCTCGTTGGGGCCTCGCGCGCGCTTCCGCCACAACCTGGGGTGTGGCCATGGAGCAGAAGGGTGGCGTACCTCTGCAAGCGGCTTCAAGGAGTTCGGCGACCCGCTCCAGTAGTGCGTCGCGGCCGATCTCCATTAGCCTACACCACAGCAGCTCCCGCGCCACGATGTGCGCGGCCCGCATGTTTGCCTGCTCCCGTCGGGTGTGTGTTGCCGTTTGTTGGGGAACGTAGTAATTTCAAAAAATTTCCTACGCACACGCAAGATCATGGTGATGCATAGCAACAAGAGGGGAGAGTGTTGTCCACGTACCCTCGTAGACCGACAGCGGAAGCGTTATCACAACGCGGTTGATGTAGTCGTACGTCTTCACGATCCGACCGATCAAGTACCGAACGTACGGCACCTCCAAGTTCTACACACGTTCAGCTCGATGACGTCCCTCGAACTCCGATCCAGCCGAGTGTTGAGGGAGAGTTTTGTCAGCAGACGGAGTGGTGACGATGATGATGTTCCACCGACGCAGGGCTTCGCCTAAGCTCCGCAACGGTATTATCGAGGTGTAATATGGTGGAGGGGGGCACCGCACACGGCTAAAATATCGTATATCAAGTGTGTATAGAGGTGCCCCCCTGCCCCCATATATAAAGGAGCAAGGGGGAGGCTGGCTGCCCTAGGCGCGCCAAGGAGAGAGGGGGAGTCCTCCTCCTAGTAGGAGTAGGACTCCCCTTTCCTAGTCCTACTAGGAAAAGAAGGGGGGAAGGAAAGAGAGGGAGAGGGAGAGGGAAAGGGGGCTACGCCCCCCTCTCCTAGTCCAACTAGGACTCCTCCTGGGAGGGGGCGCGCCACCTCCTGGCTGCTGCCCTCTCTCTCCCCTCAAGGCCCACCAAGGCCCAATACTTCCCCGGGGGGTTCCGGTAACCCTCCGGCACTCCGGTTTAATCCGAAACTTCTCCGGAACACTTCCGGTGTCCGAATATAGTCGTCCAATATATCAATCTTTATGTCTCGACCATTTCGAGACTCCTCGTCATGTCCGTGATCACATCCGGGACTCCGAACAACCTTCGGTACATCAAAACATATAAACTCATAATATAACTGTCATCGTAACTTTAAGCGTGCGGACCCTTTGGGTTCGAGAACTATGTAGACATGACCGAGACACCTTTCCGGTCAATAACCAATAGCGGGACCTAGATGCCCATATTGGCTCCCACATATTCTACGAAGATCTTTATCGGTCAGACCACATAACAACATACGTTGTTCCCTTTGTCATCGGTATGTTACTTGCCCGAGATTCGATCGTCGGTATCTCGATACCTAGTTCAATCTCGTTACCGGCAAGTCTCTTTACTCGTTCCGTAATACATCATCCCGCAACTAACTCATTAGTCACAATGCTTGCAAGGCTTATAGTGATGTGCATTACCGAGTGGGCCCAGAGATACCTCTCCGACAATCGGAGTGACAAATCCTAATCTCGAAATACGCCAACCCAACAAGTACCTTTGGAGACACCTGTAGAGCACCTTTATAATCACCCATTTACGTTGTGACGTTTGGTAGCACACAAAGTGTTCCTCCGGTAAACGGGAGTTGCATAATCTCATAGCCATAGGAACATGTATAAGTCATGAAGAAAGCAATAGCAACATACTAAACGATCGGGTGCTAAGCTAACGTAATGGGTCATGTCAATCACGTCATTCTCCTAATGAGGTGATCCCGTTAATCAAATGACAACTCATGTCTATGGCTAGGAAACATAACCATCTTTGCTTAACGAGCTAGTGAAGTAGAGGCATACTATTGACACTCTGTTTGTCTATGTATTCACACATGTATTATGTTTCCGGTTAATACAATTCTAGCATGAATAATAAACATTTATGATGATATAAGGAAATATATAATACTTTATTATTGCCTCTAGGGCATATTTCCTTCAGTCTCCCACTTGCACTAGAGTCAATAATCTAGATTACATAGTAATGATTCTTACACCCATGGAGTCTTGGTGCTGATCATGTTTTGCTCGTGGAAGAGGCTTAGTGAACGGGCCTGCAACATTCAGATCCGTATGTATCTTGCAAATTTCTATGTCTCCCACCTGGACTAAATCCCGGATGGAATTGAAGCGTCTTCTGATGTGCTTGGTTCTCTTGTGAAATCTGGATTCATTTGCTAAGGCAATTGCACCAGTATTGTCACAAAAGATTTTCATTGGTCCCGATGTACTAGGTATGACACCTAGATCGGATATGAACTCCTTCATCCAGACTCCTTCATTTGCTGCTTCTGAAGCAGCTATGTATTCCGCTTCACACGTAGATCCCGCCACGACACTTTGCTTAGAACTGCACCAACTGACAGCTCCACCGTTCAATGTAAATACGTATCCGGTTTGCGATTTTGAATCGTCCGGATCAGTGTCAAAGCTTGCATCAACGTAACCCCTTACGATGAGCTCTTTGTCACCTCCATAAACGAGAAACATATCCTTAGTCCTTTTCAGGTATTTCAGGATGTTCTTGACCGCTGTCCAGTGATCCACTCCTGGATTACTTTGGTACCTCCCTGCTAAACTTATAGCAAGGGACACATCAGGTCTGGTACACAGCATTGCATACATGATAGAGCCTATGGCTGAAGCATAGGGAACATCTTTCATCTTCTCTCTATCTTCTGCAGTGGTCGGGCATTGAGTCTTACTCAATCTCACACCTTGTAGTACACGCAAGAACCCTTTCTTTGCTTGATCCATTTTGAACTTCTTCAAAACTTTGTCAAGGTATGTACTTTGTGCAAGTCCAATTAAGCGTCTTGATCTATCTCTATAGATCTTAATGCCCAATATATATGCAGCTTCACCAAGGTCTTTCATTGAAAAACTCTTATTCAAGTATCCCTTTATGCTATCCAGAAATTCTATATCATTTCCAATCAGTAATATGTCATCCACATATAATATCAGAAATGCTATCGAGCTCCCACTCACTTTCTTGTAAATACAGGCTTCTCCAAAAGTCCGTATAAAACCAAATGCTTTGATCACACTATCAAGGCGTTTATTCCAACTCCGAGAGGCTTGCACCAGTCCATAAATGGATCGCTGGAGCTTGTACACTTTGTTAGCTCCCTTTGGATCGACAAAACCTTCCGGTTGCATCATATACAACTCTTCTTCCAGAAATCCATTCAGGAATGCAGTTTTGACATCCATTTGCCAAATTTCATAATCATAAAATGCGGCAATTGCTAACATGATTCGGACAGACTTAAGCATCGCTACGGGTGAGAAGGTCTCATCGTAGTCAATCCCTTGAACTTCTCGAAAACCTTTCGCAACAAGTCGAGCTTTATAGACAGTAACATTACCATCAGCGTCGGTCTTCTTCTTGAAGATCCATTTATTTTCAATGGCTTGCCGACCATCGGGCAAGTCAACCAAAGTCCATACTTTGTTCTCATACATGGATCCCATCTCGGATTTCATGGCTTCAAGCCATTTTGCGGAATCTGGGCTCACCATCGCTTCTTCATAGTTCGTAGGTTCATCATGGTCTAGTAACATGACTTCCAGAACAGGATTGCCGTACCACTCTGGTGCGGATCTTGATCTAGTTGACCTACGAGGTTCAGTAATAACTTGATCTGAAGTTTCATGATCATTATCATTAACTTCCTCACTAATTGGTGTAGGTGTCGTAGAAACTGATTTCTGCGATGATCTACTTTCCAATAAGGGAGCAGGTACAGTTACCTCATCAAGTTCTACTTTCCTCCCACTCACATCTTTCGAGAGAAACTCCTTCTCTAGAAAGGATCCATTCTTAGCAACGAATATCTTGCCTTCGGATCTGTGATAGAAGGTGTACCCAACAGTCTCCTTTGGGTATCCTATGAAGACACATTTCTCCGATTTAGGTTCGAGCTTATCAGGTTGAAGTTTCTTCACATAAGCATCGCAACCCCAAACTTTAAGATACGACAACTTTGGTTTCTTGCCAAACCATAGTTCAAAAGGCGTCGTCTCAACGGATTTCGATGGTGTCCTATTTAGAGTGAATGCAGCCGTCTCTAAAGCATAACCCCAAAACGATAGCGGTAAATCAGTAAGAGACATCATAGATCGCACCATATCTAATAAAGTACGATTACGACGTTCGGACACACCATTACGCTGTGGTGTTCCGGGTGGCGTGAGTTGCGAAACTATTCCGCATTGTTTCAAATGTAGGCCAAACTCGTAACTCAAATATTCTCTTCCACGATCAAATCGTAGGAATTTTATTTTCTTGTTACGATGATTTTCAACTTCACTCTGAAGTTCTTTGAACTTTTCAAATGTTTCAGACTTATGTTTCATTAAGTAGATATACCCATATCTGCTCAAATCATCTGTGAAGGTGAGAAAATAACGATATCCGCCACGAGCCTCAATATTCATCAGACCACATATATGTATGATTTCCAACAAATCTGTTGCTCTCTCCATAGTTCCGGAGAACGGTGTTTTGGTCATCTTGCCCATAAGGCACGGTTCGCAAGTACCAAGTGATTCAAAATCAAGTGATTCTAAAATTCCATCAGTATGGAGTTTCTTCATGCGCTTTACACCGATATGACCCAAATGGCAGTGCCACAAATAAGTTGCACTGTCATTATCAACTCTGCATCTTTTGGCTTCGACATTATGAATATGTGTATCACTACTATCGAGATTCATTAAAAATAGACCACTCTTCAAGGGTGCATGACCATAAAAGATAATATTCATATAAATAGAACAACCATTATTCTCTGATTTAAATGAATAACCGTCTCGCATTAAACAAGATCCAGATATAATGTTCATGCTCAACGCTGGCACCAAATAACAATTATTTAGGTCTAAAACTAATCCTGAAGGTAGATGTAGAGGTAGCGTGCCGACGGCGATCACATCGACTTTGGAACCATTTCCCACGCGCATCGTCACCTCATCTTTAGCCAATCTTCGCTTAATCCGTAGCCCCTGTTTCAAGTTGCAAATATTAGCAACATAACCAGTATCAAATACCCAGGTGCTACTATGAGTATTAGTAAGGTACACATCAATAACATGTATATCACATATACCTTTGTTAACCTTGCCATCCTTCTTATCCGCCAAATACTTGGGGCAGTTCCGCTTCCAGTGACCAGTCTGCTTACAGTAGAAGCACTCAGTTTCAGGCTTAGGTCCAGACTTGGATTTCTTCTCCTGAACAGCAACTTGCTTGCTGTTCTTCTTGAAGTTCCCTTTCTTCTTCCCTTTGCCCTTTTTCTTGAAACTAGTGGTTTTACTGACCATCAACACTTGATGCTCCTTTTTGATTTCTACCTCCGCTGCCTTTAGCATTGCGAAGAGCTCGGGAATTGTCTTATCCATCCCTTGCATGTTATAGTTCATCACGAAGCTCTTGTAGCTTGGTGGCAGTGATTGAAGAATTCTGTCAATGACGCAATCATCCGGAAGTTGAATTCCCAGTTGAATCAAGTGATTATTATACCCAGACATTCTGAGTATATCCTCACTGACAGAACTATTCTCTTCCATCTTGCAGCTATAGAACTTATTGGAGACTTCATATCTCTCAATCCGGGCATTTGCTTGAAATATTAACTTCAACTCCTGGAACATCTCATATGCTCCATGACGTTCAAAACGTCGTTGAAGACCCGGTTCTAAGCCGTAAAGCATGGCACACTGAACTATTGAGTAGTCATCAGCTTTGCTCTGCCAGACGTTCATAACTTCTGGCGTAGCTCTTGCAGGAGGCCTGGCACCTAGCGGTGTTTCCAGGACGTAATTCTTCTGTGCAGCAATGAGGATAATCCTCAAGTTACGGACCCAGTCCCTGTAATTGCTACCATCATCTTTCAACTTAGCTTTCTCAAGGAACGCATTAAAATTCAACGGAACAACAGCACGGGCCATTTATCTACAATCAACATAGACAAGCAAGATACTATCAGGTACTAAGTTCATGATAAATTTAAGTTCAATTAATCATATTACTTAAGAACTCCCACTTAGATAGATATCCCTCTAATCATCTAAGTGATTACGTGATCCAAATCAACTAAACCATGTCCGATCATCACGTGAAATGGAGTAGTTTCAACGGTGAACATCACTATGTTGATCATATCTACTATATGATTCATGCTCGACCTTTCGGTCTCTGTGTTCCGAGGCCATATCTGCATATGCTAGGCTCGTCAAGTTTAACCTGAGTATTCCACGTGTGCAACTGTTTTGCACCCGTTGTATTTGAACGTAGAGCCTATCACACCCGATCATCACGTGGTGTCTCAGTACGAAGAACTTTCGCAACGGTGCATACTCAGGGAGAACACTTTTATCTTGACATTTTAGTGAGAGATCATCTTATAATGCTACCATCAATCAAAGCAAGATAAGATGCATAAAGGATTAACATCACATGCAATCAATATAAGTGATATGATATGGCCATCATCATCTTGTGCTTGTGATCTCCATCTCCGAAGCACCGTGCTTGTGATCTCCATCTCCGAAGCACCATCATGATCACCATCGTCACCGGCGCGACACCTTGATCTCCATCGTAGTATCGTTGTCGTCTCGCCAACTAATTGCTTTTACGACTATCGCTACTGCTTAGTGATAAAGTAAAACTATTCCATGGTGATTGCATCTCATACAATAAAGCGACAACCATATGGCTCCTGCTAGTTGCCGATAACTCAGTTACAAAACATGATCATCTCATACAACAAATTAAATCACATCATGTCTTGACCATATCACATCACAACATGCCCTGCAAAAACAAGTTAGACGTCCTCTACTTTGTTGTTGCAAGTTTTACGTGGCTGCTACGGGCTTAGCAAGAACCGTTCTTACCTACGCATCAAAACCACAACGATAGTTTGTCAAGTTGGTGCTGTTTTAACCTTCGCAAGGACCGGGCGTAGCCACACTCGGTTCAACTAAAGTGAGAGAGACAGACACCCGCCAGTCACCTTTAAGAAACGAGTGCTCCGAACGGTGAAACCAGTCTCGCGTAAGCGTACGCGTAATGTCGGTCCGGGCCGCTTCATCTCACAATACCGCTGAACCAAAGTATGACATGCTGGTAAGCAGTATGACTTATATCGCCCACAACTCACTTGTGTTCTACTCGTGCATAGCATCAACGCATAAAACCAGGCTCGGATGCCACTGTTGGGGAACGTAGTAATTTCAAAAAATTTCCTACACACACGCAAGATCATGGTGATGCATAGCAACGAGAGGGGAGAGTGTTGTCCACGTACCCTCGTAGACCGACAGCGGAAGCGTTATCACAACGCGGTTGATGTAGTCGTACGTCTTCACGCCGACCGATCAAGTACCGAACGTACGGCACCTCCAAGTTCTACACACGTTCAGCTCGATGACGTCCCTCGAACTCCGATCCAGCCGAGTGTTGAGGGAGAGTTTCGTCAGCACGACGGCGTGGTGACGATGATGATGTTCCACCGACGCAGGGCTTCGCCTAAGCTCCGCAACGGTATTATCGAGGTGTAATATGGTGGAGGGGGGCACTGCACACGGCTAAAATATCGTATATCAAGTGTGTATAGAGGTGCCCCCCTGCCCCCGTATATAAAGGAGCAAGGGGGAGGCCGGCTGCCTTAGGCGCGCCAAGGAGAGAGGGGGAGTCCTCCTCCTAGTAGGAGTAGGACTCCCCTTTCCTAGTCCTACTAGGAAAAGAAGGGGGAAGGAAAGAGAGGGAGAGGGAGAGGGAAAGGGGGCTGCGCCCCCCTCTCCTAGTCCAACTAGGACTCCTCCTGGGAGGGGGCGCGCCACCTCCTGGCTGCTGCCCTCTCTCTCCCCTCAAGGCCCACCCAGGCCCAATACTTCCCCGGGGGGTTCCGGTAACCCTCCGGCACTCCGGTTTAATCCGAAACTTCTCCGGAACACTTCCGGTGTCCGAATATAGTCGTCCAATATATCAATCTTTATGCCTCAACCATTTCTGGACTCCTCGTCATGTCCGTGATCACATCCGGGACTCCGAACAACCTTCGGTACATCAAAACATATAAACTCATAATATAACTATCATCGTAACTTTAAGCGTGCGGACCCTTTGGGTTCGAGAACTATGTAGACATGACCGAGACACCTTTCCGGTCAATAACCAATAACGGGACCTGGATGCCCATATTGGCTCCCACATATTCTACGAAGATCTTTATCGGTTAGACCGCATAACAACATACGTTGTTCCCTTTGTCATCGGTATGTTACTTGCCTGAGATTCGATCGTCGGTATCTCGATACCTAGTTCAATCTCATTACTGGCAAGTCTCTTTACTCGTTCCGTAATACATCATCCCGCAACTAACTCATTAGTCACAATGCTTGCAAGGCTTATAGTGATGTGCATTACCGAGTGGGCCCAGAGATACCTCTCCGACAATCGGAGTGACAAATCCTAATCTCGAAATACGCCAACCCAACAAGTACCTTTGGAGACACCTGTAGAGCACCTTTATAATCACCCATTTACGTTGTGACGTTTGGTAGCACACAAAGTGTTCCTCCGGTAAACGGGAGTTGCATAATCTCATAGTCATAGGAACATGTATAAGTCATGAAGA
Source organism: Aegilops tauschii subsp. strangulata (assembly GCF_002575655.3). NCBI lineage: Eukaryota > Viridiplantae > Streptophyta > Magnoliopsida > Poales > Poaceae > Aegilops > Aegilops tauschii. The sequence goes on along the minus strand of NC_053040.3, from coordinate 340,931,763 downwards.
AAGCAATAGCAACATACTAAACGATCGGGTGCTAAGCTAACGTAATGGGTCATGTCAATCACGTCATTCTCCTGATGAGGTGATCCCGTTAATCAAATGACAACTCATGTCTATGGCTAGGAAACATAACCATCTTTGCTTAACGAGCTAGTCAAGTAGAGGCATACTATTGACACTCTGTTTGTCTATGTATTCACACATGTATTATGTTTCCGGTTAATACAATTCTAGCATGAATAATAAACATTTATCATGATATAAGGAAATATATAATACTTTATTATTGCCTCTAGGGCATATTTCCTTCACCGTTGCCGTAGTGTAGCCGGAGGATCGTGCGGCGGCACGCGTGCGCCATAGTGCGAGGGCGGCGGGCGTCGGTCCGCGCTACCCACGTCCGCGGGCGTTGGGCGGCGTGCGGGCCACCCGGAGTGAAGAGTTGAGGTCTTGTGGAGCAGATGGTGGTTCCCGGGTGGGCCATGTCACCCATCGGTCGGCTTGGGTCCTTGGATCCTCAGACATCGGAGCCACCAGGCAGCGACGAGTTGGTCGATGGAGAAGAAAGCTTCGGCGCACCCCTACCTGGCGCGCCAAATGCCGGATTACGGGTTCCGGCAAAACCCTTGAGGTTCGAACTCTGGGGTGCGCACAAAGATCTCTCTCCCCCTAGCTCACACTCTCGCAACGATCTCAAGGCCTAGCTCGCCGAACCCAAGGAATAGAAGACACACAAGATTTTATACTGGTTCGGGCCACCGATGTGGCGTAATACCCTACTCCAGTGTGGTGTGGTGGATTGCCTTGCAGGCTGGGGATGAACAAGTGCAATGGAAGAACAACCTCCTGAGGAGAGGTGTTCTTGAGCTCGGTGAGCTTGTGCGTGTGAGGATGGAATGGATTCGATCCAAGATCAGTTGCCTCCTATGGTGGTGGCTAGTCCTATTTATAGAGGCCCTAGTCCTCTTCCCAAATGTTTTGGCAGGAAGGAATCCCACAACGGCCAATTTGAAGAGGGACAACTAGTACAAGCTATCCTGACAAAAGGTGGTCTTCGCCTGCCAAAGGATATGGTGGTAACGACATCGTGGGCTTCGCGATGACCTCCATCCTGCTGGTCTTGGTCTTGTTGCACCGATATGGAAACCTTTGTGTGATGCCTCGGGACTCCTCGCCTGCACCTGCCCCTTTAGCACCAAAGAGGCAACCGGTACTCTGCGCCCGCTGGCGCCCGCCTAGCCTTGGTCGTCATGGCTCACGTTACGGAAACCTCGCGAGGTGCCCCTCGCCTTGATCTCTCCGCTCCTCGCGAGCCAACCTAGTGAGGCCGCCCCTCAGGAGGTCTTGTGTCGTCCGCCTCGCGAGGCTTGGCCCCTCGCGAGGGTCTTGAGTGTTTGCTGGTGAAGATGGGCCGTACCAGGCCTTTAGTGGAGCCACTCCGTGGGCCGCAGGCAGGCATGTATGGGGACCCCCGTTCCCAGAATGCCGATACTTTTGTATCCTGTTGTCATGCCATCTTTTAAACTTTTCTTTAAACAACTTGGCATTCTCATAGGCTTGGGTTCTCCATTCATCAAGCGAGCTAATGTCAAATAACCTCTTCTCACTGGCAAGTTTGAAGTCATAATTGAGCTCTTTAATAGCCCAATATGCCTTATGTTCTAGTTCGAGAGGTAAGTGACATGCTTTTCCATAAAGCCAGGCGCGCCCTGGTGTCTTGTGCCCACCAGGGGTGCCTTCTTGGTTGTTTCTTATTTTCCTAATTTTGTTATATTCCAAAACGGACAGAAAATATTTTTGCAGATTTTTTGGAGTCTGTTTATACGGAGACATACCCATAGGGTTCTTATAAGCAGTTCTATAAGCCCATAATGCATCACCAAGTTTCTTAGAACAATTCTTTCTAGATCTATTAACACTCTTTTGCAAAATCAATTTAATCTCTCTATTGCTCAATTCTACTTGACCACTAGACTGAGGATGATATGGAGATGCAATTCTATGGTTAACATCATACTTAGGAAGCATTTTACGGAAAGCACCATGAATAAAATGTGAACCACCATCAGTCATTAAATATCTAGGGACTCCAAACCTCGAAAAAATAACTTCTTTAAGCATCTTCATAGAAGTGTTATGATTAGCACTACTAGTTGGAATAGCTTCTACCCACTTAGTAACGTAATCAGCAGCAACTAAAATATGTATATACCATTAGAGGAAGGAAAAGGTCCCATACAATCAAAGCCCCAAACATCAAATGGTTCAATAATAAGTGAATAATTCATAGGCATTTCCTGACGTCTACTAATATGGCCAATTCTTTGGCATTCATCACAAGACAAGACAAACTTACGAGCACCCTTGAAGAGAGTAAGCCAATAAAAACCGGATTGCAATACCTTATGTGCAGTTCTATCTCCAGCATGGTGTCCTCCGTAAGACTCGAAGTGGCACTTGCATAGGATCTGTCCCTATTCATGATCAGGTACACAACATCTAATAACACCATCTACTCCTTCTTTATAAAGGTGTGGGTCATCCCAAAAGTAATGTCTTAAATCGTAGAAAAACTTTTTCTTTTGTTGGTATGTGAAACTAGGTGGTATATGATACGTCTCAAACGTATCTACTTTTCCTAACGCTTTTCCTCTTGTTTTGGACTCTAATTTGCATGATTCGAATGAAACTAACCCTGGACTGACGCTGTTTTCAGCAGAACTACCATGGTGTTGTTTTTGTCCAAAAATAAAAGTTCTCGGAATGGAACAAAACTTTCGACAAATTTTTATATAATAAATAAGAATTTTTGGAGCCCATACCTGCCGGAGAGGGGCACCTGGGTGGGCACAACCCACCAGGGCGCGCCCCCTCTCTTGGCGCGCCCAAGTGGGTTATCCCCACCCGGTGGCCCCGCTGACCCTGAAACGGACGCTATAAAATGACATTATTCCAGAAAAAATCAAGGAGAAAGAATTATCGCGATCCACGAGACGGAGCCGCCGTCACCTCCTCTTCTTCATCGGGAGGCCAGATCTGGAGTCCGTTTGGGGCTCCGGAGAGGGGGATGTTCGTTCTTCATCATCACCAACCCTTCTCCATTGCCAATTCCATGATGCTCCCCACCGGGAGTGAGTACTTCCTTTGTAGGCTCGCTGGTCGGTGAGGAGTTGGATGAGATTCATCATGTAATCGAGTTAGTTTTGTTAGGGCTTGATCCCTAGTATCCACTATGTTCTAAGATTGATGTTGCTATGACTTTGCCATGCTTAATGCTTGTCACTTTGGGCCCGGGTGCCATGACCTCAGATCGGAACCATATATGTTATCATCATTATATCCATGTTTTAGATCCGATCTTGCAAGTTATAGTCACCTACTACGTGTTATGATCCGGCAACCCCGGAGTGACAATAGTCGAGACCACTCCCGGTGATGATCGTAGTTTGAGGAGTTCATGTATTCACTATGTGTTAATGCTTTGTTCCGGTTCTCTATTAAAAGGAGGCCTTAATATCCCTTAGTTTCCAATATGGACCCTGCTGCCACGGGAGGGTAGGACACATGATGTCATGCAAGTTCTTTCCATAAGCACGTATGACTATTTACAGAATACATGCCTACATTATATTGATGAACTAGAGCTAGTGCCGTATCGCCCTAGGTTATAACTATCTCATGATGAATATCATCCAACAAGTCATCGATCCAATGCCTACGAATTTATCTTATATTGTTCTTGCTAAGTTACTAGTGCTATCATCATTGTTACACTTGCTACAAAATTACTGCTATCACTATTACCGTTACTTTTGCTGCTGTCACTACTATCAAAACTATCATATTACTTTGGTACTGATTACTTGCTGCACACAATTAATCTCCAGCTGTGGTTGAATTGACAACTCAGCTGCTAATACCTTCAAATATTCTTTGGCTCCCCTTCTGTCGAATCTATAAATTTGGGTTGAATACTCTACCCTCGAAAATTGTTGCAATCCCCTATACTTGTGGGTTATCAAGACACTTTTCTGGCGCTGTTGCCGGGGAGCATAGCTATATTTGTTGAGTCATTTGGGATTATTACCACTTTATCACTATGAAGAATCTGAAGGATGCTAAGAATAAGGTATTTCCCTCAAAGACGAGGGGAGGTAAGGAACTGTCATCCAGTTCTGCTTTAGATTCACCTTCTATTATAAGTAAACTTGTGACACCACCACATGCTATCAATTCTAATATGTCACAAGTTATTGATGATACTACTTCTACTATGAATGATGCTAGTACCTTGCTTGATAATGATGATGTGCCACTTGGTGAATTTCTTGATGAACAAATTGCTAGAGTAATACAACATGATGTTGTTGAATCTGATGATGAGCTTGAAACTGAAACTCCTGAAACACCTGCTAGAACTAGCCTTCCTAGATATGAATTGCCTAAGGTACCAGAAGGTTATGTTATGAATGAGGAGACAACTAGAGATATTCTTGCTTGTAAGGATAGAGATGATCTAGAGAAATTATTATGCAAGTATAAAGAAAATCTCTGAATGCTAGAATGAAATATGATCCTAAGTTTGCTACTTCACCTATCTTTATTGATGATAAGGATTATGAATTCTCTGTCAACCCAGAGTTAATTACTTTGGTTGAATCTGATCCTTTCCATGGTTATGAAACTGAAACTGTTGTGGCACATCTCATTAAAGGGTGATGCTAAAGCTTGGTACAATACTCTTGCTCCTCGTTGTGTGCGTAGTCCCCAGGATATGATTTATTACTTCTCTGAAAAATATTTCCCTGCTCATAAGAAACAAGCTGCCTTATAGGAAATATTTAACTTTATGCAAACTGAAGAAGAGAGTCTCCCACAAGCTTGGGGGAGGCTTTGCTAGTTACTTAATGCTTTGCCTGATCATCCTCTTAAGAAAAATGAAATACTTGATATCTTCTATAATGGACTAACCAATTCTTCTAGGGATTTCCTAGATAGTTGTGCTAGTTGTGTTTTCAGGGAACGAACTATTGGACAAGCTGAAGAACTATTGAATAACATATTGAAAAATTATGATGATTGGACTCTTCCTGAACCACCTCCTAAACCCACTCCGAAGAAGAGGGGTATATATATCTCAGTCCTGAAGATATGCAAGAGGCAAAGAAATCAATGAAGGAAAAAGGTATTAAAGCTGAGGATGTTAAAAATCTACCTCCTATTGAAGAAATGCATGCGCTTAATACGCCACCATTGCCTAAGGTGGTAGAGGTAAATTCTTTAATGAAGTTCAATGATAATGATAATCCTCACAATATGCATCCTATCCAATGTCGTTATGAGTTTGAAAACTATATTAGAAAACAAGATCACTTCAATGCAAATGTTATGAAACGATTGAAATACAATTTGGATATGATTGCTCGCTTGAGTGACTTGTTATTTAGAATTTGAAATGATGTTAGAGGTGTTGTAAAACATGCTTCTATGGTTCAAGCTCAGTTAGAACAAGTTGCTAAATCTCAAAGAGAATTTCTTGACGAAATGAATAATAATATACATGACTTTGGTGTTAGAGTTGCAACTAGAGGAGGTAAAATGACTCAGGAACCACTTTATCCCGAGGGATACCCAAAAAGAATTGAACAATATTCACAAAGAAATAATATTGATGCACCTAGTCCTTCTAAAAAGAAAAAGAAAAAGAAATGATAGGACTTTGCATGCTTCTAGTGAACCTGAAATAGAAAAACCTCCTGATAATGATAATGAAACTTCTATCTCTGATGCTGAAACTCAATCTGGTAATGAACACTCACCTAGTGATAATGAAAAAGATAATGATGAGGTTCATGAAGACACTCAACCAAATAATAATAAAGAACCAGACAATGATGTTGAGATAGAACCACCTGTTGATCTTGATAACCCACAACCTAAGAATAAAAGATATGATAAAAGAGACTTTGTGGCTAGAGAACACGGTAAAGAAAGAGAACCGTGGGTTCAAAAACCTATGCCTTTTCCACCTAAGTCAACTAAAAAGAAAGATGATGAAGAATTTGAACGCTTTGCTGAAATGCCGAGGCCAGTCTTTTTGCGTACTCGCTTGACTGATATCTTGAAAATGCCTCCTTATGCAAATTATATGAATGACATCATCACTAATAAAAGAAAAATACCAAAATCTGAAATCTCGACTATGCTTGCTAATTGTACTTTTAAAGATGGAGTACCTAAAAAACTTGGAGATCCGGGAATACCAACTATACCTTGCTCCATCAAAAAGAATTATGTGAAAACTGCTTTGTGTGATTTAGGAGCTGGTGTTACTGTTATGCCTTTCTCTTTATATAAAAGAATTGATTTGAATAAACTCACACCTACTGAAATATCTTTACAAATGGCTGACAAATCAACTGCCATACCTATCGGTATTTGTGAGGATGTGTCCGTTGTTGTTGCTAATGTTACTATTTTGACTGACTTTGTTATACTTGAGATGCCCGAGGACGACAACATGTCGATTATCCTTGGTAGACCCTTGTTGAATACTACAGGGGCTGTTATTGATTGCAATAAAAGCAAGACCGCTTTTCATATCAATGGTAATGAGCATACGGTGCACTTTCCGAAGAAACAATTCCAAGTGAATGGTATTAGTGTTATTGAAAAATCTCCGACAATCACTATTGGAAGTTTTAAAATACCTCTACCTACTGTCAAAAAGAAATATGAAATGCTTATCGTTGGGGACATTCATATCCCCATTGAGGTAACTTCGTGATTTACGAAATTTCTTCGGTTTCATGCTAATCGAAAGTGGTTGTTAATAAGACCTGATCAACCTTATTAATGAATCATTTTTTAGAGGTATGAAGTTGATGAATTTAGTAAGAACTACCTTCTGTCCTTACTTTTTATTCTCTGTTTTTATTAGTTAAATAAAATAAAATGCCATGTTTTGTCTGTTTTCTGAATTTCTCGTGCAATAAAAAATGACCCAAAAATAAAAGTTCTCAGAATGCTCTGAAAATTTAATATGATTTTTTTTCTGAATATTTCTAAATTTCTGGTGCAAATAATATCAAAGGGAGGTGCATCAGGTGGGCACAATCCACCTGGGCGCGCCAGGACCCCCAAGCATGCCCTGGTGGGTTGTGGTCCCCACGTGGCACCCCTCACTTATCCCTTCATCCCACATCATCACTTACCTCCAGAAAAAAAAACTCCATTGCTCTCTCTCCCATGTTCTTGCTCTCAAACCCGCGGATTTCGATCTCTTTGCTCAAAGCTCCTTTCCGAAACTGTTTCGGGGGATTGTTGCTTGTTATGTGACTCCACCATTTCTCCAGTTAGTTTTTGTTTTAGTGGTTTATATTTTGAATAATTAGCTACTCTTGGTGCTGATGTAGATGAGCTTGCATGTTGAATTCTTAGAGTTCTAAGTAGTTTGAATGCTTGATATGGCCTCTATGTATCTCTATGAGTAGTTGCTATCAATTTAATAAAGTTTTGTTGACAAATTTTTGTCACCCAAAAATTTTCAGAAAATTGTACACGAACATGATGAACCTATCTGGAAGGAGTTCTTCGAGGAGAAGATCCTCGGGGGCATCTTCTAGTGACTGTTCCACTCGCCGGTCTTATGTCGAACCAAGTGAAAGTTCCACACGAGATGATGCCACCAAAACATGCTTATGGCCTTGCGATGATTATATGGTGCATGTGGGCATTAAGGAGGAATTCGAGAATATGTTCACAATGCCGGTCTCAGTCCCTACATTTCAGATAAGTGCGAACAACGCCGTATTCTCACTGAATCATTTGTCAAAGGATTTAAATTCCTTCCCCGTGAGTCTAGGGTGTCTTTTATGCTTTATGATAATCCATTTACCATCTCACTAGAGAATTTTACTTACCACTGCAAACTCCCGTTTTGGAGTTCACTTGATGAACCGCCAAAGGCTGAGTACCAATCATTCTTGATTAGTCTTTGCTATGGTGAGACAAGGGGAGTGACACAAGGTAGAATAAAGAGTATTCATTTTCCCGCAATTCAGTACTTTGCATTATTTAACGGGAAATGCATAGTAGGCAAGCAAGACTGTAGTATGCTTTGTGCTCCAGAATTGAGCCTCATACACACCGCTCTCACCGGTGAAAGGAATTATAACCTTGGAGCAATTGTTGCACGCAGACTTCAGCATAACACTAACAGTGGCTATTTCTATGGTGGAATATATGCCACGCGTTTAGCATGAGGGTTGGGTGTTTCGCCTTTGCTCTTTGATCCTATCCAACCCACGCAGTATTTAGATTTTAACACCTTAAAAGACCATAAGATCCTTAAGGGAAAGATCGATAACTTCACTTACAATCTATTGTTTAACCAAAAATCTGTTGTGCACACATATTTGCCCGCGCCTGCTCTTTTTGACTATCACAGCAAGGGAATATATTTTGTTCTTGAGAGTGAGGCCTAAGCTCACAACGCAGCAGTGGAGGCAGCACGGTATGCTGAGGCATCCGCACCGAGAGCCTCTGTGAGCTACCACACCAACTACTATCCAGGCTACTGATCGACTACCAAGTTAGGCCAAAAGCCTAAGCTTGGGGGAGTACGTGTTTCTCACCGAAATTACATTCATGTCCACTTATTTTCATTTGTCGGTGTTCACACTTTTTCATTGTATCATCCATGCTTAGATTTATTTTCTTGCTTTCTTCTTGTGTGTTTGAAAAACCTTAGAAAAAACAAAAAAAATAGTTGTAGTGGTTTACTTTCTATGCATGCTTAGTAGTAGCATTAAAAAGAAAACCCCAAAGGATTTCCTTGTTCTTCTTTTGCTTGTTGGGAGCTTTCTCGTGTAAATAGTTTTTCTCGTTTTTGCTTTTCCCTTTTATTTGCTTGTTCAAGAAAACCCAAAACTCCAAAAATATTTCAGTGTGTTTCTCTGAATTTCTTTTCTTTTTGTTCGAATCTTACCGAGGAGAAGACCATAATGAAAATGTTGAGTGGCTCTCATATGAATAAATGTTAATCTAATAAAGAACCCATTTGACCTTGTCTTCTCCTGTTGAATAAAATGTTTGCAGATTCCAGCTTAGTCCATGGCACTATTGCACTATTATTATTTTCACATCGTTCGGTCGTGCAAGTGAAAGGCAATAATGACGACATTCAATGAACTGGCCGTGGCATAGAGAAACGGGTATGAACTCGACTTGTTCTGTTTGTGTAAATATGTTTAACCTAGTATCCATGATTCAGCCCATTATGATTAAACATGTTTGCAATGACAATTAGAGATTATAGTTTCTCATGCCATGCATAAGTAGCTAGGAGTGGATAATGATTTATCTTGGATATCAACATTGTGTTAAAATGATTGTGATGTAGTATGATGATATGGTATCCTCCTCTGAATGTTCGAGTGGCTTGACTTGGCACATGTTCATGCATGTAGTTGAATCAAAACCAACATAGCCTCTATGATATTTATGTTCATGGTGTTCAGATCCTACTCATGCTAGTGTCCAATGTTACTTATGCATAATGCATGTTTATGACCGTTGTTGCTCTCTAGCTAGCCACTTGTCAATCTAATTGCTAGCCTTCGCCTGTACTAAGTGGGCTGCTTGTACATCAAAAACCTTGAACCCAAAGTTATTCTAGATGAGTCCACCATACCTACCTATATGCGGTATTACCCTGCTGTCCTAAGTAAATTTGCATGTGCCACCTCTAAAAACTTCAAATAAATATCCTTTTGTGTGCCTGGATCATTCATGGAACGATAGGAGGTGGTCGGTATCTTCCATGCTAAGCGGATTATTCTCAGGTCGAGTGTTCATTCACTCGCCATCGCACGAGAACAGGGCGGTAATAGGGATGCCCAGTCCCGAACTCAAAAATGCAAATAATTAAACAAAACTCCCCCGGGACTGTTGTTGGTTTGGATGGCACCCGTTGTTTCGGACAAGCTGTGGAATGTGATTGTTGGTGGAGGGGGAGTAAACCTTTACTTTTATCGCTTGGGAACCGCCACTAGCGTGCTTAGCATGGAATATATTGATAACTGATGGTCGTGAAGTAAATGAGAAGGGTGCATGTCTCAAAATATCATTTACCTCTATTTTAAAACTTGAGCTCTGGCACCTCTACAAATCATTGCTTCCCTCTGCGAAGGGACTATCTATTTACTTTTATGTTGTGTCATCACCTTCTAAAACAAGCGCTAGAAACCGAGAGCACAGCTGTCATGACTTATGCATTGTGTGTAGCTAATGTTGGGTGCATCATGACTCGATCTTTTCTACCATGAATTACAATGTTTAGTCGCTGCTTGAACTTTGCAGGTGCTCTGCATTTATGTTTTGCGGTCTCAGAAAGGGCTAGCAAGATACCCCTATTGTCATATTATATCATGGTTGTTTTGACAATGTGTTGCCATTTGAGATACCTTATTATTGCTCACTAGCTGATTATTGATATGAGTCAATATAGTCTTTAAGAGTTATCGTCGCCATGGTTAGTTATAATGTTGGATGAAAACTTGGGTGTTGCTTGATACGTCTCCAACGTATCTATAATTTTTGATTGTTCCATGCTATTATATTACCTGTTTTGGATGTTTATGGGCTTTATTATACACTTTTATATTATTTTTGGGACTAACCTATTAACCGGAGGCCCAGCCCAAATTTTTGTTTTCTTGCCTATTTCAGTGTTTCAAAGAAAAGGAATATCAAACGGAGTCCAAACGGAATGAAACCTTCGGGAGAGTTATTTTTGGAACGGAAGTAATCTAGGAGACTTGGAGTAGACGTCAGGGAAGCTTCAAGGTGGCCACGAGGCAGGGAGGCGCGCCTGCCCCCTAGGCGCGCCCCACCCTCATGGCTCCCCTGACTGACTTCTTTCGCCTATATATATATCCATATACCCTAAAACATCAGGGAACAGAATAGATCGGGAGTTCCGCCGCCGCAAGCCTCTGTAGCCACCAAAAACCAATCGGGACCCTGTTCCGGCACCCTGCCGGAGGGGGAATCCCTCACCAGTGGCCATCTTCATCATCACGGTGCTCTCCATGACGAGGAGGGAGTAGTTCACCCTCGGGGCTGAGGGTATGTACCAGTAGCTATGTGTTTGATCTCTCTCTCTCTCTCTCGTGTTCTTGAGGTGAAACGATCTTGATGTATCGCGAGCTTTGCTATTACAGTTGGATCTTATGATGTTTCTCCCCCTCTACTCTCTTGTAATGGATTGAGTTTTCCCTTTGAAGTTGTTTTATCGGATTGAGTCTAAGGATTTGAGAACACTTGATGTATGTCTTGCATGTGCTTATCTGTGGTGACAATGGGATATCATGTGATCCACTTGATGTATGTTTTGGTGATCAACTTGTGGGTTCAGTGACCTTGTGAACTTATGCATAGGGGTTGGCACACGTTTTCGTCTTGACTCTCCGATAGAAACTTTAGGGCACTCTTTGAAGTACTTTGTGTTGGTTTGAATAGATGAACCTGAGATTGTGTGATGCATATCGTATAATCATACCCATGGATACTTGAGGTGACATTGGAGTATCTAGGTGACATTAGGGTTTTGGTTGATTTGTGTCTTAAGGTGTTATTCTAGTATGAACTCTATGATAGATCGAACGGAAAGAATAGCTTCATGTTATTTTACTACGGACTCTTGAATATATCGATCAGAAAGGATAACTTTGAGGTGGTTTCGTACCCTACCATAATCTCTTCGTTTGTTCTCCGCTATTAGTGACTTTGAAGTGACTCTTTGTTGCATGTTGAGGGATAGTTATATGATCCAATTATGTTATTATTGTTGAGAGAACTTGCACTAGTGAAAGTATGAACCCTAGGCCTTGTTTCCTAGCATTGCAATACCATTTACACCCACTTTTATCATTAGTTACCTTGCTGTTTTTATATTTTCAGATAACAAAAACTTATATCTACCATCCAAATTGCACTTGTATCACCATCTCTTCGCCAAACTAGTGCACCTATACAATTTACCATTGTATTGGGTGTGTTGGGGACACAAGATACTCTTTGTTATTTGGTTGCAGGGTTGTTTGAGAGAGACCATCTTCATCCTACGCCTCCCACGGATTGATAAACCTTAGGTCATCCACTTGAGGGAAATTTGCTACTGTCCTACAAACCTCTGCACTTGGAGGCCCAACAACGTCTACAAGAAGAAGGTTGCGTAGTAGACATCATTGTTTAAGATTATTTATGCAAACAAGAGCAAAAGAGTTGGTAGAAGTTTTTCTTTTTCACTTTAATTTTGTCAACTGAATTGCTTGAGGACAAGCAAAGGTTTAAGCTTGGGGGAGTTGATACGTCTCCAACGTATCTACTTTTCCTAACGCTTTTCCTCTTGTTTTGGACTCTAATTTGCATGATTTGAATGAAACTAACCCCAGACTGATGCTGTTTTCAGCAGAACTACCATGGTGTTGTTTTTGTGTTGAAATAAAAGTTCTCGGAATGGAACGAAACTTTGCGAGGAACTTTTACATAATAAATAAGAATTTTTGGAGCCAAGACCTGCCAGAGAGGGGCACCTGGGTGGGCACAACCCACCAGGGAGCCCCCTTCTCCTGGCGCACCCAGGTGGGTTGTCCCCACCTGGTGGCCCTGCTGACCCTGAAACCGACGCTATAAAATCACATTATTCCAGGAGAAATCAAGGAGAAAGAATTATCACGATCCACGAGACGGAGTCGCCATCACCTCCCGTTCTTCATTGGGAGGCCAGATCTGGAGTCCGTTTGGTGCTCCGGAGAGGGGGATCTTCGTTCTTCATCATCACAAACCCTTCTCCATCGCCAATTCCATGATGCTCCCCATCGGGAGTAAGTAATTCCTTCGTAGGCTCGCTGGTCGGTGAGGAGTTGGATGAGATTCATCATGTAATCGAGCTAGTTTTGTTAGGGCTCGATCCCTAGTATCCACTATGTTCTAAGATTGATGTTGCTATGACTTTGCCATGCTTAATGCTTGTCACTTTGGGCCCGGGTGCCATAAACTCAGATCTGAACCATATATGTTATCATCATTATATCCATGTTTTAGATCCGATCTTGCAAGTTATAGTCACCTACTACATGTTATGACCCGGCAACCCCGGTGTGACAATAGTCGGGACCACTCCCTGTGATGACCGTAGTTTGAGGAGTTCATGTATTCACTATGTGTTAATGCTTTGTTCCAGTTCTCTATTAAAAGGAGGCCTTAATATCCCTTAGTTTCCAATATGGACCCTGCTGCCACGGGAGGGTTGGACAAAAGATGTCATGCAAGTTCTTTCCATAAGCACGTATGACTATTTACGGAATACATGCCGACATTATATTGACGAACTGAAGCTAGTGTCGTATCGCCCTAGGTTATACAAGTCACCAATCCAATGCCTACAAATTTATCTTATATTGTTCTTGCTAAGTTACTACTACTATCATCAACGTTACACTTGCTACAAAATTACTGCTATCACTGTTATCGTTACTATTGCTGCTGTCACTACTATCAAAACTATCATATTACTTTGGTACTGATTGCTTGTTGCAGATAATTAATCTCCAGGTGTGGTTGAATTGACAACTCAGCTGCTAATACCTTCAAATATTCTTTGGCTCCCCTTGTGTCGAGTCTATAAATTTGGGTTGAATACTCTACCCTCGAAAACTGTTGCGACCCCCTATACTTGTGGGTTATCAGAATAAATTTAGCAACAATGTAATTAGCATAATCAGCATACCATAGAGTATTACGAGAAGCAGTTTTGACATCTAATTGTTCATTAGGAAAGCTATCATCAATAGGCAGTGGGTCATCAAGAACATCTTCTAACCTAGACAACTTGTCTGCAACGGGGTTCTGAGCTCCCTTTATATCAATAATATGCAAATCAAATTCTTGTAACAAGAGAACCCATCTAATAAGTCTAGGTTTAGCATATTTCTTTTCCATAAGATATTTAATAGCAGCATGATCAGTGTGAACAGTTACTTTAGAATCAACAATATAAGACCTGAACATATCACAAGCAAAAACAACTGCTAAAATTCTTTTCAATAGTAGCATAATTTCTCTGGGCACTGCCTAGAGTTTTACTAGCATAATGAATAACATTTAATTTCTTATGAACTCTTTGCCCTAGAAAAGCACCAACAACATAATCACTAGCATCGCACATAATTTCAAAGGGTAAATTCCAATCAGGTGGCTGAAAAATAGGTGCAAAATCAAGGATTTCTTAAGTTTTTCAAATGCTTCTACACAATCATCATCAAAAACAAAAGGAACATCCTTTTACCAGAGATTAGTGAGAGGCCTAGAAATTTTAGAGAAGTCTTTAATATGTTGGGGATCGTAGCAGAATTTTAAAATTTTCTACGCATCACCAAGATCCATCTATGGAGTCTACTAGCAACGAGGGGAAAGGAGTGCATCTACATACCCTTGTAGATCGTGAGCAGAAGCGTTCTAGTGAACAGGGTTGATGGAGTCGTACTCGTCGTGATCCAAATCACTGATGACCAAGAGCCGAACGGACGGCACCTCCACGTTCAACACACGTACGGAGCAGTGACGTCTCCTCCTTCTTGATCCAGCAAGGGGGAAGGAGAGGTTGATGGAGATCCAGCAGCACGACGGCGTGGTGGTGGAAGTAGCGGGGATCCCGGCAGGGCTTCGCCAAGCGCAAGCGGGAGGGAGAGGTGTTGCAGGGGGAGAGGGAGGCGCCAGGGGCTGTTGTACTGCTGCCCTCCCTCTCCCCACTATTTATAGGGGTCCTGGGGGGGCGCCGGCCAAGGGGGTGGCTTGCCCCCCAAGGCAAGTGGGGCGCCCCCTACCCCTAGGGTTTCCAACCCTAGGCGCAGGGGGAGGCCCAAGGGGGGCGCCCCAGCCCACTAAGGACTGGTTCCCTTCCCACTTCAGCCCATGGGGCCCTCCGGGATAGGTGGCCCCACCCGGTGGACCCCCGGGACCCTTCCGGTGGTCCCGGTACAATACCGATAACCCCCGAAACTTTCCCGGTGGCCGAAACTGGACTTCCTATATATAATTCTTCACCTCCGGACCATTCCGGAACTCCTCGTGACATCCGGGATCTCATCCGGGACTCCGAACAACTTTCGGGTTTCCGCATACTAATGTCTCTACAACCCTAGCGTTACCGAACCTGAAGTGTGTAGACCCTACGGGTTCGGGAGACATGCAGACATGACCGAGACGCCTCTCCGGTCAATAACCAACAGCGGGATCTGGATACCCATGTTGGCTCCCACATGTTCCACGATGATCTCATCAGATGAACCACGATGTCGAGGATTCAATCAATCCCGTATACAATTCCCTTTGTCAATCGGTACGTTACTTGCTCGAGATTCGATCGTCGGTATCCCAATACCTTGTTCAATCTCGTTACCGGCAAGTCACTTTACTCGTACCGTAATGCATGATCCCGTGGCTAAGTCCTTAGTCACATTGAGCTCATTATGATGATGCATTACCGAGTGGGCCCAGAGATACCTCTCCGTCATACGGAGTGACAAATCCCAGTCTCGATCCGTGCCAACTCAACAGACACTTTCGGAGATACCCGTAGTGCACCTTTATAGTCACCCAGTTACGTTGTGACGTTTGGTACACCCAAAGCACTCCTACGGTATCCGGGAGTTGCACGATCTCATGGTCTAAGGAAATGTACTTGACATTGGAAAAGCTCTAGCAAACGAACTACACGATCTTTTGTGCTATGCTTAGGATTGGGTCTTGTCCATCACATCATTCTCCTAATGATGTGATCCCGTTATCAATGACATCCAATGTCCATAGTCAGGAAACCATGACTATCTGTTGATCAATGAGCTAGTCAACTAGAGGCTTACTAGGGACACGTTGTGGTCTATGTATTCACACATGTATTACGATTTCCGGATAACACAATTATAGCATGAACAATAGACAATTATCATGAACAAGGAAATATAATAATAACCATTTTATTATTGCCTCTAGGGCATATTTCCAACATAATAAACCTCCTATAGAAACCAGCATGACCAAGAAAGCTTCTTATACCTTTGATATCTTTAGGACACGACATCTTTTCAATAACATCTACTTTAGCTTTATCAACTTCAATACCTCTTTCGGAAATTTTATGCCCCAAGACAATACCTTCATTAACCATAAAGTGTCCCTTCTCCCAATTCAAGACAAGATTAGTTTATTCACATCTCTGCAAAACTCGAGCAAGGTTGCTTAAGAAATCATCAAAAGAAGTTCCGTAAACGGAGAAATCATCCATGAAAACCTGAACAATCTTTTCATAAAAATCAGAGAATATAACAGTCATACATCTTTGAAATGTTGCAGGTGCATTGCATTAACCAAAAGGCATACGTCTATAAGCAAAGGTGCCGAAAGGGCAAATAAAAGTGGTCTTCTCCTGATCATCTTTTGACACAAGTATTTGAGAAAAACCAGAATAACCATCTAGAAAGCAAAAATGTGTATGTTTGGATAGTCTTTCTAGCATTTGATCAATAAAAGGTAGAGGGTAATGATCTTTTCTAGTAGCTTTATTCAATTTGCAAAAATCGATTACCATTCTATAACCTGTAACAATTCTTTGTGGGATCAATTCATTCTTATCATTAGGAACAACAGTAATACCTCCCTTCTTAGGGACACAATGAACAGGACTTAGCCATGTACTATCAGCAACGGGATAAATTATACCTGCCTCCAGAAGCTTTAGTATTTCATTTCTTACCACTTCCTTCATCTTAGGATTTAACCGTCGTTGGTGATCAACAACTAGTTTAGCATCATGCTCCAAATTAATTTTGTGCTGACATAGAGTGGGACTAATGCCCTTAAGATCATCAAGAGTATATCCAACGGCGGCACGGTGCTTCTTCAGAGTTTCCAATAATTTCTTTTCTTCATGCTCTGAAAGGTTAGCACTAATAATAACATGATATATCTTCTTTTCATCGAGATAAGCATATTTCAAAGTATCAGGTAATTGTTTAAGCTCAAACACGGGATCACCATTAGGTGGAGGAGGATCCCCCAAGGATTTCAACAGGCAAATTGTGTTTCAAAACAGGCCCTTGATTAAAGAATATTTCATATATTTCCCTTCTTTCATTCATAAACATATCATTTTCATGGTCTAGCAAATATTGTTCTATAGGATCAGTTGGAGGCATGGCAATAGAAGCAAGACTGATAATTTCATCCTTACTAGGCAATTCTTTATCATGGGGTTGTCTACGAAATTTAGAGAAATTAAAATCATGAGAAATATCCCCTAAACCAACAGTAACAATATCTTTATCGCAGTCTATCTTAGCATTAACAGTATTCAAGAAAGGTCTACCAAATATAATGGAACAAAAATTATCTTGTGGGGAACCAAGTGTTGGGGAATGTAGTATTTCAAAAATTTCCTACGATCACGCAAGATCTATCTAGGAGATGCATAGCAACAAAACGGGTGAGTGTGTCCACGTACCCTCGGACCGTAAGCAGAAGCATTTAGTAATGCGGTTGATGTAGTCGAACGTCTTCACGGTCCAACCGATCCAAGTACCGAATGTACGGCACCTCCGTATTCAGCACACGTTCAGCACGATGACGTCCCTCGAGCTCTTGATCCAGTTGAGGACGAGGGAGAGTTCCGTCAGCACGACGGCATGACGACGGTGATGATGGAGTTACCCGCGCAGGGCTTCGCCTAAGCACTACGACGATATGACTGAGGTGTTAAACTGTGGAGGGGGCACCGCACACGACTAAGAGATTGTCTGTTTTGCTTTGGGGTGCCCCCTGGCCACGTATATAAAGGAGGGAGGGAGAGAGGCCAACGGCCAGGAGGGGTGCCCCAAGGGGGGAGTCCTACTTGGACTAGAGTCCAAGTAGGATTCGCCCCCACCCCTTTTCCTTTCTTCCACCGAAGGGAAAGGAAGGAGGGAGAAGGAGAAGGAAGGAGGGGGTCGCGCCCCCACCCCTTGTCCAATTCGGTTTGGGCAGGGGGGAGGCGTGTGCCACCTCATGGCCCTTCTTCCCTCTCTCCAGTAAAGCCCACTAAGGCCCATTAACTTCTCCGGGGGTTCCGGTAACCCCTCAGTACTCCGGAAAAATACCCGGATCACTTGGAACCATTCTGATGTCCGAATATAACCTTCCAATATACAAATCTTTACCTCTCAACCATTTCGAGATTCCTCGTCATGTCCGTGATCTCATCCGGGACTCCGAACAAACTTCGGTCATCAAATCACATAACTCATAATACAAATGTTCATCGAACGTTAAGCGTGTGGACCCTACGGGTTCGAGAACTATGTAGACATGACCGAGACTTATCTCCGATCAATAACCAATAGCGGAACCTGGATGCTCATATTGGCTACTACACATTCTACGAAGATCTTTATCGGTTAAACCGCATAACAACATACGTCATTCCCTTTGTCATCGGTATGTTACTTGCCCGAGATTCGATCGTCGGTATCATCATACCTAGTTCAATCTCGTTACCGACAAGTCGCTTTACTCGTTCCGTAATGCATCATCCTGTAACTAACTCATTAGTCACATTGCTTGCAAGGCTCATAGTGATGTGCATTACCGAGAGGGCCCAGAGATACCTCCCCGATACACAGAGTGACAAATCCTAATCTCGATCTATGCCAACCCAACAAAAACCATCGGAGACACCTGTAGAACATCTTTATAATCACCCAGTTACGTTGTGACGTTTGATAGCACACAAGGTGTTCCTCCGGTATTTGGGAGTTGCATAATCTCATAGTCAAAGGAATATGTATAAGTCATGAAG
Organism: Aegilops tauschii subsp. strangulata; assembly: GCF_002575655.3. Classification (NCBI taxonomy): domain Eukaryota; kingdom Viridiplantae; phylum Streptophyta; class Magnoliopsida; order Poales; family Poaceae; genus Aegilops; species Aegilops tauschii. Next base: position 340,912,871 of record NC_053040.3, on the reverse strand, counting down.
AAAGCAATAGCAATAAAACTAAACGATCAACATGCTAAGCTAACGGATGGGTCTTCTCCATCACATCATTCTCCTAATGATGTGATCCCGTTCATCAAATGAAAACACATGCCTATGGTCAGGAAACTTAACCACCTTTGATTAACGAGCTAGTCAAGTAGAGGCATACTAGGGACACTCTGTTTTGTCTATGTATTCACACATGTACTAAGTTTCTGGTTAATACAATTGTAGCATGAATAATAAACATTTATCACGATATAAGGAAATATAAATAACAACTTTATTATTGCCTAGAGGGCATATTTCCTTCAGTCTCCCACTTGCACTAGAGTCAATAATCTAGTTCAGATCGTCATGTGATTTAATACCAGTAGTTCACATCTTTATGTGATCAGTTCACATATCCATGTGACTAACACCCAAAGGGTTTACTAGAGCCAATAATCTAGTTCACATCGCTATGTGATTAACACCCAAAGAGTGATCATGTTTTTCTTGTGAGAGAAGTTTAGTCAAGGGTCTGCCACATTCAGAGCCGTATGTATTTTGCAAATTTTCTATGTCTACAATGCTCTGCACGGGGCTACTCTAGCTAATTGCTTCCACTTTAAATATGTATCCAGATTAAGACTTAGAGTCATTCGGACCAGTGTCAAAGCTTGCATCGACGTAACCCTTTACGGCAAACTTTTTGTCACCTCCATAACTGAGAAACATGTCCTTATTCCACTAAGGATAATTTTGACCGCTGTCCAATGATCCACTCCTAGATCACTATTGTACCCTCTTGCCAAACTCATGGTGAGGTACACAATAGGTCTGCTATACAACATAGCATACTTTATAGAACCTATGACTGAGGCATAGGGAATGAATTTTCATTCTCTTTCTATTTTCTGCCGTGGTCGGGTTTTGAGTCTTTACTCAAATTCACACCTTACAACTTAGGCAAGAACTCCTTCTTTGACTGATCCATTCTGAACTCTTTCAAAATCTTATCAAGGTATGTACTCATCGAAAGTCTTATCAAGCATCTTGATCTATCTTTATAGATCTTGATGCCCAATATGTAAGTAGCTTCACCGGGGTCTTTCTTTGAAAAACTCCTTTCAAACACTCCTTTATGCTTTCAAGAAAAATTCTACATCATTTCCGATCAACAATATGTCATTCACATATACTTATTAGAAAGGTTGTAGTGCTCCCATTCACTTTCTTATAAATACAAGCTTCACCGCAAGTCTGTATAAAACTATTTACTTGGATCAACTCATCAAAGCATATATTCCAACTCCGAGATGCTTGCACCAGCCCATAGATGGATCGCTGGAGCTTGCACATTTTTTAGCACCTTTAGGATTGACAAAACCTTCTGGTTGGATCATATACAACTCTTCTTTAATAAATCCATTAAGGAATGTAGTTTTGATATCTATTTGCCAGATTTCATAAAATACAGCAATTGCTAACATGATTCGGACAGACTTAAGCATCGATACGAGTTGAGAAAATCTCATAATAGTCAACACCTTGAACTTGTTGAAAACCTTTTGCAACAATTCGAGCATTTTAGATAGTAACACTACCATCAGTGTCTGTCTTCCTCTTGAAGATCCATTTATTCTCAATGGCTTGCCGATCATAGGGCAAGTCCATCAAAGTCCATACTTTGTTCTGATACATGGATCCCATCTCAGATTTCATGGCCTCAAGCCATTTCGCGGAATCTGGGCTCATCATCGCTTCGTCATAGTTCGTAGCTTCATCATGGTCTAGTAACATGACTTCCAGAACATGATTACCGTACTACTCTGGTGCGGAACATACTCTGATTGATCTACGAGGTTCGGTAGTAACTTGATCTGAAGTTTTCATGATCATCATCATTAACTTCCTCGCTAATTGGTGTAGGCATCACTAGAACTGATTTCTGTGATGAACTACTTTCCAACTCGAGAGAAGGTACAAATACCTCATCAAGTTCTACTTTCCTCCCACTCACTTCTTTCGTGAGAAACTCCTTCTCTAGAAAGGATCCATTCTTAGCAACGATTATCTTGCCTTCGGATCTGTGATAGAAGGTGTACCCAACAGTTTCCTTTGGGTATCCTATGAAGACGCATTACTCTGATTGGGTTCGAGCTTATCAGGTTGAAGATTTTTCACATAAGCATCGCAGTGCCAAACTTTAAGAAACGACAGCTTAGGTTTCTTGCCAAACCATAGTTCATATAGTGTCATCTCAACGGATTTAGAAGGTGCCCTATTTAATGTGAATGCAGCTGTCTCTAATGCATAATCCTAAAACGATAGTGGTAAATCGGTAAGAGACATCATAGATCGCACCATATCTAATAAAGTATGGTTACAACGTTCGCACACACCATTACGCTGTGGTGTTCCAGGTGGCGTGAGTTGTGAAACTATTCCACATTGTTTTTAAATGAAGGCCAAACTCGTAACTCAGATATTCGCCTCTGCGATCAGATCGTAGAAACTTTATTTTCTTGTTACGATGATTCTCCACTTCACTCTGAAATTCTTTGAACTTTTTCAAACGTTTCAGACTTGTGTTTCATTAAGTAGATATACCCATATCTGCTCAAATCATCTGTGAAGGTCAGAAAATAATGATACCCACCATGAGCGTCAACACTTATTGGACCGCATACATCAGTATGTATTATTTCCAATAAATAAGTAGCTCGCTCCATTGTTCTGGAGAACGGAGTCTTAGTCATCTTGCCCATGAGGCATGGTTCGCAAGCATCAAGTGATTCATAGTCAAGTGATTCCAAAAACCCATCAGCATGGAGTTTCTTCATGCGCTTTACACCAATATGACCTAAACGGCAGTGCCACAAATAAGTTGCACTATCATTATTAACTTTGTATCTTTTGGCTTCAATATTATGAATATGAGTATTACTACGATCGAGATTCAATAAACTATTTACTTTGGATTTATGACCATAGAAGGTTTTATTCATGTAAACATAACAACAATTATTCTCCGTCTTAAATGAATAACCGTATCGCAATAAACATGATCCAATCATATTCATGCTCAACACAAACACCAAATAACATTTATTTAGATCCAACATCCATCCCGAAAGTATAGGGAGTGTGGGATGGTGATCTTATCAACCTTGGAATCACTTCAACATACATCGTCACCTCGCCCTTAACTAGTCTCTGTTTATTTTGCAACTCCTGTTTTGAGTTACTAATCTTAGCAACCGAACCGGTATCAAATACCCTGGGGTTACTATGAACACTAGTAAAGTACACATCAATAACATGTATATCAAATATACCTTTGTTCACTTTGCCATCCTTCTTATCCGCCAAGTATTTGGGGTAGTTCCGATTCCAGTGAACATTCCCTTTTCAGTAGAAGCACTCAGTTTTCGGCTTAGGTCCAGACTTGGGCTTCTTCCAGGGATCATGTAACACCCCGCATGCAACTTGCCATATTTGTAACTCCGACTCTTGCCATTTCCGGCTATGTGTTATGATTTTCCCTCCGTTGTCGGGTTTTGTTTTTCGTTTTTGTATTTTGTCATGTCATGCATTTTTCATATCATGTCATCATGTGCATTGCATTTGCATACGTGTTCGTCTCGTGCATCCGAGCATTTTCCCCGTTGTCCGTTTTGCAATCCGGCGCTCCTATCTCCTCCGGTGCACCCCTCTTGTTTTCTTTCGTGCGTGTGTCAAACTTTCTCGGAATGGGACGAGGCTTGTCAAGTGGCCTTAATATACCACCCGGAGACTACCGGTCAAGTTTCGTTCCATTCGGAGGTCGTTTGGTACTCCAACGGTTAACCGGGCATCCGCAAAGTCCATTTGAGTGTCCAGCAAAACCCCCCTCTAAAATCAGCCCAAAACCCACCAAACTCTCTTCCATGCTCTAGGTCGTTCGATCACGATCGTGTGGGCGAAAACCGCACCTCATTTGGAGCCTCCTAGCTCCCTCTACCTATAAATATGTGGGCATCCCGAAATACATTTGCACACGAAACCCTAGTTCGTTTTCCCCTCGCGCCGCCGGACGTGTCCGCCTCCGGCCGGACGCGTCCACTCCGCCCGCTGCCGCCACGTGGCACGTCGCCGTTCGTCGCCGCCGCCGAGGCCCGCCGGCCCACCCGTGGCCCTCCCGGCCCGCGCCATCGCCTCCCGGCCTCATTCGCGCCCGCGCCTGCCTCGCCGAGCTCCGGCCGCGTTCGCCGCCGCCGGCCGCCGCCACCGCCCGCCGCCGGTCGTCCCGCATCGCGCCGCCGCCGCCGGACCTCCGGAGCTTCGCCGCCGCCGCTTCGAGCTCCGCCGCCTCGGGCCGCGCCCCTCCACCGGAGCCCGAGTCCCGGCCGGCCTCCTCTCCGGCCTCTCCTCCCCTTCCGCCGGCGAGCCGCGCTGCCGCCCCGGCGATCTCCCTCGAAGGCTCAGCCCCGATCGGATCTGGTAGCCCCGTTGACTTTTCTCGTACCCCCCTCAAATCCTCCAAGTCCTCAGATTTTCTAAGCATGTGCACTTGTTCGTGATGCCATAACTCCTTGCATGTAGCTCCGATTCGCACGTGTAATATGTCAAATTGTTCGTCTCGTGATGCTCTTCATTTTGTTCAATTGCACCATGTTCATTAGAGGTCATCTTGATGCCCAAATCTCTGCTGGAAGAGGGCTAGTTGCTGTTATTCTCTGGTTCTTATCAGAACTTGGAGATTTGTCATTTTTGTATCATTTAATCTGTGCATCTTATGAGCATGAGCTCTACATGTGTTTTGAAGTATGCCATGCCATCTTTCCAATGGTGTATGCCATGTAGTTTTGTGATCTCTGTGGTGACTAGCACAAGCATGCAAAGTAGGCCCCGTAATATTTCTGATTTCAGGGACTTGGTGATTTCTCCAAGTCCTTGTCTGCTGTTATTTTGTTGCCATGTAAGCTTGATGTTACAGAGAGATCCATGCATATTTTGGAGATGTTCAGTAAGGATGTTTTGTAGCTATAGTTGTAATTGATCCATTCCTGCAATTGTTTGCAATTATGGAGTACCATAGCATGACTCAATCTTGCTCTACTTTTGCTATAAAATATTTCTGGTTAGCTTCATTAACATGCCATCTTGCTGTAGGTATGCTTGGTTTGTCATGCATTTCTCTGTAGTGAGTGCATCAAGCTCACAAAGAGGCCTACATATTATTATTTCTGCCATGCTCTGTTTTCTGCTAAGTCTGAAACCTGATAACGAAACTTGCTATGTTTACATGCTTGCCATCATATCTTCTGGTACTTTTTGGCTTATGGTCAGTAAGGGACGTTTGTCATGCGCATTTAGTAGAACACTTCCGTGCCTTGTTTTGCTATGTTAAATTCCTGTAGCATGTTGATTTCGTGCTCCAAACATTGCTACCTGATGCTGTTTACTGCCATGTCCAGTTTTTCACTAAGTCTGTGAACCTGTTATCTTTTGCACTTTTGCCATGCTTGTTTGAGCTTGATATGTTGTGATCTAGCCGTAGCTCAGTGTTCATCTTTTGTCAAGCATCTCCTGTAGATTACTTCCATGTGCTTTGTTGCTATGTTGGGGTGCTGTAGCATTGTTGCTTGTTGCATTTTAAGTGCTATCTTGCTGTTTATCGCAGATTCGCGTCATTCTTGTTTTGCTTGCCATTTGCAAACCGTGCATCCGATTCCGGTGATCTTTATATCAATTTCGACCGAAATCATCTCATCTTTCCAGTGGCATGCTTGGTTTTCCAAGTTACTGCCATGTTCATCATTTTCCTTCCGGAGCACGCATATGCATCGCATATCATATCTTGCATATCATACATGTTTTGCATCATGTTGTTTGCGCATTTCTCGTTGTTGATTGTGGTTCCGTTTGTTTGTGTTCTTGTCTTGGGTAGAGCCGGGAGACGAGTTCGTGAACGAGGAACCTGTCGAGTACGCTTAGGAGGATCAAGCTTTCGACAACTCTGAGAATCTTGCAGGCAAGATGACCACCCCTCGAAATCACTTCTATCTTTGCTTTGCTAGTTGTTCGCTCTTTTGCCATGCTCCGCTACCTATCACTTGCTATATCATGTCTCCCATTTTGCCATGTCAGCCTCTAACCACCCTTTCCTAGCAAACCGTTGTTTGGCTATGTTACCGCTTTTGCTCAGCCCCTCTTATAGCGTTGCTAGTTGCGGGTGAAGTTGAAGTTTGTTCCATGTCCGAACATGGTTATGTTGGGATATCACAATATCTCTTATTTAATTAATGCAGCTATATATTTTGGTAAAGGGTGGAAGGCTCGGCCTTATGCCTGGTGTTTTGTTCCACTCTTGCCGCCCTAGTTACTGTTATACCGGGATTATGTTCCTTGAGTTTGCGTTCCTTACACGGTCGGGTGATTTATGGGACCCCCTTGACAGTTCGCCTTGAATAAAACTCCTCCAGCAAGGCCCAACTTTGGTTTTACCATTTTCCGCCTAAGCCTTTTCCCCCGGGTTTTCGCGAGCCCGAGGGTCATCTTTATTTTAAACCCCCGGGCCAGTGCTCCTCTGAGTATTGGTCCAAACTGTCAGTCGCCGGTGGCCACCAGGGGCAACTCTGGGCTGGCCTATCGGAAGCTTGGACAATCCGGTGTGCCCTGAGAAGGAGATATGTGCAGCTCCTATCGGGATTTGTCGGCACATTCGGGCGGCTTTGCTGGTCTTGTTTTACCATTGTCGAGATGTCTTGTAAACCGGGATTCCGAGACTGACCGAGTCTTTCCGGGAGAAGGTTTATCCTTCGTTGACCGTGGGAGTTTATGATGGGCTAAGTTGGGACACCCCTGCAGGGTATTATCTTTCGAAAGCCGTGCCCGCGGTTATGAGGCAGATGGGAATTTGTTAATGTCCGGTTGTAGATAACTTGTCACTTGGCCCAAGTAAAACACATCAACTGCGTGTGTAGCCGTGATGGTCTCTTCTCGGCGGAGTCCGGGAAGTGAACACGATCTGAGTTATGTATGACGTAAGTAGGTGCTCAGGATCACTTTTTGGTCATTGCTAGATGACGTCCGTTCCGTTGCTTCTCTTCTCGCTCTCATTTGCGCAAGTTAGCCACCATATATGCTTTTGCCGCTGTAGCTCCACCTCTTTGCGCCATCCTTTCCTACAAGCTTAAATAGTCTTGATCTCGCGGGTGTGAGATTGCTGAGTCCTCGTGACTCACAGATTCTACCAAAACAGTTGCAGGTGCCGACGATGCCAGTGCAGATGAGGGCGTCGATCTCAAGTGGGAGTTCGACGAGGAACGTGGTCGTTACTATGTGTCTTTTCCTGATGATCAGTAGTGGAGCCCCGTCGGGACGATCGGGGATCTAGCATTTGGGGTTGTCTTATTTTCATCTGGATTTTGACCGTAGACGGTCTATATGATTGTATTTTGGATGATGTATGAATAATATTTATGTATTGTGTGAAGTGGCGATTGTAAGCCAACTCTTTATCCCATTCTTGTTCATTACATGGGATTGTGTGAAGATGACCCTTCTTGCGACAAAACCACTATGCGGTTATGCCTCTAAGTCGTGCCTCGACACGTGGGAGATATAGCCGCATCGTGGGCGTTACAAGTTGGTAATCAGAGCCTTCCCCGACTTAGGAGACCCCTGCTTGATCGAATCGCTGGCGTTGTTGAGTCTAGAACAAAAATGTTTTGAGTCTTAGGATTATATATATCGGAGAGTAGGATTCTTTTTACTCCTCAGTCCCTTCGTCGCTCTGGTGAGGTCTCCTGACGTAGAAGTTTTGACTACTCTCTCCTCAAATTTCACTAAAAAAAAATTTAGGATCACGCGGGTATCTTGGAATCGTTCCGATGGTTTTGTGACGAGAACATTGTTCTTGGTGCCTCCTGTCATTTAGGGGTTGTGGCAGTGTCCCGGGGAGTTGAGCTCCGAGGTGTTGTCGTCACAATTTTATCGTTGCAGTTCTGGAATACCTGAGTTTCGCCGACATCGAAATCTCTTTTATGCAGTTGTTGGTGAGATCACCTCGACGCCACCCAGTACTGGGGCGGGAGTTCGGGAGTATTGCCATAACTTGTATAACGGATGTTTTTCGAAGGTTGAGGTAAACGATTTCCGAAGGTTTCTTGGTTATGTGTTGACGGATGGATACAGCTGGATCTAGGGATTGTTAGTTTGGGTGATATATTTTGTGTCCCCTGTATCCCCTACACCAGATTGCATAACCAGAAAGTTTTGGGAGTTTATAAGTGGGAACTCAAGTAGCCTTAGGATATCTTTTCGACAGACGCATGATATGAGATTGGGGTTCGACGTCTAGTGGTCCGCCTGTACACGGTTGATTTTACAGTGGTCTCGTAGTGTCTTAAAGAGACCATGGCTATGCCGACTCGGGGACGCTTCGTATGTCATGTGCACAGCCTTGTACATGATGGTGCTGTACGATTGAGCCCGTGTGGGCCCCACCACGAAAACTTCGGACGAAATATCTATCATATGTTTGTTCCGGCTTATTCTGCAAGCCAATACTTGTTTTGTTTTGTATTGTGGTATTCGAGTTACTTCGAATTCATATGTTCATTCCATATCTTTTATAAGTGGCTTCTCAACTTATGGAAGTGTGATGATTTACTACGGAATTCATTCGTTCATCTTCGTTCGAATGTTTATTGTGAAGACTATATGTTGCAATTTCTATCCGTTGATTCTACTTATCTATTTGTCTATCAAGATGCTAACGGATGTCACCCTCTTCAGGATGGCTCCGCCAACGCGTCAGAATCCGGATCGCAATGAAGGGAGTCAAGCGAACCCTCCGCCACCACCTCCACCTCCGGAGGCATGGCAAGCTATCATGGCAGCCACCAACGCCAATGCTCAGATGATTCTGGAACTCTTTCAAGAACGTACTCAAGGGCAAGGCAATCAAGGTCAAGGCAACAATCAGTTTCACTTTGCCACTCTCAACCAGTTTCTCGCAAATCAGCCCAAGTCTTTCAGCTACTATGCCGAGGCCACGGATGCCGATGATTGGCTCGTGGACATCAACAAGCATTTTGAATGTAGCAATGTCAGGCCTGAGGACTATGTCAAGTTCGCTTCTTTCCAGCTCAAGGACCAAGCTGCTGATTGGTATCAACAATACAAAGATTCCAGAGGAGGTCGTGTGATCACTTGGACTGACTTCTGTCGGGACTTCAAAGCGCACCACATTCCACAAAGTGTTGTCGAGAGCAAGCGTGAGGAGTTCCGCAATCTCAAGCAAGGCAACATGTCTGTGTATCAATACAACATTCAGTTTCAGAAACTTGCTCGCTTCGCTAAACAAGACGTTCCTGATGAGAGAAGCATGATCTATCACTTCAGAGGTGGCCTTAAAGAGGATCTGCAGTTAGCTCTCGTTCTTGTTGAGCCTACTCAGTTTGATCAATTCTACAATATGGCACTGAAGCAAGAGGCTGCTCAGCTCAAGTGTGAGGCTTCTAAGAAGAGAGTCAGAGACGCAGTTCAGTCTTCTTCTTCCTCACTTGTGACAGCTAAGCAACAGAAGTTCTGGTTGCCTCCTCCTCCTCCGTTTCGTCAGCCTTACCAGCAGAAGAACAAAGGTGGCCATGGTTCTTCCAACTCTTCCAACTCTGGCTATCAGAACAAGTCTCAGAATCAAGCTCCAAAGTCCAATGCTCCTTATCACCGTCCACTCTCGGAGGTGACTTGCAACAAATGTCAGCAGAAAGGTCACTATGCTAACAAGTGCTTCAACCAAAGGCGTCTTCCTCCTCCTCCTCCTGTCAGATCTTCCAGCAATGCAGTGGTCAAGCATAATCCAAAGTCTGCTAAGGTGAACATGATGAATGCAGCTCAAGCGGAGGAATCTACTAATGTGATAATGGGTAATCTTCCTGTTAACGATACTCCTGCAAAAGTTCTTTTTGATACGGCTGCATCTCTTTCTTTCATTTCAAGACCTTTTGTTGCCAAGCATGAATTTGTGACGGAAAAGATCCCTATCCCGTTGAAGGTTGTGTCTCCGGGCAAACAAATGACATCTAATAATTGTGTCCCAGATGTTTCCATCAAGATGGGCGACTATAAATTTCAGTCTTCTCCAATTGTTCTTGGTGACTCGGATATTGATCTTATTCTCGGGATGGACTGGCTTTCTAAGCACAAGGCTCAACTTGATTGTGCTGCCAGGGAAATTCAATTGACACACTCTTCTGAGGATGTGATTATTTTTGCCGCTCGTGATGAAACCATTCGGTTTTTCTCTCTCAATGAGAAGGGCGAGTTGAATGCCATCTCTCAGATTCCAGTCGTTTGCGAGTATCAAGATGTCTTTCCAGAAGAGCTTCCGGGTATGCCTCCTCATCGGCCAGTTGAGTTCGTTATCGAACTGGAGCCTGGCACTGAACCCGTTTGCAAGCGTCCATACAAGCTTGGACCTAACGAGCTGAAGGAATTGAAGAAGCAGCTCGATGAACAAGAACGTCTGGGTTTGATCAGACCGAGTTCTTCTCCATGGGGTTGTGGTGTTCTTTTTGTCAAGAAGAAGGATGGCACGGACCGACTTTGTGTCGACTACCGTCCATTGAACAAGAAGACAATCAAGAACAAGTATCCACTTCCCAACATCAATGAGCTATTTGAGCAACTCAAAGGTGCTAAAGTATTCTCGAAGCTTGACCTTCGTATGGGTTATCATCAGATTCGCATTCGTGAAGAAGATATTCCCAAGACAGCATTCAGAACAAGCTTTGGTTCTTATGAATATACTGTCGTGTCTTTCGGCCTTGTCAATGCTCCTCCAGTGTTCTCTCGGATGATGAATTTCATCTTCAACCCCTATACCAATGAATTCGTTCTGGTGTATCTCGATGATATCTTGGTCTTCTCCAAGAATAAGCAGGATCATGCCAAACATTTGCGATTGGTGCTCGACAAGCTCAGAGAGTATCAATTCTATGCGAAGTTCTCCAAATGTGAGTTTTGGCTCGATGAAGTTCTTTTCCTTGGTCACATCATCTCTGCCAAGGGCATCGCTGTTAACCCCAAGAAGGTGTCCGCAGTTGTGGATTGGGAACCTCCTCAAAATGTCAAGCAGCTCCGCAGTTTTCTGGGTCTTGCAAGCTATTGCCGAAGATTCGTTGAGAATTTCTCCAAGATTGCAAAACCTCTTTCCAACCTCCTACAGAAGCATGTGAAGTATGTCTGGTCTCCTGAGTGTGACGTTGCTTTCAACACTCTCAAAGAGAAACTTGTCACAGCTCCTGTCTTCACTCCTCCTGATGAATCCAAGCCGTATGAAGTTTTCTGTGATGCTTCTCTCCAAGGTCTCGGTGCTGTGTTAATGCAAGAGAAGAAAGTTGTGGCTTATACCTCTCGTCAGTTGAAGCCCAACGAGAAGAACTACCCCACTCACGATCTTGAGTTGGCGGCAGTTGTCCATGCATTAATAACGTGGAGACATCTCTTGTTGGGAAGACAAGTGGACATTTTCACTGATCACAAGAGTCTCAAGTATATCTTCACTCAGCCCAACCTCAACCTCAGGCAGACTCGATGGGTCGAAATGATTCAAGAGTACAATCTGAGTATCGAATATACTCCAGGCAAAGCAAATGTCATTGCAGATGCTTTAAGCAGGAAGGCTTCTTGCAACAGCTTAATTCTCAAGCCTTTCCAACCGGATCTTTGTGAAGCTTTCCGCAAGCTGAATCTCCAAGTTGTCCCTCAAGGCTTTCTTGCCAACCTCATAGTATCTCCTACTTTGGAAGATCAAATTCGCGAGGCACAACTCCTTGATGCCATGGTGAAGAAAGTGAAACGTGGTATCGACAAGGGTCTTCCCAAATACAAGTGCTATCGCTTTGACGACAGAGACACTTTGTTCTTCGAGGACCGGATTGTGGTTCCTAAAGGTGATCTAAGGAAAGTCATAATTAACGAGGCGCACAATTCTCTCCTTTCCATTCATCCTGGAAGTACGAAGATGTATCATGACCTCAAGCAGTCGTATTGGTGGACTCGAATGAAGCGAGAAATTGCTCAATTCGTGAATGAATGTGATGTCTGCCGAAGAGTGAAAGCAGAACACCAACGACCAGCTGGTCTCCTCCAACCTCTTGCTATTCCGGAATGGAAGTTTGATCATATCGAAATGGACTTCGTGACTGGTTTTCCAAAATCCAAGCGCGGAAATGATGCTATCTTCGTTGTCATCGACAAGCTTTCTAAAGTGGCTCATTTCCTTCCAATCAAAGAATCCATCACAGCAGCTCAGCTGGCAGAGCTTTACACCTCCAGAATTGTGTCTTTGCACGGCATTCCACAATTGATTTCTTCAGACTGTGGAAGCATCTTCACCTCTAAGTTCTGGGACTCCTTCCAGAAGGCCATGGGCACTAACATTCGCTTCAGCACAGCTTTCCATCCTCAAACTAGTGGCCAAGTCGAGCGAGTCAATCAAATTCTTGAAGATATGCTCAGGGCTTGTGTCATTTCCTTTGGCATGAAATGGGAAGATTGTCTTCCTTATGCTGAATTCTCCTACAACAACAGCTTCCAAGCGAGTTCGGGCAAGGCCCCATTCGAGATTCTCTATGGCAGAAAGTGCCGTACTCCTCTCAATTGGTCAGAGACTGGTGAACGCCAACTTCTTGGCAATGACTTAATCACTGAAGCTGAAGAAATGTGTAAAGTCATCCGTGATAATCTCAAAGCCGCGCAATCGCGTCAGAAGAGCTACTATGATAGTAAGCATCGTGATTTGGTTTTCGAGACCGGAGACCATGTCTACCTCCGCGTCTCTCCAATGAAAGGCACTCGTCGCTTCAGTATCAAAGGGAAGCTTGCCCCTAGATACGTGGGTCCTTTCAAGATCGTTGGCAAAAGAGGCGACCTCGCCTATCAACTTGAGCTTCCTTCCAACTTCGCGAACGAGCACGATGTGTTCCACGTGTCACAGCTCCGCAAGTGCTTCAAGACGCCTGAGCGCACTATCAACTTCGAAGAGATTGACCTCCAAGAAGATTTGTCTTATCATGAGCACCCATTTGCTATTCTTGAAGAAACTGAGCGCAAGACTCGCAACAAGTCAATCAAATTTCTGAAAGTGAAGTGGTCGCACCATTCCGACCGGGAAGCCACCTGGGAACGCGAGGACCATCTTCGTTCCGAATATCCGGAGTTCTTTCAGTCCTAGATCTCGGGACGAGATCCTCTCGTAGTGGTGGAGTGTTGTAACACCCCGCATGCAACTTGCCATATTTGTAACTCCGACTCTTGCCATTTCCGGCTATGTGTTATGATTTTTCCTCCGTTGTCGGGTTTTGTTTTTCGTTTTTGTATTTTGTCATGTCATGCATTTTTCATATCATGTCATCATGTGCATTGCATTTGCATACGTGTTCGTCTCGTGCATCCGAGCATTTTCCCCGTTGTCCGTTTTGCAATCCGGCGCTCCTATCTCCTCCGGTGCACCCCTCTTGTTTTCTTTCGTGTGCGTGTGTCAAACTTTCTCCGAATGGACCGAGGCTTGTCAAGTGGCCTTAATATACCACCCGGAGATTACCGGTCAAGTTTCGTTCCATTCGGAGGTCATTTGGTACTCCAACGGTTAACCGGGCATCCGCAAAGTCCATTTGAGTGTCCAGCAAAACCCCCCTCTAAAATCAGCCCAAAACCCACCAAACTCTCTTCCATGCTCTAGGTCGTTCGATCACGATCGTGTGGGCGAAAACCGCACCTCATTTGGAGCCTCCTAGCTCCCTCTACCTATAAATATGTGGGCATCCCGAAATACATTTGCAGACGAAACCCTAGTTCGTTTTCCCCTCGCGCCGCCGGACGTGTCCGCCTCCGGCCGGACGCGTCCACTCCGCCCGCTGCCGCCACGTGGCACGTCGCCGTTCGTCGCCGCCGCCGAGGCCCGCCGGCCCACCCGTGGCCCTCCCGGCCCGCGCCATCGCCTCCCGGCCTCCTCCGCGCCCGCGCCTGCCTCGCCGAGCTCCGGCCGCGTTCGCCGCCGCCGGCCGCCGCCACCTCCCGCCGCCACCTCCCGCCGCCGGTCCTCCCGCATCGCGCCGCCGCCGCCGGACCTCCGGAGCTCCGCCGCCGCCGCCGCTTCGAGCTCCGCCGCCTCGGGCTGCGCCCCTCCACCGGAGCCCGAGCCCCGGCCGGCCTCCTCTCCGGCCTCTCCTCCCCTTCCGCCGGCGAGTCGCGCTGCCGCCCCGGCGATCTCCCTCGAAGGCTCAGCCCCGATCGGATCTGGTAGCCCCGTTGACTTTTCTCGTACCCCCCCTCAAATCCTCCAAGTCCTCAGATTTTCTAAGCATGTGCACTTGTTCGTGATGCCATAACTCCTTGCATGTAGCTCCGATTCGCACGTGTAATATGTCAAATTGTTCGTCTCGTGATGCTCTTAATTTTGTTCAATTACACCATGTTCATTAGAGGTCATCTTGATGCCCAAATCTCTGCTGGAAGAGGGCTAGTTGCTGTTATTCTCTGGTTCTTATCAGAACTTGGAGATTTGTCATTTTTGTATCATTTAATCTGTGCATATTATGAGCATGAGCTCTATATGTGTTTTGAAGTATGCCATGCCATCTTTCCAATGGTTTATGCCATGTAGTTTTGTGATCTCTGTGGTGACTAGCACAAGCATGCAAAGTAGGCCCCGTAATATTTCTGATTTCAGGGACTTGGTGATTTCTCTAAGTCCTTGTCTGCTGTTATTTTGTTGCCATGTAAGCTTGATGTTACAGAGAGATCCATGCATATTTTGGAGATGTTCAGTAAGGATGTTTTGTAGCTATAGTTGTAATTGATCCATTCCTGCAATTGTTTGCAATTATGGAGTACCATAGCATGACTCAATCTTACTCTACTTTGGCTATACAATATTTCTGGCAGATTCTTAACATGATATGCAATTTTGCCAAGCTTATTGTAGTTGATCCATACATGCTATGCAATTGTTCTTGCCATGGTTAGCTTCATTAACATGCCATCTTGCTGTAGGTATGCTTGGTTTGTCATGCATTTCTCTGTAGTGAGTGCATCAAGCTCACAAAGAGGCCTACATATTATTATTTCTGCCATGCTCTGTTTTCTGCTAAGTCTGAAACCTGATAACGAAACTTGCTATGTTTACATGCTTGCCATCATATCTTCTGGTACTTTTTGGCTTATGGTCAGTAAGGGACTTTTGTCATGCGCATTTAGTAGAACATTCCATGCCTTGTTTTGCTATGTTAAGTTCCTGTAGCATGTTGATTTCGTGCTCCAAACATTGCTACATGATGCTGTTTACTGCCATGTCCAGTTTTTCACTAAGTCTGTGAACCTGTTATCTTTTGCACTTTTGCCATGCTTGTTTGAGCTTGATATGTTGTGATCTAGCCGTAGCTCAGTGTTCATCTTTTGTCAAGCATCTCCTGTAGATTACTTCCATGTGCTTTGTTGCTATGTTGGGGTGCTGTAGCATTGTTGCTTGTTGCATTTTAAGTGCTATCTTGCTGTTTATCGCAGATTCGCGTCATTCTTGTTTTGCTTGCCATTTGCAAACCGTGCATCCGATTCCGGTGATCTTTATATCAATTTCGACCGAAATCATCTCATCTTTCCAGTGGCATGCTTGGTTTTCCAAGTTACTGCCATGTTCATCATTTTCCTTCCGGAGCACGCATATGCATCGCATATCATATCTTGCATATCATACATGTTTTGCATCATGTTGTTTGCGCATTTCTCGTTGTTGATTGTGGTTCCGTTTGTTTGTGTTCTTGTCTTGGGTAGAGCCGGGAGACGAGTTCGTGAACGAGGAACCTGTCGAGTACGCTTAGGAGGATCAAGCTTTCGACAACTCTGAGAATCTTGCAGGCAAGATGACCACCCCTCGAAATCACTTCTATCTTTGCTTTGCTAGTTGTTCGCTCTTTTGCCATGCTCCGCTACCTATCACTTGCTATATCATGTCTCCCATTTTGCCATGTCAGCCTCTAACCACCCTTTCCTAGCAAACCGTTGTTTGGCTATGTTACCGCTTTTGCTCAGCCCCTCTTATAGCGTTGCTAGTTGCGGGTGAAGTTGAAGTTTGTTCCATGTCCGAACATGGTTATGTTGGGATATCCCAATATCTCTTATTTAATTAATGCAGCTATATATTTTGGTAAAGGGTGGAAGGCTCGGCCTTATGCCTGGTGTTTTGTTCCACTCTTGCCGCCCTAGTTACTGTTATACCGGGATTATGTTCCTTGAGTTTGCGTTCCTTACACGGTCGGGTGATTTATGGGATCCCCTTGACAGTTCGCCTTGAATAAAACTCCTCCAGCAAGGCCCAACTTTGGTTTTACCATTTTCCGCCTAAGCCTTTTCCCCCGGGTTTTCGCGAGCCCGAGGGTCATCTTTATTTTAAATCCCCGGGCCAGTGCTCCTCTGAGTATTGGTCCAAACTGTCAGTCGCCGGTGGCCACCAGGGGCAACTCTGGGCTGGCCTATCGGAAGCTTGGACAATCCGGTGTGCCCTGAGAAGGAGATATGTGCAGCTCCTATCGGGATTTGTCGGCACATTCGGGCGGCTTTGCTGGTCTTGTTTTACCATTGTCGAGATGTCTTGTAAACCGGGATTCCGAGACTGATCGGGTCTTTCCGGGAGAAGGTTTATCCTTCGTTGACCGTGAGAGCTTATGATGGGCTAAGTTGGGACACCCCTGCAGGGTATTATCTTTCGAAAGCCGTGCCCGCGGTTATGAGGCAGATGGGAATTTGTTAATGTCCGGGTGTAGATAACTTGTCACTTGGCCCAAGTAAAACACATCAACTGCGTGTGTAGCCGTGATGGTCTCTTCTCGGCGGAGTCCGGGAAGTGAACACGGTCTGAGTTATGTATGACGTAAGTAGGTGCTCAGGATCACTTCTTGGTCATTGCTAGATGACGTCCGTTCCGTTGCTTCTCTTCTCGCTCTCAT
Organism: Aegilops tauschii subsp. strangulata; assembly: GCF_002575655.3. Taxonomy (NCBI): domain Eukaryota; kingdom Viridiplantae; phylum Streptophyta; class Magnoliopsida; order Poales; family Poaceae; genus Aegilops; species Aegilops tauschii. The sequence continues at coordinate 340,895,889 of NC_053040.3, read as the reverse complement.
TTGCGCAAGTTATCCACCATATATGCTTTTGCCACTGCAGCTCCACCTCTTTGCGCCATCCTTTCCTACAAGCTTAAATAGTCTTGATCTCGCGGGTGTGAGATTGCTGAGTCCTCGTGACTCACAGATTCTACCAAAACAGTTGCAGGTGCCGACGATGCCAGTGCAGATGAGGGCGTCGATCTCAAGTGGGAGTTCGACGAGGAACGTGGTCGTTACTATGTGTCTTTTCCTGATGATCAGTAGTGGAGCCCAGTCGGGACGATCGGGGATCTAGCATTTGGGGTTGTCTTATTTTCATCTGGATTTTGACCGTAGACGGTCTATATGATTGTATTTTGGATGATGTATGAATAATATTTATGTATTGTGTGAAGTGGCGATTGTAAGCCAACTCTTTATCCCATTCTTGTTCATTACATGGGATTGTGTGAAGATGACCCTTCTTGCGACAAAACCACTATGCGGTTATGCCTCTAAGTCGTGCCTCGACACGTGGGAGATATAGCCGCATCGTGGGCGTTACAGAGCAGCAACTTTCTTACTATTCTTCTTGAAGTTCCCTTTCTTTCCCTTTGCCCCTTTTCTTGAAACTAGTGGTCTTGTAAACCATCAACACTTGATGCTCTTTATTGATTTCTACCTTCGCCGATTTTAACATCGCGAAGAGCTCGGGAATCGTTTTCATCATCCCTTGCATATTACAGTTCATCACGAAGTTCCAGTAACTTGGTGATAGTGTCTAGAGAACTCTGTCAATGACTATATTATTTGGAAGATTAACTCCCACTTGATTCAAGCGATTGTAGTACTCAGACATTCTGAGCACATGCTCACTGGTTGAGCTATTCTCCTCCATCTTGTAGGCGAAGTATTTGTCAGAGGTCTCATACCTCTCGACACGGGCATGATTCTGAAATACCAATTTCAACTCTTGGAACATCTCATATGCTCCATAGTGTTCAAAACATTTTTAAAGTCCCGGTTCTAAGCCGTAAAGCATGGCGCACCAAACTATCAAGTAGTCATCATACCGAGCTTGCCAAACATTCATAATGTTTGCATCTGCTCCTGCAATAGGTCCGTCACCTAGCGGTGCATCAAGGACATAATTCATTTGTGCAGCAATGAGGATAATCCTCAGATCACGGACCCAGTCCGCATCATTGCTAGTATCATCTTTCAACTCATTTTTCTCTAGGAACATAGCAAAAAATAAAACAGGGGACCTATACGCGAGCTATTGATCTACAACATAGATATGCAAAAACTATTAGGACTAAGTTCATGATAAATTAAAGTTCAATTAATCATATTACTTAAGAACTCCCACTTAGATAGACATCCCTCTAGTCATCTAAATGATCACGTGATCCATATCAACTAAACCATGTCCTATCATCACGTGAGATGGAGTAGTTTTCAATGGTGAACATCTCTATGTTGATCATATCTACTATATGATTCACGTTCAACCTTTCGGTCTCAGTGTTCCAAGGCCATATCTACATATGCTAGGCTCGTCAAGTTTAACCCGAGTATTCTACACGTGTAAAACTGGCTTGCACCCATTGTATGTGAACATATAGCTTATCACACCCGATCATCACGTGGTATCTCGGCACGATGAACTGTAGCTACGGTGCATACTCAGGGAGAACACTTATACCTTGAAATTTAGTGAGGGATCATCTTATAATGCTACCGCCATACTAAGCAAAATAAGATGCATAAAAGATAAACATCACATGCAATCAAAATATGTGACATGATATGGCCATCATCATCTTGTGCCTTTGATCTCCATCTCCAAAGCACCGTCATGATCTCCTTCGTCACCGGCTTGACACCTTGATCTCCATCGTAGCATTGTTGTCATGTCGCAAACTATTGCTTCTACGACTATCGCTACCGCTTAGTGATAAAGTAAAGCAATTACATGGCGATTGCATTTCATACAATAAAGCGACAACCATAAGGCTCCTGCCAGTTGCCGATAACTTTTACAAAACATGATCATCACATACAACAATTTATATCTCATCACGTCTTGACCATATCACATCACAACATGCCCTGCAAAATCAAGTTAGACGTCCTCTACTTTGTTGTTGCAAGGTTTACGTGGCTGCTGTGGGCTTCTAGCAAGAATCGTTCTTACCTACGCATCAAAACCACAACGATTTTTCGTCAAGTGTGCTGTTTTAACCTTCAATAAGGACCGGCCGTAGTCAAACTTGATAAACTAAAGTTGGAGAAACAGACACCCGCCAGCCACTTGTGTGCGAAGCACGTCGGTAGAACCAGTCTCATGAACGCGGTCATGTAATGTCGGTCCGGGCCGGTTCATCCAACAATACCGCCAAATCAAAGTAAGACGTTGGTGGTAAGCAGTATGACTATTATCGCCCACAACTCATTGTGTTCTACTCATGAATATAACATCTACACATAAACCTGGCTCGGATGCCACTATTGGGGAACGTAGTATTTCAAAATTTTCCGACAATCACGCAAGTTATATCTAGGAGATGCATAGCAACGAGACGGGAGAGTGTGTCCACGTACCCTCGTAGACCGAAAGCGGAAGCGTTTAGTAACACGGTTGATGTAGTCGAACGTCTTCACGATCCAACCGATCCAAGTACCGAATGTACGGCACCTCCATGTTCAGCACACGTTCAGCACGATGACGTCCCTCGAGCTCTTGATCAAGTTGAGGACGAGGGAGAGTTCCGTCAGCACGACGGCGTGGCGACGGTGATGGTGAAGTTACCGGCGCAGGGCGTGCTACCTCTTGAGCATTGCGTTGGTTTTCCCTTGAAGAGGAAAGGGTGATGCAGTAAAGTAGCGTAAGTATTTCCCTCAGTTTTTGAGAACCAAGGTATCAATTCAGTAGGAGACCACGCTCGAGTCCCACGCACCTACACAAACAAATAAGAACCTCGCAACCAATGCGATAAAGGTGTTGTCAAACCCTTCACGGTCACTTACGAGAGTGAGATATGATAGAGATAATAAGATAATATTTTTGGTATTTTTTATGATAAAGAGTAAAAGTAAAGATTGCAAAGTAAATAAAGATAGAAATAGCTTGTTGATAGAAGATTAATATGATGGAAAATAGACCCGGGGGCCATTGGTTTCACTAGTGGCTTCTCTCAAGATAGCATAAATATTACGGTGGGTAAATGAATTACTGTCGAGCAATTGATAGAATTGTGCATAGTTATGAGAATATCTAGGTATGATCATGTATATAGGCATCACGTCCATGACAAGTAGACCGACTCCTGCCTGCATCTACTACTATTACTCCACACATCGACCGCTATCCAGCATGCATCTAGAGTATTAAGTTCATAAGAACGGAGTAACGCTTTAAGCAAGATGACATGATGTAGAGGGATAAACTCATGCAATATGATATAAACCCCATCTTTTTATCCTCGATGGCAACAATACAATACGTGTCGTTTTCCCTACTGTCACTGGGATCAAGCACCGCAAGATTGAACCCAAAGCTAAGCACTTCTCCCATTGCAAGAAAGATCAATCTAGTAGGCCAAACCAAACTGATAATTCGAAGAGACTTGCAAAGATAACCAATCATACATAAAAGAATGTAGAGGAGATTCAAATATTGTTCATAGATAATCTTGATCATAAACCCACAATTCATCGGATCTCGACAAACACACCGCAAAATAAGAGTTACATCAAATAGATCTCCAAGAGAATCGAGGAGAACTTTGTATTGAGATCCAAAGAGAGAGAAGAAGCCATCTAGCTAATAACTATGGACCCGAAGGCCTGAGGTAAACTACTCACACATCATCGGAGAGGCTATGGTGTTGATGTAGAAGCCCTCCGTGATCAATGCCCCCTCCGGCGGAGCGCCGGAAAAGGCCCCAAGATGGGATCTCACGGGTACAGAAGGTTGCGGCGGTGGAATTAGGGTTTTGGCTCCTGTTCTGATGGTTTGGGGGTACGTAGGTATATATAGGAGGAAGAAGTAGGTCGGTGGAGCTACGAGGGGCCCACTAGGGTGGAGGGCGCGCCCAGGGGGGTAGGCACGCCTCCCTGCCTCGTTGCCTCCTCGTTCGTTTCTTGACGTCCACTCCAAGTCCTCTGGATCACGTTTGTTTCGAAAATCACGTTCCCGAAGGTTTCATTCCGTTTGGACTCCGTTTGATATTCCTTTTCTGCGAAACACTGAAATAGGCAAAAAAACAGCAATTTGGGCTGGGCCTCCGGTTAATAGGTTAGTCCCAAAAATAATATAAAAGTGTATAATAAAGCACATTAAACATCCAAAACAGAATATATAATATCATGGAACAATCAAAAATTATAGATACGTTGGAGACGTATCAGGGCTTCGCCTAAGCACTACGACGATATGACCGAGGTGTTAAACTGTGGAGGGGGGCACCGCACACGGCTAAGAGATTGTTTGTTTTACTTTGGGGTGCCTCCTGGCCACGTATATAAAGGATGGAGGGAGAGAGGCCGGCGGCCAGGAGGGGCGCGCCAAGGGGGAGTCCTACTTGGACTCCTAGTCCAAGTAGGATTCGCCCCCCCCTTTTCCTCTCTTCCACCGGAGGGAAAGGAAGGAGGGAGAAGGAAAAGGAAGGAGGGGGCCTCGCCCCCACCCCTTGTCCAATTAGGTTGTGGCAGGGGGAGGCGCGCGCCACCTCGTGGCCCTTCTTCCCTCTCTCCACTAAAGCCCACTAAGGCCCACTAACTTCCCCGGGGGTTCCGGTAACCCCTCGGTACTCCGGAAAAATACCCGGATCACTTGGAACCATTCTGATGTCCGAATATAACCTTCCAATATATGAATCTTTGCCTCTCGACCATTTCGAGACTCCTCGTCATGTCCGAGATCTCATCCGGGACTCCAAACAAACTTCAATCATCAAATCACTAAACTCATAATACAAATCATCATCGAACGTTAAGCGTGCGGACCCTACGGGTTCGAGAACTATGTAGACATGACCGAGACACATCTCCGGTCAATAACCAATAGAGGAACCTGGCTGCTCATATTGGCTCCTACACATTCTACAAAGATCTTTATCGGTCAAACCGCATAACAACATACGTCATTCCCTTTGTCATCGGTATTACTTGCCCGAGATTCGATCATCGGTATCATCATACCTAGTTCAATCTCGTTACCGGCAAGTCTCTTTACTCATTCCGTAATGCATCATCCCGTAACTAAATCATTAGTCACATTGCTTGCAAGGCTCATAGTGATGTGCATTACCGAGAGGGCCCAGAGATACCTCTCCGATACATGGAGTGACAAATCGTAATCTCGATCTATGCCAACCCAACAAACACATTGGAGACACCTGTAGAGCATCTTTATAATTACCCAGTTACGTTGTGACATTTGGTAGCACACAAGGTGTTCCTCTGGTATTCGGGAGTTGCATAATCTCGTAGTGAAAGGAATATGTATAAGTCATGAAGAAAGCATTAGCAATAAAACTGAACGATCAACATGCTAAGCTAACGGATGGGTCTTGTCCATCACATCATTCTCCTAATGATGTGATCCCGTTCATCAAATGACAACACATGTCTATGGTCAGGAAACTTAACCATCTTTGATTAACGAGCTATTCAAGTAGAGGCATACTAGGACACTCTGTTTTGTCTATGTATTCACACATGTAATAAGTTTCCGGTTAATACAATTCTAGCATGAATAATAAACATTTATCATGATATAAGGAAATATAAATAACAACTTTATTATTGCCTCTAGGGCATATTTCCTTCACCAAGAACAAGAAAATCAGTAGGGTATTTAATTTTCCCTCACAAGACTTCAACATCTCTAACAATCCCAATTGGTGATATAGTATCTCTATTGGCAAGCTTAATGGTGGCATCAATATCTTCTATCTCAGCAGGTGCAATATCATTCACAATTTCTTGGTACAAGGAATAAGGAATTGCACTCACACTAGCACCCTCATCACATAAGCCATGATAACAATGATCTCCAATTTTAACAAAAACAACAAGCATGCCAACAACATGTCTATGTTTATCTTTAGTATCAGGCTTAGCAATTCTAGCAACTTCATCACAGAAATAAATAACTTGCCCATCAATATTATCGGCGAAGAGATCTTTAACCATTGCAATACTAGGTTCAACTTTAATTTGCTCAGAGGGTCTAGGTGTTCTAGTATAACTCTTACGAACCGCAGTTGAAGCTTTAGCATGATCCTTTATTCTAACAGGAAAAGGTGGTTTCTCAATATAAGAAGTAGGAACAATAGATAACCATTATAAGTAATAGTTTCTTCTTCAACTTTAATAGGTTCTACTACTTTAACTTCAATGGGAGGATGATATTTAAACCACTTCTCCTTAGGGAGATCAATATGAGTAGCAAAAGATTCACAGAAATAAGCTACTATCTCAGAGTGAACTCCATATTTAGTGCTGAAATCACGAAAAGCATCGGTATCCATAAAAGATTTAACACAATCAAACTTAAGGTTTATACCTGACTCCTTACCTTCGTCGAGTTCCCAATATTCAGAGTTGCGTTTACTTCTTTCCAATAAATCCCATTTGAATTCAATATCCTTCTTCATAAAAGAACCAGTACAAGAAGTATCAAGCATGGATCGATCATTATGAGAAAGCCGAGCATAAATTTTTTGAATAATAATTTCTCTTGAGAGCTCATGATTGGGGCATGAATATAACATTGACTTAAGCCTCCCCCAAGCTTGAGAGATACTTTCTCCTTCACGAGGCCAAATATAATTCCGATCATGATGAACCAGATGCATAGGATTAAACTTCTGATGAAATTCCAATTTCAATCGGTTGTAGTTCCAAGATCCAATATCATCACATAGCCTATACCATGTCAATGCCTTTCCCTTCAAAGATAAATGGCAGTCCTTCTTCTTGACAACATCCTCGGGTATACCTGCAAGCTTAAATAATCCACAAACTTCATCCACATAGATTAGGTGCATATCGGGATGTAATGTTCCATCTCCTGCATAAGGATTAGCTAGCAGTTTCTCTATCATACCTGAAGGAATTTCATAATAAATATTTTCAGTAGGTGCAGTAGGTTGAGGAGCAACTCTTTGCTCTTCCGGTCGGGGTGAAGATACCCCGAACAAGACCCTCAAAGGATTATTTTCCATAGTAATAAGTGACAGTAAATTTCACCACACTATATAAATGTTTCCTTACCAAAGGCGCTTCACTCCCCGGCAACAACGCCAGAAAAGAGTCTTGATGACCCACAAGTATAGGGGATCTATCATAGTCCTTTTGATAAGTAAGAGTGTCGAACCCAGCGAGGAGCAGAAGGAAATGACAAGCGGTTGTCAGCAAGGTATTCTCTGCAAACACTGAAATTATCGGTAACAGATAGTTCGGTGATAAGATAATTCGTAATAGGTAACAAGTAACAAAAGTAACTAAGGTGCAGCAAGGTGGCCCAATCCTTTTTGTAGCAAAGAACAAGCTTGGACAAACTCTTATATAAAGCAAAGCGCTCCCGAGGACACATGGGAATTGTTGTCAAGCTAGTCTTCAACATGCTCACATGATTTGCGTTCGTTACTTTGATAATTTGATATATGGGTGGACCGATGCTTGGGTGCTGCCCTCCCTTGGACAAGCCTCCCACTTATGATTAACCCCTCTCGCAAGCATCCGCAACTACGAAAGAAGAATTAATATAAATCTAACCATAGGATGAAACATATGGATCCAAATCAGCCCCTTACGAAGCAACGCATAAACTAGGGTTTAAACTTCTGTCACTCTAGCAACTCATCATCTACTTATTACTTCCCAATGCCTTCCCCTAGGCCCAAATAATGGTGAAGTGTCATGTAGTTGACGTTGATACGTCTCCGTCGTATCTATAATTTTTGATTGTTCCATGCCAATATTCTACAACTCTTACATACTTTTGGCAACTTTTTATACTATTTTTGGGACTAACATATTGATCCAGTGCCCAGTGCCAGTTCCTGTTTGTTGCATGTTTTTTGATTCACAGAAAATCCATATCAAACGGAGTCCAAACGGGATAAAAACTTACGGAGATTTTTTTTGGAATATATGTGAATTTTGGGAAGTGGAATCAACGTGAGACGATGCCCGAGGGGCCCACGAGGGTGAGGCGCGCACCCTAGGGGGTCAGGCGCGCCCTAGGCCCTCGTGGCCACTCCATTAGGCAGTTGATGCCCTTTTTTCACTGCAAGAAAGTCAATATCCGGATAAAAATTGTGTCCAAATTTCAGCCCAATCGGAGTTACGGATCTCCGGGAATTTAAGATACGGTGAAAGGGCAGAATCAGGGAGCACAGAAATAGAAGGAAACAGACAGAGAGATCCAATCTCGGAGGGGCTCCCGCCTCTCCGCCGCCATGGAAGCCAAGGACCAGAGGAAAACTTCTCCCATCTAGGGGGAAGGTCAAGGAAGAAGAAGAAGAAGAAGGGGGGCTCTCTCCCCCTCTCTCCCGGTGGCGCCGGAACGCCGTCGGGGCCATCATCGTCACCGCAATCTACACTAACACATCCATCATCTTCACCAACATCTTCATCACCTTTCCCCATCTATCTACAGCGGTCCACTCTCCTACAACCCGTTGTACCCTCTACTTGAACATGGTGCTTTATGCTTCATATTATTATCCAATGATGCGTTGCCATCCTATGATGTATGATTAGATTTTCGTTGTCCTATCGGTAATTGGTGAATTGCTATGATTGGTTTAATTTGCTTGTGGTTATGTTGCTGTCCTTTGGTGCCCATCATATGAGTGCGCGCGTGGATCACACCATAGGGTTAGTTGTATGTTGATAGGACTATGTATTGGAGGGCAAGAGTGACAGAAGCTTCAACCTAGCATAGAAATTGATGCATACGGGATTGAAGGGGGCCAATATATCTTAATGCTATGCTTGGGTTTTACCTTAATGAACGTTAGTAGTTGCGGATGCTTGCTAATAGTTCCAATCATAAGTGCATAGAATTCCAAGTCAGGGATGACATGCTAGCAGTGGCCTCTCCCACATAGAACTTGCTATCGGTCTAGTAAAGTAGTCAATTGCTTAGGGACAATTTTGCAACTCCTACCACCACTTTTCCACACTCGCTATACTAAATTTAATGCTTCTTTATCTAAACAGCCCCTACTTTTTATTTACGTGATCTTTATTATATTGCAAACCTATCCAAAAACACCTACAAAGTACTTCTAATTTCATACTTGTTCTAGGTAAAGCAAACGTTAAGCGTGCGTAGAGTTGTATCGGTGGTCGATAGAACTTGAGGGAATATTTGTTCTACCTTTAGCTCCTCGTTGGGTTACTCTTACTTATCGAAAGAGGCTACAATTGATCCCCTATACTTGTGGGTTATCAAGACCTTTTCCTGGCACCGTTGCCGGGGAGTTATAGTGTGGGGTGAATATTCTCGTGTGTGCTTGTGTGCTTTATCACTAGGTAGTTTTTATTTTGTGCTCTTGTTTTCTACCTTTAATTACGGGTAGGAAACACAAAATACCAAAAAAATTAGTGGTACCTACTGAACCAATGGTTTAAGAACCACTCAAAATCTATCACACTACTGAAGCTTTTTACTTGGATCATCTTTGATCCCTATGTGCTCGGGCTGAAACCCCAACTAGCTTAGTTGAGGGCAAATCTTTAGATGAGCATTCTTGTTATGTGCGACACCACATATCTTAAAAAGGGAAACTTTTACTGGATCAAATTCATCGTTTGCAGTGCTATGCTTGGAATTTATGTGAAATATATGATTTTACTTGTTGTTCTGAAAACCCTAAGAAACACCTTCCCTACAAATGTGAGTTTAGTGATAATGGAATCATATCTTCATATGCTAAGCGTGTTTATAATTACTATGATGTTCAACAAGTTGAAGAATTTGTTGCTTTTAAGGGTGCTTATGAAATTGCTTCTTTGATTGAAATGTATGATGCTACTCTTTACAAATCTGAAATTTTTGCCATACTTAAATATTGTTATGATAATTATGCTTCTTATGGAGATTAACTTGCTATAGTTCCTTATGTTAAACATGAAATTGTGGCTATTGCACCCACACGTGATAGTCCTATTATTGTTTTGAATTCTCCAAACTACACTATATCGGAGAAGTTTGCACTTATTAAGGATTATATTGATGGGTGGCCTTTTAACGTTGCACATGATAATTTTGATGAATATAATATGCATGTGCTTGCTGCTCCTACTTGCAATTATTATGAGAGAGGAACTACATCTCCGCCTCTCTATGTTTCCAACACGATAAAATTGCAAGAAACTTCTTATGCTATGCATTGGCCTTTAGTTGATGTGCATGAATTGTTCTTGTATGACATGCCAATGCATAGGAAGAGAGTTAGACTTTGTCATTGCTTGATATATATTGCTTTGTGCTCACTACTAAATGCCAAATCATTGTTAATTAAAATTGGCTTTGATATACCTTGGGATCCGGGTGGATCCATTACTTGAGCACTATATGCCTAGCTTAATGGCTTTAAAGAAAGCGCTGCCAGGGAGACAACCCGGAAGTTTTAGAGAGTCATTTATTTCTGTTGCGTGCTTTTATAAAGTTTAAAAACAATAAAATAAAGAGGGGAACCCAAAACTTTTCAAAAAGGAAAGTGAAAGTGAGAGAGACAAGCATTGTTGAAGTGGGGGAGTTCCTTGAACTTTGTTCATGCTCACGGAAACTTTGTGAATCTTGATTACAGAAACTTTTCAAAAAAAATATTTATCCCCTTGTACAATTCCATTGTATTATAAAAATAATGTGCCAAGGTTTGCCTTTAGGATGTTTAGATTGCTTGTTGGTTCGTGCGGTGCAAAACAGAAACTTTGTCTGAAGTGCGCGATTTTACATTTTTTACTGGAGCGTCAAACGGTTCTGAAACTTTTTGAACTGTCTTTCTATACAAATTGTTTATTTTTCCTAATTTTTTCATAATTTTTGGAGTAACAGAAGTATGGTGAATGTTCAGATTACTACAGACTGTCCTGTTTAAGACAGATTCTGTTTTTGATGCATAGTTTGCTTGTTTTGATGAAACTGTCGATTTCTATCAGTGGATTAAGCCATGGAAAAGTTATATTACAGTAGCTAAAATGAAAAAACAAAATATGAATTGGTTTGCAATAGTACTTAGAGTAGTAATTTGCTTTATTATACTAACGGATCTTACCGAGTTTTCTGTTGAGTTTTGTGTGGATGAAGTGATCAAAGATCGAGGAGGTCTTGATATGAGGATAAGGAGGAGAGGCAAGAGCTCAAGATTGGGGATGCCCAAGGCATCCCAAGTAAATATTCAAGGAGACTCAAGCGTCTAGGCTTGGGGATGCCCCGGAAGGCATCCCATCTTTCTTCAACAAGTACCAGTATGTTTTCGGTTTCGTTTCGTTCATGTGATATGTGCAAATCTTGGAGCGTCTTTTGCATTTAGTTTTCACTTTCCTTTTATGCAACATGCTGGTATGAGATAGTCCATGGTTAATTTATAGAATGCTCATTGCACTTCACTTATATCTTTTGATTATGGCTTTATAGAATGCTTCATGTGCTTCACTTATATCATTTGAAGTATGGATTGCCTGTTTCCCTACACATAGAAAACCGCCATTTGTAGAATGCTCTTTTGCTTCACTTATATTTGTTAGAGCGTGGGCATATCTTTTGTAGAAAGAATTAAACTCTCTTGCTTCACTTATATCTATTTAGAGAGATGGCAGGCATTGGTCATTCACATGGTTAGTCATAAAATCCTACATAAAACTTGTAGATCACTGAATATGATATGTTTGATTCCTTGGAATAGTTTTGCGATATAAAGATGGTGATATAAGAGTCATGCTAGTGGGTAGTTGTGGATTGTAGAAATACTTGTGTTGAAGTTTGTGATTCCCATAGCATGCACGTATGGTGAACCGTTATGTAACGAAGTTCGAGCATGAGGTATTTATTGATTGTCTTCCTGATGAGTGGCGGTCAGGGACGAGCGATGGTCTTTTCCTACCAATCTATCCCCCTATGAGCATGCGTGTAGTACTTTGTTTCAATCACTAATAGATTTTTGCAATAAGTATGTGAGTTCTTTATGACTATAATGTTGAGTCCATGGATTACACGCATTCTCACCCTTCCATCATTGCTTGCCTCTTCGGTACCGTGCATTGCCCTTTCTCACCTTGAGAGTTGGTGCAAACTTCGCCGGTGCATCCAAACCCCGTGATACGATACACTCTATCACACATAAGCCTCCTTATATCTTCCTCAAAACAGACACCATACCTACCTATCATGGCATTTCCATAGCCATTCCGAGATATATTGCCATGCAACTCCCATCATCATCATATACATGACTTGAACATTTATTGTCATATTGCTTTGCATGATCGTAAGATAGCTAGCATGATGTTTTCATGGCTTGTCCGTTTTTTTGATGTCATTGCTACGCTAGATCATTGCACATCCCGGTACACCGCCGGAGGCATTCATATAGAGTTATATCTTTGTTCTAGTATCGAGTTGTAATATTGAGTTGTAAGTAAATAAAAGTGTGATGATCATCATTATTAGAACATTGTACCATGTGAGGTTATCAAAATAGAAGTGGCCAAAGAAGCCCCCCAAAAAAGAGAGAGGCCAAAGAAGCCTAAAAAAAGAGAAAAAAATAAAAAAAATGAGAGAAAAGAGAGAAGGGACAATGTTACTATCCTTTTACCACACTTGTGTTTCAGAGTAGTACCATGTTCTTCATATAGAGAATCTCCTGAGTTATCACTTTCATATACTAGTGGGAATTTTCATTATAGAACTTGGCTTGTATATTCCAACGATGGGCTTCCTCAAATGCCCTAGGTCTTCATGAGCAAGCAAGTTGGATGCACACCCACTTAGTTTCAGTTTGAGCTTTCATACACTTCTAGCTCTAGTGCATCCGTTGCATGGCAATCCCTACTCCTCACATTGACATCAATTGATGGGCATCTCCATAGCCCGTTGATTAACTGCGTCGATGTGAGACTTTCTCCTTTTTGTCTTCTCCACACAACCTCCACCATCATATTCTATTCCACCTATAGTGCTATGTCCATGGCTCACGCTCATGTATTGCGTGAACGTTGAAAAGGTTTGAGAACATCAAAAGTATGAAACAATTGCTTGGCTTGTCATCGGGGTTGTGCATGATTTGAATATTTTGTGTGATGAAGATGGAGCATAGCCAGACCATATGATTTTGTAGGGATAACTTTCTTTGGCCATGTTGTTTTGAAAAGACATGATTGCTTAGGATGCTTGAAGTATTATTGTCTTAATGTCAAATGATAGACTATTGCTTTGAATCACTCGTGTCTTAATATTCATGCCATGATTAGATTACATGATCAAGATTATGCTAGGTAGCATTCCACATCAAAAATTATCACTTTTATCATTTACCTACTCGAGGACGAGCAAGAATTAAGCTTGGGGATGCTGATACGTCTCCATCGTATCTATAATTTTTTATTGTTCCATGCCAATATTCTACAACTCTTACATACTTTTGGCAACTTTTTATACTATTTTTGGGACTAACATATTGATTCAGTGCCCAGTGCCAGTTCCTGTTTGTTGCATGTTTTTTGTTTCGCAGAAAATCCATATCAAACAGAGTCCAAACGGGATAAAAACTTACGGAGATTTTTTTTGGAATATATGTGAATTTGGGAAGTGGAATCAACGTGAGACGATGCCCGAGGGGCCCATGAGGGTGAGGGGAGCGCCCCAGGGGGTCAGGCGCGCCCTGGGCCCTCGTGGCCACTCCGTAAGGCGGTTGATACCCTTATTTCACCGTAAGAAAGTCAATATCCAGATAAATATCATGTCCAAATTTCAGCCCAATCGGAGTTACGGATCTCCGGGAATTTAAGAAACGGTGAAAGGGCAGAATCAGGGAGTGCAAAAACAGAAGGAAACAGAGAGAGGGATCCAATCTCGGAGGGGCTCCCGCCCCTCCGCCTCCATGGAAGCCAGGGACCAGAGGGGAAATCCTTCTCCCATCTAGGGGGAAGGTCAAGGAAGAAGAAGGGGGCTCTCTCCCGATGGCACCGGAACGCCGCCGGGGCCATCATCGTCACCGCAATGTACACCAACACATCCGTCATCTTCACCAACATCTTCATCACCTTTCCCCATCTATCTACAGCGGTCCACTCTCCTGCAACCCGCTGTACCCTCTACTTGAACATGGTGCTTTATGCTTCATATTATTATCCAATGATGTGTTGCCATCTTATGATGTTTGAGTAGATTTTCGTTGTCCTATCGGTAATTGGTGAATTGCTATGATTGGTTTAATTTGCTTGTGGTTATGTTGTTGTCCTTTGGTGCCCATCATATGAGCCCACACGTGGATCACACCATAGGGTTAGTTGTATGTTGATACGACTATGTATTGGAGGGCAAGAGTGACAAAAGCTTCAACCTAGCATAGAAATTGATGTATACGGGATTGAAGGGGGACCAATATATCTTAATGCTATGGTTGGGTTTTACCTTAATGAACGTTAGAAGTTGCGGATGCTTGCTAATAGTTCCAATCATAAGTGCATAGAATTCCAAGTCAGGGATGACATGCTAGCAGTGGCCTCTCCCACATAAAACTTGCTATCGGTCTAGTAAAGTAGTCAATTTCTTAGGGACAATTTCGCAACTCCTACCACCACTTTTCCACACTCGCTATACTAACTTTATAGCTTCTCTATATAAACAGCCCCTACTTTTTATTTATGCGCTCTTTATTATCTTGTAAACCTATCCAAAAACACCTACAAAGTACTTCTAGTTTCATACTTGTTCTAGGTAAAGCGAACGTTAAGCGTGCGTAGAGTTGTATCGGTGGTCGATAGAACTTGAGGGAATATTTGTTCTACCTTTAGCTCCTCGTTGGGTTCGACACTCTTACTTATCGAAAGAGGCTACAATTGATCCCATATACTTGTGGGTTATCAGACGTTCACATAACACAACTAGAGGAGCGACAACATACATCTCATCAAAATATCAAACGAATACCAAATTCACATGATTACTTGTAAAAAGACTTCTCCCATGTCCTCAGGAACAAACGTAACTACTCACAAAGCATATTCATGTTCATAATCAGACGAGTATTAATTATCATTAAGGATCTGAACATATGATCTTCCACCGAATAAACCAACTAGCATCAACTACAGGGAGTAATCAACACTACTAGCAACCCATGGGTACCAATCTGAGGTTTTGAGACAAAGATTGGATACAAGAGATGAACTAGGGTTTGAGAGGAGATGGTGCTGGTGAAGATGTTGATGGAGATTGACCCCCTCTCGATGAGAGGATCGTTGGTGATGACGATGGCTTCTATTTCCCCCTCCCGCGGGGAAGTTTCCCCAGTAGAATAGCTCCGCCGGAGCCCTAGATTGGTTCTGCCCAAGTTCCGCCTCGAGACGGTGGCGCTTCATCCCGAAAGCTTCCTTCTAATTTTTTCAGGTCAAAACACACCATATAGCAGAAGATGGGCGTCAAGGCTTGCCAGGGGGCCCACAAGGTAGGGGGCGCGCCTAGGGGGTAGGGCGCGCCCTCCACCCTTGTGGATGGCAGGTGGCCCCCCTCTGGTGCTTTCTTCGCCCAATATTTTTTATATATTCCAAAACAAATCTCCGTGAAGTTTCAGGACTTTTGGAGTTGTGCAGAATAGGTCTCTAATATTTGCTCCTTTTCCAGTCCAGAATTCCAGCTGCCGGCATTCTCCCTCTTCATGTAAAACTTATAAAATAAGAGAGAAAAGACATAAGTATTGTGATATAATGTGTAGTAACAACCCATAATGCAATAAATATCAATATAAAAGCATGATGCAAAATGGACGTATCAAGACACAGTTGCGACTCAAGGGTGGAGTTGCAACTAAGATGAAAAAAACTACAAGCCCAATTGCGTGTCAAGGCAGATATGCAAATGGGACAACTACACCAAACTATGATACCATTTGCGAGTCGAGGGCGCAATTGCATCCAGGACAATAACGAACTATAAACCGAGTTGTGAGCTTGCAACTCAGATGAAAAACAAAGCATAGGCCCAGTTGCGTGTCAACGGTGGACTTGCAACTCAGATGACACAAAATACATGCCCAGTTTCGAGTCGAGGGTGGATTTGCAACTGGGACAACTACAAGCCAAGTTGCGAATCGAGGGCGGACTTGCAACTATGGCAACTACAAAACTACGAGCCAAGTTGCGACTCAAAGATGGACTTGCAATTGGGATGAAACAAACTATGGCCCACCTGTGAGTCAAGGGTGGAATTACAACTGAAATGAAAAACAAACACATACCCAATTGCGAGTCAATGGTGGACTTGCTACTGGGAAAACTACGAGCCCATTTGCAACTCGAGGGTGGGCTGCAATTGGCAGAACTGCAAGCCCAGTTGCAAGATGATGTGGACTTGCAATTGGGATGAAAAACTACCAGCCTAGTTGCGAGTCAAGATTGGACATATAGCTTGGATGAAAAACAAAACTTCATGCGCCTTTCTTCATGGAAATCATCATCCTAGCGTCCTGGGCCATCTGGATCTCTAGGAACAATCTCATTTTTCAAGCCATTCAACCAAGCATACAGAGATGGAAAGCCATCTTTTTGGAGGAGCTCAATTTGCTAAGGTTTAGAATTAAGAAGAGTTATGCTAGAGCTTTCTGTCTCTGGCTTGACAGCCTTGTCTTGTAATTTAGTAGCTTTTAGTTTTTTTACTTATTTGTTTTTGGCTTATCTCAAGCCTCTTTGTACTGCTACACTTCTCTTTTTTGAAATAATATAAAAATTGCAGTGGGGTTTTGCCCTACTCTGTATAGTAAAAAGAAAACACGGGCTCAGTTGCGAGTTAAATGTGGGTTTGCAACTAGGATGTAACAAACAACTTGTCTATTACAAGTTGGGTGTGGACTTGCAACTAGGGCAAAAGGGGTCGGGCTTCCACTTGCATATCAAGGATGGATTTGCAAGCAGGACGGATAATGGGTCATACCTTGTTGTGTATGAAGGATGGACTCGCAACCAGGACATGAATTTGAATTTTATTTTAAAGTAATATTGCAAAAATCCCAACATTAATTTGGAAAAATGAAAATTTATAAATACTCAAAAAATATAACTGTCCATGAATTTCAAATGTATTTGCAAAAGTAAATCTTCATGAATTTGAAAAATATTCATGAAATTAAAAATATCCATAAACTAGAAAAAGGATAATTAAATTTAAAAAGAGAAGTAAAATAAAAAGCAAAAAACTAAAATAAAATAGGGAAGGAAAATAAAAAGATATGCTCGTCTATTTGTTCCCACAACCGCTCCATTCATAGGCAAACAATTGAATACCGCAGCCCAAAGATAAAAAAACAAAACAAAATCAAAGCAGCCCAAAATTGTCGTCATTTCACCGGGGATTAAAAAGGCACGTAATTTTGGCAAATAATACCTTCGACAACTAGATCTTGTGGTCACCGGCCCTTCGAAGCACTGAACGTTACAAGAAAAATGCCACCGGCCCACCAGGGATAAAGCACACGTAACATGGACAACAACGAAACGCGAGGCGCTGCTTGAGAGAACGCACGACCCGACAAAAGGTGGTGACACAGGAAAACAGCAGTGCGAGACAAAAAATAAATTTCCATGAATCTTAGAGCAGCTAGATCCTGTGGTGGACAACTTAGATGTGACATAGCTAATCCCGTTATAAAATATTCCCAAAAATTTAAAAAATTTAAAAAGGAAATAATAAAAACAAAATTAAAAAGAAAGAAAGAAATAAAGAAGCTAACAAAACTATAACACTTTTTTTTATAAAATCATGACAACTCGCATTTTTTTGGGGCAAACGAACAACTCACTTTTTATTGAGGTGATCGGACAACTCAGGTAGACGTGCAAACGGAATGAGCAGGGACAAGAGAAAAGAAAAACAGGCCCAAATCCTGATGCAGGGGGCAATGGGCCAACAAACAACACCTAATGACATGGGCCCAAGAACCAAGCAGCTACGCGGGCACAAAAAGAGCGACGGCACCAGCGAGACAATCATGTTTGTGCAAATATTAAAGAAAGAAGAGATCCAATGACTCTAGACTTAGATGTGAGGTAGCTATTTCACATCTAGATGTGAAATAGCATATCTGTTTATTAATTATTCACGAAGACCTTACAAAGCATTACATCAATATGTATGAATCCGTCATCTTTGCAATATTTGCCGCTACTCCTATCCATTTGATGAAGGGGTGCAGAAGCATTACATCAATATGTCTGAATCCGTCATCTTTGCAATATTTGTCGCTACTCCTATCCATTTGATGGAGGGGTGCAGAAATACTGAGCCAATTACTCAGATCTCTCACCTAAGCCTAACATGTAAAACCGGAGGCCCTAGCCCAGCCACATACCGGGTCTGGGACACAGACGGTCCGACGCACTCTCATGGGTCAGTGCCGCCATCTTCCACCGATCCAACTTCATAGTAGGTACTGATGCATCAACCTTGCCAGGCCTGTCATCAACGCTGCCACGGCGCCAAACAGCCCAACCGCCTTGTGCTTGTCCATCCAGCCACATCCGTCGTCGAGATCCAGATCACCATGCCGCCAATACTCATCGTTGTCGACGTGGTAGATACAACGCTGCTCCTGCCAACCTTTACAGCGTCGCCGCTGTTGGAGCTACATAGAGCCCACCACCCATAGCATCACTCCCCTAAACATCTGAGCCTCCCAAGACAGCGCCTCCATGGAGGTTACAACGTGCAGGACGCCGCTATCGCCGAACCCAGACTGAATTTTGGACTTTCATTCGTGAGCGGTTCGGAGGTGGATAGGAGGGACCTCGGCTTTGCCTCCAGGGAGGGTAATGGTGCCGAGGGACGCCGCGATGCCGGGCCGGACCAGCCGACCAAAATTTCGTCCGGTCCCCATCCTATACCACCAAACCTTCGCCTGCTCCAGATCCGGCAGCGAGCAATGAACTGGAACCTACAGAAGGAAGGAGGATCGAGAAGAACATCCTTCGTAGATATCCAGGCGCCAAATCAACAGATCTGACGTGGCCAGTAGCGAAGACCACCACCCCGCACTGGCCGACAGCATCCACGCGTCGGATCCAGAGGGATCCAATCTGAACTCGGCGGCGCCCGCGACCACCCGGTCCTACCCACCACGCAGCCATCACCTTAGGGTGGAGAATCTCCGCCGCCTCCCTGCTGGCTAGGCTTTGCCTGGAGGCGCTGGGACAACGGCGAGGATGGGGGAGAGGCGGGCGGGTTCGAGGAGGAGGCGGTTAGGGTTTCCGCCGGGTCGCCCATGGGGGCGACGCGAGGGGGAAGGGTCCATATCTTCGATGTTACAACACAAAACATGGTTTGATTGTATTTGACATTTTATACTATGTATATTAGCGTCAAAACTCGGGCTAGCTCACACTTATTCAAGTTTTGAGCGTTTATACGCACATAGGCCAGCATTCACCTGAGAGCCCACTTCATCCCAAAAGTCCGGACTAAAAGGAGGAGGAATACTCTCCCTTATAAGCTGGTCATGGCCTCTTCAGTAAGCGAGGCGGGACTAAACCGAGCCAGCCTCCACCATTCAACAGCAGCCCTAACTGTTGAGTATATGATTATTAGGAAGTATATGATTATTAGGAAGTATATGATAGACTAGGATTTGGTCCTGCCTTGTCTTGTACTCCAAGTTGATCATTGTACTCCTATATATATATGCCCACGAGGCTCAACCAATACAACAAACAATTCCACGAATCCCCCTCTCTCCCTTCTAACATGGTATCAGCCTAACTGATCCAAACCCTAGCTGCATCCCACCGCTACCGCACCCGCGCGCCGCCCCTGGGGCGGTCGGCCCCCATGTCCGCCGCCGAGGGCCGCTTCGGCCGTACCTAGGGTTCGTTCGCTGGTCATGTTGACCGGCTGCCCCAGAGAGTCTTTTCTCGATCTCTCGATCCTGGTTTTTCTCTCTCCCGCTGGTCACCTTGATCGGCAGTTTCTTTTTGGTTTTCTGATCTATGCTTGATCAATTTCCGTCGCCCATCGCCGCCGTCGACCCCAGTTGCGTGCCTCTACTTGGACCCCGGTGCGACCACTCGACATCTCCCTCGACCCGATGGTCACAAGCGACGAGGCGGCCCGTCAGGGCCAGCCGCCGTCCGCGCGTCAGCCCGCCCGTCGCCTTGTGTCGGCCGTCACCGCCCTACTCCAACCGAGACACCTACATCGCCCTGACCCGGCCGCTTCGCGCCATGCGGCGGCCCATCACAGCCACCCCGCGTGCGCCGTCCCGCCGATCTACGCTGCGCCTGTACAACCACCCTGCCAACCGTCGTCGCCGGCTTCATCTCAGACTCCGCCGCCACCCCGCCTCCACCAAGCGCCGTCCCCGACCTCGCGCGTGATCGGATTGATCACCCGCCCGCCGCCACGATCCGCCTCATCTAGGCCGTGTGAACGACCTGGCCCATCAGTTGCGCGTGCCTCCACAGGTCCCGTGAAGATTGTCCTGAGTACAAAGCGCCCCTCCGCCAATCGAGCCACAGATTGTCGTCGCGTCGTCCCTTCGGACCGCTGCGTCGCCCCCCCCCCCCCCCCCGAGGTCTTCCCATCGGCGGCCCCGACCCGCATGCCGCTCCCGTCGGTGCACCTTCAGGCTGTCATGTCGCGGCCCGCGGTCCACGCCACCGCTCCGAGATCCTTTCGTTGGCTACCCCCGTAGCCGTCGCCACCTTTGCATCGCCCCTTAGGGCTGACGCGTCATGGCACGCGGTCCACGCCGTCTCCTGTTGGGCCATCGCCCCCGGCCAGTGGTTCTCACCGCGGCTACCCCGACCCACGAGCCGCCGCTTCACCGCCTCTTCGGGCTGTAGCGCCGCGGAATGTGGTCACTGTGGTGTTGGTAATCGTTGCATGGAAAACAAAAAAAATTCTATGCACACGCAATGATCTATCCAGGGAGATGCATAGCAACGAGGGGGAGAGTGTGTCTACGTACCCTCGTAGACCGTAAGCGGAAGCGTTTCACAACACGGTTGATGTAGTCGAACTTTCCTCGTGCTCCGACCGATCTAGTACCGAACGGACAGCACCTCCGCGTTCTGCACACGTTCAGCTCGGTGACGTCCTTAGCCTTCTTGATCCAGTAAGATGATGAGGTAGTAGATGAGTTCCGGCAGCACGACGGCATGGTGACGGTGATGGTCATGTGATCTCCGTAGGGCTTCGCCTATGCACTACGAAAATATGACCGAGGGAGCAAACGGTGGACAGGGGCGCCGCACATGGCTAAGACAATGTTGTGTGTCCTTGTGCGACGCCCCCTACCCATGTATATATAGGTGGGAGGGGAGCAGGCAGCCCCTAGGGTGCCCCAAGAGACCTGGCGACAGCCCTAGGGCTGCTGCCTTGCCCTGCACCGCCCCTTTCCTTGTAAGAAGAAGGGGGGAGGAAAGAGGAGGGGGGAAGGAAGGGGGAGTCCTACTCCACACTTTCCTTACCCTCCCCTCTTTCCTTCTCCTCCTCATAGGGCCTACCTGTATAGGGGCGCACCAGCCCCTTGTGGGCTGGTGTGTTCCCTCTCTTGGCCCATAAGGCCCATATCTTTGCCGGGGGTGCCCGAAACTCCTTTCCGGTGACCCGATAAGTACCCGGTACCCTCCGAAACACTTCCGGTGTCCGAATACCATCATCCTATATATCAATCTTTACCTCTGGACCATTTCGAGACTCATCGTCATGTCTGTGGTCTCATCTGGGAATCAGAACAACATTCGGTCACCAAATCACATAACTCATATAATACTATATTGTCAGCGAACGTCAAGCGTGCGGACCCTACGGGTTCGAGAACTATGTAGACATGACCGAGACACCTCTCCGGTCAATAAACAATAGCGGAACCTAGATGCCCATATTGGCTCCTCGGTCGAACCATTATGACAACATATGTAATTCCCTTTGTCCATCGGTATGTTACTTGCCCGAGATTCGATCGTCGATATCTTCATACCTAGTTCAATATCGTTACGGGAAAGTCTCTTTACTCGTTCCGTAATACATCACCCTGTGACCAACTCCTTAGTCGTTTGCTTGCAAGCTTATGATGTGTATTACCGAGCGGGCCCAGAGATACCTCTCTGATACTCGGAGTGACAAATCCTAATCTCGATCTATGCCAACTCAACAAACACCTTCGGAGATACCTGTAGAGCATCTTTATAATCACCCAGTTACGTTGTGATGTTTGATAACACATAAGGTATTCCTCCGGTATCCAGGAGTTGCATAATCTCATAGTCGAAGGAATATGTATTTGACATGAAGAAAGCAGTAGCAACCAAACTGAACGATCATTATGCTAAACTAACGGATGGGCCTTGTCCATCACATCATTCTCCTAATGATGTGATATCATTATCAAATGACAACTCATGTCCATGGTTAGGAAACCTTAACCATCTTTGATCAACGAGCTAGTCTAGTAGAGGCTCACTAGGGACACGGTGTTTGTTTATGTATTCACACATGTATTAAGGTTTCTGATAAATACAATTCTAGCATGAATAATAAACCTTTCTCATGAATAAGGAAATATAAAATAACAACTTTAGTATTGCCTCTAGGGCATATTTCCTTCTGTCTCCCACTTGCACTAGAGTCAATAATCTAGTTCACATCGCCATGTGATTAACACCAATAGTTCACATCGCCATGTGATTAACACCCATAGTTCACATCGCCATGTGACCAACACCCAAAGGTTTTACTACATTCAATAATCTAGTTCACATCGCCATGTGATTAACACCCAAAGAGTACTCAGGTGTGATCATGTTTTGCTTGTGTGTGAGGTTTAGTCAACGGGTCTGCCATATTCAGATCTGTATGTATTTTGCAAATTTCTATGTCTACAATGGTCTGCACGGAGCTACTCTAGCTAATTGCTCCAATATGTATCCAAATTGAGACTCAGAGCCATCCAGATCAGTGCCAAAGCTTGCATCGACGTAACCCTTTACGACGAACTCCTTGTCACCTCCATAACCGAGAAACATTTTCTTAGTTCTCTTTAGGTACCTAAGGATAATTTTGACCGTTGTCCAGTGATCTACTCCTGGATCACTATTGTACCCCCTTGCCAAACTCATGGCAAGGTACACAATAGGTCTGGTACACAGCAGGGCATAATTTATAGAACCTATGGCTGAGGCATAGGGATTGACTTTCATTCTCTCTCTATCTTCTGCCATGGTCGGCTTTTGAGTCTTACTCAACTTCACACCTTGTAACATAGGCAAGAACCCTTTCTTTGACTGATCCATTTTGAACTTCTTCAAAACTTTGTCAAGGTATGTGCTTTGTGAAAGTCCTATTAAGTGTCTTGATCTATCTCTATAGATCTTGATGCCCAATATATAAGCAGCTTCACCGAGGTCTTTTATAAAAAAAATCTTATTCAAGTATCCTTTTATGCTTTCCAAAAATTGTATATCATTTCCAATCAACAGTATGTTCTCTACATATAATATCAAAAATGCTACAGAGCTCCCACTCACTTTCTTGTGAATACAGGCTTCACCATAAGTCTGTATAAAACCATATGCTTTGATCACCTCATCAAAGCGCATATTCCAACTCTGAGATGCTTGCACCAGTCCATAGATGGATTGCTGGAGCTTGCATTCTTTGTTAGCACCTTTAGGTTCGACAAAATCTTTTGATTGCATCATATACAACTCTTCTTTAAGATATCAATTAAGGAATGCAGTTTTGACGTCCATTTGCCAGATTTCATAATCACAAAAATGTGGCAATTGCTAACATGATTTGGACAGACTTAAGCATCGCTAAGGGTGAGAAAGTCTCATCATAGTCAACCCCTTGAACTTGTCGAAAACCTTTCGTGACAAGTCGAGCTTTGTAGATGGTGACATTACCATCAGTGTTTGTATTCTTCTTGAAGATCCATTTATTCTCAATGGCTTGCCGATCATCGGGCAAGTCCACCAAAGTCCACACTTTGTTCTCATACATGGATCCTATTTTAGATTTCATGGCCTCAAGCCATCTGTCGGAATCTGGGCTCATCGTAGCTTCTTTATAGTTCGTAGGTTTGCCTTGGTCTAATAACATGACTTCCAGTACATGATTACCATACCACTCTGGTGCGGAACGTGTCCTGGTTGACCTACGAAATTCAGTAGTAACCTGATCTGAAGTTTTATGATCATCATCATTAGCTTCCTCTCTAGTTGGTGTAGGCATCACGAGAACGGTTTACTCTGATGTGCTACTTTCCAATTCGAGAGAAGGTACAATTACCTCATAAAGTTCTATTTTCCTCCCATTCACTTCTTTCGAGAGAAACTCCTTCTCTAGAAAGGATCCATTCTTAGCAACAATGATCTTGCCTTCGGATCTATGGTAGAAGGTGTATCCAATTGCTTCCTTAGGGTATCCTATCAAGACGCACTTCTCCGATTTGGGTTCGAGCTTATCAGACTGAAGCCTTTTGACATAAGTGCAACCCCAAACTTTAAGAAACGACATCTTAGGTTTCTTGCCAAACCACAGTTCATACGGTGTCGTCTCAACGGATTTAGACGGTGCCCTATTTAACGTGAATGCGGCTATCTCTAATGCATAACCCCAAGACGATAGTGGTAAATCGATAAGAGACATCATAGATCGCACAATATCTAATAAGGTACGGTTACGGCATTCAGACACACCATTACGCTGTAGTGTTCCAGGTGGCGTGAGTTATGAAACAATTCCACATTGTTTTAAATGAAGGCCAAACTCGTAACTCAAATATTCGCCTCCGCGATCAGATCATAGAAACTTTATTTTTCTTGTTATGATGATTCTCCACTTCACTCTGAAATTCTTTGAACTTTTGAAATGTTTCAGACTTGTGTTTCATTAAGTAGACATACCCATATCTACTCAAATCATCTGTGAAGGTCAGAAAATAACGATCCCCGCCGCGTGCTTCAATACTCATCGAACCACATACATCGATATGTATTATTTCCAATAAGTCATTAGCTCGCTCCATTGTTTCGGGGAACAGAGTTTTAGTCATCTTGCCCATGAGGCATGGTTGGCAAGTATCAAATGATTCATAATCAAGTGATTCCAAAAATCCATCTGCATGGAGTTTCTTCATGTGCTTTACACCAATATGACCTAAAGGGCAGTGCCACAAGTATGTTGCACTATCATTATCAACTTTGCATCTTTTGGCATCAATATTATGAATATGTGTATCACTATGATCGAGATTTAATAAACCATTCACCTTGGGTGTATGACCACATAAGGTTTTATTCATGTAAATAGAACAACAATTCTTCTCTGACTTAAATGAGTAACCGTATTGCAATAAACATGATCTAATCATATTCATGCTTAACTCAAACACCAAATAACATTTATTTAGGTTCAACACTAATCCCGAAGGTAGAGGGAGTATGCGATGGTGATCTTATCAACCTTGGAATCACTTCCAACACACATCGTCACCTCGTCCTCAACTAGTCTCTGTTCATTTTGTAACTGCTGTTTCGAGTTACTAATCTTAGCAACTGAACTGATATCAAATACCCAGGGGATACTATGAACACTAGTAAAGTTCACATCAATAACATGTATATCAAATATACCTTTTTTCACTTTGCCATCCTTCTTATCCGCCAAGTATTTGGGGCAGTTCTGCTTCCAGTGACCATTTCCTTTGCAGTAGAAGCACTCAGTTTTAGGCTTGGGTCTAGCTTTGGGCTTCTTCATGGGAGTGGCAACTTGCCTGCGATTCTTCTTGAAGTTCCATTTCTTTCCCTTGCCCTTTTACTTGAAACTAGTGGTCTTGTCAACCATCAACACTTGATGCTCTTTCTTGATTTCTACCTTCGCCAATTTCAGCATCACGAAGAGCTCGGGAATCATTTTCGTCATCCCTTGCATATTATAGTTCATCACAAAGTTCTAGTATCTTGGTGATAGTGACTAGAGAACTCTGTCAATCACTATCTTATTTGGAAGATTGACTCCCACTTGATTCAAGCGATTGTAGTACCCAGACATTCTGAGCACACGCTCACTGGCTGAGCTATTCTCCTCCATCTTGTAGGCAAAGTACTTGTCAGAGGTCTCATACCTCTCGACACGGGCATGAATCTGAAATGCCAATTTTCAGTTCTTGGAACATCTCATATGCTCTGTGGCATTCAAAACATTTTTGAAGTCCCGGTTCTAAGACGTAAAGCATGGCGCACTAAACTATTAAGTAGTCATCATATCAAGCTTGCCAAATGTTCATAACGTCTGCATCTGCTCCTGCAATAGGTCTGTCTCCTAGCGGTGCATCAAGGACATAATTCTTCTGTGCAGCAATGAAGATAATCCTCAGATCATGGACCTAGTCTGCATCATTGCTACTATGATCTTTCAACTTAGTGTTCTCTAGGAGCAAATCAAAAAATAAGGGAGCTAAAACGCAAGCTATTGATCTACAACATAGATTTGCAAAACTACCAAGACTAAGTTCCTGATAAATTAAGTTCAATTAATCAAATTACTAATGAACTCCCACTTAAATAGACATCCCTCAAGTCATCTAAGTGATACGTGATCCAAATCAACTAACCCATGTCCGATCATCACGTGAGATGGGGTAGTCATCAATGGTGAACATCTCTATGTTGATCATATCTACTATATGATTCATGTTCGACCTTTCGGTATCTAGTGTTCCGAGGCCATGTGTGTACATGCTAGGCTCGTCAAGTTTAACCCAAGTATTCCGCATGTGCGAAACTGTCTTGCACCCGTTGTATGTGAATGTAGAGTCTATCACACCCGATCATCACGTGGCGTCTCAACACGATGAACTTTAGCAACGGTGCATACTCAGGGAGAACACTTTTACGTTGAAATTTAGTGAAGGGATCATCTTATAGTGCTACCGCTGTACTAAGCAAAATAAGATGCATAAAAGATAAACATCACATGCAATCAAAATATGTGACATGATATGGCCATCATCATCTCGTGCTTTTATCTCCATCTCCAAAACATCTACATGATCTCCATCATCACCGGCTCGACACCTTGATCTCCATCATTGCTTCGTGGTCGTCTCGACAACTATGGCTTCTACAACTATCGCTAATGCATAGTGATAAAGTAAAGTAATTACATGGCATTTGCATTTCATACAATAAAGAGACAACCATAAGGCTCCTGCCGGTTGCCGATAACTTACAAAACATGATCATCTCATACAATAACGTATATCACATAATGTCTTGACCATATGACATCACAACATACCCTGCAAAAACAAGTTAGACGTCCTCTACTTTGTTGTTGCAAGTTTTACGTGGCTGCTATGGGCTTCTAGCAAGAACCATTCTTACCTATGGCAAAAACCACAACGGTGATTCGTCAATTTTTCTGTTTTAATCTTCTTCAAGGCCCGGTCATAGTCAAATTCGATTCAACTAAAGTAGGAGAAACAGACACCCGCCAGCTACCTTTATGCAAAGCTAGTTGCATGTCAGTCGGTGGAACCGGTCTCATGTGCATGGACATGTAAGGTTGGCCCGGGCCGCTTCATCCCACAATACCGCCGAATCAAAATAATACATTGGTGGGAAGCAATATGACTATCACCGCCCACAACTCTTTGGTTCTACTCGTGCATATCATCTACGCATAGACCTGGCTCATGATGCCACTTTCGGTAATCGTTGCATGGAAAACAAAAATAAATCTACGCACACGCAATGATCTATCTATGGAGATGCATAGGAATGAGGGGGGAGTGTGTCTATGTACCCTCATAGACCGTAGGCGGAAGCATTTCACAATGCGATTTATGTAGTCGAACTTTCTTCGCGCTCCAACCGACCTAGTACCGAACGCACGTCACCTCCGCATTCCGCACACGTTCAACTTGGTGACGTCCTTCGCCTTCTTGATCCAGCAAGACGGCGAGGTAGTAGATGAGTTCTGGCAGCACAGCGGCATGGTGACGATGATGGTGATGTGATCTCCATAGGGCTTCGCCTAAGCACTACGAAAATATGACCGAGGGAGTAAAGGGTGGACGGGGGCGCTGCACACGGCTAATTAAGACAATGTTGTGTGTCCTTGTGTGGCGCCCCCTACCCATGTATATATAGGTGGGAGGGGAGGAGGCAACACCTAGGGCGCCCCAAGAGACCTGGCGCAGCCCTAGGGCTGCTGCCTTGCCCTGCGCCCCCTTTCCTTGTAAGAAGAAGGCGGAAGGGAAGATGGGGGAGAGGGAAGGAAGGGGGCCGACCTGTATAGGGGCACACCAGCCCCTTGTGGGCTGGTGTATTACCTCTCTTGGCCCATAAGGCCCATATCTTTGTCGGGGGTGCCTGAAACTCCTTTCCGGTGACCCGATAAGTACTCGGTACCCTCCGAAACACTTCCGGTGTCTGATTACCATCGTCCTATATATCAATCTTTACCTCTCGACTATTTCGAGACTCCTCATCATGTCCATGATCTCATCCGGGGACTCCGAACAACATTCAGTCACCAAATCACATAACTCATATAATACTATATCGTCAATGAACGTTAAGCATGCGTACCCTACGGGTTCGAGAACTATGTAGACATGACCGAGACACCTCTCTGGTCAACAACCAATAGCGGAACCTGGATCACCATATGGATCCTACATATTCTATGAAGATCTTTACCGGTCGAACCGTTATGACAACATACGTAATTCCCTTTGTTCATCGGTATGTTACTTGCCCGAGATTCGATTGTCGGTATCTTCATACCTAGTTCAATCTCGTTACCGACTAGTCTCTTTACTCGTCCCGTAATACTTCACCTTGAGACTAACTCCTTAGTTGTTTGCTTGCAAGCTTATGATGTGTATTACCGAGAGGGCCCAGAGATACCTCTCTGATACTCGGAGTGACAAATCCTAATCTCGATCTATGCCAACTCAACAAACACCTTCGGAGATACATGTAGAGCATCTTTATAATCACCCAGTTATGTTGTGACGTTTGATAGCACACAGGGTATTCCTCCGGTATCCGGGAGTTGCATAATCTCATAGTCGAAGGAATATGTATTTGACATGAAGAAAGCAATAGCAATAAAACTGAATGATCATTATGCTAAACTAACGGATGGGTCTTGTCCATCACATCATTCTCCTAATGATGTGATCCCATTATCAAATGACAACTCATGTCCATGGTTAGGAAACCTTAACCATCTTTGATCAACAAGCTAGTCTAGTAGAGGCTCACTAGGGACACGATGTTTGTTTATGTATTCACACATGTATTAAGGTTTCCGATCAATACAATTCTAGCATGAATAATAAACCTTTATCATGAATAAGGAAACATAAAATAACAACATATTGCCTCTAGGGCATATTTCCTTCATGCGGCCGCCTGAGGCCGTACCCGTGGCATAACCGACCCGCGGACCACCGCTGCACCACCCCTTCGGGCCATAGCACCGTGGCACGTGGTCTATGCCGCCCCGTAGTCTTCCCGCCGTCGCTGCGTCACCCCTTCAGGCCGTAGCACCGCGGCCCACGATCCACTTCGCCGTCACCGCGCGTCGACCTCCCGTGGTTTCACTACAAAAAAAGACACATCCGTGAAATTTTGGGCTGAACGAATTTTTTTCGATCATGCTTATGACACTGCTATGACGATAGTTGTGACAAAACCTGGTATCATCATAGATGTGGTGGGCTCCTACTTCTATGACAAAAAATCATGACAAAAAATGGGATTTTTGTCTTGGGCGGGCTCGAGACGCAGCTGCATGACATTGTTTGGGCCGTCCATGACGGAGAAAACAGTGGTAGAAGCGAGGGCGAGGAAAATATCGTGGAGTTCCAGGTTACGGTGGGTGGTCGAGGCCAAGCGATGCACGGAGGGATTGCACATTTCTCTCGTACACGTACGCGCGTGGGTGCGAGGCGGTGGGCTCGGACTGAACCCGAGCGAGGCGTTCGCCTACTGAACCCGAGCGATTGCACTGGCTACACATTACTGAACCCGAGCAATCGATCGATCCCTGGCTGTTAACTGAACCCGGTCGAGCGATTCCTTTGCTACTGCTTCTAACTAAAGTCGATCGATCCTGTTGCCTCTTGATGAACAGTGAGCGTTGTTGGGGATGGATGAATAGTTCCCGGTGGGGGTTGGATGAACAGGACCCCGTGGTAGTGGAGGTCGTTGCCGCTGGATAAACAGGACCCCGATCGAGCCGGTTGGGGTGGATGAACAGGACCCCGTGGAGGGCTGGTTGAACAGTAGCCGGTGGAGGGCTGGATGAACAGTAGCCCGTGGAGGGGTGGTTGAGCAGTAGCCGGTGGAGGAGCGGTAGAGGCTGGGTGAACAGTAGCCCGTGGAGGGGTGGTTGCCTAGTAGCCGGTGGAGGAGCGGTAGAGGCTGGATCAACAGGAGCTCGTGAATGAACTGTAGCTGGTGGAGGCAGGAGGGAGACGCCGTGGATGAACAGTCACAGGTGGAGGCTAGAGGAGGTCGACGGTGGATGAACAGTAGCCCGTGGAGGCTGGAGTGAGGCAGTAGATGGTGGATGAACAGTAGCCCATGGAGTCCCGTTTTGCGGTACGCCACACCCCTCCCGATGAACGGGACCCTGTTTCGACCGTAGGAGGTCAAAGAGAAGTCTGTTTCCTCCGTTTTGCGGTACGCCACACCCCTCCCGATCAAAAGGACCCCGTTTCGACCATAGGAGGTCGAAGAGAAGTCTGTTTCCTCCGTTTTGCGGTATGCCAGACCCCTCCTGGTGAACAGGATCCCGTTTCGACCATAGGCGGTCGAACAGAAGGCCGTTTCCTTTGTTCTGCAGTACGCCAGGCCTCATTTCGGCTATTTCGTCCAAGCCGGTTGCCTCCCGTTGAACAGGACACATTTCGTTGCCTCTCGATGAAAACGACGATGCAGTTTCTCCGTTCCGACCGAGCTGGTTGGCTGCCGATGAACAGGACGCAGTCACTACTCTCCGCTGCCTCTCCATGTACACGAGCCCTGGCTAGTAGGTGTTCGATACCCCGCCTGTATGTACGTACGTGGCCGTATTTACTTTCCTGCACCCTAGATGTACATACGTACGTGTACACAATATTGACGGGACTGTGTGACATGCTACGTTCACGCCTCTACTACGACACGTGCCCTTCCTTACTCGGCCACGGTTTATCGATGCAGCCTGCAGACAGACCGATCGACAAATATGTACGTACACATTTGCGACCAGAATGACAACGCTATGTACACTTCGACCAGGTGGGTCCCGACTATCAGGGAGGATAAGGAGGCACTTCCTTGCATGCGAAGTTATTGCTGGTGGGTCCCAGCTATCAGGGGAGAATCATTTTTTTGCCCGTAATATGGATGCACTTCCTTGCGTGCGAAATACGGTTACCCGTCCGGTGGGACCCTACTGTCAGGTGGAGTAATAATTATTTTGCGCGTAATAAGGAGGCATCCTTGCTGCGGCCATGGACCCAGATGTCAGCCTCTCCACGTACATTACTCTTCCGATGGAAGTCCGTTCCTTGACCACACTGACCACGCCGCGCCGAGAGCACCATGGCGGTGGACGATGGAGAGGCCTAGGAAGGGGACGACGCGGAGCCGGGGAAGATGTGGCAGTGGATGCCCATGTGGAGAGGAGTACGAGAGTTGACTGGTTCGGCTGCGGTGTGAGGCTGTCGTCGCCGCAGAATAACAGGGGTTGTGGGTGAGTAGAGGGATGGCCTGGTGAGAGGTTGGAGTAGGGTGGGGCGGTTAGGCCTGCGCGGCAGCAGAGCCAGCCACGGGAGGCAGGAGTAGGCAGCACGACCGGTGCTGGGTTGGGCGGCTGGAGCAAGAAGACCAGAGGTTGAAGAAGCACTACAGCCGTTCGATGGACATCGTACGGTCACTGGAGCTAGAATCGTTCATATGGACTAAGTTGACAAAGCCCTCCGCCCGTGTCCGTAGGCCCACAAGTCAGCCTCCAACTACGGTGGGTCCCAGCTAGCAGGGGGAGTATTCATTTTTTGTGCGTAATAAGGAGGCACTTCCTTGCGTGCGAAGATATAGCTAGTGGGTCTGAGCTGTCAGCGGGGGGAACGTTTTTTCACGAAATACAGAGGCCCTTTCGGTGGGTCCCTGCTGTTAGGTGGAGGAATCATTATTTTACGCGTAATAAGGTGGCATTGCCTTGCGCGCGGCCACAGACCCAGTTGTCAGCCTCTCCACGTACAGTCCACTTCCGATGGATCTCGTTCGTTGACCACGTTGACCATGCCACGCCGAGAGCACCAGGGCGGTGGACGACGGCGAGGCCTGGGAAGGGAACGACACGGAGCCAGGGAAGACTCGGCAGTTGTTTCCCATGCGGAGGGGAGTACGAGGGTTTACTGGTTCGCCTGCCGTCGCCGGAGAATAACAGCAGGTGTGGGTGAGTAGAGGGATGTCTAGGCCAGTGATGGGAGTACAGTGGGCCGGTGAGGCCTGCGCAGCAGCACAGCCGGCCGCGGGAGGAGGGAGCAGGCAGTCCCGCTGGCACTTGTTTGAGCGGCTGGAGCAGGAAGAGCACAGATTGAAGAAGCACGACTCCCGTTGGATGGACATCCAATAGTCACTGCTCTCGTGTGTTGAATAAGTTGACATGGTGTTGCGTGTGCGTCAACCTTTTTTTAGGAAAGCGTACGCGTCAACCTATAGTAGGCGCACAAGTCAGCCCAAATGTGTGGAAAACATCATACAACCCATCTGCCATTATTTCTAACAATTTACAGCCCATTTGCTAATTCTTAAGGATTTTTTGGAGTATCTTCTTTTTGTTAGTATTACAGCCCATATTGTGGCCACGGTTAAAAATTATACAAAATTTTGCATAGTTCGGTGAGGTCAACTATTTTAAATCCTGAAATTTTGAGTCACATTCAAACTAATTTGAAAATTAAATTTATGTAAATATAAAATCCAAATAATTGTCCATGCATAAAAATATATGGAATTTAAAATCTTGAAATAAAAAAATTGAAACTAATTCCCGGTTTGATGTGTTTTAAAAATGTATAGCCCATTTCTCACCGATAACCCATTTTCTGGCCAAGCCGAATGAAACTCTCCTCGTCTTGAAAGATTTGCAACCCATTAGGGCTGACAAAGCAACTAGGCCGCATTTGGGTATTTCTTAAAAAAAGTAGAACTGGGCTAGCCATTTTCAGCAAGAAAAAAACACAACTGGGCTCATGATGTGGTAAACATAAATAAAACCTTGGCTAGCCGGGCCACAGCCCCCGCACAGCCCCGTTGTTACCCTGATCCGTCGCTAAAACTAGTATAAATAACAACTGCTTGTTCCTAAAAAAAGTAAATAACAACTGCACACCTGCTGGGTCCCTGGTGTCAGCCGCTCATTGTGTAATTCTCTCGTTTATTGACGACGTTGACAATGGCATGAGCCCCAGATGTCCTACCATTAGGAGGAACCATCACTGGTACAACGAGGTGCTATACAAACGGTTTTTAACCCCTTTCCGCGACGGTGTTCGGAACCGTCGGGGATATGCCCTCCTGGCACACACGCTCGGCAAAATGAGGTCGTGTGCGACCGGCGAGCGACCAAATACGATTATACGTACAGTAGTGCTAAAAAATACAATTATATAGGCGAAATCGTTTCCGGTCGTAAGTACACCCCACACAGTCAGTCCCCGCTAAACGTTTCTGTTCGTATATACATCCCACACAGTCACTCCAAGGAAAACGTTTGTGCAAGGTGGCGTAACGCAAACAGTTTTCAAGAGAATGTCGTGTGTGATTGTTCATTGATCCAACACGGTTTATTCCTAGAAACTATGTGCGTTGCCTGAGGTCATGGGCCACGGTGTTTTCTCAATAACCATTTGCAATAGGAAAACCCAATTAGCAGGCTAATTATCCAATTAGCAGGCTAATTGCCCTATAATTAACAATCCATTTACTAATCTAACTGATATTCATATTAAGCACATAATATATTTCATTTCCATATTAAGGAACTAGGATTTCATAATTGAAATACATCCGAGTACAACATGATATAACTTCAGCACTCAGCTACCCCATTACACAACTGCACCAGCACCAAGTTTCACATGCAACATCTAGAACCTTTACAAATTAGCATCATAGATGGTACATAGACAGATGCATCTCATCTGGAAAACTGCTGAAGTGGAAGGCGAATATTGAGCCTTCATTCATGTTGAAGGTCTTTGCAACTTTAGCCCAATGCCTGTGGATGATTGACCGTCCATCCTTCGACCTCTTCAGGAACACTTCAATATAGCACCACTAGGGAAATGCTTATACATAGGAGCTTAGTAGTAGTGCTTTTTATAAGGAAGCACTGGTGCTAAATAACGGTAGCGCTTGGCGCAGAAGAGCGCTGCTACTATTGATGTAGCAGTAGCGCTTGTGTTAAAAAACACGCTACTACTATAGTTGCCAACGGTTGCATGGCAGTATAGGTATAGTAGTAGCGCCGGTTTCTAAAAAGTGCTACTGCTATTGTACATAGCAGTAGCACTGTTCTACGGCGAGCGCTGCTGCTAAATAGCAGTAGCACTTATTTCTAAAAAGCGCTACCACTATGCTTACCTTATCCACACACACGGCGCGCCGCGCGCGTCCCTCTCACTCTCCCTCACACACTCTCGCCGCACGTCGTCGCCCGCCGTCACCGCCGACTCCCCCAAGGTATCTCCCTCCTCCTCTCGCCGCCCTCCTATCTCCCTCTTCCCACAGCCCTCCTCTCTCCTCCCGCTCCGCCGGCGGCGCCCCCTCCGATCCTCCCTTTCCGGCAGCCCCCTCCTCCTCCTCCTCCTCCTCCTCCTCCTCCTCCTCCTCCCTCCTCCTCCCTCCAATCCTCCCCTCCCTCTCCAGCAGCCCCCTTCCCCTCCTCCTCCCTCCTCCCCCTCCCTCCTCCTCCTCCCACTGCTAAATAGGTTTTAGTTTTTGTTAAATGTAGGTTTTTGTTTTTAGTAAATGTAGGTTTTTAGTATATTTTGTTTGTAGAAAATTTGAATAAGTAATTTGAAAAGAATAAGTAAATGTAGGTCTTTTGAATAGAATAGGAAATTTTAGAAATTTTGAATAAGTAAATTTGAATAGAATAAAATATGAAATTGAAAAAAAAGTAAATGTAGGTCTTTTGAATAGAATAGGAAATTTTTAGAAAATTTCAATAAGTAAATTTGAAAAGAATAGGAAATTATAAGTAAATTTGAATAAGTAAATTTTAAAAGAATAGGAAATTATAAGTAAATTTGAATAGAATAATTCAATGTAGCTTATGGACTTTCACTAAGTCCTAAGATGACGATAATAATGTTTTTGTTTATATTTTGTTTTTGCAGAGATCAAGGAGCCCCTGCATCATCCCCGCCGCCGTCCCCGTCACTGACCCCCTCCGAACTCGATCGAGGTGAGACCAGCCACCCCATGTTGTTAATTTAATTTAGGTATTTTAGGTGTTTAATCTTAGAATAACATAGTATGAACCCTAGTTATGATTGAATCATGTTCAAAATGTAGGTTTTTAATTAGGTGTAGTTAATAGAATTTAGGTGTTTTAGGTGTCACATTTGTTGTTATTTCTTTAGTTAAAGCAATTATTCCCGCATCGACGTCGACGATGCCAATCCCGCATCCTCGTCGTCGACTCGGTGGAGGAGGCCTGCTTGATCAGAAGGGCCATGTCCGGGACTGGGCTCCACCGGGCTGGTACTGGGAGGTGCTACCTTCCGGGGGGGCGCAGCTTGCTGAGGAGCCAGCCCGTCGTTGACCCAAACCTTCTTTGGTGGCGGTCGCGTGGGCCAGTGATGGTGCTGAGGCTTTCGGACACCGCGGAGGTGGTACGTTACCGTGTCATCAAGGAGGACTAGCACGTCCGTCGCTACATGGTTGCGTTGGAGGGCAGGTTCGACAATCCCTGGCAGGTTCTTCAGGGATCTCACTGGAGCTATGATCCTATGATGGTTCCTTCTCTTTGTGTGTCCACCGCCCGCGCCGATACCCGTCGAGTGCTACAGTTCTAGCTGTATTAGCGATGCTATATATATTATACTATTCGAGGTGTATTAGTGATAATATTCGACGATGTACGGACGCAAGAGATGATGTAGTTGTGCTTATTGAATGCGTGCTAATTTGAATACTAACTTATTTTACGATTTGGTTTTGCTTATTGAATGCTCATATTATGTAGATAAAAACATGTATATCTTGTGTTGCTCTAATAGGATATGTGCTTGCCCAAGTGGCCGGTCATGATTGCAGGTTACACCTCCGAGTGGTCTATGTTTTGCCGGAGTGTTGATTAATTTCCGTTCTGGCAAATTTCAGGCGCTCGATATATCATTTTTTAGCAAAGGTCATGCCGGATTTTTCCGTGAATTTTGGCATGACTTGTGCTAGAATATGTAGGAAATATCGAGTGTCCTGGATTTTCTAGAAAGATAATTAAATGATATTTCGGGTTGACTTTAAGTCTGTCGAGGCTCCACCATATATTAGAGGACAAAGAATCCCGACTGTTGTCGTGGGGGTCGTTTCTCCTTCTTCTCCTTCTGCTAGACCTTTGTTATGCACTAGGGGAAGGAGGAGTAACGACCATCACCGATGGTCGCAAATGTCAGAGAGGAATCAGTGAGGGAGAGTCTCCACCATATATGAGAGGATGAAGAATCCCGACTGTTGTCGTGGGGGTAGCTTCTCCTTCATTCCCGTGTGCTAGACAATTTGGTGTAATGCACTCGGGAATGAAAGGAGGAGCTACCATCACTGACGGTCGAATATATACACCACGTGAGCTGAGAGTTTTCAAGAAAAGACTCGACAGACCGATAGTCAACCCGTGATGAATAATAATGATCCAATATAGGGTTTTTAGTACATATATTTAATTGTACAAGTTTAATATTTGAATTATGAACATAGGAAATGTCATACTCGGACGATGAAAGTCTCCCGGGGAGTGCGACTGGTGCCACGACGACCGAGGTCTATGCGACAGGCCTCACCTGGACGAAGATCGGCGCTTCAACATTAAGCTCGAGGAGACCTTCGATGTTGAAATGGTACGCAACGACGACAAGTGTTTTTTTCATAATTAAGCACGACTTCAACTATTTCAACGTGTAATTTTCATCTTTTACAATTTGACTAGCTTATCCCATGCCATGCAAGACGCTATGTCTTGGAGAGGATGGGTTTTGAAGACTATGAAAGTATGGAAACAAGGAAAATTCACCTAAGGACCCATCATGGTATGGATTTTGAAGTAAATCTGTACAATTCTGAGAGCGTAACCCATTTTGGTTGCAAAAAATGGGAAGCACTTTGCAAGATGTATGGTTTTTATGAGGGTATGCTTGTCACCATGGATCTTGGTGATCTTGACATCGACCAAGACAATATGGACATTTTTTTGAAGGTTAGGACAGTAGGAAAGGCTCCTACTGCTTGTATATTACCACAATGTAAAAGTTTGTTACATATGCACGGAGTGGGGGGGGGGGAGCGAGTGGAAGAAAAATAACTACATAGCTAATTTACAAGGTGGAGGCAACATCCTTAGTAAGGGTCCCCCTACAGCTACCACTATATGTAGTTTCATTGTATAGTTGCCAAAGTATCGTGCACAAGTTGTTTTTTGTGGTCAGGTAGTCTGTGTAAGAGGTCTTGAAAGTCATTCAGAACCTCCTTTTCCATGAGTCAATGCTCGGCAGCACTTTTCTAAAGTAATTTTTGTTGCGTTCCTTCCACAAGCTCCAAGCTGCCAGGAGGAAAATCTCCATGATCATTTTGTGGTTGTGCCTCTCTTTCAATCTCTCCAGCAGCTGGAGGCAATGTTGGTGGTCGCTCCAAGCAATGTTCAGTATCCTCCAGCAGGACTGGCTGAAAGTGAAGGGGAAGAAGAGGTGTTCCACCGTTTCTTCAATGTGTTGACCACATAACAAACAGTCTAGATTGGTCCCAATGTTGTAATATGGACATTTGGGTCCTTGTTGATACGCTTCCAATTCTACCGCTATGTGAGTTTCTCAAACATAGTTATTAACTAATTTATATTGTTTATTTCAAAATAGTTGATAGCTTATTTTCATTGACAACTTATTTTCATTCTTCAAAAAATGTGCGGAAGATGGTAGACAGAACCTACTATACCGATGGCTCTGAGTTAACTTATCAGGAGAAAAATCATCTGATCGCATTTTGTACTGATCTTGAGAATTACAATATCTATTATCAAACTCCTCCACATTATGGTGAATACGTGCCACTAGTGCACGTGTTGAACCACGGTAACATCCATGGAGATGCCATGGTAAGATATTTTACTATTACGACCCGTGCATCTTTTGCATAAATTCTTTTAAAACTTATGTACATTGCTAACTACGAAGTTATTACTATGTTTTTCAACAGAAAATCCCGTCGGATTGTGTGCCTCGTCTGATGTATCCGAATGGTCACCTTGATGTTTTGAACATACAACCAGGTCATCCTACGAGTCACACATGTCCATATCGGATTTCTAAAACCAGTGAAGACATGACAATCAGAGAATGGCAAAAATGTATGCTCAGTCGTAGGGAGGTTCTTGGAAGCAAGATTGTGCGAAGGGCAAGAATTGGAGACAGGATAATCTCCATTCTCCATAATGGAGAGTCAGGGGCTATCTTGTTTTATGCTATTTTACCTAGGAGAAGGTAGTAGGTCCTAGCTAATACTCATGATCATGTGCTAAGAATAACTAAGTAGGATTGGTTAGATGACTATGATGATGATGTGGTATGGAGTAGAAGTTGTATGATCGATGATGATGAGTGACTTTTTATTATGATACCAATGATGAGTTATTTATTATTATGATCGATGATCCATGATACTAAGTTGTTATATGAGCATGATGAGTTATTATATATATATATATATCAGTAGGTGAAATGAACATGGATTAGATTCAAGTGGAGGCAACACGTGGTGCACATCGAAAGTACTACTAATCCAAACTAGATCAAGTTTGGATTAGTAGTACTTTCAACATGCACCACATGTTGCCTCCACTTGAATCTACTCCACGTTCATTTCACCCACTGTTATATATAATAACTAATCATGGTCATAAAATCATGTGATGAAAGTAGTGTATATAAAACCACAACGAAAATAAGCTGTATTTTTAAAAATACAGGAAAAGTTAGCAGCAGCTCTTTTCAGAAAAAGCGCTACTGCTACTTATTACTATCAGTAGCGCTTGCCACAGAAAAGCGCTACTGCTAACTAGGTATAGCAGTAGCGCTCCCTTTCCAGCGCTACTGCTACAACTTAGCTGTAGCGGGCTAGCAGTAGCGCTGGATCCAGCGCTACTGCTATGCATATTTCAAGCACTACTACTAGGGTTTTCCCTAGTAATGTAGAACCGTGGGTGTTGTGTAAAAACTTTGCTCGCCTCCTGACCACAGAGGTGGTTTGAGAGGTAATCATCAGTGAACTGCTTTGGAAAGGCCTGAAAACAAGGATGTGCATAAATATCTTCTCTACATTGGAAATGGGGCAAAGGAATAAAAAAAGGCAAGGTATAATAGTTAGTACCATCTTGCAAAACTTCAGTGCTTCCCATTGTTTCACTGCAACACATATAAGGTAGTTAGTCATCAGGTTAAGTAAGGGTTGGCATGCTATTAGTAAAATATGTTGATGATAAATAAGCACATTGCAGATTCATCAGATTAATTCAAACCACATGGAAAACCCATTTATCCAAACCAAGCATGCTTAACAACTTGGAAATATAGCAATTGTATTTGTTTATCATGTATTTAGTGCAGAAAAATTCGATTTATTTCTCACATGGTATACAATAACAGAATGCAGCCACAAAAATTGAACATCGCACTGCAGAATTGAACCAAGCAGTTAACTAAAAAACACAACAAATGAACCAAATGTTAACTGAGCACCACATTGCACAATATAACATACTCGTAATAGAAGATCAGACAGTTAACCAAACCAAGCATGCTTTACAACTTGGAAATATAGCAATTGTATTTGCTTCTCATGTATTTAGTACAGCCAAATTCGATTTATTTCTCACATGGTATACAATAACAAAATGCATACACAACAATTGAACATCGTATTGTAGAATTGAACCAAGCAGTTAACTAAACAACACAACAAATGAACCAAATGTTAACTGAGCACCACATTGCACAATATAACATACTCCTAATAGAAGATCAGTCAGTTAACCAAACCAAGCATGCTTAACAACTTGGAAATATAGCAGTTGTATTTGTTTGTCGTGTATTTAGTATAGCCAAATTCGAACATGGTATACAATAACAGAATGCACCCACAACAATTGAACGTCGCATTGCAGAATTGAACCCACCAGTTAACTAAACACCACAACAAATGAACCAAACATTAACTGAGCAACACATTGCACAATATAACATACTCTTAATAGAAGATCGGACAGTTAACCAAACCAAGCATGCTTGACAACTTGGAAAATTACACCCTGAAGAATTGAACATCACATTTGCAGAACTGAACCAAACAGTTAACTAAACACCACATTGCACGACATATAGAACATATACTCTAGAGTAGAAGATTGCATGGTAAAAGTAGATAGAACAATCCTCTAGAATTTGTTAAGGAAAGGCAGTAGCTAGCAAACTGAACATGGGTCCTTATAGTGAGCTAATAAGACAAGATACTCCTCATTGTCGGAGATATCGATGACGATTGGCTCCTTGGACATGGAAGAGGGCGAGGCCTCTGTATTGTGGGTGCCCTCGTCATAGTGGTGAGTTGCCTGAGCCGCTCCGGGCACCAACCTGTTGGCTCTCAAGATGAGGTAAGCACGTGCACGCTGAGAAAACACCTCGTCGTATTCGTCGAAGGCACTGACGGTGGCCTCGAGAAAACGCCACGAACTGTCGTTTAAAGAAGCCAACCGCCTCGCGGCGTCGGTGCTTGAGGCGTCAATTGTGGCCTCGACGGCAAGGTGCTCCTCCAAGATCTGGGGGTCGGCACGAATGGCAGCCATCGCGACCTCATCCGCGCGTGCGGCTACGATTTGCTTCTCCGCTGCAAATGCTCCTTGAGCTCCTGGCTATACTGCGTTCACCATGGCTTAGGGAGGCGCTTATTTGGTGGAGGGGTCGGTGATTTGGGTGGAAGGTGTCGCACCGGCGGTCGGGGCATGTGGGATGTGGAAGGAGGAAGATGGGGGTCGGGTGTGGATTACCTGCCTGGATAGACGAGGCCGAGCAGCGTGAAGGAGGGTCACTGGCGAGGAGGCGGCGCTGCAAGCAAGGAGTGAAGGTTTCAACTTGGAAAGGAAGGCGGAAACAAGGGAAATGTGGCTTTTGGTAAGGGGGAGGGGGTGGGGAGGTAGATATTTCCGCGGAAGCCGAAAATTTGGAATCGCTTCAGCGAAAAAACTAGGGCGCAAAGTGTCATGAGACACGTTCCCATATTTAGAGCAGGCTGTGGACTGTAGCCGCCGCACATTCTCGCATAAGCCGTATGCGTACTATACTCTGACGGTGCTCCAAGATATTTTGTGTTGCATCTCACATGGTTGGTTATAATAAACTGTGTGGGATCTACTTGATTTTTCGTCTTGATTTGAATTACATAATGGGGTCACAGTGGCAATGGACGGTGTTTGAATTACTAGACCTTTTATCTGCAATGAGCATGCAACTATATGTGTGTCGTAAAAGAATTGGAATTATTTAGGGTTCGTTTGGACATTTTATAGATTAAATTGGTTTTCTAGCCATTTCATGTGCACAATTCAAAATAAAACTACATGCACATGCTCCGGTGCACCAACATGGGTTGTAAAACCATATATGTGTCCATGGGTTTATCCTTATGTCCCATGCAAGAAATGGGGATGAATTGTGAACACCGCGTCACCGTGGCTCTCCGGCAAACATTGACGTACTTGATTTTGTAATTCTAGTAAATCCAAAAGTCGTCCGAAATTCATGAAACTTGGCATGCTATCATGGAGTGGCATCAACATGTCGTGGTAAATTTTTTGTCCCATTTGGGGCAGGTTTGGGTATAAGCTTCTCATAAACTAGAGCTTCTCACAACAAGCTTGATGGTTTCGGTAGGGAACGTTTCACCTTTCTGGACGAAATGATATCCGTTGCCTCTTCTTGATTTAATTTTTTTTCCTAGTGTCAGCATAGAACAACAAGAGTGTTGTTTCAATTTTTGGGATTTTTCGGGGTTCGCTTGTACATTTTATACATTAACTAAGTTTCCTATGCATTCATGTGCATAATTCAAATTTGAACTACATGCACATGCTCTAATGCATATAAATTAGTTGAAATTCAAATCTGTGTCCTTGGTTGCATGCTTAGGTTCCATGCAAGAAATGAGAATGAATGTCAAACACCCTGGCACCGTCACTCGGCCGCAAACATTGAGATACCTAGTTTTTAAATTCTAGTAAATCCAAAACTCGTCAGAAATTCATGAAACTTGGCATGCTATCATGGAGCGGCATCAACATGCCGTGGTAAATTTTTTGTCCCATTTGGGGCAGGTTTGGGGATATGCTTCTCACAAACCAGAGCTTCTCACAACAAGCCTGATGGTTTCGGTAGGGAACGTCCTACCTTTGGGGACTAAATGATATCCATTGCCTCTTCTCGATTTCAATTTTTTCCTAGTGTCAACAAAGAACAATAGGAGTGTTGTGTCAATTTTTGGGATTTTTCAGATTCTTTGGACATTTTTATGCATTAACTAAGTTTTCAATGCATTCATGTGCATAATTCAAATTTGAACTACATACACATGCTCTAATGCACATAAATTGGTTGAAAATTCAAATCTGTGTCGTTGGTTGCATGCTTAGGTCCCATGCAAGAAATGGGAATGAATGTCAAACACCCTGCCACCGTCACTCAGCCGCAAACATTGATATACCTGGTTTTTAAATTCTAGTAAATCCAAAACTCGTCTCAAATTGATGAAACTTGACATGCTATCATGGAGCGGTATCAACATGCCGTGGTAAGAGCTTCTCATAGCAAGCCTGATGGTTTCGGTAGGGAACGTCCTACATTTGGGGATGAAACGATATCCATTTCCTCTTCTCGATTTCAATTTTTTTCCTAGTGTCAACATAGAACAACATGAGTGTTGTGTCAATTTTTGGGATTTTTCGGGGTTCGTTTGTATATTTTTATGCATTAACTGAGTTTTCAATGCATTCATGTGCATAATTCAAATTTGAGCTACATGCACATGCTCTAATGCATATAAATTGGTTGAAAATTCAAATCTGTGTCCTTGGTTGCATGCTTAGGTTCCATTCAAGAAATGGGAATGAATTTCAAACACCCCGCCACCGTGACTTGGCCGCAAGCATTGAGATACCTTGTTTTTAAATTCTAGTAGATCCAAAACTCATCTGAAATTCATGAAACTTGGCATGCAATCATGGAGCGGCATCATCATGCCATGGTAATTTTTTGTCCCATTTGGGGGCAGGTTTGGGTATATGCTTCTCACAAACCAGAGCTTCTCACAACAAGCATGCTGGTTTCGGTAGGGAACGTCCCACCTTTGGGGACGGAACGATATCCATTGCCTCTTATTGCTTTAAAAAAATTTCTCGTGTCTACATAGAACAACATGAGTGTTGTGTCAATTGTTGTGATTTTTTGGGGTTCGTTTGGACATTTTTATTCATTAACTGAGTTTTCAATGCATTTATATGCATAATTCAAATTTGAACTACATGCACATGCTCCAGTGCATATAAATTGGTTGAAAAATCAAATCTGTGTCCTTGGGTGCATGCTTAGGTCCCATGCAAGAAATGGGAATGAATTGCAAACAACATGGCACCGTTGATTGCCGGCAAAACGTTGAGATACTTTTTTTTAAAATTCTAGTAAATCCAAAACTCATCTGAAGTTCATGAAACTTGGCATGCTATCATGGAATGGCACCCGACATGTTGTGGTATTTTTC
Organism: Aegilops tauschii subsp. strangulata; assembly: GCF_002575655.3. Classification (NCBI taxonomy): domain Eukaryota; kingdom Viridiplantae; phylum Streptophyta; class Magnoliopsida; order Poales; family Poaceae; genus Aegilops; species Aegilops tauschii. Next base: position 340,851,597 of record NC_053040.3, on the reverse strand, counting down.
GTTTCCATTTTGAGAGAACGGACTTGTCCATCACATCATTCTCCTAATGATGTGATCCCCTTATCAAATGACAACTCATGTCCATGGTTAGGAAACCTTAACCATCTTTGATCAACAAGCTAGTCTATTAGAGGCTCACTAGGGACACGATGTTTGTTTATGTACTCACACATGCATTAAGGTTTCCGATCAATACAATTCTAGCATGAATAATAAACCTTTATCATGAATAAGGAAATATAAAATAACAACTTTATTATTTCCTCTAGGGCATATTTCCTTCATGCGGCCGCCTGAGGCCGTCCCCGTGGCATAACCGACCCGCACACCGCCGCTGCACCACCCCTTCGGGCCGTACCACCGTGGCACGTGGTCTACACTGCCCTGAGGTCTTCCCGCCGTTGATGCGTTGTCCCTTCGGGCCGTAGCGCCGCGGCCCATGGTCCACTTCGCCGTCACCGCGCGTCGACCTCGCGTGGTATCACTACAAAAAAAGACACATCCATGGCACTTTCGGCTGAACAATTTTTCTTTCTGTCATGCTTATGACACTTCTATGACAGTAATTGTGACGAAACCCGGTATTATCATAGATGTGGTGGGCTCCTATTTCTATGACAAAAAATCATCACAGAAAATGGGCTTTTCGTCTTGGGCGGGCTGGAGACGCAGTTGCATGACATTCTTTGGGCCGTCCATGACAGAAAAAACCGTGGTAGAAGCGAGGGCGAGTAAAATATCAGGGAGTTCCCAGTTACGGTGGGTGGTCGAGGCCGAGCAATGCACGGAGGGATTGCACGTTTCTCTCATACACGTACGTGCGTGGGTGCGAGGCATTGGGCTGTAACTGAACCTGAGCGAGGCGTTCGCCTACTGAACCCGAGCGATTGCACTAGCTACACATTACTGAACCCGAGCGATCGATCGATCCCTGGCTGTTAACTGAACCCAGGCGAGCGATTCCTTTGCTATTGCTGCTAACTAAAGCCGATCGAACCTGCTGCCTCTTGATGAACAGTGAGCGTTGTTGAGGTTGGATGAATAGTTTCTGGTGGGGGTTGGATGAATAGGACCGCGTGGTATTAGAGGTCGTTGCCGTTGGATGAACAGGACCCCGATCGAGCTGGTTGGGGGTGAATGAATAGGACCCCATGGATGGCTGGTTGAACAGAAGCTGGTGGAGGGCTAGATGAACAGTAGCATGTGGAGGGGTGGTTGAGCAGTAGCCGGTGGAGGAGTGGTGGAGGCTGGATCAACAGGAGCCCGTGGATGAACAATAGTTGGTGGAGGCAGGAGGGATACGCCGTGGATGAACAGTCACAGGTGGAGGCTGGAGGACGTCGACGGTGGATGAACAGTAGCCCGTGGAGGCTAGAGCGAGGCAGTAGACGGTGGATGAACAATAGCCCATGGAGTCCCGTTTTGTGGTACGCCACACCTCTCCCGATGAACGGGACCCCCGTTTCGACCGTAGGAGGTCGAAGAGAAGTCCGTTTCCTCCGTTTTGCGGTACGCCACACCCCTCCCAATTAACTGGACCCCGTGTCGACCATAGGAGGTCAAAGAGAAGTCTGTTTCCTCCGTTTCGCGGTATGCCAGACCCCTCCTGGTGAACAGGATCCCGTTTCGACCGTAGGCGGTCGAACAGAAGGCCGTTTCCTCCATTCTCCGGTACGCCAGATCTCGTTTCGGTTGTTCCGTCCAAGCCGGTTGGCTCCCGATGAACAGGACGCATTATGTTGCTTCACGATGAACATGACGATGCAGTTTCTCCGTTCCGACCCAGCCGGATGGCTGTCGATGAACAGGACGCAGTCGCTGCTCTCCGTTGCCTGTCCATGTACACGAGCCCTAGCCGTACGTATGCGCTAGTAGGCGTTAGAGACCCTGCCCGTATGTACGTACATGGACGTATTTACTTTCTTTCACCTAGTTGTACATATGTGTACACGATATTGACGGGACTGTGAGACATGCTATGTCCGCGCCTCTACTATGACACGTGCCCTTCCTTACTCGGCCACGGTTCATGGATGCAACCTGCAGACAGACCGATCGACCAGTATGTACGTACACGTTCGCGGCCAGAATGACAATGCTACGTACGCTTTGACTAGGTGGGTCCCGACTATCAGGGAGGATAAGGAGGCACTTCCTTGCATGCGAAGTTATTGTCGGTCGGTCCCAGCTGTGAGGGGGGGGGAATCATTTTTTTGCCCGTACTATGGACGCACTTCCTTGCGTGCGAAGATGTAGCTGGTGGGTCCCAGCAGGCAGGGGGAAACAATTTTTTTGTGAAATACGGTGGCCCGTCCGGCGGGTCCCTGCTGTCAGGTGGAGTAATCATTATTTTGCGCGTAATAAGGAGGCATCCTTGCTGCGGACATGGACCCAGCTGTCAGCCTCTCCACGTACAGTACTCTTCCGATGGAACTCCGTTCCTTGACCACACTGACCACGCCGTGCCGAGAGCACCAAGGTGGTGGACAATGGCGAGGCCTAGGAAGGGGACGACATGGAGCCGGGGAAGACATGGCAGTGGATGCCCACGTGGAGAGGAGTACGAGGGTTGACTGGTTCGACTGCGGTGTGAGGCTGTCGTCGCCATAGAATAACAGGGGTTGTGGGTGAGTAGAGGGATGGCCTGGCCAGTGGTTGGAGTAGGGTGGGGCGGTGAGGCCTGCGAGGCAGCAGAGCCGGCCACAGGAGGCAGGAGCAGGCGGCACGACCGGTGCTGGTTTGGGCAGCTGGAGCAAGAAGAACAGAGGTTGAAGAAGCACTACGGCCATTGGATGGACATTGTACGGTCACTGGAGCTAGAATCGTTCATATTGACTAAGTTTACAAAGCCCTCCGTCCGCGTCCGTAGGCCCACAAGTTAGCCTCCAACTACGGTGAGTCCCAGCTAGCAGGGGAGTATTCATGTTTGTGCGTAATAAGGAGGCACTCCCTTGTGTGTGAAGATATAGCTGGTGGGTCCGAGCTGTCAGCGGGGGGGGGGGGACATTTTTTTCGCGAAATATAGAGGCCCTTCTGGTGGGTCCCAGCTGTTAGGTGGAGGAATCATTATTTTGCACGTAATAAGGAGGCATTTCCTTGTGCGCGGCCATAGACCCAGCTGTCAGCCTCTCCATGTACAGTCCACTTCCGATGGATGTCGTTCGTTGACCACGTTGACCATAACACGCCGAGAGTACCAGGGCGGTAGATGACGGCGAGGCCTAGGAAGGGAACGACATGGAGCCAGGGAAGACTCGGCAGTTGTTTCCCACGCGAAGGGGAGTATGAGGGTTTACTGGTTCGCCTGCCATCACCAGAGAATAGCAGCAGGTGTGGGTGAGTAGAGGGGTGGCTAGGCCAGTGATGGGAGTATGGTGGGGCGGTAAGGCCTGCGCGGCAGCAAAAACGACCGCGGGAGGAGGGAGCAGGCAGTCCCGTCGGCACTTGTTTGAGCGGCTAGAGCTGGAAGAGCAGAGATTGAAGAAGCACGGCGGTCGTTGGATGGACATCCAATAGTCACTGCTCTCGTGCGTTAACTAAGTTGACACGGCATTGCGTGTGCGTCAACCTTGTTTTAGGAGAGCGTACGCATCAACCTATAGTAGGCACACAAGTCAACCTCAAATGTGTGGAAAACAGCATAAAGCCCATCTGCCATTATTTCTAATAATTTACAGCCCATTTGCTATTTTCTTAAGGATTTTTTGGAGCCCATCTTCTTTTTGTGAGTATTACAACCCATATTGTGGCCACGGTTAATAATTATACGAAATTTTGCATATTTCGGTGCGATCAACTATTTTTAATCCCGAAATTTCGAGTCACATTCAAAATAATTTGAAAAATAAAATTATATAAATATAAAATCCAAATAATTGTCCATGCATAAAAATCAATGGAATTTAAAATCTTGAAATGAAAAAAAATGGAAACTAATTCCTGGTTTGATGTGTTTTAAAAATGTACATCCCGTTTCTCACTACTGATAACCCATTTTCTGGCCAAGCCGAATGAAACTCTCCTCGTCTTGAAAGATTTGCAACCCAGCACGGCTGACAAAGCAAGTAGGCCTCATTTGGGTATTTCTTTAAAAAAAGTAGAATCGGGCTAGCCATTTTCAGCAAGAAAAAAACACAACTTGGCTCATGATGTGGTAAACATAAATAAAACCCTGGCTAGACGGGCCATAGCCCCCGCACAGCCCTGTTGTTACCTTGATCCGTCACTAAAACTAGTATAAATAACAACTGCTTGTTCCTCAAAAAAGTAAATAACAACTGCGTGGACTGCTGGGTCCCTGGTATCAGCCGCTCGTTGTGTAATTCTCTCTTTTATTGACTACGTTGACAATGGCGTGAGCCCCAGATGTCCTACCATTAGGGGGAACCATCACTGGTACAGCGAGGTGCTATACAAATGGTTTTTAACCCCTTTCCACGACGGCGTTTGGAACCGTCACCTAGTGAGTGACTGCGATAGGGGGCTCCTTCCCACACGACCCAGAAACCGTCGGGGATAAGCCCTCCTGGCACACACGCTCAGCAAAATGAGGTCATGTGCGACCGACGAGCAACCAAATACGGTTATACGTACAGTAGTGCTAAAAAATACAATTATACAGGCGAAATCGTTTCCGGTCGTAAGTACATCCCACACAGCCAGTCCCCACTAAACGTTTTCGTTCGTATATACATCCCATAGAGTCACTCCAAGGAAAACGTTTGCGCAAGGTGGCGTAACACAAACAGTTTTCAAGAGAATGTCGTGTGTGATTGTTCATTGATCCAACACGGTTTATTCCTAGAATCTGTGTGTGTTGCCTGAGGTCATCGCCCACAGTGTTTTTGTTTGCAATAGGAAAACCCAATTAGCAGGCTAATTGCCCTATTATTAATAATCCATTTACTAATCTAATTGAAATTCATATTAAGCACATAATATATTTCATTTTCCATATTAAGGAAGCAGGATTTCATAATTCAAATACATCCGAGTACTACATGATATAGCTTCAGCACTCAACTACCCCATTACACAACTGCACCAGCACCAAGTTTCACATGCAACATCTAGAACCTTTCAAAATTAGCATCATAGACGGTACATAGATAGATGCATCTCATCTGGAAAACTGCTAAAGCGGAAGGCGAATATTGAGCCTTCATTCATGTTGAAGGTCTTTGCAACTTTAGGCCAGTGCTTGTGGATGATTGAACGTCCATCCTTCGACCTCTTCAGGAACACTTCAATATTGAAACATGGGTGTTGTATGAAAACATTCCTCGCCTCCTGAACACAGAGGTGATTTGAGAGGTAATCATCAGTGAACTGCTTTGGAAAGGACTGAAAACAAGGATGTGCATAAATATCTTCTCTATATTGGAAATGGGGCACAGGAATAGAAAAATGCAAGGTATAATAGTTAGTACCATCTTGTAAACCTCAGTGCTTCCCATTGTTTCCCTGCAACACATATAAGGTAGTTAGTCATCAGGTTAAGTAAGGGTTTGCATGCTATCAGTAAAATATGTTGATGATAAATAAGTACATTGCAGATTCATCAAATTAATTCAAGCCACATGGAAAACCCATTTATCCAAACCAAGCATGATTAAGAACTAGGATGTATAGCTATTGTATATGTTTCTCATGTATTTAGTGCAGCCAAATTCGATTTATTCCTCACATGGTATACAATAACAGAATGCAGCCACAACAATTCAACATCGCATTGCAGAATTGAACCAAGCAGTTAACTAAACACCACAACAAATAAACAAAAACATTAACTGAGCACCACATTGCACAATATAACATACTCTTAATAGAAGACCAGACCGTTAACCAAACCAAGCATGCTTAACAACTTGGAAATATAGCAATTGTATTTGTTTCTCATGTATTTAGTACAACTAAATTCGATTTATTTATCACATGGTATACAATAATAGAATGCAACAACAACAATTGAACATCGCATTGCAGAATTGAACGAAGCAGTTAACTAAGCACCACAACAAATGAACCAAACGTTAACTGAGCACCACATTGCACAATATAACATACTCCTAATAGAAGATCAGACAGTTAACCAAACCAAGCATGCTTAACAACTTGGAAATATAGCAATTGTATTTGTTTCTCATGTATTTAGTACAGCCAAATTTGATTTATTTCTCACATGGTATACAATAACAGAATGCACCCACAACAATTGAACATCACATTGCAGAATTGAACCAACCAGTTAACTAAACACCACAATAAATGAACAAAACATTAAATGAGCACCACATTGCACAATAAAACATACTCCTAATAGAAGATCAGCCAGTTAACCAAACCAAGCATGCTTGACAACTTGGAAAATTGCACCCTGAAGAATTGTACATCACATATGCAGAATTGAACCAAACAGTTAACTCAACACCACATTGCACGACATATAGAACATATACTCTAGAGCAGAAGATTGCATGGTAAAAATAGATAGCACAATCCACAAGAATTTGTTAAGGAAAGGCAGTAGCTAGCAAACTGAACATGGGTCCTTATAGTGAGCTAATAAGATAAGCTACTCCTCATTGTCGGAGATATCGATGACGATTAGCTCCTTGGACATGGAAGAGGGCGAGGCCTCCGCATCGTGGGTGCCCTCGTCGTAGTGGTGAGTTGCCTGAGCCGCTCCGGGCACCAACCTGCTGGCTCTCGAGATGAGGTAAGCACGTGCATGCTGAGAAAACACCTCGTAGTCTTCGTCGAAGACACCGACAGTGGCCTCGAGAAAACGCCATGAACTGTCGTTTAAAGTAGCCAACCGCGTCGCGGTGTCGACGCGCGAGGCGTCGACGGTGGCCTCGACGGCGAGGTGCTCCTCCAAGATCTGGGGTCGGCACAAATGGCAGCCATCGCGACCTCATCTGCGCGTGGGGCCGCAGTTTGCTTCTCCGCTGCCTAATGATCCTTGAGCTCCTGGCTATATTGCGTGCACCATGGCTTAGGGCGGCGCTTATTTGGTGGAGGGGTCGATGATTTGGGTGGAAGGTGTCGCGCCGGCGGTCGGGGCATGTGGGAAGTGGAAGGAGGTGGAGGATGGGGTCGGTATGGATTACCTGCCTGGATAGATGATGCCCAGCAGCGTGAAGGAGGGTCGTCGGCGAGGAGGCGGCGCTGCAAGCAAGGAGTGAACGTTTCAACTTGGAAAGGAAGGCGGAAACAGGGGAAATGTGGCTTTTGGTAAGGGAGAGGTGGCGGGGAGGTAGATATTTCCACGGAAGCCGAAAATTTGGAATCGCCTCAGCTAAAAAACTAGCGAGCAAAGTGTCATCAGACACGGTCCCTTATTCAGAGCGGGTTGTGGACTCTAGCCGTCGCACCTTCTCGCGTAAGCCGTATGCGTACTATACTCTGACGGTGCTCCAAGATATTTTGTGCTGCATCTCACATGGTTTGTTATAATAAAATGTGTGGTATCTACTTGATTTTTCGTCTTGATTTGAATTACATAATGGGGTCAGAGCAGTAATGGACGGGTTTTGAATTGCTAGACCTTTTATCTACAGTGAACATGCAACTATATGTGTGTCGTAAAGAATTGGAATTATTCAGGGTTCGTTTGGACATTTTATATATTAAATTGGTTTTCTAGCCATTTCAGGTGCACAATTCAAAATTAAACTACATGCACATGCTCCGGTGCACCAACATGGGTTGTAAAATCATATATGTGTCCATGGGTTTATGCTTATGTCCCATGCAAGAAATGGGGATGAATTTCGAACACCACGGCACCGTGGCTCTACGGAAAATGTTGACGTACTTGCTTTTTTAATTCTAGTAAATCCAAAAGTTGTCCGAAATTCATGAAACTTAGCATGTTATCATGGAGTGGCATCAACATGCCGTGGTACAAATTCTGTCCCATTTGGGGCAGGTTTGGGTATAAGCTTCTCATAAACCAGAGCTTCTCACAACAAGTGTGATGGTTTCGGTAGGGAACATTTCACCTTTCTAGACAAAACGATATCCGTTGCCTCTTCTTGATTTTTTTTCTTAGTGTCAACATAGAACGACAGGAGTGTTGTGTCAATTTTTGTGATTTTTCGGGGTTCGTTTGGACATTTTATGCATTAACTGAGTTTTAAATGCATTCATGTGCATAATGCAAATTTGAACTACATGCACATGCTCTAATGCATATAAATTGGTTGAAAATACAAATCTGTGTTCTTGGTTGCATGCTTAGGTCCCATGTAAGAAATGGGAATGAATTTCAAACACCCTGCCACTGTCACTCGACCACAAACATTGAGATACCTGGTTTTTAAATTCTAGTAAATCCAAAACTCGTCTGTAATTCATGAAACTTGGCATGCTATCATGGAGCGGCATCAACATGCCGTGGTAATGTTTTTTTTCATTTGGGGCAGGTTTGGGTATATGCTTCTCACAAACCAGAGCTTCTCACAACAAGCATGATGGTTTCGGTAGGGAACGTCCCATGTTTGGGGACTTAACGATATCCATTGCCTCTTATTGCTTTCAAAAATTTTCTCGTGTCAACATAGAACAACAGGAGTGTTGTGTCAATTTTTGTGATTTTTCGGGGTTCGTTTGGACATTTTATGCATTAACTGAGTTTTCAATGCATTTATATGCATAATTCAAATTTGAACTACATGCACATGCTCCAGTGCATATAAATTGGTTGAAAAATCAAATTTGTGTCCTTGGGTGCATGCTTAGGTCCCATGCAAGAAATGGGAATGAATTTCAAACAACAGGGCACCGTTAATTGCCGGGAAAACATTGAGATACTTTGTTTTTAAATTCTACTAAATCCAAAACTCGTCTGAAATTCATGAAACTTGGCATGCTATCATGGAATGGCACCCGACATGCTGTGGTATTTTTCGTGTCCATTTTTAGAGAAGGTGCACTCAAATAACAACCAACGATGGCATTTTGAAAAAATAGCTGCCACTTTAATATCTCAAACATTTGTATAATTCAAACCGTGTGCATTTTGTTAACCATTCACGTGACGCCATGTGTCTTGGTTTTAATGGCTATAGGTTTTAATGGCTCTTGATGAAAAACGTTTTAGATAGAACACCCGTATGCAAAGTGAGAGCAGGATTTGTGCATATCTTGAATGCAAACGGTTCTTTTTGATGACCCGTGTGCAACCACTTACAAACAATTTGGTAAGATTTGCATCTGGCATATTGGGTATGTTTCCATTTGTCAAACTTGAAAGATTGACATTTGTTGATCTAGTAACATTGCCATTTGTCAACCTTGTAACACTGCGTTTTGTAAAAAATATGAAGCTAAAAATCACTAGCAGTATCTAATTTTTGCAACTAAAATTCAGTAATTAAGCATAGATGGAGGCGAGGATGTGTGTTCAGCCGGGCGTGCAGCGAGTAGCACAGTACTATTTGATTTGACAGCAGGCGGCGCAGTTCCCTATACTGCTTTAATGCAGACGAGGGAGAGGGTAGCGGTTCCCCAAATGTTCAACGACCAATGATGCATCCTCCTTCAATTAGCATCGTGTGAATGCATGAGGGAAGTAATGGGAGGAGGACCTGGAAAAGACGCAGCACGATGTGATTGCAACGCAGTTTGCACTCATATAAAGGCGCCTCTCCATTCCAATGCATCTACCACATCGTACACACCTAAGCATTTGCCTAAGCACCTACACTAATAAGCTCAAAAGTGCTCACTCTAGAACCATGGCGGCGATGTGCGCGAGCGGCCAGCGGCTGTGCCAGATGGTTCACGACGCCGGCATGCGGCATGGCACCGAGGATCGACTCCAGACGGTGTTGGCGACCGGCTGGTGGATGGCCGCCAACTATGACTCTCAGTTGGTCCAGATGATCGTTTCCACCACCAACAAGTTCAACGTCGTCAAGAAGCTCGCGGACGACATCGTCGTACTCCTCCAGCCCGCGCGCCCGGGCTCCTCATTGCCTGCCACCCAAACCGGCCTCCATGGTCGAAACCTCTTTCAAGCACTGGTGGCCCTGCGACTGCCCGCCGACGGCAGGAAGAATGTCCACCTGGAGGTCGCGCTTGCTGTGAGGCGCCTCACCCTGCAAGAATTCGTTGACCTACACATACGCGTGTACGAGCAAATCGTGTACATAGGTATCTACAAGGCCAGTGAGGACGCTATGACATTGGCCTTCTTCAATAGGCTGGAAGCCTTGGATGCCTTTGCTGAGAAGCACCTGGACCTCGCCACAAAAGCCGCCGCTCCTTAGCCGCCGGTCGATGGCCCGGCGCACTGAGTTCAGGAGGAGGAGGTCGTACGTTCATGGATGCATCTTTCTTCTTGCGTCCTGTAACCACCACTGTGATCACATCATCGTGGCCTTAATTCTTACTGTGCTATTGCATTCTCGTTCCAGTCAATACAGACATGTGTGATCCCTTTGCTTAATTATATGCATCACTGTAACTAGTACTCCATCCATCAATTTATAAGTTGTTGTAAGTGCATCTAGTGCCCCTTAGTGATTTTGGTCTATTGAAGACTTATAGGTTAAGGGAATAATGCGTTTTTGAGTGTACACGGGTCTATAAGTCTATGAGGAGTTTCATCTTTACAGAGAAAGTCGGCCCCTAAAAATGAATGTCTTCATCTGAATACTTTGGCTTTCTGAAGACTTTGAAATTGAAGAAATTGGTGTGACCCTGAAGACTTGGTATTCATGCGAGGAACATGAAGCGTGAAGACTTTTTTTTCCGTAGTTTCATTTTCTCTTTCTTGAGTCATAGGAAACATCGTACTGTTAAAGGGGGTTGAGGTAAAACTAAGGAAATGTTTCCAAGTGATGCTCATCTCAAAATCCTACACCTACCAATCCTTTCGAGTGAAGCCATTGCAAATCTAATACAGTTCAATCAATTTCTTCAGTGACAGAGATGAAGATCTTATGGTCTCTGAGGAATTTGTCCTGACTGAGGACTTAGGAATTTGCCAGTGCGGACTGCCTACAAGTGTGGAACATGATAGCCCTGAGGAATTTGATAGCTCAAATATCCGACCATTGCTGTGTTATGCGCCAGCTGTCCCAAAATATCTACCCACCTAACGGTCATATCATTGAAGGGCATTTATGTCTTATCATGTTGGGCTGCTCCCTAGGCTATAAATAGCCGCCCCTACAACCACTAGTTGGTTGGCTGCTCCGAGAGAAACTGACACTTGTCATTGAGAGCATCCCATCCTCCGAGGACTTTGAGCGAAAATCATCAAGTGAGGAAAACCCAAACCCAACACCTAGAAACCCAAAGTGATTGAGCATCACTGAAGAGATAGTTCCTGTGTGTGGAACCGACGCTTATTACCTTTGAGGACTATGCATCCTCCAGAAGGTTAGGCGTCATGGTCTAGAGAATCCAAGAGGAAATTGTGGATCGCTGAGTGACCGAGTCTATGAAGGTTTGGAAGTCACCTGAAGACTTACCACGAGTGATTGGGCGAGGTCTGTGTGTCCTTAGCTCAAGGAGAATACAGTGAGGATTGTGTGTCCGGGACTGTGTGTCCTCAGGTTTAAATACCTAGCCGCTCCAACCAGACGTACGAGTGTCACAACAGTTGGAACTGGTCTACCAAATCACTATCTTCACCGAGCTACTGGTTCTATTTCCTCAACCCTCTCATTTCCTCATTCATATGTTGTTGTACTTGATCGTTACTATTTGAAGACTTTGACTGAAGACTTTCTCAATTTCCTCGGTCCTAATTCTTCAGTCACTATGTCTTCAGCCTGCTTATCCTGTGTTTACGCTACTTGTACTATGTGCTTGTTTTCATTTCATCATTATGGCTGTGCTACTGCTCTGTTATGCTTGCATCTTAGTACTTATTTTGCTGCTAATTGTTCGTGACTTAGGAATTTCCTCACCCTGAAATTCCTCAATGACAAATTTGTAAAAATCGCCTATTCACCCCCCCTCTAGTCGATATAACGCACTTTCAATTGGTATCAGAGCGAGGTACTCCCTTGTTCTGTGTGATTTTGGTTTAACCGCCTAGAGCTTTAGTTATGTCAATTGTAGGTATGATCAAGGTCTCTACTGGGTGTCCTACCTTCGATGGGATGGACTACCCCTACTGGAAGAATAAGATGCGAATGCATCTTGAGGCAATTAACAACGATCTCTAGTACATTGTGGAAAATGGTGTTCCCTCCGTCACTCCTACCATTAACACTGCTGATGTGAAGATATTCAAGGAACTTGACTCTCAAGCGAAGAACATCATATGTGGCCATCTGAGCAAAGGGCAGTATGGCACAGTGAGTGCTTTGGAGACAGCTAAGCTCATCTGGGACAGGCTGTCAACGGTCAACGAAGGAGTCTCAACTCAACGTGACTCTCGAGTTGACGTTCTTCGCAATCTCTTCAACCTCTTCAAAAGACTCGACAATGAAAATGTTCAGCAAACCTTCGATCGCCTCACTGACATCTCAAATGAGCTTCAAGCACTTGGTGCCACTGACATCACCGACCATGAGGTGGTGAAAAACTTGCTGAGATCGCTTGATTCCTCATTTGACACTCTTGCACTGATGATACAAGAATGGGGAGACTACAAGTCACTTGATCCCGCTGATATCCTCGAGAGGCTAAACACTCATGAGTTCCAACTTGCTGAGAAGAGAGATCTCTATGGACCGAGCTATTGTAGATCACGCTCTCTGAAGGCCAAGGCAGTCTTTAAATCTGAAGGTGAGGATTCTGGTAGCAGCCTTGGGGATCCTGAAGAACTGAGCCAAGAGCTAGCAATGCTCGTGAGGAAATTCCAGAAGTTCTCAAGGCATGGTCGCTTTGGTAAATCCTCAAGAAGTGATGACATGAGATCAGATTCCTCATCCCGTGACTACAAGAAGAGAACTTGCCACAAATGCAAGAAACCTGATCACTACATTACCGATTGTCCTCAGTGCGAGAAGGAATCAAAGAAGAAGAAATACAAGGATTACAGTTCTGATGGCGCAAAGAAGAAGAAGAAAAAATCTTCAAAGTCTTCATTGTCAAAATCTTCAAACTCTTCATCTCACAAGAAGAGTAGCTCCAAAAAGGCTCGGGCATTCATCGGCAAGGAAATGGACTCTGAAGCTGAATCTGAGGAAAATGAGGAAGAGGAGGCATCTGAGGAGTCAGACTCTGGTGTGGCGAGCCTAGCCCTCACTATTGCGTTCATCAACAAGTCCATCTACAACTCTAAGGAAAATGACTTCCCCAACACTACTGACGACGGCAATGATGACTAGCTCCCACCTATTGCTTCATGGCAAAGGGTGCCAAGGTACTCAAATATCCCTCCTCTGAATCAAATGAGGATGAAAATCTAATGAAAACCTCAAGCCTAGCTATTTTGAACATGCTAAGATTGCTGTGAAACAACAAAAGGCCTTTGAAAAGGTTCAAAATATGCTAGACAAAAGCGATGACCTGTTGGGTGAAGAAATGGATCGAACTCAAACCTTGACTGATAATCTTTAGAGACTTCAGTCTAAGTTTGACAACCTTCAAAGTCATCATAACACTCTCTTATCTGATCATGAGAAGCTTTATTATGAATTTATTCAAAGAAAGCAAGATCTTGAAAAGCTAAGGGTGAGTTATGAAGATCTTCAGAAGGAACATGATTCAATGCTTGCTCAACAGATCAGTGCCGCTCAGAATGAATGCATTCCACCATGTTTGAAATGCATTGAACGTGAATCTACTAATTCTTCACCTGAAAGTTCAAATGCTTCCATTGATGCCAATTCTTCAATTGTCTCTGCTATCACAAATTCCTCATCTGAGGATGCTACTAGTGTCACTTACAATGCATGTGTAGCGACCAGACCTCAAATGGTCTGTGCTGCTGTGCACCAGTGTCATCCCTGGATCAGTAATGCTGACACACACAGTACAAATGGAGGATTTATAACAGAGTAGCAATCACACACTTATTACATCGAATATCTCCAAAGAGATTAAGTATGATAAATATGGCTTAAGGCCATCTAAAAACGATAACAGCGGAAGACTTGGAAGATAAGTGAGTCCATCAACTCCAGCGGCATCACTGAGTATAAGACCACGACCTAAAGCACCTTACTCGTCGTCTGAAAAGTCTGCAACATGAAACGTTGCAGCTCGAAAACGGGTTAGCACATAGAATATGCTGGCAAAGTAACACATAGAGAGTAATGAACAATATTAATGCTATACTACATGCATATATGGCTGGTGGAAAGCTCTATGGTTAAAATTTATGCGTAAAGCCAATTTTTCCCTACTGCAAAGGAATAACTTTTATTTAACTATCATGGTGGTTGTTAAACATTGAGAAGGTACCTCCAACTCAATCCCAATTAAGTGTCATCATTAACCCAACAAAATTAATTAAAAGTAACATGGTGATGAGATTCAAATGATAATCCAGGTACTAGATACTCAAGTTGTCCATATCCGGGGACACGGCTAACCATGATTAGTTTGTACACTCTGCAGAGGTTTGCGCACTTTTCCCCACAAGACTCGATCGCCTCCGCTTGATTCTCGCACTACATGATGTTTGAGAAACGGATGACCGAGACACAGTCTTTCAGAAACAATCACTCTTTACTCTGGATGGACCGGTACACCTACTTTCCCCTACATCTGCTAGCCCACCTCTTGAAGAGATCATGTAACCTACTCAACTATGCTAGAGCCCATAATAGCTTATGGCTGCACACGAAAGTTTCTAGCATGAACAATCTTATGATCCCTTTGAGCCTGGGTGGCGGACCTTATAAAATCAGACAACACTGGGTTCTCCAGGTGCCTCAATCCACCCAGATGTGAGTTTTAGTTGCCACCTTAAGTTGAACCATTAATAAACGTCATGAATATCTCTCAAACCCAATCCACGTCTACGAGCATAGCATGGCAATATAATAGCAACGTAGAAGTAACTCCCAAGGGTTTGATAAGAAAACAGGTAATAGGTACTACCTCAACTACTTCCCAGCTCCCACAATTTAATCAGATCCTAATCATGCAATTGTTTGAGGAATAGATCTAATGCAATAAAACTGGGTATGGAAAGTATGATCAAAGTGTTACTTGCCTTGCTGATGATCCGCAAAACCTAGCGATTCGAAGTAACAAGCGGCACACTCCGAGTACTCTATCGCAAACAAACAAGCATACAATCAGTACTCCTCTAATGCACAGGTAAAACTCGAATGAAAGATCCAACCAGAAAGTTCAACTTAAGAACTCCGGTTTGCAAAAGAATCAACTCGAACGAAGCAACGAAAGTCAAACGGTGAAAGAAACAAGCTTTGTTACTAATCTGGATCTAGGTCAAATTTTACAGTAGCAAAAACTTCTTTGAGTAGGTTAAACGGAAAGAGAATTTCGAGACGAAACTCTAGGCGCTTGAATCGCCTGATTCCAATAAACGAGCGAGAAGTTAAACAGAAACGAAGATTCGATCAGAAATCGAATCTGAGATAATCGCGGAAAAATCCGACGAAAAAGAAAAAGGACGAACGCTTAAAGAACGGACGTTCGTTAACAGAGAAAAACCGACGAACGCGTTCGTTAAAACGAACGGTTCGGTGAACGCTCGCAAAATAACAAAACCGAAAAAAAACCGATCCAGGGTTTTTTTTTTAAAACGAATGGTTTTTTTAACAAAAACCGGCGACGAACGAGGCGAGGTCTACCTCGTCGGGGGCGTGCTCCGGCGGGGCTACGGCGGCTCGAGGCGAGGGGCGGTGGGGTCGGGCGGCTCGGGGCGAGGGGCGGGGCTCCGGCGAGCGGCGGCGGCGCGGGCTCCGGTGCGGGCGGCGGCGGGGTGCGATGCGGCGGCGGCGGGGTGAGGTGAGAGGAGGGGGGTGCGGGGTATTTATATGGGGGGCGCGGAGGTGGCTTGGGGAAGGGGGCGCTGGCGGGGGCGTGCGGAGCTCGGACTCCGAGCGGCGGCGGCTCCCGTGCGCGAGGAGGGCGACGCGGGGATGGGCCGGCGGCCTGGCGCGGCTGGGCTCGGCCCAGCGGGCGCGCGCAGTTTTTTTTATTTTAAAAACGTTCCGCGGAAAATAATTCATAGAAAAAAAATAAAAGTCCAAAAAATATAAAATAAATTTTCCCCATCTAGTTAGAAAATCTAGAATAGGGTGAACATTTGTTTAACACAAAATAAATACTTTGAAAACATGCAATATTTTTAATGCAATAAAAATTGCAAATAAAATCCGAATAAAATCCAATAGATGATTTTAACATTTTTCCTCCAGTATTTCAATTGTTTTGGAGAAGTCATATTTTCTCCTCTCATTTATTTTGTTTAATGAAATATTTTTCCGGAGAGAAAATAATTAAAACCAAAATCCTCGTCTTATTATTTGATGAAAATCAAATATGAAAATTCGAGAAAATCCCCAACTCTCTCCGAGGGTCCTTGAGTTGCTTAGGATTATCGAGGATTTGTCAAAATGCAATAAAATATGATATGCAATGATGATCTATGTATAACATACCAAATTGAAAATTTGGGATGTTACAAACCTACCCCCTTAAGATGAATCTCGCCCTCGAGATTCGGGTTGGCTAGAAAACAGGTGGGAGTGGTCCTTCCGTAGATCTTCCTCTCGCTCGCAGGTGGCTTCGTCTTTCGTGTGGTGACTCCACTGGACTTTGCAAAACTTGATAACCTTACTGCGGGTAACTCGGCTGGCATACTCGAGAATTTTAACTGGTTTCTCCTCATAGGTCAAATCACTTTCCAGCTGAATTGCTTCCAGTGGCACAGTATCTCTCAGTGGTATCTCAGCCATCTCTGCGTGGCACTTCTTCAATTGGGAGACGTGAAATACATCATGAACTCCAGACAATCCTTCGGGCAATTCCAGCTTGTAAGCAACCTCTCCCATACGTTCCACAATTCTGTATGGTCCGATAAAACGGGGTGCTAACTTTCCCTTAACTCCAAAGCGCTTCACTCCTCGAAGTGGTGATACTCGAAGATAAACTCGGTCTCCGACTTCGTGGACTGTCTCCTTTCGTTTAGAATCAGCATAACTCTTCTGTCTGGACTGGGCTACCTTGAGCCTGTCGCGAATCAACCTTACCTTCTGTTCAGACTCCTTAATCAAATCTGGTCCAAACAACTGACGGTCTCCAACTTCGTCCCATAACAACGGTGTTCTACACCTCCTTCCGTACAAGGCTTCGAAAGGGGCCATCTTCAAACTGGTCTGATAACTGTTGTTATAAGAAAACTCCGCATATGGCAGGTTTTCGTCCCAACTAGATCCATAATCTAGTGCACATGCTCTCAACATGTCCTCCAAAATCTGGTTGACTCTCTCAGTCTGTCCATCTGTCTGCGGGTGAAATGCTGTACTGAATTCCAGCCTGGTTCCCAATGTTTCATGTAACTGCTTCCAAAACTTCGAGGTAAATTGGGTTCCTCTGTCTGATACAATGGTCCTCGGAACCCCATGCAAACATACGATCCTGGTCATGTATATCTTTGCCAACTTAGCACTGGTGTAAGTGGTCTTCACTGGAATGAAATGAGCCACTTTCGTCAAACGGTCGACTACAACCCATATCGAGTCATAGCCTGAACAAGTCCTGGGTAATCCTGTGATAAAATCCATGCCTATTTTATCCCACTTCCATTCGGGTATTGGCAACGGTTGTAGCAATCCTGCTGGCTTCTGATGCTCTGCCTTCACTCTCTGACACACATCACAAACTGCTACATACTCTGCAATATCTTTCTTCATTCCGGTCCACCAGAAAGTATTCTTCAGATCCAAATACATCTTGGTATTCCCTGGGTGTATCGAGTACGGTGAATCATGGGCTTCTTGCAAAATCAACTTCCTGATCTCCGGATCATTTGGCACATATACTCGGTCCTCAAACCATAAGGTGTCGTGCTCATCCTCACGAAATCCCTTGGCTTTTCCTTTGCTCACCTTCTCCTTTATCTCGTCAATCTCCTTGTCTGTCTTCTGAGCTTCTCTGATCCTTTCCATCAAGGTAGACTGAATCTCCAATGTCGCTAAATAGCCTCTTGGGACTATCTCCAAACATAGCTCGCGAAGGTCCTCGGCTAACTCCTGAGGTAACTCTCCTGTCATGAGGGTGTTGACATGACTCTTGCGGCTCAACGCGTCTACTACTACGTTAGCCTTTCCTGGGTGATAATGCAATCTCATATCATAGTCTTTGATGAGCTCCAACCATCTCCTCTGTTTGAGATTTAACTCCTTCTATGTGAAAATGTACTTCAAACTCTTGTGATCTGTGTACACCTCACAATGGTTTCCGATGAGAAAATGTCTCCATGTCTTCAATGCATGCACCACGGCTGCTAACTCCAAATCATGCATAGCATAATTCTTCTCATGGGGTTTAAGTTGTCGTGAAGCATATGACACAACTCTTCCTTCCTGCATAAGCACTGCTCCAAGTCCTCGACGAGAAGCGTCGCAGTAAACTTCATAATCCTTGCGTTGATCTGGCAGAATCAACACTGGCGATGTAACCAATCGTTCCTTCAACTCTTGGAAACTAGCTTCACATTCCTCAGTCCAATTGAATTTGGTGTCCTTCTTCAATAGCTCAGTCATGGGCTTAGCAATCTTCGAGAAATTCTCGATGAATCTCCGGTAGTATCCTGCAAGTCCAAGAAAACTCCGGATTTCTCCGACTGTCGTGGGTAATTCCCAACTTGTCACTGTGTCAACCTTGGCAGGGTCTACTGCTATTCCTTCTCCAGAAATAACATGTCCAAGGAATCCAACTTCCTTCAGCCAAAACTCACACTTGCTAAACTTGGCATATAATTGATGTTCTCTGAGCTTCTCAAGTACCAATCGTAAATGCTCCTCATGCTCTTCCTTATTCTTCGAAAAGACTAGAATGTCGTCAATGAACACCACGACGAACTTATCCAAAAACTCCATAAATACTTTGTTCATCAGGTTCATGAAATAGGCAGGTGCGTTAGTCAGACCAAAAGACATAACGGTATACTCATACAATCCATATCTGGTGGTAAAAGCCGTCTTAGGTATATCCTGCTCTCGAATCTTTAACTGATGGTATCCTGATCGTAGATCGATCTTGGAAAATACTTTAGCTCCTTGTAAGCGGTCAAACAAATCATTGATCATCGGCAGCGGGTACTTGTTTTTGATGGTCACTTCATTCAATCCACGGTAATCAACAACCATCCTCAGCAATCCATCTTTCTTCTCCACTAGAAGTACTGGTGATCCCCAAGGTGACGAACTTGGGCGAATATAGCCTTTATCCAGTAACTCCTTGATCTGCTGCTTAATTTCCTCCAAATCTTTTGCGGGCATCCTGTATGGTCTCTTAGATATTGGTCCTGTGCCTGGCAAAAGTTCAATCAAGAACTCAATGTCTCTATCCGGTGGCATGCCTGGCAACTCTTCTGGAAATACATCTGGATAATCCTTCACCACTGGTACTTCCTCCTGCACAACTCCTGATAAGGAATTCACTTGAGTCCTCTTCGGCATATGCCTGGATACATACTTGATCCTTTTTCCTTCCGAGGTGGTAAGCAAAATTGTCTTGCTGGCACAATCGATGTTTCCTCCATACAACGATAGCCAATCCATTCCCAAAATCACATCCAAACCTTGCGACTCCAAAACTATGAGGTCTGAGGGGAAAACATGCCTACCAATGGCCAATGGTATCTGAAAACATCCTTGGCTGGCCATATACTCTGCTCCTGGCGAGGTTACTAACATAGGGGTTTTGAGAACTTGGGTGGACAGCTTAAACTTATTCACAAATCCCCTTGATATGTATGAATGCGATGCACCAGTATCGAAAAGAACGGTTGCGGTAAATGACTTAACCAAAAACTTACCTATTACTGCATTAGGCTGAGCTTCAACCTCCTCCACGCTCACGTGGTTCACATGTCCTTTGTTGAACGGGTTCGGCTTCTTCCCAGAGCTTCCATTGCCATTTCCATTTTGGGCTTCAGGACAATCAGTTGCATAGTGTCCAGTCTTCTGGCACTTGAAACAAGTAATATGACTTAGATCCCTCTTGGTTGGGGTAGATGGGTTGGTGCGGTTCTGTCCGTTGCCTCCTCCATTCCCATTACCATTCTTGGAGCCATTATGGTTGTGCGAACTACCTTCTCCATGGGTGTGCTGAAACTGTCCTCCCGGCTTCGGGGCAAATCGTGGCTTCTGCTGAGCTCCAGAATTGTACTTCCCTTGTCCATACTTCCTCTTACGGTTTTCAATCTGTTGTTGCTTCCCTTCAATCATGAGAGCTCTATCTACCAGCTCCTGGTAGTTGTTGAAGGTTGCTACCATCAACTGCATACTCAGTTCGTCATTCAGTCCTTCCAAAAATTTCTCCTGCTTGGCAGCATCTGTAGCAACGTCATCTGGTGCATAACGTGCTAACTTATTGAAATCCTCCACATACTGGCCTACGGTGCGTCCTCCTTGGCGTAGGTTGCGAAACTCACACTTCTTCATAGCCATAGCTCCTGCTGAAACATGTGCTGTACGGAAAGCTTGCTGAAACTGATCTCACGTGACAGTGTCAATGGGGTGCGTGGCTGTATAATTCTCCCACCATGATGCTGCGGGTCCATCAAGCTGATGTGCGGCAAAACGCACTCTTTCCGCATCTGTGCATCCTGCAGTGGTCAACTCCCTTCCAACTTTGCGGAGCCAATCATCTGCAACAATCGGCTCGGTGCTACTAGAAAACACCGGCGGGTTTAGCCTCAAGAAACGGGCTAAGTGATCAACAGGTGGTGGCGGCGGTGGGTTGTTGTTGTTGCCTTGGTTCTGCACTAACACTTGCATCAGGGCATTCTGTTGCTGAATCAACTGGGTGATCTCTGGCGGGAAAACAAATTCGGTGTCACGTCTCGGAGGCATCTGATAGGTTTAGAAAAGGTGAGAGTTAAGAATAGAATGAGGTCTAGAGAGAAAACACTACCCATATGCTCATGAGACAAATACAATCAATATCACTCAATCAATTCAAACAAGGCATAACAATCGATCTAACTAGCGTTACAAAGTGCTTGAACTATAGTATTAAATGGGGGAAAACTACTACTGATATGGTGGTCTAATAAAATTCTAATCCGTTGAAGACTCCATGATGTCTGCTCCAGCTTCGTCAACCCAGTCATCTTCACTTGGTTCCGGGTCGGTGTCGTCGATGATGATGTAGTTATCCGGACAAGTGCATTCGTCATCTTTTGCTTTTGGCACTGGATTTCCCATGAATACTCCAATCTTCTTCTCCAGGTCGTCATTCTTCCCTACTAGTGCGATGATTTCCTCCAAGTAATCCTCACGTGTAGCCTTGAGTTCTTCCTCCAGCTCCTTGATCTTGGTTAATGCCTTCTTCAGTTCTTCCTTGTCCGTGCACATCTGGTTCTCCTGGCGACGAATATGTTGGTTTTGCTCCTGGATGAAAGCTGCGATTGATCCATCCTTCTTGGTTCTGATCATCTCCCATTGCGCGTCTCGGCGTCCACAAATCTGATAAATTGTATCCTTAAGCTCCTGGTGGTAGACTTCTCCAATGCGTCCCATGGCGATGTGTGCGGCCATGCTCTTCCCAAAACTCCAGGTTGGTGCTTCGAAAACCAATCTTATGGGTTCAGTAACTGGCACAAACGTCCTTCCTGGAATGTGAACTTGAATCTTCCAGCTCTCCTCTTCGGGTAATGTGGCGTTGTAGGTTCCGGTGATGCTTGGTATTCCTATGTTCAAATACTTAGTGACTTCCTTCAAGTGTCGACCAAAAGGCGTGTCTTCATCTGGTTGCATGAACTTGCTCCTTGCATCCGCCATTCCTAAAAGAGTAGAAAGTGGAGAGGGGTCAGAAATGAGAAGAGAGAAGCTTTCTAGGGCTTAAGCTTAGCGGTCGTGTCCTACAGTCAGCGTGTGTTCTGATACCACCTTTGTAGCGACCAGACCTCAAATGGTCTATGCTGCTGTGCACCAGTGTCATCCCTGGATCAGTAATGCTGACACGCACAGTACAAATGGAGGATTTATAACAGAGTAGCAATCACACACTTATTACATCGAATATCTCCAAAGAGATTAAGTATGCTAAATATGGCTTAAGGCCATCTAAAAACGATAACAGCGGAAGACTTGGAAGATAAGTGAGTCCATCAACTCCAGCGGCATCACTGAGTATAAGACCACAACCTAAAGCACCTTACTCGTCGTCTGAAAAGTCTGCAACATGAAACGTTGCAGCCCGAAAACGGGTCAGCACATAGAATATGCTGGCAAAGTAACACATAGAGAGTAATGAACAATATTAATGCTATACTACATGCATATATGGCTGGTGGAAAGCTCTATGGTTAAAATTTATGCGTAAAGCCAATTTTTCCCTACTGCAAAGGAATAACTTTTATTTAACTATCATGGTGGTTGTTAAACATTGAGAAGGTACCTCCAACTCAATCCCAATTAAGTGTCATCATTAACCCAACAAAATTAATTAAAAGTAACATGGTGATGAGATTCAAATGATAATCCAGGTACTAGATACTCAAGTTGTCCATAACCGGGGACACGGCTAACCATGATTAGTTTGTACACTCTGCAGAGGTTTGTGCACTTTTCCCCACAAGACTCGATCGCCTCCGCTTGATTCTCGCACTACATGATGTTTGAGAAACGGATGACCGAGACACAGTCTTTCAGAAACAATCACTCTTTACTCTGGATGGACCGGTACACCTACTTTCCCCTACATCTGCTAGCCCACCTCTTCAAGAGATCATGTAACCTACTCAACTATGCTAGAGCCCATAATAGCTTGTGGCTGCACACGGAAGTTTCTAGCATGAACAATCTTATGATCCCTTTGAGCCTGGGTGGCGGACCTTATAAAATCAGACAACACTGGGTTCTCCAGGTGCCTCAATCCACCCAGATGTGAGTTTTAGTTGCCACCTTAAGTTGAACCATTAATAAACATCTCACATCTGTCATGAATATCTCTCAAACCCAATCCACGTCTACGAGCATAGCATGGCAATATAATAGCAACGTAGAAGTAACTCCCAAGGGTTTGATAAGAAAACAGGTAATAGGTACTACCTCAACTACTTCCCAGCTCCCACAATTTAATCAGATCCTAATCATGCAATTGGTTGAGGAATAGATCTAATGCAATAAAACTGGGTATGGAAAGTATGATCAAAGTGTTACTTGCCTTGCTGATGATCCGCAAAACCTAGCGATTCGAAGTAACAAGCGGCACACCCCGGGTACTCTATCGCAAACAAACAAGCATACAATCAGTACTCATCTAATGCACAGGTAAAACTCGAATGAAAGATCCAACCAGAAAGTTCAACTTAAGAACTCCGGTTTGCAAAAGAATCAACTCGAACGAAGCAACGAAAGTCAAACGGTGAAAGAAACAAGCTTCGTTACTAATCTGGATCTAGGTCAAATTTTACAGTAGCAAAAACTTGTTTGAGTAGGTTAAACGGAAAGAGAATTTCGAGATGAAACTCTAGGCGCTTGAATCGCCTGATTTCGATAAACGAGCGAGAAGTTAAACAGAAACGAAGATTCGATCAGAAATCGAATCTGAGATAATCGCGGAAAAATCCGACGAAAAAGAAAAACGGACGAACGCTTAAAGAACGGACGTTCGTTAACAGAGAAAAACCGACGAACGTGTTCGTTAAAACGAACGGTTCGGTGAACGCTCGCAAAATAACAAAACCGAAAAAACCGATCTAGGGTTTTTTTAAAACGAATGGTTTTTTTTAACAAAAACCGGCGACGAACGAGGCGAGGTCTACCTCGTCGGGGGCGTGCTCCGGCGGGGCTCCGGCGGCTCGAGGTGAGGGGCGGCGGGGTCGGGCGGCTCGGGGCGAGGGGCGGGGCTCCGGCGGCGGCTCCGGCGAGCGGCAAAGGCGGCGCGGGCTCTGGTGCGGGCGGCGGCGGGGTGAGGTGAGATGAGGGGGGGTGCGGGGTATTTATATGGGGGGCGGAGGTGGCTTGGGGAAGGGGGCGCCGACGGGGGCGTGCGGAGCTCGGACTCCGAGCGGCGGCGGCTCCCGTGCGCGAGGAGGGCGACGCGGGGATGGGCCGGCGGCCTGGCGCGGCTGGGCTCGGCCCAGCAGGCGCACGTAGTTTTTTTTTTAAAACATTCCGCGGAAAATAATTCATAGAAAAATAAATAAAAGTCCAAAAAATATAAAATAAATTTTCCCCGTCTTGTTAGGAAATCTAAAATAGGGTGAACATTTTTTTAACACAAAATAAATACTTTGAAAACATGCAATATTTTTAATGCAATAAAAATTGCAAATAAAATCCGAATAAAATCCAATAGATGATTTTAACATTTTTCCTCCAGTATTTCAATTGTTTTGGAGAAGTCATATTTTCTCCTCTCATTTATTTTGTTTAATGAAATATTTTTCCGGAGAGAAAATAATTAAAAGCAAAATCCTCGTCTTATTATTTGATGAAAATCAAATATGAAAATTCGAGAAAATCCCCAACTCTCTCCGAGGGTCCTTGAGTTGCTTAGGATTATCGAGGATTTGTCAAAATGCAATAAAATATGATATGCAATGATGATCTATGTATAACATACCAAATTGAAAATTTGGGATGTTACAGCATGGCTGAAGGAATTGTATGTGACAGGCATGTACAAAAGCCTCAAAGGGCATCAGGCTCTTTGTGATGTGCTTCAAAAGAAGATCCTCAACAGGAACCCTAGGAAAGAGGGTATTGCCTTTGAGAGGAAACTCAATGCTGATGGGACCTACTAGAAACCTGAGCAGTATCCCAAAACCTCATGGGTTGCTGCAAAGGGACCTCCCGTAGATCCATCCACTTTATCTGGCTTTACATGTGACTCTTCATATTCTTCTGATGAGTCATTTGACTCCAACTATAAACTGTTCAAAAATCAGAATGGTGAAGTATTTGCTAGATATGTTGGCACTAACTGCAGGAACGGTCCCCCTATGAAGAAAATCCGGGTTCCCAAAAGGTGCCTTGAAAGTCTTCGGGTGAATGTCATCATGACACCACCTGTGAAGAATAGGAACCCTAGATCAAATTCTTCATATGGACCAAAGTCTTCATATGGACCCAAGTCCTCATATGGACCAAATTCCTCACATGGATCAAATTCCTCATATGGATCAAAGTCCTCATATGAACATCATCATGCTA
Organism: Aegilops tauschii subsp. strangulata; assembly: GCF_002575655.3. NCBI lineage: Eukaryota > Viridiplantae > Streptophyta > Magnoliopsida > Poales > Poaceae > Aegilops > Aegilops tauschii. Next base: position 340,826,314 of record NC_053040.3, on the reverse strand, counting down.
ACACTTCAATTTCGCAGGCAAAGCCTAAGAGCTATGAATATGTGCATTATTCTTCAAATCATTATGTTCATAAGTCCTCGAAGAATTTCTCTCCTTATTCATATGCTTACTCTAACCCCTCTTCTGTGAAACGAAGTGGACTGGCTTCTATGCAACCTTTCTCGTATGGAGCTCGCAGAATTATGAACTCTTTGCCACCCCTCTAGATGTGGGTGGTGAAGAAAAAGAACTAATCTCTTATGCAGGGTCAGGTCTCCATACGAACTTAAACGTCTGAAGAATTTAGTGGAGACCTTAATACACTTGAAAGGACGCAAGCTAATCATGAAGAAATGAATATTCATTTCTCATGTCCTCATACCGCTATATCTGTTCCATTGCTTAATGAAATTGATTGATGAATTTGATGTCATATTCTTCACTGATGAAGTATATGAGTTCGTAAGATGCACTAATTCATCTGAAGGATGATCAACCCAAAGCTACTGAGTGGGTCCTCGATAGTGGATGTACAAATCACATGACTGGTGACAGGAACTTATTGATGGACACTGCTTTATCTCCTTCGCATCTGAAGCATATCACCTACGCTAACAAAGGCAAAAGAAAGGTATTGGGTCTAGGTAGGGTTGCGATCTCAAAGGATCGACACATGGACAAAGTCATGCTTATCGAGTCCTTAGGATTCAACCTCATGTCTGTCTCAATGCTTTGTGATCTTGATATGGTTGTTGTCTTTGGCAAGTATCGTTGTGTTGTGATCGTGGAATCTGGCCATTCCAAAGTCTTCGAAGGCTTTAGGAGAGGAGACTTGTATATTGTTGATTTCTCTACAGGACCACAACCTGCCACATGTTTACTTGCAAAAGCTTCAGAAGGCTTGCTATGGCATCGACGACTTGTTCATGCTGGCATGAGGAACTTGCACACACTCGCGAAGAAGAAGCATGTCATTGGCATCGAGGATGTCAAATTCCTCAAGGATCACCTATGTGGCTCTTGTGAAGCTGGAAAGATGACCAAGGCCAAGCATCCCTCAAAGACCATCATGACTACCACTCGTCCATTTGAATTGCTTCACATGGATCTCTTTGGCCTTACTCATTATGACACATTCACAAATGCTGCATTTTTATATGGCTTTGTTATTGTTGATGACTATTCTCGTTACACATGGGTGCATATCATCACTTACAAAACTGAAGTGCAGGAAGTCTTCAAACGATTTTCCTCGAGGGCTTCAACCAACTTTGGTGTGAAGATCAAGCACATCAGAAGTGACAACGGGACCGAGTTCAAGAATACTGGTCTTGATGACTATCTTGATGAACTTGGTATTACTCACGAGTTATCTGCTCCTTATACTCCTCAGCAGAATGGCGTCGTGGAGCGCAAGAACATGACTCTTGGTGAGATGGCTCGCACTATGCTTGATGAATACAAGACGCCTCATCACTTTTGGCCTGAGGCAATTGATACTGCGTGCCACATCATCAACGGGGTATATCTTCACAAATTCTTCAAAAAGACCTCATATGAACCCCTCACTGACAAGAAACCCAATGTGAGTTATTTCAAAGTCTTCGGTGCTAAATGTTGGATTAGAGATCCTCATCACAATTCTAAATTTGCACCGAAAGCACATGAAGGTTTTATGCTTGGTTACGGAAAGGACTCGCAGACCTACAGAGTCTTCAACACCGTTCATCATAAGGTTGTTAAAACTGTAGATGTGTGGTTCGATGAAACTAATGGCTCGCAAAGAGAACACCTACCTCCTGTGCTGGATTAAATGTCACCTGAGGAATCCATCAAGCACAAGGCTACTGAGGATGTCATTCCTACCGAAGAATCTGCTGAAGAAGTCATTCCAGAACGTGAAGAACATGATGCTGGTGCACTTCAGGAAACTGGCTCTGAAGAAAATGCTGAGCCAACTCAACATCGTCAACCCGCTCATCCTCGCATTGCAAATGAAGTGCAGATCGAGAAAATCATCAGCGACATCAATGCACCAGGTCCGTTCACACACTCAAAGGCTTCACATTTGTCTAACTTTTGTAGGCACTTTGCTTTTGTCTTTATCACAGAGCCCACAAAAGTAGATGAGGCATTTCTGGAGCCCGAGTGGATTCAAGCGATGCAAGAGGAATTACATCAGTTTGAGCTCAACAATGTCTGGGAACTTATCAAGCGACCAGACCCACGCAAGCACAATATCATTAGCACCAAATGGATCTACCGCAACAAGCAAGATGAAAATGGCCTTGTGGTGAGGAATAAGGCACGACTTGTAGCTCAAGGCTACACACAGGTTCAAGGAATTGATTTCGATGAAACTTTTGCACATGTTGCTAGAGTTGAGGCTATTCGCATATTGCTTGCTTATGCTAACCATCATAATGTCATCTTATATCAAATGGATGTGAAAAGTGCATTCCTCAATGGTAAGCTTGATGAAGAAGTATATGTTGCTCAACCCCCAGGTTTTGAAGATCCAAAGCATCCTGACAAAGTCTTTAGACTCAACAAGGCCCTCTATGGCCTCAAGCAGGCCCCTCGGGCATGGTATGATACTTTGAAGAAATTCCTCATGAAGAAAGGCTTCAAACCCAGTTCACTTGACCCAAATATTTTCACCAAAACCTATGATGATGAACTATTCGTGTGCCAAATATATGTTGATGATATTATCTTTGGTTGTACTGACCAACGTTACAGTGACGAATTTGCCTATATGATGAGTGAGGAATATCAAATGTCTATGTTGGGAGAATTGAAATTCTTCTTAGGTCTTCAAATTCGTCAACAGCGCAACGGCACCTTCATATCTCAAGAGAAATACCTCAAGGATGTGTTGAGGAAATTCGGCATGCAAGATTACAAAGGCGTCAAAATCCCTATGCCCACAAATGGCCATCTACGCACTGATGAAAATGGTATTAACTTTGATCAAAAGGTATACCGCTCCATGCTTGGCTCTTTATTGTATCTATGTGCATCTAGGCTAGATATTATGCTTAGTGTTTGCATGTGTGCCCTATTTCAAGATACACCGAAGGAATCACACCATAAGGTTGTGAAACATATTCTTCGATATCTAGATCACACTCCAACACTTGGATTATGGTATCCCAAGGGCTCGGCTTTTGATCTCATTGGATATTTTGACTCAGACTATGCTGGTGATCGTGTGGATCGCAAGTCAACATCAGGCACATGACATTTCCTCGGACGATCCTTGGTATGTTGGTCCTCGAAGAAGCAGAACTGCGTATCACTCTCGACAGCTGAAGCTGAGTACATTGCTGCTGGTTCGTGCTATGCTCAATTGCTATGGATGAAGCAAACCCTGAAGGACTATGACATCAATGTAAAGAATGTGCCACTCTTATGTGACAATGAGAGTGCCATCAAGATTGCTCATAACCCAGTTCAACACTCAAAGATAAAGCACATCCAGATTCGTCATCATTTTCTTTGAGATCATGTGTTGAAGGGCGACATCTCTATCGAGCACGTGAAGACTGAAGAACAGCTAGCCGATATCTTCACAAATCCCTTTGATGAGAAGAGATTTAGCAAGTTGCGGTGTGACCTCAATATCTTAGAATCTTCGAATGTCCTTTGAAAAGGCAGACATCCTAACACTTATGCAAATTGATGACTTAGATGTGCAACACACGAAGTAACGTTTTTCTTCAGTCAATGAAGACTAACCCTCTAAGTGTGAAGAAATTAACGAAGAATTTGATTGTCAGATCCCTACACAATTGTACACGGCTTCTGAAATCATCATTCTTATACGGTGGGTCACGCCACCAACAAAAGTTGAAACTCTTCAATTTGAGTTTTTCTTCAGTTTTTGAAATTCCTCAGTTGTTCAAATTCTTCAACTTTGCATGTCTTCACTCTTTCCGGTTGTGCTCTTCATTGACTATATATATATATATATATATATATATATATATATATATATATATATATATATATATATTTGAGTTTTCAGTCCTCTACATCATTCACTTATTGCTAATTCTTCAAGTTGACTTTTCTGCTAAGTGAATGTGATCAGACCCTTCCCCCTCTATGCTAAAATCAACACAGTCTGTTCACAAATTCTTCATGTGCGTTCTATTTGAAACCCGTTCAAAATCTACACTGTGTCCTTTTCAGCTGAAGAATTTGCGAACGAAACTTTAAAATATTCTTATCTGAATTTTCGGCTTTTGCCGCTCAAACCGTTCCACATCCCACGATGAGACTATTATATTCACCCATGATCTCCACTTCATAGTATGTGGGTGACACATGTCGCTAGGATGAGAAGGGTCAGGGGCACGTTCGTGCATTTTCCTCGGACGAGCGGTTTTTCACGTCAGCTATAAATACCCCTCACCCTCCTGTGACCTCATTTACCTAGCTCGATCTCACTCCCCTCGCTCGAGCTCTCTGACCTAGCACCGCCACTACTTCCATCGTCGCCGGTGAGGAAGAGCTTCACTGCCTCGACCTCGTCGCCGTCGTACTCGCGCCGCCGTAGAAATCTACACTCCGCCGCCGCTGTAGTTGTCTTCCGCCACCAAGTTAGGGTGTGGAAGATCTGTACGGACAAACTTCCCAACTTCTACTCCCAGTTCGCCGTGTTCTTCATCAAGGGTAAATAAAATCTATTATTACTGCCCTTGTTGATTCTAATGATTTCCACAAAATCTTCAAAAGGTGTTTATTCTTCAACTTCCACACTCTTAAACACCACACATGCATCTGTTCTTGATTTATTTCTCTAAGCAACGTTTTTCTTCAAGATTCCTCAATTGTGTGGATTTTCAATCTATACAACTCTGGAACCTAAGTCAAAGACCGCTTAGTGAAATTCCTCAAGACACTCTTGGTCAAATTCCTCAAACTTGTTTCTTTTGAAAAACTTCTAAGAACGCATATGACCTCTCCAAATTCTTCGCACCTATACTCTGTTCACAGGTACACATGTCCGCTGCTGAATCTCTAGGTTCTCATCAACTTAACTCATTAGCAGCATTCCTTGAAGACAAATTGCATACCTCGTCAGAGAATTCTATTGTTCAAAATCCTCAGCTGAAGAAAATGGCTGATGGCAAGAGACTGAAGAACATGGCAAGGAGAATATTGCACTCCTGATGTAAATACTGCATTCGAGACCCCTAATGACATATATGAGGAATATTGCACTCTTGATGAAGCCAAACATGGCAAGGAGAACAAAAATCAGCGCAAGGTGCGCATTCAGAGGATAGAAAGGAGATGGGCACGGGAATGAAGGGAGTATAGATATGTATCTCCGAAGTACATGAAGAAATTTGCTTAACACCCTCCTTGCCCAAGACCTCCATTGGCACCTGGCCAAGAAGCTGATCCCACAAACATCAAGAGCGGCGAGGACTTTCCTCATGAATGGGCAAAGCGGCAAGCCAAGTTGGCCAAAATGGCCAAGGAAGCAGTGAACAAATTCAATGAAGATTCTGCTGCTGCCGCTGCTCAGGCCTCTGCTAGCAAGCCCAACAAGGCTATGCCTAAGAAGCCTTCTCACAAGCCCACTTCCTCGGCAATTCCCTCACGGCCAAGCTCATCAAAGCCCTCATGGCATATTCCTCAAGCAGCTCCAGTTCCCACTGTTGCAAAACCTTCAACTGCTACTGCAAAACCTTCAGCTGCTGCTGCAAATCCTCGGCACTTGCGCATCTCCCCTCTTGCCAAAGGACCACTGGCATCTCTATTGCTTCAGGAGCATCTACAAGTTGTTCGGCTCCTCCTCAGTCCCCAACTTTGCTGAAGACAAAGGCCACTGCTGGACGAGGCACAAGGTTAAGTCCTCACAAGAAGCAGGTTGCCTTCCATGTGTCGTCTAGTGAAGACGAAGCTAATGATGAAGAATTAGCCGAAATCATCAGAGACATGCAACAAAGGGCCGCTAGAGCCAAAGCATCAATGTGCCTCTTCTGCTGGATCCCAAGTTGATCCTTGACTTCATTGATCTCTGGCACAAGGACCCCAACACTCCTATGCCCGATTTCAATCTCACACATAGCCAAAGTCATATGTTGACAGCCTTCATAGGCGAAGAAAAATAGAATTTTGAAAAGGCTAGGCAACTGAAGAAAGCTTAGTACAAGAAGGAGCGTTTCTCAAGAAAAATGTTGTCAAAATGACTCCTGGTGAACTTGTGGCCATACAAACTAAGATCAAAGCACTCAGTGATGAATTTGACGCATATCGTGCAGATTGGCTGGGAGCCAAGGTCAGATTCGTCAGAATGGCGAAGGCATTCACCTCAAATGTTGCAGCCTCAACGCAACATGAAATTCCTCAGGCTGAAGCATCTGCATAGCCAACTGAAGAACATGCAAGCACAGCTGATGAAAATCAGACTGTTGATGATTCTGGAAGCACCAGGGCTGATGAAGATATTCTAGCCGCTGAAGAAACTGCCAGGGCAATCTCTAGTGTTGCGCCTTAAGAACAAGTCAGACTAGTTGAAGCATCTGCTACTGCGCCTGAAGAAACTGAACATGCCAGGGCAACTGCATCAGTTGCGCCTGAAGAAACTGCACCAATTTCCTCTGCTCCTCCTGCACAGACGACAAGTTCTAACCTTCCTTCTGCATCAGAAGCGAAGAAAACCAAGGCTGTGGTGCGAGCAGCTGTGAAGAAAAGAAAAGCATCTGCATCTTCAGAGTCTTCAGCTCCGAAGAAAGTGAAGACTTTGACAAGCTCCTATGCAAATACCATAGATGTTGTTCCCTTATTAAGCATGCCATCAAAGGAGATTATTCCCTTTAGTGAGGAATATGTGATTCCTAGTGAATATGATGAAGAAAATCCTACTGCTGCTTTGTCAGAGCAGTTGGATGAAGAATTTGAAGTGGACAATATCACTTCAACTCCGCTGGTATCATCGCCCTTGCCTCAGTTCACAGCTGAACTCTGATTATGAATGATGACTACTGGGAAAGTCATCATCCCAATATACCACTAACCACACCTCTGCAACAAATTCCTCAGTCCCATGTTCAAACTGAAGAAATTCACATGGGCTCCGAAGGACCTCAAGCTTCACTTCTGTCAATCCCCAAAGAAATTCCAGCCTGTGGCTCCATTGGCTATACCTCAAGAGGCTTCCAATACATCAGCTGCAAATCTTCAGCCCAAGCCATAGAATCCTCACTCCAAGAAGCGGAAGTTCAAGGCTGAAGACTTCTTTAATGAGCATATTTTCTTCACTGACTACAATCCCTAATGACTCTGCTCGTCTTCGACGCAAGCGTTTTTGGACTGCCAGCCAGATGAACTTCTATTCCTCACTGCTGTTTGATAAGAACAAGATATTTGACCTTGAGCAAATTCCTCATGTGGACATGGAGTCTCTACCGTGCTTCACCCCAGTCCTCAGTGTTCTTCATGATGCTGGGCTGCTCAACTTCTGCACCGACATCTGCGACTGGAATGAAGAACTAATTCTTCAGTTCTATGCCACGTTGCACATCACTGGCTATGTTGAAGATGTGAATTCATGGATACTGGACTGGATGACTGAAAAAACTCACTACAAAGCTCCAGCCTCTAAATTGCTTCATGCCATACCAATCAGTCCTCCCGTTGAAGGTGCAAGGCTCATCTACGCTGACCCTGAACTCTCAGATCATCTGATGCAAGTGCTGATGAAGCCTTTGAAGCCAGACCAAGCTCCATGGACCAAATTCCTCGTCAAGGAATTGCTCTATGTGCCAAGGACAGTATACAGAATATTGACCAAAACCCTCAGTCGGGTCAAGGGCCACAACTCTGACGAAGAAGAGGTTGTTGGCATCATGAAGAATCTGCTATTCAACATCATACATGGTATTCCTATAAAGTACCATGATTTCTTCATGAGGACTTTGGCCAATGTAGCTCTGTCACCATTTGAATTGAAGCCTTATGCTCCCTAGATCATGAGATTCATCAGATCAAGGTATTCAAACAACTACAAGGCTGACGTTCTAAATCATCACAGCTACTTGCCCCCAATCGAAGTCCTCAAACGGCCTATTTCCTCAGCTGATGAGAAGGGCAAGGCTGTTGTTATTGATGAAGGCATTCATGCATTGGGTGGACAGTTTTGCAAAGCTGCATCCTACTCCACCAATGATGACTCTGCCACACATGATACTGCCGCAAATGCTTCAAAGCAATATCCTCAAGCCACAGCTCTGTGTGTGATGACTGATCGTGAGCTTCTCCTCAATCTTCATCAGAAGGTCGATCGCAACTACAAGTGGGTCAAGCGTCAGTTTGGTTCAATTCTTCAGAACATGACAATCACGCAAAACACTATGAAGAAGAACCATTACTATCTGCATGAAGTTTTTGATCGCACTTGGGCCATAATGTCTCACCTCTAAGGTGATGAAGACCTCAAGCAAATGGCCTTCCAACAGGACTTTGACTAGTCTCAGCCACCTTCGAAGAAATTCAAGAAGGCCAAAGTTCCTCACTTGGTTGCCAGTTCATATTCTTCATCGCGCGAGACGGATGAAGCCAAAGATTTGAACGACACCGCGGCAGGCCCTACTCCAACGGACGACCCCAACAGTGCTGGCGCTCCTCCATCGACATCATGATGATATTCTTCAGGGGCGTTAGTCCTCATTTTTCGTCCGCTTTGGTCATTCGATGACAAAGGGGGAGAAATTTGAGTTAGTCTTCAAGCGGGTCTATATATGGGCGTTTTTTTGCTAAGTTACAACTCTCGTTCTTCTGAAGTATTTCTTGGATCGAGTTGTAAACTTAAGTCCTATGGTGGTCTGATACTTTTGCTCTGCTTTTCTGCATGCTATTTCCTCAGATATGTCAATGCACGCATGCTGAATTACATCAGTCACCATATTTCATCATGCATTTCAAAATCTTCATATCATATGTTAAATGTGTGTCTGAATTACAAGATATAGGGGGAGGTCTCCATGATTCTACTCTACAATGTGCATTTGCTATTCAAAGCAAATTCCTCACATATGCACATCTTCAGGGGGAGTTCTTCTATATCTTGCAATCAAGTTCCTCAGTATCAGTATTTACACTTCATATGTTTATCCCCGTTGAAAACTTAACCTATATTGTCATCAATCACCAAAAAGGGGGAGATTGTAAGTGCATCTAGTGTCCCTTAGTGATTTTGGTGTATTGAAGACTTATAGGTTAAGGGACTAATGCGTTTGTGAGTATACACAGGTCTATAAGTCTATCAGGAGTTTGATCTTTACACAGAAAGTCGACCCCTAAAAATGACTGACTTCATCTTAAGACTTTGGCTTTCTGAAGACTTTGAAAGTGAAGAAATTGGTGTGACCCTGAAGACTTGGTATTCATGTGAGGAACATGAAGCGTGAAGACTTTTGTTTTCGTAGTTTCATTTTCTCTTTCTTGAGTCATAGGAAACATCATATTGTTAAAGGGGCTCGAGGTAAAACTAAGGAAAATTTTCCAAGTGATGCTCATCTCAAAATCCGACACCTACCAATCCTTTCGAGTGAAGCCATTGGAAATCTCATACAGTAGTCAATTTCTTTAGTGACAGAGACGAAGATCTTCTTGTCTCTGAGGAATTTGTCCTGACTGAGGAGTTAGGAATTCGCCAGTGCGGATTGCCTGCAAGTGAGGAACATGATAGCCCTGAGGAATTTGATAGCTCAAATATCCGACCGTTGGTGTGCTGTGCACCAGCTGTCCCAAAATATCTACCCACCTAACGGTCATATCACTGAAGGGCATTTATGTCTTATCATGTCGGGCTGCTCCCTAGGCTATAAGTAGCCGCCCCCTACAACCACTAGTTGGTTGGCTGCTGTCAGATTACGGGTTCCTGCAAACCCTTGAGGTTCGAACACTGGGGTGCGCCCGAAGATCTCTCTCCCTAGCTCGCGCTCGCAACGATCTCAAGGCCTAGCTCGACGAACCCAAACAATAAGAGACATGAGGGTTTACACTGGTTCGGGCCACCGTTGCGGTGTAATACCCTACTCCAGTGTGGTGTGGTGGATTGCCTTGTAGGCTGAGAATGAACAGTACAAGGTAAGAACAGCCTCCTGAGGAGAGGTGTTCTAGAGCTCGGTGAGCTGGTGATATGGCCTTGGTGGAGTGGATCTAGTCCAAGATGAGATGCCCCTACTATGGTGGTGGCTAGTCCTATTTATAGAGGCCCTGGTCCTCTTCCTAAATATTAGGCGGGAAGGGATCCCACAACTGCCAAGTTTGAAGGAGGACAACTAGTACAAGCTATCCTGACAAAAGGTTGTCTTCGCCTGCCAAAGGCTCTGGTGGTGATGCCGTCCTGGGCTCCGCGGTCACCTCCGTCTTGCCGTCCTGCTGGTCTTGGTCTTGTTGCACCGATATGGAAACCTTTGCCTGATGCCTCGGGACTCCTTGCCTGCGCTTGCCCCTTTAGCACCAAAGAGGCAACAGGCACTCTGCGCCCGCTGGCGCCTGCCTGGCCTTGGTCATCATGGCTCACGTCACACGCACCTCGCGAGGTGCCCCTTGCATAGATATCTCTGCTCCTCAGGAGCCAGCCTAGCAAGGCTGCCCCTGAGGAGGTCTTGGTGTTGTCAGCCTCGCGAGGCTCGGCCCCTTGCGAGGGTCTTGAGTGGTTGCTGCTGAAGATGGCCCGTACCAGGCCGTTGGTGGAGCCGCGCCCTGGGCCGTAGGCAGGCAAGTCTGGGTACCCCCGTTCCCAGGACGCCGACAATAGCCCCCGGGCACAAGGCGCGCTCGGACTTGGCTTTGAGGCTAAGCCAAAGGGCAAGTGCAGAGTGCCGCGGGCCCCAATAGCCTGCGGCCTTGATTGACGCGTGGCGACCGACGGGACGTGGGCGTCTCCACTTCCCCACGCTGCCTCGGCAACTGTTCGACTTGACGAGACCCTGCTGCATGCAGAAGAAAATCATCATTACCTGCGATCGTGGACACCGGCGGTTGCCTCCTTCTGACTATAAGTGAGGAGGGGGGCGGAGCCCCCGTCACTCATCTCTTCCTCCATTCAGTTTGCTTCTTCTTCCTCCTCCTCGCTCTACCGCCTTGCTGTACACCCATGGCGCCGATAAGGAGGTTCTTCGCCGCCGAGAAGGGAACCCCCCCTGCGAGGAGTAGGGGCCACTTCCTCCGAAGAAGAGGCTGGTCTGCTCCCGCGAGGCCGTCGCGAGGCCGGAGGTATCGAGGCCTTGGTATGAGCGGCCTCCCCCGGCTATCCACTGCCCTTGTATGCCTAGGCAGAGGGCTCTGAAGGAGGAGGCAGCGACCGGCACCGATCGCGCCGTGGCCGCGGTGGCCGGGCCGTGTTGGTGCACGCCGCCGCCCCGCGAACTCACGCCAAGGGCTCCTCGTGTGAACTTGTGGTGCGGGCGGTGATGCAACCACGCTCATGGATCCGCTTCCCGTAATTCTTCGTTGAAGAGATGCGGATGAAGGGGCCACTCGAGCTATGGCTGCAGCACGCCGAGTTCGACACCCTGGCGACGGGAGCAGAGGTCGAGGTCGTCTCCTCGGGCAAGGTCTTCATGACCCGCGGATGGGGCGAGGTCGCCCGCGTTTGCCACGTGGAGGGGGCCCTCGCCATCCATTTTGAGTACGACGGCGCCTCCACGCTGCTCTTCAAGGTCTTCGACGAGGAAGGCCGCCGCCTGGAATGCTACCCCGGAGGAGGTCGCCAGGACGGCACAGCGCGGCAGGCACTGGCCTCGCCCTTGGTCCTGACGGCAGTTCCTCCAGTAGCAGCGATGGCGCCTGGGAGTCCAGCAATTCTCCCGAGCCCGATGAGTCTCCGGAGATGAGCGGCGACAGCTACACACCCCCGAGCTCTCCCCGTGCCCGGAGCGCAGCAGTGGCGTCAACCCGCCATCATCGCTGATCTGGATGAGGTTGGCATCGGCCTCCCGTGGCCCACTGTTGATCATGGCGTCGGCGGCGGTGCCTGTAGATATGACTCCTGGAAACCTTCTTCTTTTGTTCCCTGTGAGGAATCGAGGTGGACCCCGTGGGGGTGTATAAAGGGTCTGTAGTGCCTTTTGTGTCAATATCATCCCTATTATGAACGTTCATAATTGCGTGTCTTGCTTCGGCTTGGCCCCCCCTTTCCAACCTTGCAGTAGCTTAGTGCTCTACGCCGACAGGTCCCAGTCCCTAGGCAGGCTGCAGCCGTCGCTGCTTAGCCAGGTCGCGATGCCGTGGTCAAGGCCAGGAGGTGAGCGGCCCGAGGTCCGGTGAGAGCTCCCGAGGCGCGATGCTCAGGAGGTCCCCTTTGGCGTGCAAGCAACTACCGGAAAGGAAAGAAAGGAAGGTGGCGTCACCGTAGCAAGGCTGCAAGAGATGGAGGCCTCCGTGTGCAGTGTCCGATTCAGGCGTCAGCGGCTGCGAGACGATTGTGTTAGGCTCGCGTTGGCCTCCCTCCCATTTTCACGCTCTTCTAGGTGCTCTGCATCCTTGGGTCCCGACCCTCGAGCAAGCTCAGCCACCACTGGTATGCCAGGTCGCGATGTCGTGGTCAAGGCCAGGGGTGAGGGCTGGAGAGTCAGTAGGAGCTCCTGAGGCGCGATGCTCAGGAGCCCCCCCTTTAACACACAAACGAATCACATGAAAAAGAAAGAGCCTGCGGCGCCGTCCGTCGTTGGCCTCCGGAGATTCCTGCAAGTTAGCACGAGGGAGAAGTACAGACTGCAACTGTGTCTGCTGGTCTACCGCTGGTCGTTCCGCATGAAGATGAAGGCACTGAGGGCCTGGTGAGGTGACATGCCGATAACCCACAAGTATAGGGGATCGCAACAGTTTTCGAGGGTAGAGTATTCAACCCAAATTTATTGATTCGACACAAGGGGAGCCAAAGAATATTCTCAAGTATTAGTAGTTGAGTTGTCAATTCAACCACACCTAGAAGACTTAATATCTGCAGCAAAGTATTTAGTAGCAAAGTAGTATGGAAGTAACAATAACGGTGGCATAGGTAACAGTAGCAGTTTTGTAGTAATTGTAATAGTGGCAACGGTAAAGTAACTAAGCAAAGATCAATATGTGAAAAGCTCGTAGGCATTGGATCAGTGATGGATAATTATGTCGGATGCGATTCCTCATGCAACAGTTATAACATAGGGTGACACAGGACTAGCTCCAGTTCATCAATGTAATGGAGGCATGTATTCCGAATATAGTCATACGTGCTTATGGAAAAGAACTTGCATGCCATCTTTTGTCCTACCCTCCCGTGGCAGCGGGGTCCTATTGGAAACTAAGGGATATTAAAACCTCCTTTTAATAGAGTACCGGACAAAGCATTAACACATAGAGAATACATGAACTCCTCAAACTACGGTCATCACCAGGAGTGGTCCCCATTATTGTCACTTCGGGGTTGACGGATCATAACACATAGTAGGTGACTATTGACTTGCAAGATAGGATCAAGAACTCACATATATTCATGAAAACATAATAGGTTCAGATCTGAACTCATGGCACTCGGGCCCTAGTGACAAGCATTAAGCTTAGCAAAGTCATAGCAACATCAATCTCAGAACATAATGGATACTAGGATCAAACCCTAACAAAACTAACTTGATTACATGATAAATCTCATCCAACCCATCACCGTCCAGCAAGCCTAGATGGAATTACTCACGCACGGCGATGAGCATCATGAAATTGGTGATGGAAGAAGGTTGATGATGACGACGGCGACCGATTCCCCTCTCCGGAGTCCCGAACGGACTCCAGATTAGCCCTCCCGAGAGAGATTAGGGCTTGGCGGCGGCTCCGTATCGTAAAACACGATGAATCCTTCTCTATGATTTTTTTCTCCTTGAACGTGAATATATATTATATAGATTTGGAGTTGAGGTCGGTTGGGCCTCAAGGGGCCCACGAGACAGGAGGGCGCGCCCCCACCCTCGTGGACAGGGTGTGGGCCCCCTGGTGTTGATTCTTTTGCCAGTATTTTTTATATATTCCAGAAATATTCTCCATGAAGTTTCAGGTCATTCCGAGAACTTTTATTCCTGCACAAAAATATCACCATGGTAATTCTGCTGAAAACAGCGTCAGTCCGGGTTAGTCCATACAAATCATGCAAGTTAGAGTCCAAAACAAGGGCAAAAGTGTTTGGAGAAGTAGATACGATGGAGACGTATCAACTCCCCCAAGCTTAAACCTTTGCTTGTCCTCAAGCAATTCAGTTGACAAACTGAAAGTGATAAACAAAAACTTTTACAAACTCAGTTTGCTCTTGTTGTTGTAAGTATGTAAAGCCAGCATTCAAATTTTCAGCAAAGATTATCAACTAACCATATTCACAATAACACTTAGGTCTCATGTTTACTCATATCAATGGCATAATCAACTAGCGAGCAATAATAATAAATCTCAGATGACAACACTTTCTCAAAACAATCATAATATGATATAAAAAATGGTATCTCGCTAGCCCTTTCTGAGACCGCAAAACATAAATGCAGAGCACCTCTGAAGATCAGGGACTGACTAGACATTGTAATTCATGGTAAAAGAGATCCAGTCATAGTCATACTCAATGTAAATTAATAGTAATGCATGCAAATGACAGCGGTGCTCTCCAACTGGTGCTTTTTAATAACAGGATGATGACTCAACATAAAAGTAAATATATAATCCCTTCGCAGAGGGAAGTAGGGATTTGTAGAGGTGCCAGAGCTCGATTTTGAAATAGAGATGAATAATATTTTGAGCGGCATACTTTCATTGTCAACATAACAACTGAGAGATCTCAATATCTTCCATGCTACATACATTATAGGCGGTTCCCAAACAGAATGGTAAAGTTTATACTCCCCCACCACCAACAAGCATCAATCCATGGCTTGCCCGAAAGAACGGGTGCCTCCAACTAACAACAGTCTTGGGGGAGTTTTGTTTGCAGTTATTTTGATTTGGTTTGAGCATGGGACCGGGCATCCCGGTTACCGGCCATTTTCTCGTGCGTGAGGAGCGGAGTCCACTCCTCGTGAGAATAACCCACCTAGCATGGAAGATACAGACAACCCAAGTTGATACATGAGCTATTCGAGCATACAAAATAGAATTTCATTTGAAGATTTAGAGTTTGGCACATACAAATTTACTTTGAACGGCAGGTAGATACCGCATATAGGAAGGTATGATGGACTCATATGGAATAACTTTGGGGTTTATGGAAGTGGATGCACAAGCAGTATTCCCGCTTAGTACAAGTGAAGGCTAGAAAAAGACTGGGAAGCGACCAGCTAGAGAGCGACAACAGTCATGAACATGCATTAAAATTAATAAACATTGAGTGCAAGCATGAGTAGGATATAATCCACCATGAACATAAATATCGCGGAGGCTATGTTGATTTTGTTTCAACTACATGCGTGAACATGTGCCAAGTCGAGACACTCGAATCGTTCAAAGGAGGATACCACCCTATCATACCACATCACAACCATTTTAATAGCATGTTGGCACGCAAGGTAAACCATTATAAACTCCTAGCTAATTAAGCATGGCATGAGCAACTATAATCTCTAATAAACATGTATCATTCATAATAGGCTGAATCAGGAACGATGAACTAATCATATTTACAAAAACAAGATAGGTTGAGTTCATACCAGCTTTTCTCATCTCAATCAGTCCATCATATATCAGTCGAGCTTTTCACTTGCACGACCGAACGGTGTGGATAACAATAATAGTGCACGTGCATTGGACTATGGTGGAATCTGCAAGCATTTAATACACAGGAGAAGACAAGGTAATATGGGCTCTTGGTTAAATCAACAATAATGCATATGAGAGCCACTTCAACATTTTCATCAAGGTCTTCTCCTCTCGACCCCCAAAGAAAAGAAAGGAAATAAAACTATTTACACGGGAAAGCTCCCAACAAACAAAAGAAGAACGAGAAATCTTTTTGGGTTTTCTTTTAATTACTACTACAACAGGCATGGAAAGTAAACTAGCTAAAATCTAAAACTATTTTTTTTGTTTTTCTTAAGGTTTCTCAAACACACAAGAAGAAGGCTTAAAACAGAAAATAAACTAGCATGGATAGTACAATGAAAAGTATGAGCACCGACAACTAGCATGAGTGTGTGAACATGAATGTAATGTTGGTGAGAAATACATACTCCCCCAAGCTTAGGCTTTTGGCCTAAGTTGGTCTAGGGCCACGGCTGGCCTGGCGGATATCCAAAGTTAAAGCTGGGGTCGTACTGAGATGCAGCAGCTACTGCCTCAAGAGCTGCAGCTTGGAGGCGAGCTGCCTCCGTCCTCTTCTCGTACTCGTTTGCCTCCTCCCTGGTTATGACATATCTCCCTTTTGCCTAAAAGTCAAGGAAACTAGGAGCAGGGAGAGCAACATGGACAGTGCAACACCTGTCAAAGATTAGTCTGTACTGGAGGGACTGTTCATTCCTCTCAACAAATTGATGGCGAACCATAGCATTAAAATCTAGATAAGCAGGACGCAACTCCATATCATTTTCATGTATGGGTACCTCAAGATAATTAGCTAAACGAGTTGCGTAAATTCCGCCAAACAAATCTCCACCTATACTGTTATGATGCAACCTACGTGCAACAATGGCCCCCAAGTTATATTGTTTATCTGCTAATACAGCACTCTTGAGAACACTAAGATCTGGAACGCTCATGTGACAGGCTTCATCTTTACCGTTCATACATCTACCTAAAAAGAGAGCAAAATAATGTATGACAGGAAAATGGATGCTCCCTATGGTAGCTTGCGTGATTTCTCTAGATTCCCCCACAGTTATACTAGCAAGAAAGTCTTTATATTCAGATTTGCGAGGTTCACTAGCATTACCCCACTGCGGGAGTTTACAAGCAGTATTAAAATCTTCTAAGTCCATGGTATAAGATTTATCATAAAGATCAAATAGGACAGTGTGAGAATTACGTGATGCTGTAAATTTAAACCTTCTCGCAACGGAGTCAGTTAGGTAGTAGTATTGGGGGCACTTATCTGACACGAAGCCCTCAAGTTCAGCATTACGCACATACGCATCAAATTCCTCCTTAATTCCTGCTTGGACCATAAAATCTTCTGACGGCCATTCACAAGGCCGCACTTGAGCTTCTCTTGGTAGTTCATTGTCCGGCTCACGTATCGCGAGCCTGGGTGCTTGCTTCCTTGAGGAACCACCTTGGTACATTTTCGTAAACATTTTTCTTCCTCTGAAAAATTTCTGAAATTTTTATTGACTCAAAATAAAAGTGAACCAAACTCAGTAAGATTGATAGAAACTACTCCCACAAGTGCCTAGAGACTATATCATGCATTAGAACTACTTGGGACAAAATAAATTTGACATGCAAGCTCAAGAACAGGGTCACCTAAGCAGCAAAAATTTGCAATAAATAAAGCACTAGAACAGAAACTAATTGGACCATTGGAGGAGTCACATACTGAAGAACAATCCCCCAAAGCAGTTTTGTGAGTGCAGCTATGAGCAAGGAGATCGAAAATCACAGCAAAACGAGCTAGAACACGAGTTTGAGCTGTGTGGTGATTTTTTCTGGAGGAAGACGAAGTGTGTGGGTGCAGGAATAAGTGGAGGGCCACGTGGGGTCCACGAGGCAGGGGGCGCGCCCCAGGGGGTGGGCGCGCCCTAGACCCTCGTGGCCATATGGTGGATCCCCTGGTGTGTTCTCAGTGCCAGATATTCTTAAATATTCTACAAAAAATCATATATCATTTTTGGGACATTTGGAGACCTTTTATTTTTGGGGTATTTTTTATTGCAAGGATAATTCAAAAAACGGACAGAAAATACTATTTTTGCTTTATTTAATCTAAATAACAGAAAGTAAAAGGAGGGTACTAAGAGTTGTGCTTTCTAACTTCATCCATCTCATGCTCATCAGAAGGAATCCACTAACAAGGTTGATCAAGTCTTGTTAACAAACTCTTTCCGAATCACATGAAACAGGAGAATTTTCGAATAACACTAGGTTACCTCAACGGGGATATGCACGTCCCCAACAATAAGAATATCATATTTCTTCTTGACAGTAGAAAGAGGAAATTCAAAACCTCCAATAATAATAGTTGGAATTTTTCCAGTAGAATTGATAGTGTGGACTTGAGGTTGTTTCCTCGGAAAGTGTACCGTATGCTCATTACCATTAACATGAAAAGTGACATTGCCTTTGTTGCAATCAATAACAGCCCCTGCAGTATTCAAAAAGGGTCTATCAAGGATAATCGACATACTATCGTCCTCGGGAATATCAAGAATAACAAAGTCCGTTAAAATAGTAACGTTTGCAACCACAACAGGCACATCCTCACAAATACCGACAGGTATAGCAGTTGATTTATCGGCCATTTGCAAAGATATTTTAGTAGGTCTCAAGTTATTCAAATCAAGTCTACGATATGAAGAGAGAGGCATAACACTAACACTGGCTCCAAGATCACATAAAGCAGTTTTAACATAGTTTCTTTTAATGGAGCATGGTATAGTTGGTACTCCTGGATCTCCTAGTTTCTTAGGTATTCCACCCTTAAAAGTAGAATTGGCAAGCATGGTGGAAATTTCAGCTTCCGGTATCTTTCTTTTATTTGTAACAATATCTTTCATGTACTTAGCATAAGGATTCATTTTAAGCATATTAGTCAAACGCATACGCAAAAATATAGGTCTAATCATTTCAACAAAGCGCTCAAAACCCTCATCATCCTTTTTCTTGGATGGTTTAGGAGGAAAAGGCGTGGGTTTCTGAACCCATGGTTCTCTTTCTTTACTGTGCTTCCTAGCAACAAAGTCTCTCTTATCATAACGTTGATTCTTTGATTGTGGGTTATCAAGATAAACAGCAGGTTCAATTTCTACATCATTGTTATTGCTAGGTTGAGCATCAACATGAACATCATCATTAACATTATCACTAGGTTCATGTTCATCACCAGATTGTGTTTCAGCATCAGAAATAGAAATATCATTGGGATTCTCAGGTGTGTCAACAACAGGTTCACTAGAAGCATGCAAAGTCCTATCATTTTTCTTTTTCTTCTTCTTAGAAGGACTAGGTGCATCAACATTAGTTCTCTAAGAATCTTGTTCAATTCTCTTAGGGTGGCCCTCAGGACACAAAGATTCCTGAGTCGTTTTACCCCCTATAGTCATAACTCTAACAACATTATCATTTTTCGTATTATTTAATTCATTGAGCAAATCATTTTGAGCTTTAAGCACTTGTTCTACCTGAGTGGTAACCATAGAAGCATGTTTACTAATAAGTTTAAGTTCACCTTTAACTCTAGACATATAATCACTCAAGTGTTCAATCATATAAGCATTATGTTTCAATTGCCTACCAACATAAGCATTGAAGTTTTCTTGTCTAGCCATAAAATTATCAAACTCATCCAAGTATTGGCTAGCAAACTTAGTAGATGGGATTTCAGCTTTATCAAATATATAGAGAGAATTTGCCTTTACTACCTATGTCGGGTTATCAAGACCATGTATTTCTTCAATAGGTGGTAAATTCTTAACATCTTCAGCTTTGATACCCTTTTCTTTCATAGATTTCTTTGCCTCTTGCATATCTTCAGGACTAAGAAATAGAATGCCCATTTTCTTCGGAGTTGGTTTAAGAGTTGGTTCAGGAAGTGTCCAATCATTTTCATTACTCAACATATTATTCAATAGTAATTCAGCTTGATCAATAGTTCTTTCCCTGAAAACACAACCAGCACAACTATCCAGGTGGTCTCTGGAAGCATCGGTTAGTCCATTATAAAAGATATCAAGTATTTCATTTTTCTTGAGAGGATGATCAGGCAAAGCATTAAGTAATCGGAGAAGCCTCCCCCAAGCTTGTGGGAGACTCTCTTCTTCAATTTGCACAAAATTATATATTTCCCTTAAGGCAGCTTGTTTCTTATGAGCGGGGAAATATTTAGCAGAGAAGTAATAAATCATATCCTGAGGACTACGCACACAACCAGGATCAAGAGAATTAAACCATGTTTTAGCATCACCCTTTAATGGGAACGGAAATAATTTAAGGATATAGTAGTAACGAATTTTTTCCTCGTGAGTGAATAGGGTGGCTATATCATTTAATTTAGTAAGTGTGCCAGAACAGTTTCAGATTCATAACCATGAAAAGGATCGGATTCAACCAAAGTAATTAACTCAGGATCGACAGAGAAATCATAATCCTTATCAGTAATACAGATAGGTGAAGTAGCAAAAGCAGGGTTATATTTCATTCTAGCATTCAAAGAATTTTCTTTCAGCTTAGCTAATAATTTCTTAAGATCATATCTATCATTGCAAGCAAAAAATTCTCTAGCAGTTTCTTCATCCATAACATAACCCTCAGGTACATCAGGCAATTCATATCTAGGGGGAGAATCTTCATCACCACTTTCATCAATATTATCAATTTCAATAATTTCACTCTCTCTAGCCCTAGCAAGTTGTTCATCAAGAAATTCACCTAATGGCACAGTATTATCAAGCATAGAATTAGTTACATCATAAGTATCATGCAAAGCAGAAGTGGCATCATCAATAACATGCGACATATCAGAATCAATAGCAGGAGTAGGTGTTGCAAGTTTACTCATAACAGAAGGTGAATCAAGTGCAGAGCTAGATGGCATATTTTACCTCCCCTCGTAGTTGAGAGATAAATCTTGGTTTTTTCGTCTTTCAAGTTCCTCATAGTGATCAACAAATATAAATCCCAAGTGACTCAAAGAATAGAGCTATGCTCCCCGGCAACGGCGCCAGAAAATAGTCTTGATAACCCACAAGTATAGGGGATCGGAACAGTTTTTGAGGGTAGAGTATTCAACCCAAATTTATTGATTCGACACAAGGGGAGCCAAAGAATATTCTCAAGTATTAGCAGTTGAATTGTCAATTCAACCACACCTGGAAGACTTAATATCTGCAGCAAAGTATTTGGTAGCAAAGTAGTATGGAAGTAATGGTAACGGTGGCATAGGTAACAATAGCAGTTTTGTAGTAATTGTAACAGTAGCAATGGTAAAGTAAGTAAGCAAAGATCACTATGTGAAAAGCTAGTAGGCATTGGATCAGTGATGGATAATTATGTCGGATGTGATTCCTCATGCAACAGTTATAACATAGGGTGACACAGAACTAGCTCCAGTTCATCAATGTAATGTAGGCATGGATTCCGAATATAGTCATACGTGCTTATGGGAAAGAAATTGCATGACATCTTTTGTCCTACCCTCCCGTGGCAGCGGGGTCCTATTGGAAACTAAGGGATATTAAGGCCTCCTTTTAATTGAGTACCAGACCAAAGCATTAACACTTAGAGAATACATGAACTCCTCAAACTACGGTCATCACAGGGAGTGGTCCCGATTATTGTCGCTTCGGGGTTGCCGGATCATAGCACATAGTAGGTGACTATTGACTTGCAAGATAGGATCAAGAACTCACATATATTCATGAAAACATAATAGGTTCAGATCTGAACTCATGGCACTCGGGCCCTAGTGACAAGCATTAAGCATAGCAAAGTCATAGCAACATCAATCTCAGAACATAATGGATAATAGGGATCAAACCCTAACAAAACTAACTCGATTACATGATAAATCTCATCCAACCCATCACCGTCCAGCAAGCCTATGATGGAATTACTCACGCACGGTGGTGAGCATCATGAAATTGGTGATGGAGGAAGGTTGATGATGACGACGGCAACGGATTCCCCTCTCCGGAGCCCCAAACGGACTCGAGATCAGCCCTCCCGAGAGAGATTAGGTCTTGGTGGCGGCTCCGTATCGTAAAACGCGATGAATCCTTCTCTCTGATTTTTTCTCCCTGAACGTGAATATATAGAGTTGAAGTTAAGGTCGTTGGAGCCTCAGGGGGCCCACAAGACAGAGGGCGCACCCCAGGGGGTTGGGCGCGCCCCCCACCCTCGTGGACAGGGTGTGGGCCCCCTGGTGTTGATTCTTTCGCCAGTATTTTTTATATATTCCAAAAATATTCTCCGTGAAGTTTCAGGTCATTCCGAGAACTTTTATTTCTGCACAAAAATAACACCATGGCAATTCTGCTGAAAACAGCGTCAGTCCGGGTTAGTTCCATACAAATCATGCAAGTTAGAGTCCAAAACAAGGGCAAAAGTGTTTGGAAAAGTAGATACGATGGAGACGTATCACATATGCGGGGCGTGCCGCGAGTCAGAGCTCGACCGCTCAGGTTTGTCAGCATTGTAGGGACAGACCCGAGCACAAGCGCCGTGCCAGCATGTGTAACCCCTGTTGCGGGATGAGCAGGAGGCCGGCCAGCAACGCGGGTGGCCGCGAGGGGCAACAGGTAAGCAGGTGATAATTGTGAAATGACTCAAGCAATGAGGCAGGTTAGCTCAGATAGATGCAAGGACGATACATGCCACTTGGACGAACCTGAGGGGCCTGGGAATAATGCAGCCCGAGAGGCGCTCCCAACAGGATAAGCTAAAGATGCAAAAGGATACACGTCGTAGGGACAGGCCCGTGCGACTTGGGGATAATGCTGCCCGAGGGGTGCCCCCAACTGAATGAACTAGAAAGATTCACCTGATACCGTAGATGGAGTGGGGTTGAAGTAGCTGGAAGTAGCTGAAGATGCGTGCTGGAGAAGCTGCTCCTCACGAGCCGCCAGGGTCCAAAGCCTCAGGAGGCTCCACAGGCCCAGGTGGCTCCCAAAGAACTGTCGCCATTTCCGCCAGGACAGTGTGGTGCCTGGCCTCCTGAGCCGCCAGAATGCTCCGCAAGTGGCGCTGGAAGGTGACAGCCGCGTTCGGCAGGCCAAACGGCATGCGAACATAGCTGTGAGGCGGACCCTCGCACCGTCCAACGCATGAAGGCCAGAAACGCCCCTGGGATACGGCCCTGTTGAGCCCTGGAATGTCGACGCAGATGCGCAGCTCGCCGTCCTCACTGGGATGGGGAGCTGCGCCGGGTGGTGGGCGGCGGTTGCCGCGTATGGTCCTTGCCTCTTGAAGCTCCAGGGTCACCTTGGTGATGAACTCCTGAGCACTAGGCGCTCCACGCCTTGTGCCCTCTTGAGGGAAACATGTGACGAAGCACGCCTCCACATGGTGCCCGAGCGCCTCCCTCGTGACGTTGGCTAGGTCAGAGGCCCCCAGAAGAGAGTCCCCGGGCCCAGCCTGAGGGGGGGGCGCCAGGCACGCCTTCCTATGCGAGGGAGGGAGGCGCCCCTGCTGTGGGCGCAGATCCTGGGGTGGTGCCGCTGGAAACGCCACTCTCCTGAGGCCCTTGGCGGAGTAGCTACTTCTTCTTCTTGGGGATGGCCTCAGGAGGGGACAGGGTGCCTTCGTTGTCGGGGTCTTCGGCCGCTCCAGCTTGGTAAGCGCGCTCGAGGGAGCACACCGCATCCCGTTCTTCACAAGGAACCGTGATGATGCCGCCACTCCCTAGCATCTTGAGGATGTTGTAGCCATGGTGGGTCACTGCCATAAACTTGGCTAATGCTGGATACCCAAGGATGGCATTGTATGGCAGGCGGATGTGGGCGACGTCGAAGTCGTCGAGCTCGGTGCGGTAGTTGTCAAGCTGGCCGAATGTGACAGGGAGGCGGACCTGCCCTATCAGGATGGTGGAGCCGTCGGTCACTCCTGAGAAGGGCTTGGTGGGCTGTAGCTAATCGTATGGCACTTGGAGGCTGTCGAATGTCTCGACGGACAGGACGTTGAGCCATGCGCCGCCGTCGATGAGGGTCTTGGTGACTTGAATGTTGCTAATGACGGGTGAGCAGAGCATCGGGAGAGCGCCTGCGGTTGCCGTGCACTTGAGCTGGTCTGACGAGCTGATGGTGATGGCGCACTTGGACCACCTGAGCGGGTGCGTGGCCTCAAGCCTGGGAAGGGCTGCGTTCACCTCGCGAGTGAACTGTTCGAAGATGCGCTGGGAGGCTGGGGCCTGAGCTCCACCCAAGATGTAGGCGATGGCACGAGGCTCTTGGAAGCCCCCAGCCCCTTTGTCCTGATGATGGTCGTCGTTTCTCCTTAGCGGTGGTGGCAGCGGAGGGAGCCCTGCTCTGCCCTGAGGACGGTCCTCACGAGGCTGGTTTCTCCAGGCGCCCTCGTGAGGCGGGTCTTGCCAGCGGTCCTCATGAGGCCGGTCACGCCACTCCTGGCGGGGGCCATGGTCGTCCCAGCGTCCCCCATTTCGTCCTCCTCCTCTGCCGTAGCCTCGGTCGTTGCACTCGGGGCGTCGACCGAAGCGCCAATCGCTGATGGCCCTGAGCTCCTGACAGTCGCTAGTGTTGTGGCCGTGAACGTTGTGGAAGGCACAGTACGGGCGGTTGGCCTTGGACGACTCGAGGTGCTCGCGGCCGCGCTTCATCTCTGGTTCTGCTGCGAGCACGGCAGCCCCCTTGCGCTTAACTTCCTTGGTCTTGGCCTTCTTGTCCTCCTGGTCAGCAGCTGGGAGCTCGAGGAGGGAAAGGCGCCCTTCCTCAGCTCTTGCACACTTGGTTGCCATGTTGAACATCTCCAGGGCCGTGCATAGCTCCTCGTGGATGGCGAGCTCCTCCTTCATCTTGACGTCGCGGACGCCATCGGAAAACGCGGAGATGATGGCCTCGTCCGTCACCTTGGGGATCTTGAGGCGAACGCTGTCACTACAAAAAAAGACACATCCGTGACATTTTGGGCCGAACGAATTTTTTTCTGTCATACTTACGACACTTCTATGACAATAATTGTGAGAAAACCTGGTATCATCATAGATGTGGTCAGGTCCTACTTCTATGACAAAAAATCATGACAGAAAATGGCCTTTTTGTCCTGGGCCGTCCATGACGGAAAAAACCGTGGTAGAAGCGAGGGCGAGGAAAATATCGGGGAGTTCCCGGTTACGGTGGTTGGTCGGGGGCCGAGCAATGTGCGTTTCTCTCGTACGTATGCGCATGTGTGTGAGGCGTTGCACTCTAACTGAAGCCGACCGAGGCGTTGGGCTCTAACTGAACCCGAGCAATTGCGCTGCAGGCTATGCGTTACTGAACCCGAGCGATCGATCGATGGCTGTTAACTAAACCCGATCGAGCGATTCCTTCGCTACTGCTGCTAACTGAAGCCGATCGATGCTGCCTCTGGATGAACAGTGAGCGTTGTTGGGGGTTTGGATGAATAGTTCCCGGTGGGGGTTGGATAAACAGGAACCCGTGGTAGTAGAGGTCGTTCCCGCTGGATGAACACTATCCTGATCGATCGAGCCAGTGGATGAACAGGACCCCATGGAGGGCTGGATGAATAGGACCCCGTGGAGGGCTCGTTGAACAGTAGCCGGTGGAGGGCTAGTTGAACAGTAGCCGGTGGAGGGCTGGATGAACAGTAGCCCGTGGAGGGGTGGTTGAACAGGACCCCGTGGAGAGGGCTGGTTGAACAGTAGCCGGTGGAGGAGTGTGCGGTGGAGGCTGGATGAACAGGAGCCCGTGGATGAACAGTCGCAAGTGGAGGCTGGAGGAGGTCGACGGTGGATGAACAGTAGCCCGTGGAGGCTGGAGGAGGTCGACGGTGGAGGTGAATAGTATCTCGTGGAGTCCCGTTTTGCGGTACGCCACACCCCTCCCGATGAACAGGACCCTCGTTTCGACCGTAGAGCTCCAACACAAGTCTGTTTCCTCCGTTTTGCGGTACGCCACACCCCTCCCGATCAACAGGACCCCATTTCGACTGTAGGAGGTCTATTTCCTCCGTTTTGCTGTACGCCAGACCCCTCCCGATGAACACGATCCCGTTTCTACCATGGCCGGTCGAACACAAGGCCGTTTCCTCTATTCTGTGGTATGCCAGGCCTCGTTTCCATCGCATGTTCCGTCCAAGCCGGTTGGCTCCCGATGAACAACACGTGTTCCGTTGCCTCCCGATGAACATGACGCATTCTGTTGCCTCCCCATGAACACGACGACGACGTGGTTTCTCCGTTCCGACCCAGCCACAGCCATGTACATGAGCCCTGGCCGTACATATGCGCGAGTAGGCGTTCGAGACCCCGCCCGTATGTACAGACGTGGCCGCATTTACTTTCTTGCACCCTGGCCGCTGTACGTACGTGTACATGCTACGTGCGCGCCTCTACTACCACACGTGCCCTTCCTTACATAGCCACGGTTCAGCGTTGCAGCTTGCAGATAGACCGATCGACCAGTATGTACGTACATGTTCGTGACCAGAATGACAACGCTATGTACGCTTCGACCGGGTGGGTCCCGACTGTCAGGCACTTCCTTGCATGCGAAGATGTAGCTGGTGGGTCTCAGCAGTCAGGGGGCGAATCGTTTTTTTCCTGTAATATGGACGCACCTTGCGTGCGAAGATGTAGCTGGTGGGTCCCAGCAGTCAGGGGGCGAATCATTTTTTGCCCGTAATATGGACGTACTTCCTTGCGTGCAAAGATGTAGCTGGTGGGTCCCAACAGTCAGGGGGAAACATTTTTTCGCGAAATACGGTGGCCCGTCCGGTGGGTCCCTCCTGTCAGGTGGAGGAATAATTATTTTCCGCGTAATAAGGAGGCACTTCCTTGATGCGGCCGTGGACCCAACTATTAGCCTCTTCACGTACAGTACTCTTCAGATGGAAGTCGGTCGTTGACCACATTGACCACGCCGCGCCGAGAGCACCAAGGCGGTGGACGACGGCGAGGCCTAGGAAGGGGACGACACGGAGCCGGGGAAGACGCTGCAGTGGATGCCCACGCGGAGAGGAGTATGAGGGTTCACTGGTTTGGCTGCCGTCTGAGGATGTCGTCGCCGCAGGGCTGGCCAGCGGTGCGAGTGGTAGGGGGAGGTGAGGCCTCCGCGATAGCACATCCGGCCACGGGAGGCAGGAGGAGGCGGCACAACCGACGCTGCATTGGGCGGCTGGAGCAAGAATACTAGAGGTTGAAGAATCACAACGGCCGTTGGATGGACATCGTACGGTCACTGCAGCTAGAATCGTTTATATTGACTAAGTTGACAAAGCCCTTGGTACGCATCAACTTAGTAGGCCCACGGGTTAGCCTCCGAAACGGTTCGCCCTAGATGTTAGGGGGAGAAATCATTTTTTGGGCGGCTGAAGCTAGAATATCCGAGATTGAAGAAGAAGCATGACATCCGTTGGATGGACATCCAACGGACACTGCTGCTAGAACCGTGTGTTGACTATAAGTTGACAAAGCCTTGCATACGCGTCAACTTAGTAGGCCCACAAGTGTGTGGTAGAGAACTTACAACCCATTTGCGATTTGTAAGAGTGCAAAGCCCATTTTTGAATTCTAATGGAATTTACTAAGCCCATCTATAGTTTGATAAAAGTACATCCCATTTTCTAGCTAGGACAATGATTAATAATTTCAACCAACCGTTCAAAACAGAATTCAATAAAATTTCGCACATTTTGAAAGGATCTGAAATATTTTTGTCCCGAAATTTCTAGTCAGATTAAATACAATTTCAATATAAATATGTATTACGTAAAAATCCAACGAAACATTGCGCGCAGAACAATTAATGAAATTAAAATTTTCAAAATCCAAAAGTAATATTTTATAAACTAATTACATGTTTGGTGCATTTTTTTATAGTTACTGCCCAGTTTTTATAATTACATCCCATTCATTATTTCTTAAAGCTCATTTTCTTGTTAAGCCTAATGCATCCCTCCTAGGAAAGATTTGTAGCCCAGCGGGGCGGAGAATAACAAGTTGACCCGGATTGTGCACAATTGTCGGCCCAGTTGCATTGCTGATGTTGAAAAAAGGCCTGTGTAGTACAGTACAACTTTACATGGCTACTCAGCCCACATTCAGCGACGCCGGAAAGGCCCAAACAAGGCTTCTGTACAACTTTTTGAAGTCACTGAGCTCAATTAATAACTTAAGAAAAAAGTTAGAGTACAGTGGAACCTAATTAAAAGCTGTCACGAGCAAAGAAATAGTCCAACGGGTCCCACTTGTGCGTGTGTGTGCGTGTGCGTGCGTGTGTGTGTGTGTGTGTCTGTGAGAGAGAGAGAGAGACCCATCGGTCGATGCTCGTAAATACATCTTTCAGCCATATGCATTGATGATGCTCAGTAAAAACTTATATAGTTGACACAATCATATAGAACATCATAGCACACTGAACTTGCATACAAAAATTTCACGCATGCGGCACAATTAGGGTGGAAGCAGTGGATCGCTACGGGTAGGGCTATGTTGAAACCAACGAACTCGTACATAACGGTTCATCATCTTTATCAATAACGGGGAAATATCTTGAATGCCGTGCAAAGAAAACAGACAGACGACACAATATATAAGTTCTGCTAGAACATTAAGTTGACGTACATCCCTTTCTAAAAAAAGTTCAAGTAAAAAATAGAACAGGTCATCTGACAAGATTCAGTTGTTACCTCAAATTAGAGCACATCCAGGCAGCCAGCCCTACCTCTTCTCCCAAAGAAGCAGTGGCCTCCGCCGCGCGATGGAGTAGGCCCTGTGCCATCCATCGTTCCGAGCAACACGGGGAAAGTCTGACATTGACTCCTGTAATGGACGTCGTCGACGGACCCGGGCACCAGCGGTGGCGGCAGGACTTCGATTGATGGATTGACCGCTTCTTGGACATGCACGAACACCTTCTTTTGGCATTGCGTTACTACTCGGCCCATATTCAATGACACCTCACTGGCCCAAACAAGTGTACATCATCGAAAAGACACTGAGCTCAAATTATAACTTGAAAAAAGGAGATATACTCTGAACACTGGAGAATGGTGATGCCCTCATTTACCCCACCAGCAGTTCAAGACAATAAACAGTTCGAAACAATGATATATACAACATTCAAACACTAACTAGTGACTACTACTGACATAAACAGCAAGACATGATAGTTCATAAGAAGTCTTGCTACACCACCCAAACGCACCCATCTGCAACGCTCAGACTCTCGTGGTCCTGACGAGAATGACATTCTAAATAGAGGCAACTATTACATAGTAAGAGTGACATAGACGATGATGACCAAATGACAAGGAATATGCATAACAAAAGAGAGAACTACCCATCCAGAACAAGCAGCAAAGACAATAAGTCATTCGAAGAGGGATGATCCAATACCATCATAATTTGCAGCCCTGGTTCATCCACCAGTGATTCGGAGACACCAGTACTCCACCCTTTTGACGCAACAGCCCAATTACTTATCAACCTGAAGGCTTGAACCACATCACTACCTGTCGGACTCGACACATCCAAGGATCAAAGTTAATCCAGATGCCTTCGTCATTCTCACCTTCTTTTGGCTGCAGGCTGTATCGTTGACAATCAGGGGAGTTTGCTCCCGAACTCCTAGGGCTCGTCGTGTAGACACAGTTTTCCATAGCAAACAGAGCCTCTCTGCCATCAAGGTCCTTGCCAACGGTGATCTCCTGGTTAACGGATAATTGAGTCCGAGAAACAGAGAGTATGAACCAAGGCTTTTTACCCGCCTCCAACTCAAAAATCCTGCAGGCCCCAACAAGCTGGTATCCTGCTCATAGACGTAACAGCCACTGTCCGGATACTCACATATTTCACGGTGCTTGCATACAGTGGGGATTTGCAATATAACTTTGCCGGCTCATGTGTCTGAATGATCATCAGTCTTTTGTTGTCCTCTGGTCGAGCGAGGAACCAGTTGTGCTTCCCTGTTTTTGGCAAAGGTGGTGTGATTACAAAGGGCAGTAACTGTAAGGACACTACATCATATCAAAAAGGACAGGCATTGTTAATGTAAGATTAGCATTGTTCAGAGTATGAGTAGGATAATGCAAGAAACAACATTGATATGTCCTTGTTGGAACTGGGAGGAAAATACAGGGAAATGTATACTGGGTTCAAAAATATAGAAGTGCCATGCATGGTTATACTCATGTTATCTCACAATCGATTCTTCACATGAAACTACCATGTCATGCATGTTATGTAATCATGTTCTGTCCTCACAAACAAATTCTTCAAGGAAACTAACAGACCATGCATTGTTATATACTCATGTTCTGTGGGCAAAATTTTTGTGAGCATATTATTCTAGCTATTGATTGCTGAAGGGCGAACATAGGTATGTATACATGGTAAGCATACCAGGATTTCACTACTTCAAAATATAGAGTTCTCCATATGCACATTTACTTCCCTAATGTATGGTTAGATGAAATCAACAGTGTGATGCATGTTTCTACATCATGAAAATGAGGAAACTAACATGGCCATTGATACACACTCATATTTAGTAGTATATATATTACTATAAAATAAGGAGAATATCAATATCTTCCTAACAGTTTGATTATTCAGGGGTACAAATTGGCTGTAATGACATGGTCACAATCGCATGAATTAACTCATTCCAAATATAGCTGATTTACGGCGTCTCTAATACATTGCCATAGTTCTACTAAAATTCTGCTCAAACAGGGATATGTCAATCATCACAAAAAGTTCAAACAGTGTCATGGCGTCATCATTAACATCAGACGGAAACAACTTACACGCGCCATCCCAGCAATACGTGGTGCCATCTGCTTTGTCGATCGCGTAGATGATGCCATTGTGTTCAATAGCATCACAGAAATGTGCAGCTTTGACGACGATTCACTGCGAGCTGAGCTGTCTCCAGCTAAAGAAGGCACCGGCGGAAAGATAGCCGAGTCGCTTGTCGAACAACACAATTAGCTTGAAGTCTGTGTAATCCGCATGTCGTGTGGGCACTTGGTAGATTACAATCTTCTGCAAAACAAGGTGCATCCAACTGACGACGTAATCTAGATGACTTCGACCGCGAAGGTAAAACTCTATATCATCCAACGGAGGAAGGATAATCTCATGGGAGGTCTGGAAGTTCACGAGCACCAACTTTTCCCCGTCTTCTCTGGCGGCAACCATCCAGTGGAAGTTCATGCCGACCCACTACATACCTCCAAGAAGTTTCGGGCGATGGTGATCGGATCGAAGTCAAAGGAAATGATGTACGGCGACCCACTACATACCTGCAAAGAAGTTTCGGCTAAAGGAGGTTGGATTGAAGTCGAGGGGCATCATGTACGCCTCCATATCATGGTGAGAAAATCTCGCAAGACATGATAGCAACAAGCATGGTGTCTTGAAAAGCTTAGGCCTCGCTACGATGATGGCCATGTGCATGCCCCTCGAGCATGCAGCCAGCCGCAGGGCGCTTAACATATCCATACACGAACAACAGAGGTCGAGGACGTCACTGGGGAGATTGCTCCAATCGCGACTCATATGGATGCTGCGCGGTTCGCGTTCGGCCATGGTGGAGTTTGGAAGGTGGGGTTTTGGGGGGCTTGATTTACGGGGGAGAAGGCTTTTGGTGCTGGCGCGGCTAGTGAGGGAATAGTGGTACTGGGGGAGGCGAGTGAGGCGAGGGTACGCGGGGGCACAGTGAGATGATGAAGAGTGACCTCAGGATCTCCGGCGAGACGGAGATGGAGATGGAGTGGTGCTATGGGAGAGGGAGACGAGGCGAGGCATGCTATACAGCGGCGGTGACAGAGACTACACAGGGCACAAGGTGAGGCTGACTTTGGTAACCCGGACACGCCGCCTGGACTGGTGTCACCTCGGGCGCAGGGTCTTGTCACTTCACTGTGAGGACCAGATGAATAATAGTATTTTGACCATCAAGTGTACCACAGTGGTACTACTACTACTAGTAGGAGTAGTAGGAACATGAGTAGTACTCCCGTGCTAGCATGCCTCTGGGTTCACTTCATCCTCCAGGTATCATCCATATTGCGAGCAGAACCAAATTCTCGTGCATGCGGAAGCGCGAAGAAGAGACTTTTCTATTTTGAGGATAACCACATATTCCTTAACTAGAGAATGTTGTGTCTCCCACGCACGTGCAAATATCCATCCGAACCAGCTACGACACATTTTTTATCCGTTTGCATAGGTCCCACCTGTCAGGAGGGGTGCAGAAATAAAAAGGAATCATAAAATGTCTCGCCACGGTGATTCGAAAGAGTGACCTCAACTAGCCAGTGGCACATGTAGCGCTGGAAGGATGGGCACGTATAGGGACAGGCCCCACTCCTCAGTCTACCCGCGTAGCCTTTTCGTTTTGTCTACCTAGCCGTCTAATCAACTGCATGCAGGCCACTTCTCCCATTTACTTCTCCATCGGGAACCGATTTTCTCGGCTTCTTCACTACTCCTTGATCTTCATTTGCATCCAAACCACACTGCATTCACATTGTTTTAACCTCTTCACATCCTCCTGGAGTAATTCTGAAGCCCCTATAAATAATCATCTTCTTCAGTTAGACTAGCCATCTAATCCTAATTCTCCAAACCATAGCCCTCCGGTCCAGCGGTTCCAAATGGCGAAAGAGATCGAGATGCAGGTTTTTAGCGTCTAACATGTCCTCGTCGAAGGCTCGTTGAGCATAGTTGCCACAGTCATCGACCACCCAAGGGTTGTTCGGAAGTGGATCAACAATGGATCCAACTCCCTCCAAAAGGTGGAGATGAATGTCCTTGGTCTCGACGCAGAGTACACGAAGCGTGCCACTGGGAAGATCCAACACGCCGCCGTCCTTCAGCTGTGCCTCGAAGATGATGTTTTGGTGTACCACATCATACACGCGCCCTCCATACCAGGTGAGCTTCACGATTTCTTGTCTCGGGAGGACATATACTTCTGTGGGGCTGCCATCGCAGGGGACAAACAGAAGTTGGAGCCGTACAACCTTGATTTGAAAAGCATCGCTGACCTACAAACCAAAATAAAAATTCATGTAGAAGATTGTGATAAACCGACACCATCCCTATTCGACGTAGCAAATTTTGTGCTTGAAACAAATCTTCAGAAGGGTGACGAGACGCTGGCATTAAGGTCGTTTGGATGGGAGAATTATCCCTTGACGTACGAGCGGATAAAATATGCTGCCCTCGATGCCCGTGTGAGTTTCGGGATAGCTGCAAGGTCCAGAGAGCTTGTTGCGAAGCCGTCTCCCACAGAAAATGAGAAGAAGAAGAAGAATAAGAAGAAGAAGAAGAAGAAGAAGAAGAAGAAGAAGAAGAAGAAGAAGATGCTGCACCAGCAGCAGGGCATTATGGATGGATGAACTATTTCCTCTCTTCTAAAAATATATTCCCTCTCTATGTATATTGATATAGATGGACTATTTCGATGGTGTCCATGTCTTTGGAAAAAGTAGTAGCGTGGCTCCGCTTGACTATAAGGAACTATTTATCCGCCTAGCTTTCTCTACTACTCCTTCCAGTGAACGGTATGCAATGCATGTGTCCGTAGACATGACAGCTTGTCCATGGAAGTTCAACTACGGTGACCATCACGTTTCATCCACTGCCACTAGCGATTCCCACGACGCCGCTCTAACCCACGGCACCACGTCCCCCGACGTGCGCCTCACCCCTCTCGGCTGCACCGCCCCTCTGCCTTTGTGTGCATGACATGTGGGCCAACTGAAATCCGGCGAGCATCAAGTTTCCACCACAGCCACACGTGATTCCCACGATGCCGCTCGAACCCATGACACCACACGTCCCCTGACCTGCGGCTCATCCCTCTCGGCCCCACTGCCCCTCTGCCTTTGGGAGCACTACATGTGGACCAGCCACCTATCGGGTCCACATGTTATATTGACTCAAAGGCAGGTGTCGTAAGGCACTGAAGCTCAGACCCGAGGGCCCCGAGAGGTAAATGTAACTCCTGCGCCAGGCCTTGTGGTGCTACCGCCACACAAACTCGTGGCAAACTCGAGATTTGTTTCTTTACTATACATGCAGCCAACGATTTAATGGACATTGTAATCTCAACATGTGATGGGGAGCTCTAAATTTGAATTTGAAACTTATAAAACGAAAAAAATTCAAAACAAATAAACTGGGAGAGAGGGAGTATACCGTTGGATGTGTCCCATACAAAACAAGTCCCCTGGTTTGTCACCGCGAAGATGCGGTTAGAAAGGAGCACAACGTCTTCGTACTCGTACGGCAACAAATCGGCCGCAGACAGCATCATCCACCTTTGACCGCCATGTGCAAGGTTCGTGCTATCTTCTTCAATCTCCCCGTGGTTCCATCGTACCAATTCAAGTGGTGGCCCGTTGCATGGTTGATCCCAATGTTGGACAAAGGTTCTACGGGAACGGTGTCACCGTTGTAAATGTTGTGCAAATTGATGTTGGTACCCTCCCGTACATATGCAAGCCAATATCCACTCGCACCGAGCCTAACCTGTGAAACAGTGGGCAGGGGGAGAATTAGGAAATGGACACGGAAGTAGTCTTTAGAATGCATATACTACGTGATCAAACTCATCTTACCTGCTCATCGGACAAAATCCGAGTGCCCCTCAACGTCGGCATCTCAAGGGGCGTCAACTTGCAACTATGGCCACGCCACGCTGGAGAGACCCCCAAGGATACATCCTCGTGCATTGCACAGAACATCAAGATGCATTTGTATGAGTAGTTTATCTTGTGAGAGAAAAGGATGAACGAGGGAAGGCCTTATTTGCAAATGTGGAGAGGGGTGTAGGTTTCTTTTTGCAAAATTGCCACAGTTTTCTTCCTATCCATCAGTTATAAATCGGACGGCCTATAAAAAAGCCGAGTTGGTGATGATGGTGTGCCTGCCATCCTGCAATATGGGTCGTCCGATCTATATCTAACGGATAGGAAGGAAACTATGACAATTTACCCGCACTCCTCTCCACATTTGCAGATAAGGCCTTCCTTTGTTCATCGTTTTCTCCCACAAGATCTTGATGTTCCGTGCAACGCACTGGCATCTTGCTAGTATAAGAGGGATGTGGGCATTTTTTTGCAAAATTGCCATAGTTTCCTTCCTATCCGTCAGATATAAATCGGACGGCCTATCACTACTAGGAAAAGGGCTATAGATAATATGGACACTAATGGCGCACCACACATGTGGTGCACCACTACTATATACTAATGGCGCACCATGTGTTGGTACGCCATTAGTGTCCAAATACTAATGGCGCACCACATCCACGGTGCGCCACTACTAACAATTTTTTTAAACTAGTAATGGCGCACCACGGGATAGTGCGCCATTACTAGTTTAACTAGTAATGGCGCACCACACCCTCGGTGCGCCACTACTAACAATTTTTTTATTTTTTTTTCAAAACTAGTAATGGCGCACCACACCCTCGGTGCGCCACTACTAACAAATTTTTTTAATTTTTTTTCAAAGTTAGTAATGGCGCACCGTGGGGTGGTGCGCCATTACTAGTTAAACTAGTAATGGCGCACCACACCCACGGTGCGCCATTACTAACTTTGCCCAAAAAATCCACCGAATGCACCCCCCCTGTGGACCGCCTTTTCAGTTTTAGAAAAAATAAAAGGAAATGATGGAAATGTCAAAAAATAAAATAAAATAAGTTTCCCATGTGATATGTGGTCTAGTTGTTGGGAAAATTTACAAATATGAATTTCGACTTTATTTGCAAAATCTCTCTGGAATTTGTAAAATGGGCATAACTTTTGCATACGAACTCGGATTAAAAAGTTTTTTATATGAAAAATCATCTACTCGAAAAGACACATCCGTATTCAACTGGGGCAACCCTGTTGAACATTTTTAGAATCCCCAAAAACCTAACCGAAAAAAAGATACGGGACTTTTAAGATCTCGAGGGGGAAAAATTGAAAAAATTCAAACTTACTAGTGGCGCACCATTTGCTAGGTGCACCACTAGTAACAGAAAAAAATAGTTTCAAAATTTTTTTTTGGAAAAAATGTTCAAAATATGATACGTAATATGAACGGCAGTTTGAAATATTTTTTCAAAATTTCATCACACTCATGAACATGAACAAAGTCCTAGACATCAACAAGGTTTAATAGGATTGATATGCTAGATATATCAACAAGTGCTTGTTAAGTGAGCTGGTGCTGGGGTTGGATAGAACTCTGAAGTTAAGCGTGCTTGGGCTGGAGTAGTGTGAGGATGGGTGACCTTTCGGGAAGTTTGACCATGGAGTGTGATTTGACTTGAGATTAAGCATATTGACCTGAGATTAAGCCATAGTGACCCGAGATTAAGAAAAAAAACAAAAAAAATTGAAAAAAATATTTCTGAATTTTTTTTGAAAAAAATGTTAGTAATGGCACACTTCTATGTGGTGCGCTTTGACCATGGAGTGCGATTTGACTTGAGATTAAGCATATTGACCTGAGATTAAGCCATAGTGACCCGAGATTAAGAAAAAACAAAAAAAATTGAAAAAAAATATTTCTGAATTTTTTTTGAAAAAAATGTTAGTAATGGCGCACTTCTATGTGGTGCGCCATTACTAAGTCAGATAGTAATGGCGCACCGTGTGATGTACTAATGGCGCACCGTGTGATGTACTAATGGCGCACTGCCTGGTGCGCCATTAGTATACCAGATACTAATGGCGCACCTGTGGTGCGCCATTAGTAAAAAATTCTAATGGCGTGATGCTAGTGGCGCACCTGTAGTGCGCCATTAGTAGGCAAAACAGGTGCGCCACTAGCAGGCCTTTTCCTAGTAGTGTATACTGCAGGATGGCAGGCACACCATCATCAACAACTCTATTTTTTTATAAGAGTAGAGTAGAGATAGAGACTACTACTACCAATGTGCTGGCCCGTGCGTTGCAATGGATCCAAAGTAGTAGAATAATACTTGTTCACGGGCTTGAAATATAAACACTCTAGTTTTGATATACATATATCAGTAAAAGTAAATCATGCTTCACTCAAAATATATTCCTCGGGCTGTTTTGATGGTTTGAAGATAACAAGTTTTAAAAATTTGGAGTTGTTTTTTTAACATTTTGTAGCATGGCACGGCATCCGGTGCACCTAATCGTCTGGAAAAAAAATTGAGTTTGGGTCGGTGGCACACCCTGCGGCAAGATGCCCGCGTGGCCTTCTTCTATAACTAGCAACATGCCCGTGCATGGCAGGGAACATCAAGATGCATTTTTTTACGAAACACCTGTTGTGATTGACCCTTGCAGGATTAATCCCATGTGTAAAAACTAATGATATCTCGAGAATTTTATCGGAAAATGATATCTTTGGAACAAGTTTTCTTTACTACTGCTCCTTGGAGTGAGCGGTATGCAATGCATGTGTCAGCAGACATGATAGCTTGTCCATGGAAGTTGGACCACAGCGACCATCACGTTTCTTGTTTCTACCACTGCCACACCCACACGCGATTCCCACGACGCCGCTCCAACCCACGGCACGACGTCCCCCGACGTGCACCGAATCCCTCTCAGCCCCACGGCTCCTCTGCCTTTGTGTGCATGACATGCGGGCCAGCTGAACTGCGGCGACCATCAACTTTCTACCACAGCCACACCCGATTGGACGCGGTTTGCCTGCTCCGATCCGTACTCCCGCACCATCGAATTTTCATCCAGCGGCTGTGACACATTTCGTCCTGGGCATCAATCCTCAGCTGGAGTACTTCTGTACTACAGGTAGTACCCGCCGGTGTGGCCATCTACGCCTCGTAAGACCTCGACGCCCAGTTGTGGCACCCTCGCCACGGCCACGCCACCACCGGCCGGTTCATCTCAAACGAGTGAGTCGCGAACCACGCCACCACAATGAGAATGACATGTGGGCCAGCCGCATTTAAGGTCCGCATGTCATTGACTCATAGGCCAGTGCACTAAGCCACTGAAGCTCGTTCCCGTGGGCCCCGAGAGGGAAATGTAACTCCTACGGCAGGCCTTGTGGTGCTCCCGCAGTACGAGCTCGTGCCAAACCCGGATGAGATTTGGTAACCAACTAGTAAGCTACACATGCATTGCACGCATGAGATTTGGTAACCAAATCTCTAATTGTCAGGACCCCGAGTCCAAGTCACATCGATCTAGCCGGTAACACCTCATATCACTTTGTGGCCTCACGCACGGTATTCCCACGGGTGTCGCCTTACCATGGCCCGGGACCGTTTGCGCCTTTTGGCTCACGTATATGATAGTGTCGCTAGCATCCATATGACAGAGAACCCGGGCCGACATGACTAGTCGTGAACCCAAAGTGGCACTAACTTACGGGGACAGACATACATGAATCAACATCGAGCATGTCGGTTAGCAGCGTGCGAATCCGGGCTGTAGCACTGGGCTAACAGGACTCCGGTGAACTGGGCTGTAGCAGGCTAGGCAGGACTCCGGATGTCACCGCGTGACATTTCCCCGAAGGGACAGACACAGGAATGAAGTGAATCACATGCCGGCCAGTCAAGTGTTCCAGAGCAGTAGTGCTGGGCTAGCAGGACTCCGGTGAACCGGGCTGTAGAGGACTACTATGGCTCATGGAAGCTCAAGACTACCTTTCCCCATAAGAGAGGCTACCAAGGATAAACAACTAGGTTGTCCGATCCCACACATGCCAAGCATTTCAATCATACACACAATATGCTCGATATGTGCAAATACAACATGGCATCACAACAAGATTCTACGACTCAGAGTATTTATTCATTAGGCTCCGAGGAGCCAAGTATTACAAACATGGGTCTCATGACCCAACATACAGAGCATACAATCAACAAGCACATGCGGAAGCTTAACTTGTCTGAGTACAGACAACTACAAATGGAAAAGGCTGGGAAGCCTGACTATCTACAAGATCCTGCCGAGGGCACAAGATCGTAGCTGAGTAACAAGCTAAACGTCGAAGTCCATGCAGAACTAATAGCGAGACTAAAGTCTCTCTGCAAAACATAAAATAGGCAAACGTGAGTACAAATGTACCCAGCAAGACTTACATCAGAATTATCTACATATGCATCAGTATCAACAAGGGGGTGGTGGAGTTTAACTGCAGCAAGCCAGCTTTGACTCGGTGGCTATCCTAAACTACGACTGCAAGTAACTCTTTTGAGGTGGCGCACACGAGTCCACATATTCACCATATCAATACATCACTATGGATCCGCTCCCGTCTACCTACGAGAACGCCATCCATAGCACTCATGCTTATCTTGCGCATTTTAGAGTATCCACTTTCACTTGTCTATGAACTGTACAGGCAACCCAGAAGTCCTTTACCGCGGACACGGCTATTCGAATAGATGATGTTAACCCTGCAGGGGTGTACTTCTTCACACACGCTCTCGCCACTTACCACCATGTACAAGTCGTGTATCTCGGCAACCTTCAAGCGGACTAACCACACAAGTCTCTAGTCCAGGTTTATCGCCTATTCAGGTTCCATCCGCAAGGAGATCCGGCCGGGGTGTCGCTCACGGCCCCAAACGATGTGAGGAGGGTTCCCAAGCCCACCTCGACGGATGGATCTACGCTTGGTACACCGTGCCACGGTGCCTAGTCTATCCCAAGCCCACCTGTACCGGGTACCACTTGGTAGACTACTAACACTACCTACAAACACCAAAAACTAGTTGCAACTCCTGGACAGAGATCAGGTTGATTAATAAGTCGAGAGAGCTTGGAGCGCCCGGAGCCCAATGTGTGGTAGTAACTGTTCATGGATCACAAACACAGAACTCAGTTCCTGAGGACGGCTGCAATGAGACAACCCACCATGTACTCCTACATGGCCTCTCACCGCTACCTTACCAAATCGTGTTCACACACTTAGCTCTCATCAGTAGGACATGTTCACCACATTCCAATTCATCCCCGATGAACCAGACCCGACTCAACTCTAAGCAGTACCAGGCATGACAACAAGCATGAATGAGTAGGCACATCAGGGCTCAAACAAATCCTACTCATGCTAGTGGGTTTCATCTATTTACTGTGGCAATGACAGTTCATGCAGAGGAAAGGGGTTCAACTACCGCATCATGTAACAGATGAGTCGTTGTTGTCCTAATGCAGTAAAAGAGAGCAGGAGCGAGAGAGTAGGATTGTATCGGAATGAACAAGGGTTTTTTTGCTTGCCTGGCACTTCTGAAGATAGTATAGTTCTTCATCGGTGTCATCGATCTCATCGTCGGAACCACGTCTACTGAGAGGGAACAAACACCGACAACAAAGAAAGAACACAATCAATGCAATGCGACAATATGATGCATGATCATGAAATGGCAATATGCTGTGATTTGAGCTAATGCAACTAACAACAATTTAAATGAAGTTGGTTTGAATGCAAGATTCAAATTCAAACTCCATATGTGATTATTTAAATGCCAACATTTGATTTGACCTGATCAGCAGGCATAAGTTGCTCAAACATGCATGGGAATAGCATAAATGGATAGATTGGATTTTTCTAATAATTTTTCATATATAATTTATTTCATTTGGAGTTATAGATTAATCTCTATGATTTTTAGAAGTTTTAAACATTTTCTTGATTTTTCTGGCTATTTAAAAATAAACTATTTCCAGAAAATGTATTACTGCGTCAACAAGGCGTCAGGCTGACGTCAGCTAGGTCAACAGGGTCAACCCTGACGGCTGGGACCCACATGTCATAGGCTCAGAGTTAACTGGAAGTTAATCCCATGTTGACTCGGATTTGACCCACCGCGGGGCCCGCTGTCAGCGTCTGTTAGGGGGGGTTAACTAGTGCTAATGGTGGGGTTAACCGTCAACTAATCGGCCGTACTAATCCAGCGCGGCGGCGATCGCCGGCCGGCCGTTTCCGGCCACGGCTAGATGCGCGGCTGGGCGCGTTGGAACGCCTGCAGCGCGGCCCGTCCAACAGTGGCGTTGGCACGTCCTGGGGTGGGCTGAAGCGGCGGTGGCAGCGAGCTATATTGGCGGCGGTGCTCGGGCCAGCACGGGCGCGGGGCTGCAGCACGAATTCGAGGAGGGGAGCAAGGGGTAAGTGGTCAGGGGCTCACAGCGGAGACGATGGGATGGTCAGCGTGCTCGAGGAAGGCCTAGAGGCGACGGGACGGCAGCGGCGATCTCGGCCGGTCGTGGCTGGAGATGATGTTGAGGGCGTCGCTTCGAGGCTCTCCTAGTCGCGCGACTCGGCAAGGACGAAGGCGAGGTTGCTGCGGAGCTCACGGTCACGTCGGCGGGGTGAGGAGACTACAGTGGGCGCGTCGAACGGCGTCGGTGGCGATGGTGGCGCTCGGGCAGCAGCGGGGAAGAGAGCAGAGGAGGAGAGGGGCGACCAAAGGGGAGGGGAGTGGACAAGGGGGTCGGGGGGTGCGTGGCAACGCCTAGGCGCGTCAAGGCGACGAGGAGACAGGCAAACAGGGTGGAGGTGGTCGGGCGCGTGCTCGCGCGCGTCGGCCACGCGCGCGTTGTCCTGCTGGCGCGGTGGAGAAGATGACTGGCAGAAGGCCAGGTGGGCTGAGCCGGCCAGTGGGCTGCCAGGTAAGCAGGTAAGCCTGCTCTCTCTTCTGTCTTTTCTATTTTCTGTTTTTCTGTTTTGATTTAATTATTTTGCCACTGTTTGCAATTCAAAAGATTTCAAACCAGTGCCAAAAATTCCTCTGAGTAATTTTATGTTGCACATTGGATATTTCCAAATGCACATAAAATATTTTAGGGCTTTTGGGAAAATATCCTACATATTATGAATATAATTCCCAATGCAAATAAAATAATGATTTAAATTCAGTGCCCAAAATATTCCTCAAAAATGTTCATTATTTTTGGTTTGGTGCAAAAACCTTTGCCAAATATAACCAACATTATTTAAGGCCATTTTGGAAACATTGAATGCATTTTCCAGGGTTCTTTGCCCTGCTTCTAATTAAAGTTTTGAGGCTTCTACAATCCTCAATTCAAGTTTTTAGAAATTTAAATATGATGCCTGGATGCAGATGCAACTATCTACAAACGAAATTCTAGGGCTGTGACACTAATCTCTATATCTATATCTATATCTATACTCTTATAAAAAACAGAGTTGGTGATGATGGTGTGCCTGCCATCTAGCAATATAGGCCGTCCGATTTATATCTGACGGATAGGAAGGAAAATATGGTAATTTTGCAAAAAGATGCCCACACCCCTCTCCACATTATCAAATAAGGCCTTCTCTTGTTCATCCTTTTCTCCCACAACATAAACTACACATACAAATGCATCTTGATTTTCCGTGCAACGCATGGGCATCTTGCTAGTTATGAATAAATAACACTCTATCAACGAGCCCCATCAGACACCAAATTTCTTGGCTTCCATTCTACAGCTAGATCTTCCCCTCGTTTCTGTTTTCCAACCCTGCGGCGGGCGGTTTGCGGTTTGCCAATGGTCGGTTCGCTCAACGGCGGTCCCACATGAAAGTGAAAATGCTAGGCAACATGCCTTCCCTAGCTATGCGGCGTGCCGGACGGGCCGTGGAGTACTCCCGATTCCTGGGCATGTGGGGGTGCGACGCGAACGCGGCAGGCCTTTTCCTTTTACTGGCAATGTGCTCGTGCGTTGCGACGGATCCAAAGTAGTAGAATAGTAGTACTTGTTCACAAACTTGAAAGAAATTACTCTTGTTTTGATATACTCCTAATATATTGCTTTTCACTCAAAATATATTTCTTCGGCTGTATTGATGAGGTGAGGGAGGGATGTGGTTGCTTTCAAGATAATAATGGGTTTCCTACAAATTAGAGCAGAGAAGTGGGCTATTGTTGCAAAAATGCCACAACTTACCTCACAACCGTTAGATGCAGATCTAATGGTGAGAAACGACGGATGGCAGACACACCACCATCACCAATAGAGTCTTCTATAGGAGTAGGAGTAGAGAAAAATGTATAAATTGTAACATTTGGTTCTGCTCCTTGGCACGATCGATAGATAGAAATAAGATTGGAAACGCTAGGGCGGGGCTATTTCCGCCAGATAAGCAGGGTACGTAGTAGCTAGGTTGGCGCATCATCGGTTTGGTCACATGCGGTCTGACATGTTCTAGTGTTTCTAGCAAGATGCCCATGCGTTGCACGAAGTTGATGGAAAAGGAAAGCACAACTTATAAATTGACGGATGGAGTACTAGTTACAGCAGTGATGCATATAATTAAGGAAAGGGATCGCACATGTCGGTATTGACTGGAACGAGAATGCAATAGCACAATAAGAATTAAGGCCACGATGATGCAGTCGCAGTGGTGGTTACAGGAGGCAAGAAGAAAGATGCATCCATCAACGTACGACCTCCTCCTCCTCAACTTAGTGCGTCGGGCCACCGACCGGCGGCTAAGGAGTGGCGGATTTTGTGGCCTTTTTAGGTCAAGGTGCTTCTCAGCAAAGGCATCCAAGGCGTCCAGCCGGTTGAGGAAGGCCAATGTCATAGCGTCCTCAATGGCCTTGTAGATACCTATGTACACGATTTGCTCGTACATGTGGATGTGTAGGTCGACGAATTCTTGCAGGTCGAGGCTCCTTGCGGCAAGCGCGACCTCCAGGCAGACATTCTTCGTGGCGTCGGCGGGCAGTCGCAGGGCCACCAGTGCTTGAAAGAGGTTCCGGCCATGGAGGCCGATTAGGGTGGTAGGCAATGAGGAGCCGGGGCGTGCGGGCTGGAGGAGTACGGCGATGTCGTCCTCGAGCTTCTTGAGGACGGTGAATTTGTTGGTGGTGGCAACGATCATCTGGTCCAACTGAGAGTCGTAGTTGGCGTCGATGGCGGCCATCCACCAGCCGGTCGCAAACACCGTCTGGAGATGATCCTCGACGCCATGCCGCAGGCTGGCGTCGTGGACCATCTGGCACAGCCGCTTCCCTCTTGCGCGCATCGCCGCCATGGGTCTGGAGTGAGCACTTTTGCGCTTAGTGTAGGTGCTTAGGCAAATGCTTAGGTGCGTACGATGTGGTAGATGCATTGGAATGGAGGGGTGCCTTTATATGAGTGCAAACTGCGTTGCATTCACATAGTGCAGCCTCTTTTCCCGGTCTTCCTCCCATTACTTCCCTCATGCATGCACGATGCTAATTCAAGGAGGATGCATCATTGGCCGTTCAACATTTCGGGAACCGCTACCCCTCCCTCGTCTGCATTAAAGCCATATCGGGAACTGCGCCACCCGCCGTCAAATCGAATAGTACTACGCCACCCGTTGCACGCCCGGCTGAACACGCCTCCTCGCTTCCATCAAACCCCTCCGTTAAACCCGCATGAAAACTGAGAAACCTACTCTGGCCACACGTCCGTTCATGAGCGGTCTGGAATTAAACGCAACACCGGCCGAGCTCCTCCCATCCGCCCTCAGTTTAAACTAGGCCAGACACCAGCCAAG
The DNA here is from genome assembly GCF_002575655.3 of Aegilops tauschii subsp. strangulata. NCBI lineage: Eukaryota > Viridiplantae > Streptophyta > Magnoliopsida > Poales > Poaceae > Aegilops > Aegilops tauschii. The sequence continues at coordinate 340,782,036 of NC_053040.3, read as the reverse complement.
CTCCTACTGTCCGCCCTCTATTGAAACGAGGCCAGACAGACAGTGGGCAAGAATCGGACCCCTCCGCCGCTCCCCCATCTCCTCCTTCACCATTTTCTCCACTCTTCCGATGGCTTCCCAGGAGCCATTCTCCGGCATACTACCCAGCTGGGTGGCCCACCGAGCCCTCTAGATATGGGCGAGGCTGCTCGGTTCTTCATCAACCTCGCTTGGCCCAACGGAGCCAGTTGCCGCCCCAATCCGGCGTGTCGTTCAGCAACTCGCTGCTCTAATTCAGCTCGATGAGGAGTGGCGAGTTGCTCCACGCCGGCATGGCGGCGAGCACGCCGGTACGGGCATCATCGCTGCCGCATCGTACCACACCACCAGTGTCTGCGATGGCCGCGCCTCCCGTGCCTGCGCCTCCCGTGGTTGCGGCAACGCCATGCAGGCAAAGACAGAAGCCGGGTGTGTCGAGAGCGACGAGTCGGTGGCCAGCTTCTCCGTGTCCGCCGCCATTATCAAGGAGAAGTAGAACACGGGAGGCCGCCGCCACTTGGGTCCCATGAAGGCCACCGCCGAGGTGACGACTGCGCATTCAGGTGGTTTCTTTGCTGCTTCGTCTCTTCCGAGGACCTTCGTCGACCCCGCAAGTGTCTGCCGGACATGAGTGTTGGCATTCTGGGAACGGGCGTCCCCAGACTTGCCTGCCTGCAGCCCAAAGCGTGGCTGAGCGAGCAGGCCGTACGACCCATCTTCATCAACAAGGCATCCAAGACCCTCGCGAGGGTCTAAGCCTCGCGAGGCGGACGGTGCAAGACCTCCTCTGGAGTAGCCTAGCCAGGCAGGCTCACGAGGAGCGGAGATATCAAGGCGGGGCAAAACCTCACGAGGCCCTCGTGACGTGAGCCATGACGCACGACGCCAAGAGGGCGCCAGGCGGCCGCCAGCGCGTGCAGCGTCCTTATTTCCTCTTTGGTGCTAAGGAGGCCAGCGCAAGCGAGGAGTACCGAGGCATCAGGCAAAGGTTGCTATATTGGTGCAACGAGACCAAGACCAGGACGACGGCAAGACGGAGGTCATCGTGGAGCCCAAGACGGCGTCACCACCAAGGCTTTTCGCAGGCGAATACCACTTTTGTCAGGATAGCTTGTACTAGCTGCCCCCCTTCAAATTTGCCCGCCGTTGTTGGCTCCCTTCCCGCTCGATATTTGGGATGAGGACCAGGGCCTCTAAAAATAGGGCTAGTCGCCACAGTAGTAGCCATCGGATCCAGAGACGCGCACAAGCTCGTACGCACAAGAACACCTCAACCTTAGGAGGCTGTTCTTCCCTTGTATTGTTCATCATCAGCCCTAGAGGCAATCCACCACCACCACACTGGAGTAGGGTATTACACAACAATGGTGGCCCGAACCAGCATAAATCTTGTGTCTCTCTGTGTTGCGAGTTCGTCGAGTTCGTCCGCTAGATCTTAGCGAGCTAGGGCGTAGATCGGTAGGAGGGAAAGACTTCGTGCGTACCCCAGAGTTCGAACCTTAAGGGTTTGCCGGAACCCCACATCCGACATTTGGCGCGCCAGGTAGGGGTGCGCCGGAGCTTCTTCTCCACCAACCAGCTCGCCGATGCTCCACAGCCACGATTACCAGCGACTCAAGGGCCGGCTCCGATCGCTGGGCAGCCTGGCCAGCCCGGGCAGCGCCGCCTGTCCATGAAGATCTCGACCCTGCACTTCAGGCGGCGTGAGCGCCGCCAAACTCCGCCGGACGCGGACAGCGCGACTAGGCGTCATCCACCCTCACCCCGCGGCAAGTACGAGCCGCGGCAAGAGCGGCCAGTCATGTCGCCGCAACGGCGCCGCACTCACGGCGGGAGCAAGCAAACATGCGGGCAGCACTCACGGTGGCAAGGGAGCTGTTGTGATGCAGGTTGATGGAGAGCGGCCAGGATACGCTGCTGGAGCGTGTTGCCGAGCTGCTGGATGCAGCGGCGTCGGGAGCGCCACCCTTCTGCTATCGACTCCCTCCTCAGGCCGCTGCAGGGCCACACGGCAGGCCTCACTACAACCGCGCGCCGTCGGCTACGCCCGGGGGCTTCATCAACATCAGCACGGCTAGCGGCGTAGGGGGCTCCGCCGCCCCCATGCCGCCCGCAACAAGCACGGGCGCAAGCGTCGCCCCCCATGGCCCCAGCTAGATGCCACGCTACCGTCCTCTGGACGCCACCCTGGGGCGAGCAACATGGAGCGTGGGGCACTACGGCGAGGTGTTCGGGGTAACGGCCCCGGAGGCCTACGTTCCCCGCATGATGGACCAAGAGTATGCACCGGAGGACGACCCCGGCTCGTTCATTGGAGAAGATTGGGGAGAGGGGATGCTGGGAGCCGGAGCTTTCCAAGAACCAGCGGAGAACCACGACGATCGCGCTGGCAACGACAACTACAGGGTACCGCTACTTTCTCAGGAACAGGCTTATGCTAACCATGGGCTGCAGATGAATCAGGTTGCACCGTCGATCCACGACCCTAGCATGACAGCGTCCCTTCCAGCCAGGGAAACACGCTGGGGGCCACCAGGAGGGAGCCAGGAGCAAGGCCCCTCCGCGCGCCGCGCGACGCCAGGCGACACCCGGAGGTAGGCCCTCTGCCGGGGAGGCCTCGCCAACCCTTCCCCCGGCAGAGGACCTGTGGTCGCCGAGGGAACCGCTGGCGTCCTCTTTCCTTCCTTTGTGTCGTCCTGGTGACCGGTCGGCTCAAAGGAGGTCGAGGGTGGCGCAAGGCGGGGCCCTTGTCTGGCGATATGAAGCAAGGCCGGTACCTGTGAAGAAGGCCCGGTGCCTGTGAAGCTCGCCGCCCGTGACACTCTCACGTAATAATGAGTTGGGGCTGTACACGCCCCGGAGTCTCAGGGGTGCCGGCCTCAGGCCCTGGGGCCCCCTCCCACGCCTAGTGGCAGCACTTAGCTCCACGCTGGTGAGAAGACTTGAAGACCATAAGACTAGACTAGGTGCCGGACGCGACCTTTTGCTTTGGATCTCTTTCTCTGTAGCTTTTCTTTCTGGATCTGGATTTGAGTTGAAGTTGAGTTTTTATTGATGCGCGCGGAGGAGCCTTTTCTTGTTCAAGCAATTTCTCGCCTTCTGGATCTCGTTTTGTCTGGGACTCATGTTCGTCGCCTTTCCCTCACGAGCTCCTCGCGAGCGGGACCGTGCAAAGCACGTGCACGCCAAGTGCGCGCTAGCACTACAACTGGTGCCCACCTCTAGTGGGGGCCCCTTCTGGCGAGGCGACGAGCTCCGCAGGGTTCTCAGAAACTCGACGCGTCGCGACCCAACTCAAAGCTAGCACTGTCTAAGGTAAACCACGACAGAGGACACACACCCGGATTCATGAGCTCACGAGGACACGAACTCGCATTGCATAGGAAAGTAAAAACAGCGGTTTGCTTACATGAGGGGCTCCCCCTCCCAAAATTCTCTTACAAGTTTTCCAAGGGCCATGCCCGAGCTTCGTGTGCAGGATGAAACAACAGGAGAAGATGGGGTCAGCCAGAAATGTCGCTCGCTACATCACCCGCGGAGGCGTCACTCACGTCATCATCATCTTCATCAACAACGTCGCCACCGCCGGCGACGCCCCCGACGCCGTCGTCCACCATGACGCCTTCGTCTGCGGCGACCACCACCCCGTCATCTTCCGAAGTGAAGGCCCTGACCAACGCGTCCATGTTGTCTTCAACCCAACGCGCCAGGTCATCCCGAACGAACGTTGGGACGGGGGCGATGGCGGCGTCGAAATCAAAGTTGGGGTTGGCATTCAGAAGGTGGCTGAAGACATGGGAGAAAGCGCGCTCAAGCAGGCCACGCTCCCTTTCTTCCACAAGCTGGCGAGCTCTGGCAGATCGAGCCTCCAGGCGCGTCACAACTTCAGTGAAGAAGGTCAGGTGGCTGGCATAGTCATTCGAGTGAGGAGTCGGTGCTTCCACGTCGCATATATGTCTCAGGGCAGTATTGGCCCTGTTCCGGAGCTCCTGAAGCATAGGGGCATGCTCGCGCTCCAGCGTTCGTTGTTGGAGCACTTCCTCCGTGTTTTGCCGTGCGGCCGCTTCAGCATCATCAACCCGCCTCCGGAGGGAACGCAGCTCGGCGCGGGCGGAGGCCAAGTCTGCCTGCGCCGTGACCAGGGCGGCGGCCGTGGCTTCCGCACGCCTCTCAGCCTCGTCCAACCTGGGCCTGAGGGCAGCGGCCCTGCCCTCATCCTCCGTACCGGCTAGTTTCAGCTTCAGGTCGTACCTGCCCTCCAAGTCAGCGCGGACCCGGGCCACCCGGCGATCAATTTCCTCCTGGATCCCGGCCTCGCGAGCCCCGACGGCGTGCTCCGCCTGAGCGACTTGACGCTCTCTCGTCTCCAGTTGCTCGAGCTCAAGGCTGCGCTCCACGGCTTCCAGGGCCAGCGCCTCCTCGCGCTTCCAGACCTCTTCTTCCTCCGCGGGCGTCCCCCTCAAGGACGCAAGGGCGGTTCTGCGCGCCTCCACCTGCTGCTCAAGGGACGCGCTCCAGGCCTGGAGCTCCCACGCGCGCTTCTCCGCAGCCTCGCGAGCCTCTTCCAAAGATCGCGAGCGGGCTTCATGGGCAACCTTGAGGGACGCCTCGGCCTTCGCGTTCTCAAGGTCGCGCTGATAGCGACCGAAGTTGATGGCCACCCTCAGCTTGTGCCGCTCCTCCACCAGCCGGAGACCCTCAGCCTCGAGACGCGCATCGACACTTGTGAGCTCTCCACCAAGTCGTCTCATCGCGCCCATCCCCTCCTGGAAGAGCTCGTGGAGGACCACGCTCCGCCCGCGCTCTAGCTCGAATGCTCGGCCCACCTCGTCCTCCATCTCGGGGGCTGCGGGCGGGGCGCCAGGCGACACACCACCTCCCGGCAGGGGGCTGGGGGCTGGCACTCCACCTGGAGTCAGCCCATCCTCGCGAGGAACCTGAGCCGATTGGGGCTCGCTGCTTGAAGAGGAACCGAAGATTGAGGCCAACCAGCTGCTGCCCATGAGCAAAGGAGGAGTCTTGGGCACGCCTGCCAATCTCCACGCCAGACCGTGGGGGAGGGGTGGCCAAGCCGCGGGCTCGGTGCGCCGCGAAGGCAGAGACGCTCCCCCAACCGGCCCCTCTCTAGGGGGGCAGGCGGGCGAGGAACGCTCAAGGCCAATGATGGGGTTGGTGAAGGAGGAGGCTGCTTCTCGGGAGTCGCAACGGCTTTGACGGAAGGAGCCCTGGAAGACCAACGTCAGAATAAGGAGACTGCATGCAGGAAGCCATGACAATAAGATACTTACGCGTCAATGGCGATGTACTTTCGCCGCTTCAACGGCCCGAAGATATTGCTGCCGCCAGGGGATCCTTTCCTCTTACGGAGCTCCTCGAAATCTACACACAGGCAACCAAAACGCTGGATGTGACGGCTAGTACGCGGCGGGACCGAAGAAGAGCTTGGAAGGATGTCTTCAGGGGTGCCCGGTTGCGGCGAGCAGCCGGGCACCGTCTCACCACAACCTCCCGAGGCCGTTGGAGCCTTGGTCTCGGGAGCCGCATGCCGCCCCTCCTCAGCGATCGATGCCTCGGGAGGGGGGTCACAGGCTCCAGAGGACGACGCCTCAGGATCACCGGGCGGCGCGTGCTCCTCAGCACTTGAGCCACCAGCCTCTGTCAGAGTTCGCCCTCCTGCATCCCCACCTGGGGCGAGCTCAGCACCAGCGGCAAGGAAGGAAACCACGACGACGGGGTTCTCATGGGGCCCCACCAGGTCGATCGGTCGTGGCCCCCACTCATCAAAGGGAGGCATGTTCTCTACAAATTCATCCTTGTTCTTGCAGCGATACAGCAGACAACTCTTCCCAGGCATTTCAGCCGGCAAAGGGACACCCGTCAGGACCTTGAGCACGGCGTGCCGCGTCCCAAGGATTTGCCCAGACTCCTGAAACCTCATGCGGTCCTGGCTGCTGAGCAAGGTCCACATTGGGCGAGAATGGCGCTGAAGCGGAGCAACCCGGCGTTTGACGAATTCCTTCACCACCATTGGCGCAGTTACGCCGTGATCTTTCAGCAACCTCAACCTGAGCCATACATGGACGAGGCGGGGGCTCGTGAGCCGCTGATGGCTCCAGCCAGAATTTGGAACAGCGGGCCCCGACGGAGCCTGGAGCAGAGGGCTAAGCACGCCGGCGTCAAAGAACACCCATCGTGTCCGGAATTCGCTCGAAGGTGGAGGAAGCTCGAAGTCGATCCCCTCACCCGCCATCGCAGCCACGGCATGGAAGCTCACACATCCCGAGCTTTGCTGAGGGTCGGTCAGATGCAATGAGAAGAAATGGCGAAGGAGGGCCACAGAAGGGGCTATACCAGCCATGGCTTCGCACACGAAGGCGAAGACGGCAAGAAGAGTCACAGACTGAGGGTCAAGATGCAGCATGTGGATCTGATAATGCTCAAGCACCGCATTGAAGAAGGCAGAGAAGGGAGGGATCAGGCCAGCCCAGAGAGCATCTATGAAGATTGGGACTTCGGTGGCCGCCAGAGCCGTGCGAGTGCGGGACGCAGGCCAAGCCACCGTCTCTCCCCACTCATTGAAGCTGGAACCAAGCATCGGACGCACCTTGTCCATGGCCTCGTCGTTGAGCACCCGAGACCGGCCGAGCGCAGGCGCGAAGGACGGAGGCGTAGTTGGTAGAGACAGCAGGCGGAGCGCAGGTCAGATTGGAAGGGTGAAGCAGGGCCTAGAGGAAGTAGAGAGATTGGAAAAGCCAGGCGTGGGCGAAGGAGGAATAAGTGTGTGAGATGCGGGGGCCGCATAGCCAGGCGGATTCAAGGGTAGTGTGCGGAAGCGGAGACGCCCACGTCCAATCAACCGCCACGCGTGAACCGAGGCAGCAGGCTTTTGGGGCCCGCGGTGCTCCGAACTTGACCCTTGGCTTCGCCGCGAAGCCAAGCCCGAGCGCACCTTGGGCCCGGGGGCTACTGTCGGCGTTCTCGGAATGGGGGTCCCCAGACTTGCCTGCCTGCGGCCCACATCGTGGCTGAGCGAGCAGGTCGTACGGCCCATCTTCATCAACAAGGCATCCAAGACCGTCGCGAGGGTCCAAGCCTCGCGAGGCGGACGGCGCAAGACCTCCTCTGGAGTAGCCTAGCCAGGCAGGCTCACGAGGAGCGGAGATATCAAGGCGGGGCAAAACCTCACGAGGCCCTCGTGACGTGAGCCATGACGCACGACGCCAGGCGGGCGCCAGCGCGTGCAGCGTCCTTATTTCCTCTTTGGTGCTAAGGAGGCCAGCGCAGGCGAGGAGTACCGAGGCATCAGGCAAAGGTTGCTATATTGGTGCAACAAGACCAAGACCAGGAGGACGGCAAGACGGAGGTCATCGTGGAGCCGAAGACAGCGTCACCACCAAGGCTTTTCGCAGGCGAAGACCACTTTTGTGAGGATAGCTTGTACTAGCTGTCCCCCTTCAAATTTGCCGGCCGTTGTTGGCTCCCTTCCCGCTCGATATTTGGGATGAGGACCAGGGCCTCTATAAATAGGGCTAGCCGCCACAGTAGTAGCCATCGGATCCAGAGACGCGCACAAGCTCGTACGCATAAGAACACCTCAACCTCAGGAGGCTGTTCTTCCCGTGTACTGTTCATCATCAGCCCTAGAGGCAATCCACCACCACCACACTGGAGTAGGGTATTACACCACAACAGTGGCCCAAACCAATATAAATATCGTGTCTCTCTGTGTTGCGAGTTCGTCGAGTTCGTCCGCGAGATCTTAGCGAGCTAGGGCGTAGATCGGTAGGAGGGAAAGACTTCGCGCGCACCCCAGAGTTCGAACCTTAGGGGTTTTCCGGAACCCCACATCCGACAATGAGGAAGACAATGGGATCCGCGGGCGGCCATTTAGATTAGGTACTCCCTCTCCTGCTGGCGGGAAATATTTGTTTTAATAATGGATAAATTGGATGTGTCTATAACTAAAATAAGTCTAGATACATCCATTTCTAGGACAAGTATTTCCGGACGGAGGGAGTATTAATTATACCAAGAGAGCCGGATTAGCACCGCTTAGTTCATGTAAATGTAATGAAATCCATCATGTTTATATGAAGATCCAACTTTTTTATACGAAATCATGCATGCTTATATGAAAACAGTCCGTGTTTGCATGAATTTCATCTGGTTGGTTAGAGTTGTGAAAATGGATGCCGCTGGCGTTTGATGTCGTCCTCCGCAGAAGGAAGCGGGAGGAAATTTGACGGCTGCCGTTGGAGATGCTATTATGCTGGAAATAATAGAGTCACATCCAATCCATTTGAGTTAATTGCGTGTATGATTCTCCCTCTATAAAAAGTTAATTGCATGTACAATGTACACGTGACTTGCAGGGTGGCTACAGCTTCGTACAGAAATTTAAAAAGAAACAAGTCCATACTTAATCTTGTATTCTAAGTACTCTGTGGGTTCCACTGTCAGTACAGTAGCGAAAGAAGTATATATTAAATAAGTAATATATAATATAAAAATCTAAAGTTAAAGACAGAATTCGAACTCATGTCATCGCGTTGCCAGCATCCGGCGCTAACCAGTCCATCACATTTTTGTTGTAGACCATGCTGGAGATATATCTCCATGTCTACTCTTATACTCCATCCGTTCCAAAATATTTGTCTTTTTCAGATTTCAAATGGAGTACCACATACGGATGTGTATGTAGACATATTTTAGAGTGTAGATTCACTCATTTTGCACCGTATGTAGTCACTTGTTGAAATCTCCAAAAAGACAAATATTTAGGAACGGAGGGAGTAGAAAACAGAGTTGGTGATGATGGTGTGCGTGCCATCCTGCAATATAGGCCGTCGGATTTATATCTAACGGATAGGAAGGAAAACTATCGCAATTTTGCAAAAAGATACCCACACCCCTCTCCACGTTTGCAAATAAGGCCTTCCCTCGTTCATCCTTTTCTCTACTCTTACTAGCAATGTGCCCGTGCGTTGCAATGGATACAAAATAGAATAATACATGTTCACAAACTTGAAAGAAAAACACTCTAGTTTGGTGTATATATCACTAAAAATATACTCGTATTAGGTTTCACTCAAAATATATTCCTTGTGGCTGTTTTTATGAGGTGGGGAGGGATGTGGTTGCTTTCAAGATACTAAGGGGTTTCTGCAAATTGGAGCAGAGAAGTGGAGTCTTGTTGCAGAATTGCCACGACTTACATCATAGTCGTTAGATGTAGATCTGATGGTCAGAAATGATGGATGGCAGACACACCATCATCACCAACTGAGTCTTTTATAGGAGTTAGAGATAAAAATCAGAGTTGGTGATGATGGTGTGCCTGCCATCCTGCAATATAGGCCGTCCGATTTATATCTGACGGATAGGAAGGAAACTATGGCAATTTTGCAAAAAGATACCCATACCCCTCTCCACATTTGCAAATAAGTCCTTCCCTCGTTCATCGTTTTCTCTCACAAGATAAACTACTCATATAAATAAATGCATCTTGATGTTCTGTGCAACGCATGGGCATCATGCTAGTCTCTCACAAGATAAACTACTCATACAAATGCATCTTGATGTTCCGTGCAACGCACGGGCATCTAGCTAGTTTCTTTTAAAATAGTTACTGCGATAATTGGGTTGAAGTGATATATCATATGTCAGTTATTTACCTAAAACCACCACACTTGGGGCTAGGGTAACAACTTAGTACCACATTTGTGCCAGGGCAAAAAAACCACCAGATTTGCGCCTAATGAATAACGAAGAGCACTGATGATCGGATTTGCTCGCGAAAACAGCGGAACTGACACATTGGGCCCACCTGTCGGGCTGACGTGGCGAAGACCAAAAAGTTTGACTGACTGATGTGGAAAATGATCCGGGGGCCCCACCTGTCAATGACTAGAAAGTCATCTTCTTCACACCATTTTTTCTATGCAGCTTTCGATCGAGCACCTTATGTGCGTTCATCCTCTGGCCACTGAAGAAGTCACAACACACCATGGCCACGCCGAAGTAGTGACCAAAGGAACGGTGGGAGTAGTGAGTAGAGGAACGGCGGGAGTGGTGAGTAGAGGAACGCCTCCGTCCCATCCACCAGCTCACGAAGCTGGCATACGCAGCGGCGCGGGCATGGTGTCGGTCGAGCCAAGTTGTGGCCGTGCAGCGGAAGGGGAGAGTGGCTCACCTGGAGCACGTATGCTTGCTCAGATGCGTCAACGCCATGCGTGAGCACGCATGCGTGAAGAAGAAGGTGAGGACATACTCGTGTTCATGTTTGGCAGACTCGGAAGTGAACTCCGTTGCGCCGCCCAACAGAGTCGCTGTGTCCAGGAAGCTTCACGGGACTTGCGCCTCCTCGCTAGCCATGCCTGCAAGCCAGCAAGCCGACTCCATGTGTGAAGAAGAAGGCGAGGGCATACACGTCGTCGTCCATGGCGGACTCGCCAGCGAACTCCCTCGCGCCGCTCGATGCAGTCGCCGTGTACAGGAAGCTTTGCGGGAGCTGTGCCTCCTCAATGGCCCTGCCCGCAGGCTAGCACGTCGACGCCAGGAGTGAGGTGGCCCTGGGCTAGCTTGAGCAGGGCTCGGCTGCCGCGGCCATGGTGGCCATGAAGCTCTCGGCTTGGCCGTCCATGCCGGCGGGGGCGGCGGCCAGATTCGATGGTTCATGGCGTGCAGGGAACAAGCTGAGGCGGCTCGGGCCTAGCTTGAGCAGGGCCTCAGCTGCCATGGCCATGGAGCTCTCGGCTCGGCCGCCCACAAGCTGCTCGATACAATGCTCGTAAGGAAAAAAGATGGGATGAAGACGAATGCGTAGTCAATGACAGGCGGGGCCCGCATCTCATCTGCCACCTCACCTAGTCAACACTTTTTTTATACTTGGTTTTTGCCACGTCATTCAGACAAGCAGGCGCTACCTATCAGTTTGGCTATTTTCGTGACCAAATCCCAGCATCAGTGCTATGCGTTACATGTTAGGCACAATTTCGGTGGTTTTTTGTGCCCTGGCACAAATGTGGTACTAAGTTGTTACCCTAGCCCCAAGTGTGGTGGTTTTGGGTAAATAACTCATTATATGTCTGCCCCGAATGATTTCAGATTCACTAGTAGTAACAAAGAAAAGGTTGTCTTGTTAATTAATGGAAAATAGGGTGAAAACTATCACATGAGGCCGGTGAAAACAAGGCACATTGGGTTCAGCGTCATCGTCACTACAGCTGTGCGCGCGCGAGAAGTGTACATATCGAGGGGGCTACAGAGAAAAAGACGTATCTCGTGTGTTTGAGCAAGGCACAGAGACACAATGTTTGAGAGAGAAACCGATTGACAGATTAAGATCAAATCAAGTTGTCACCCTTCTGCTGTCATTGTTGGGGTTGGGGGGTGGGGAAGGGGAGGGAGAGAAAGACGTATCGAGAGTGTGCGCGGTAGGCACAGAGGCACAACTAGTGAGTGTGTGTGTGTATCTGTGTTTGTTTGAAAGAGGAGTAGATAGATTACTATCAAGATCGAGGTGACACCCTACTCCTTCGGTGTCAGGTAGTGTGTGTGTGTGTGTGTGTCTATGTGTGTGTGTGTGTGTGTGTTTGAGGGAGAAGCCAGTTGATAGATTGGGTGGGTGGGGGGCAGTGACACTTAGATATCTCTACTCTTATAAAAAACAGAGTTGGTGATGATGGTGTTCCTGCCATCCTGCAATATAAGCCATCCGATTTATATCTAACGGATAGGAAGGAAACAATGGCAATTTTGCAAAAAGATACCCACACCCCTCTCCACATTTGCAAATAAGGCATTCCCTCGTTCATCTTTTTCTCCCACAAGATAAACTAATCATACAAATGCATCTTGATGTTTCGTGCAACGCATGGGCATCTTGCTAGTAGGGAGAAGGAGTTTGTGTGACCCATATCTATATTAAGGGATAGGTAGATAGGATGTGTGCGAGGCATACTTAAAGCATCACGAAGATAAACAAACGGTGTGCATGCAAGTGCCGGAAAAATGAGCGATAAACAACGTCTACGCGCGTGTGTGTGTGAGAGAGAGAGAGATAGATAGAGAGAGAGAGAGCGAGATCTCAAAACAAAAGGTGCTCTGCTGGAATCCCATTGTATGTATTCATATGGTTCCGGAACTCAAGTTAACCTTAGGCATATGTGTGAGAGACATAATGATCCTTTGAGACATTAGTGGCTGTGGGTGGGCGGAATTAAAGGGGTGGGCATGTTTGATAGACAGAGCGTGTGTGTTTCTGTGTGAGAGACTTGTAGGACGGGGTAGAAAGATGAATTCTAACCTTGACGGAGGGAGAGAAATACACGAAGTGCGCGTGTGTGATTCCGATGCCCACGGGGAAATGAGATATGTATGCGTGTGAGAGAGGTTGCACAATTCATTCACGTATCACTATCTAGCGATTGTGGACGTGCATCGCTTGAATATAAATCAATATCTACTTCGTATCGTGGCCAAAGGTACAATATCGATTCAACGCTATAAAGATTGGACACTCACATATCATATTTTTTTCTATCTAAATAAACCTATTCAATTGTGCATGCTAAAGTTACAGTGATGTTTCTTCAAACAACCAATGTAGCTATCATGTACATGCACCATTGTTACTCTTGCATTCAAATTCATTAGTCTTGGATGATTTAAGGTTCTATGATGAAGTAATGTATGTAATATTCATATATGAATTCAACGGGTACGCAATTTATGAATGGAGGCTATGTAATCATATGAGGTAACACTTTTAAGTAGCGGACTACAATATCCATTTCTTTTGTGGGACTACAATATCCATTTCTTTTTGTGAGCCTCTACACTAACACGTCAATGCCTTATGTTTAAAGTAAATAAACAATGGCACTAAATTATATATTTACACGAGAAATACATAGGCTGAGCATTTGATCCCTTTTTTGTCAACGTGCCTCTACACCCGTATGATTGGCCGCGCCCGTGTGAACGTCCAAGTTATCGGTGCATCATCCCGAGTTATTGTCTTTTTTTCTGGGGTGGACTCCACACCAGTTATTAACTGCTGACGCATGCCCCGTGTACACAGTCTCGCATGACCTTCCCGCTAGCACGGTCCAAAATTAGTTGAAACTGGATACGAATGATCCCGCGGTTGGCAAAATCTCCAGCCTCCTTCTAAAATTTCTGCCACCTAGTCTTTAGCATGCGAAATTCCCCTTTTGTCCTTGGTGCACGGAGAACAACAGTAACAATACCGCCCTCATCTATATAATAGGTCGGGGCTGCTTTGGTAACTTCCGGTTCCCCCCACCACACGGCACCCCCATTTCCTCTCCCCCTCCCGCAAAAACGACTAACTCCACAGCAACAAAGCATCTTACATCACGTCGTCCGTACTTCATCGGCCTTTCTACCCCTCCCCTCTCGAAACCCTAGACTGCTCATCCACCAGCGTACCAGAGCCCATTCACTGCCAGCGGCATCCACCTCGCCGGATCTGCTTCTGCGACCGCATCTACCCCTCCCACCTCCACTAGAAACAAGTAGACTGCTCATCCACCACTATACCATAGCCCATTCAGTGCCGGCCTTGTCCACGGTGCCAGATCTGGTTCGCTGGTACTCTTGTCAACCGCAGCGCATCTGCAGCGGCTCATTCGTACTCCCCACTAGAGACGCTTCGTCCACACCCCCCGGAGCCGCCCCATCGACGGCCTCCGTTGCTCTTCGCCGACACCTTCCTCAACCCTACCAGAGCCGCTTTGCCGACACCATCGTCAACCCTATCGGAGTAGCTTCGCCTATACCATTCTCAACCCTACCGGCCACAGATCCGCTTCGTCGCACCCTCATCCAACCTACCGGAGCTGCTTCTGACGCCCTGTCCACGCCCGCAGATCCGCATCGTCGACACCATCCTTAACCCAACCACCGCAGCAGCTTCACCGACGCCCTCGTCCATGGCCACAGATCTGCTTTGCCCACACCGTAGTCCACCCTACCGGAGCCGCTCCACAAACACCCTACTCGGTGGTTCTAGATCTCCTTACCGGACCCCAACAGCCAGCGCAACATCATCACCCTTTGACGTTTCTAACCTGATTCCCACCGTCTGGCAAGATGCCAACCACGCGCCACGGCCTAGGTACTTGTCACCTTTAAACCCGTCCAGCATCACCTGCCCGATGTACTTCAAATATACTAACAGGTCGCTGTTACCTTTATGCAGCTGGCAAAAACTACAAGGACGATGTTTCTTCTGGATCTAACAGCTTGGCCAACCAAGATCCTAGACTGAGGCATTGCTATGATCTTGTAAGTGCGTCTCTCTCTCTTGTATTGTTGTGTGCCTGCCAGCGTGCTTTGCTAGGATTTTCGACCAGTAATCCCTTTGTGCAGACAATGATTTCTACTACTGGCTGCTAAATTAGATATGTAGATGTCATACATGATACTACCTCATACCTCCGTTCCTAAATATAAGTCTTTCTAGAGATTCCACTATAGGCTAAATATGGAGCAAAATGAGTGAATCTACACTCGAAAATGCATCTATATACATCTGTATGTGGTGCATACCGGAATCTCTACAAATACATATATTTAGGAACAAAGGCAGTACATTACACAAAATCGTAGGTGGCATGTAGAAATTCCAGTGCACTACATTAGGCTCCCTTAGAGTGCCTGCTAGTCCAGCACACAAATGTATTATCATGTAGAGATGTCTGAAATTAGCCGTGTCAACTTGCAGATAGGGTTACACAATGAAAGTACAAGATGTATGTGGCAATTTCATGGAACATCGCAAAAAAAGGAGAGGCAGCGGTGAGCCTATACAGTATCCTATGGTAGGTCACTCCTCCATTGCAATCATCGTGACATGTTATTTGTATGTCAGTTCTATTGGCCAAGTTTCTTAGGGACAGTTATTACGAGGTATCCTAAGAAAATAAGCACCTGTGAATATAAGCTCCAGGTAATAAGCCAACCAGTTCTTTTCATTGCCTTCCTTTTCAACTTATCTTTGGTATGATCAGTGAAAAGTCTAGATTGCATTATATTTTTTCATTTTGCTACCCATATGAAAAATAATTTGACTTGCAAACATCACAAATTGAACCCAGTGCAGTAATTAATATGATAGGAAAACAGACCATCACTATTTGTTCAAAATGCAAATACAAAGATACCATCTACTTGGCACAATCTAATTTGGTCAATGTCTTCCATAGAGATCCCATTGCCTAATTTAAACAAAGAATGCATGACCCACATTTAAATGAAGAACAATTATTTATTGAAATTCGATGGTCCAAGTGGCTGGTTATTATCATATAGCAGCACAACCTGAAAGCATCATATAGCAGCAGCAGCTCATAGCAACTCATCATACAACAGTAGCAGCAGCAGTGTGCAATTCATCATATACCAGCAGCGGCTCATGGCAATTCATCATATAGCAGCAGCAGGAGCAGCTCATAGCAATTCATCATATAGCAGCAACAGGAGCAGCTCATAGCAATTCATCATATAGCAGCAGGAGCAGCTTATAGCAACTCATCATATAGCAGCAGCAGCTCATAGCAATTCATCATATAGCAGCAGCAACTCATAGCAATTCATCATATAGCAGCAGCAGGAGCAGCTCATAGCAATGCATCATAGAGCAGCAGAAGCAGCTCATAGAAATTCATCGTATTGTGGATTAGAATGCAAATTCGGCAAAAAACGGAGGAGATCCTCACCTTGTTGGATGATCTCATCCTTCAACAGCACCTTAAGGCCACGGCCTGGGAGGAGGGGAGGGGGAATAAGGTGCCTTCTACTGTAGTGTGGCATCAGCCGTAGTTGTGCGGCGCCCGCCGAAGTAGTGCGTTGGATGGACCACAGTGGAGCAGCTACTCGAGACCATGGGAATGAGGGGCGGCACCAGAGGGAGGAGCAGCCAGGGAGATTTGCCCCTACCGGCCGGCCATGTAGCCTAGCTAGATAGAGCATCATCGAGGACCAGGTCAGATGGGACCAGAGGCTACGGCTCGCTGGAGGAACCCTAGGGCTGCAGGCAGGAGATCGAGGTAGAGGGAAAGGGGAAAGCAGATGCAAGCGGGCAGGGCAATGAACGCTTGCGTGTTTGTTTTTACTTGAGGGTCAGGTGTGACGCGGGCGTGAGCAGTTGCATTTTGAGTGTAATATAGGCATACAATAGAGTCATTTCACTATTCCCCTTCCCTTCAATTTTTAGTGAGCTTCTACCCGAAACACCCCCTCCAAAGCGAAATAAGTTAAGCCCAAGCCCATAACTCAAAAATGACTTCTTTACATCTTTTATGGCTTATTTTGACAATAAGCCCTGAAAAGGCGGAATCGAACTGGCCCTTAACCTGCAATTCAATTGTGCATGCAATGATGAATCACTCCTGCCTGCGATAGTGTACATTTAGGCATCATCATACATGGCATAACCTAATACATGTGCATTCCATTGTAGAATCTGGAATATGCAATGTTTATGTTAGTTCATACGTTGTACATGATGTTTAAATGCCCCTTAAATATGGTCAGTCAAGTGATGGTCTTTAAGCCTCCTTCTTTGCTTCTTTTCTTGATATGTAAGATTTGCTCACACATCTGTTCAATTTTTGTTTGCATCAGCCAGCCATACTAGGACTGTTTGCTTTGATTACTGGCTGCTCTTGACCTAACACTCTAATAGAGCTTGTCAATGATTTAAACACTAAGGGTTGCTGGAGTGGGGCCTTGTCTAACTCATAGGTGACATAAAGGTTTGGCTGTACACTAAAGTAGGCTCTCCAAGAATACCTGGAGATCTAGTTCGAAGGTATGCCTAGTTTTTACATAGTGCAGACATAGTAAATGCTCATTTCATTGTGTGCAAGTGCAAGAGATGTGGCATGTTTCATTATGTGGTATTGTTTTGTTACTCATCCTTTTGTGTTGTTCACAGACTGGAAAGTATGCATATTTATCTTCCAAGGAGACGAGTAACTAGTTTGTGTCACCTTGCAGAGGGGGTGCAATGAAGATAAGATTGAGGATTTCCAAGTACAAGATGTTAGGAAGGAGCCTTGCAAGAGAAGTAGGAGCTGCACTGAGCATGTTCAACCAGTTAAGGTAAGTCACTTTATCCAACTCAACAGTTCAATTCCTTGTTTGTTTCAGGCATAGTTAATTTGCTCTTTTCAATTGCTTTATTTGTCCTCAGTTAATGAGATGCCCAAACAATGATGCCTGATGTTGGGTACTTGTATAACTATTAGTTGACATAATGAAAGGCCTTACCATTTAATTACTCTAGCGAAGTGTGCCTGAAGCTTTGAAGTCTATTAACCAACTAGTATTGCATGAGGCTCACAATCTAGTTTATACTAGGCTAATGATTGCATAGTTTTGCTTGTTGTAGTAGGTTTGTATGAATCCCTCTGTTGTTCATTATGCTCCCTAAGACTTTAATTGAGCTACAGAATGGCCAATTGCTTGCTTACTTATACGCAATGTGTTGTCTAAATTTGTAACTTGTCTGTGTTTTGGATTGGGCCCCAACATCATGCTCCTCTGGTGAGCTAAGAGAGATTTCTGTATGCTGGCTGCACAGACTACCTTTTTATAATTTTTAAAATATCACCTGCTTATGCTTCATGAAGTGTAACATTATTGTTAGTCCTGTTTTGCCATGTACAAAATAGTCTGTCTTGCTCGCTTCACTGTTGTAACTATATTTTTGCCCTAGTCATTTGTACTTACAGAAACATTTCAGGATGAAGTGACATCAACACAAAGATCTGCGAGCAGTGCGGCATGGCTATTACCGAATGATTATGGATTGGAATTGGAATGTGCTGATGTTCTCGAGCATCAACTAGAGGTGGCAAGACAACGTGTACATGATTCTCAACGTACAATCAACAAGTCGAGACTGGACATGCAGGTATTAGATGCAGGAGTCAAAAAATGAAACAAGGCACCGAGGTAACCACGAAGGTATTGGAGATTTTGCAGACTGAAATTTGTGCTATCTAAATCCGGCCAATCCTTTTTTCTGAAGAGATTATAGTTCAAATGGTAAGTTCTGTTGATGCGTGTCCATGATGTATGAGCTTTATTTGTCCAGTGTTTGTAATTTGCTGTTTGTGTTCGCTTTATAATCACTCGTGCCGAACTATAATGCCCAGTGGGTATATTCGGCTGTAATTTCTTTATTGTATAGTGTAGGATTATTCTACGTTTCTATGCTTTTTATTGTATAGTGTACGTTTTTTATAGGCGATAGTATAGAGTAGGATAATTCTTGAATATGCTATATCATTGAAACGGGGGCCAACACGCCCAAACATTTCCTGGATGTCATACAAACGAACAAACATGTGTAGTCAAAGCGGGCCTTAATTGGGCTAGTCAAAATAATATTAAGTGGATCCCAAATGGGCCCACCGTAACAACGACTCTTAGCAGGCCATCAACAGGCCTAAAGCTCGATAGGGCCGTATAAATGGAAATGGCATGCGGGCCTTTAGCTGGCCGAAATAAATGTCAATTTTGTCTTGGCCCTTTTACTTTACGGGCCAGTAAGAGGGCGAAAGTGTTATGGGCCAGAGGAGGCCCAATTTGCAAACTAGGCTTTTAACAGGCCGAAAGTCGCTTTGGGCTGAAATGATGCCCTGTGGAACATGGGCCCCTAATGGACTTGAAGTCAAAGGCCCAACTGTTGTGCGGGCCCTTAACAGGCCGAGAGACAAAATGGGCTAAGAGTTGGCCCATTTACCGAATGGGCCGAGGACAGGCCTAAAGTCACAGCGGGCTAGAATTGGCCCAACTGCAGAATGGGCCGAGAAAAGGCCGAAAGACGTTCCGGGCCGTTAATCGGCTGGAATTGACGATGGGCTGTTAACAGGCCAAAAGAAGCTCGGGCCGCTATTGGGCCCAAAAACGTAGCAGGTCTTTAACGGGCTTAAACTGAGGATGGGCTGGAAATTGTCGAATATAGAATGGGCCTTTGATGGGCCGATTCTGTGTAACTTGTATGGGCCATACTTGTAAATGTGCCTGACTCAAGTAGGCCACTAATGGGCCGGCCCGCTTATTTTGACAGGCCCGGCCTTTTCACCGGAATGGGCCTCTGTTGGGCCGTGCCACGTGTCGATGTATCATAGGCGCCTCCTATCCAATGAGTGGATGACATCTGCCCCAGCGGTGAGCCAACACGTGTTTCCTCCAGCCAATGAGAATTTTACACGTGGAAAATCCCCATTGGTCTGGGCTGTTAACGGGTTATCGGATCCAAAACCGCACCCGATAGCATAACGGCGAGCCGTTGCGGTCGATGCCATGTGTCGGTCATCTTTGACGAAAGCACTTCTATGACGCGTGTTTTATCATCATGGAAGTGGACACTTCCATGATGATAATTTTCATAATGTCATGGAACACTTCTATGACAGCACAGGTATGACTATCTTGATTTTGTCATAAAATCGTCATGGATGTACATGCATGACAGAAAAGTGACCTACTATGACAAACACGTATCATCACATAAGTGTGTGTTTTTGTAGTGTGTTGAAGCGCTGGATGTACTTTTGCAGAGTTTCCCCTGGCTGCTGCTTGATGTGCCGCAGGTCGCCTGCGGCCGGCGAGCGGTCGCGAGTGCCCTGGAAGTTGGCGACGAAATGCTCGCGCATCTCGCCCCAGGAGAAGATCGATCCCGCGGGCAGGTTCAGGAGCCATGAGCGCACACCATCTTTGAGGGCCATGGGGAACCAATTCGCCATGACCTTCTCGTCGTCCTTGGCCGCCTCAATGCTCAGCTCATAGAGCTGCAGGAACTCCGCGGGGTCGGGGGTGCCGTCGATGTGCGGAGGCAGGTCTGCCTTGAACTTGTTGGGCCAGATGACACTGCGCAGTTCGGGAGTGAAGGCACGACAACCTGCTGTGGTCACCCATGCGCCGCCACCACAGGCAGCACGCGATCTTGACGCAGTGGTGCTGGGAGCGCAGGAGCATTTTCTTGCGGCCGAGGAACTTCTGGGCAGCTTCCTTCTTCGTGCGCGGGCGCCCTACGTGGTGGGTCGCGCCGCGGAGCTCCGCGTCTTGGTGCGAGGGCGGCGTCTTGATGCGGAGGTGGTGGAGGCGCTCCGTGGGCTACGTCGCCCGCAGGCGGAGGGGGGCGAGGTAGCGAGAGGGACGGTGCAGGAGAGCCCCCAACGGCGCTGACTAGCTCGGCGATGCGGTCCAGCCAGTCGTCGTAGAGGTCGTCGACCGGGTGGTAACATAGGACCTCGCGTGCCATGAGCAGCGCGGCCTGCGCATCCGTGGGTGCGCGGCGAGCGTGGGACGACGAGCCGGCCGGAGTCAGCGACGGGATGGCGGTGCGTCCATCCCGCCACACGGAAGGGTGCAGCGATGAAGCTTGCTGCTCATTCCCGGCCGGGCCGGTGGCAGCGTTGGCAGAAGGCAAGGGCGAACGGAGGGGAGGTCCGCCAATGGGCGCCATCTGGGCGAAGCGAGCAGCAAGGGCGGCCTGGCACTCAGCGCGGGCGCGGCGTGCGTCGGCCATGGATGCGGTGGAGCAGTGGACCGTGGATCGACAGAAGA
Source organism: Aegilops tauschii subsp. strangulata (assembly GCF_002575655.3). Taxonomy (NCBI): domain Eukaryota; kingdom Viridiplantae; phylum Streptophyta; class Magnoliopsida; order Poales; family Poaceae; genus Aegilops; species Aegilops tauschii. The sequence continues at coordinate 340,761,408 of NC_053040.3, read as the reverse complement.
AAGGGTTCAGCGCACCCCTACCTGGCGTGCCAACTGTCGGATTACGGGTTCCAGCAAACCCTTGAGGTTCGAACACTCGGGTGCGCACGAGGATCTCTCTCCCTAGCTCGCGCTCGCAACAATCACAAGGCCTAGCTCGACGAACCCAAAGGACAGGAGACACGAGGGTTTATACTGGTTCGGCCCACCATTGCTGTGTAATACCCTACTCCAGTGTGGTGTGGTGGATTGCCTTGTAGGCTGAGGATGAACAGTACAAGGTAAGAACAGCCTCCTGAGGAGAGGTGTTCTAGAGCTCGGTGAGCTGGTGAGATGGCCTTGGTGGAGTGGATCCAGTCCAAGATGAGATGCCCCTACTATGGTGGTGGCTAGCCCTATTTATAGAGGCCCTGGTCCTCTTCCCAAATATTAGGCGGGAAGGGATCCCACAACGGCCAAGTTTGAAGGGAGACAACTAGTACAAGCTATCTTGACAAAAGGTGGTCTTCGCCTGCCAAAGGCTTTAGTGGTGACGCTGTCATGGGCTCCGCGGTGACCTCCGTCCTGCCGTCCTGCTAGTCTTGGTCTCGTTGCACCGATATGGAAACCTTTGCCTGATGCCTCGGGACTCCTCGCTTGTGCTTGTCCCTTTAGAACCAAAGAGGCAAGTGGCACTCTACGCCCGCTGGCGCCCGCCTGGCATTGGTCGTCATGGCTCACATCACGCGCACCTCACGAGGTGCCCCTCGCATAGATATCTCCGCTCCTCGGGAGCTAGCCTAGCGAGGCTGCCCCTAAGGAGGTCTTGGTGTCGTCCGCCTCGCGACGCTCGGCCCCTCGCGAGGGTCTTGAGTGGTTGCTGCTGAAGATGGGCCGTACCAGGCCGTTGTTGGAGCCGCGCCCTGGGCCGCAGGCAGGCAAGTCTGGGTACCCCCGTTCCCAGGACGCTGACAGCTGCTCCGAGAGAAACTGACACTTGTCATTGAGATCATCGCATCCTCCAAGGACTTTGAGCGAAAATCATCAAGTGACGAAAACCCAAACCAAACACCTACAAACCCAAAGTGATTGAGCATCACTGAAGAGATTGTTCCTATGTGGAACCGACGCTTGTTACCTTTGAGGACTTTGCATCCTCCAGACGGTTAGGCGTCATGGTCTAGAGCATCCAAGTGGAAATTGCGGATCGCCGAGTGACCGAGTCTGTGAAAGTTTGGAAATCACCTGAAGACTTACCACGAGTGATTGGGCGAGGTCTGTGTGACCTTAGCTCAAGGAGAATACGGTGAGGACTATGTGTCTGGGACTGTGTGTCCTTAGGTTTAAATACCTAGCCGCTCCAACCAGACGTACGACTGTCACAGGAGTTGGAACTGGTCTACCAAATCACTGTCTTCACCGAGCTACTGGTTCTATTTCCTCAACCCTTTCATTTCCTCATTCATATGTTGTTGTACTTGATCGTTACTGTTTGAAGACTTTGACTGAAGACTTTCTCAATTTCCTCAGTACTAATTCTTCAGTCACTCTGTCTTCAGCCTGCTTATCCTGTGTTTACGCTACTTGTACTCCGTGCTTGTTTACATTTCATCATGATGGCTGTGCTACTGCTCTGTTATGCTTGCATCTGAGTACTTATTTCGCTGCTAATTGTTCGTGACTTAGGAATTTCCTCACCCTGAAATTTCTCAGTGACAAATTTGTAAAAATCGCCTATTCACCCCCCTCTAGTCGATATAACGCAATTTCAGTTGTGCTGCCAACGTTTGGGGCTGGCGCACGATCACGCATGTTCGTGTGCATGCGGTTGCGCCCGGCTCGGCGCGGCGATGCAGTTACCCGCGGCAAAAACTGCCATGCGGGGGACATGGCATTGACCATTGGGCGGCAACAGTCAGTCATCCGGGTGCCCAATAAAGGATACAAAGAGGGATCCTACAGAAGCAAGGACCAGTTTCCCTACCGATAGCTCATCTAACAGAACTCCCAAGTTAACTGTGCTGAGGCTTGAGTAGTCATCAGATGGGTGACCGGATGGGAAGTGGCCTCGATGTTAAATTAACTGATGTGATGGGTCTTTAATTGCATTGAATGTATATAGTTCTCCATCATATTAGTTCAATTAACCTCGAGGTCCTTGTTTTGTAATTTTTGACATTTTTTTGTTTTTTGTACACATGTTGGTTGGCTTGAAGAAGGTCTATCTCGTTACTTTTTGATAATTTTTGTTTTTTGAACACATGTTGATTGGCTTGAATGAAGGTCTATCCCGTTACTTTACAACATGTTTCCAAAACATGGACCTCGAGGTTAATTCAACTAATAGGACAAAGCACTATATACATTCAACACAATTAAATGTTTTCCAAAAAAAGTGGTATGCTTTCTGTGAAACTTATAAGTCATGTATGTCAAATAATCCTCTGTGTACTTGTTCTCGAATTAACCTCCGGGCCTTTTTGCCGTGTATCACACACATCTTGTTAAGTTGAACCGTTTATGTTATCTTCCCCAATCGAAAATAGTTCATTCGACTGAACTGTATGTCGTATATCACACACACCTTGATCTGGCTGACCCTTTCTGTTGCTTTCCCTAATAGAAAACAGTTCATCGGTGCGAACTGTATGCCGTATATTGCACACACATTAATATGGCTGCTCGTTTCTGTTGTTCTGTCTAATCGCAAACAGTTCATCTGGATCAACCGTATGCCCTGCATCGCACATGCAACTATAATCTGAACCGTGTTTGATGGCTCCGCCATCGCAAACATTTTGCACCTTTTTTGACGGGTTTTACACTACCGTTTGCGATTATTGCATCGCACACTGTTTCATCAAAGGGTCTCTGATCGTAGTGTCGCGTTAGCAGCATCTTGCAGTAGTGCATTTTTTTGGCCTTGTAATAACGAGGCACTTGCTTGCGTACTGCCATGACCCTGGTGGGTCCCTACTGTCATCCTCTCCACGTACAGTCATCTCCTTGTTCCTCTCGGTTGTTGACGATGTTGACAACGCAAGAGGGCGACACACCGCGCATGGTGAGCGAACCAAGGCAGAGGACGACGGCGAGGCCTCGGACGGAATGAACAGGAGCCGTGGAAGATGCACCGGTCCAGTCACAGGCGGAGGGGAGTATGAGGGTTGACTGGTTCGAGTGCGGGTGTGTGTTGGGGCTGACGTCGCCAGAAAATAACAGGATGTTTGGGGAATAGAGGGAGGGACTGGCTAACGTTGGAGGGTATGGTAGGGCGGTGGAGGCGCAGCCAGCCGTGGGAGGCGGGAGCAGGCGGAACCGACAGGGTGGTTTGGTTTGGGTGGCTGGAGGAAGAAGATAAGAGATAGAAGATACACGGCAGATGTTGGATGTCAATACAACGACTGGTAGGCAGAATCGTTTGTTGGCTAGATAGTAAGTCGACACCACCTTGGATAGGCTTTTTCCTCGTGGGTCCCAAATGTCAGAATCCAAATCTGTCACGGTCATGTAGCCTTTCTTAAGAAAATTTACAGCCCATTTGGTGTGCTAGTTCAAAATAAGTTTGTGGGTGCTGGTGGGGGCTAATCACTTGGGTTATGTAATGCACAGTGAGCTCAAGCAGCCGGCGAGAGTGATGTTATTTCCCTTGGTTGGGATTTGTTACAATATTTCATTCTTAATTAAACAAATGGCAAGCCATTTGCCTTGTTTCAAAGAAAATATGATAGTCACAGCCGAGTTGAAAAGGGCAACAACATCTAACTCCAGCTTACAAACTATACAAAAGCACGAGGGTTAATTGTTCATCAGGTTTAGACAAACCCCAGATTGAAAAGGGCAACAACGTCTAACTCTAGCACTGTTTTCGGCAGTCACGGTCAAATGGATCGGTAAAGTCCATAGAATGAACATCTTGGGTCTTAAAATTTACTGGATTATGACCACAAGATGTTGTAAATAGAAGCCCGACATGTTCAGAAGCTCTTTTGTCCACCTGGCACTCCTTTTTTTGCTCTTCGACATACCCATCCATCAAAACCATGCTGCTGATAAACTTAAGCCTGATGGACAATAGTAACCTCGCATTTAGCAGGAAGAATGTGTCAAATGTAGTGTTTGCATGTTTGTCTACATATTGTTCTAGCATTATTGTCTTCAATTGAATGTCATGAGAAGTGAGAAAATCCCGGTGCTTACGAATCCACCGATTGGTTATAACTTTCTTACCCCGTCCTATTGCCTAAATAGACATGAAGATTGAAAATAGTTAAGGTCTAAAAAAAGAGTGTCGAAAGAGCAACAGATGAACGGTTAATTCTAGTACACTATATGCGGGCTTCCAATGTGCGTGAAATTATCACCTTTATATACAACTTCTCCAGACATGGAAAGCATTGCAGCAAGCCAATAATCTTATTCAGATCAAAACTATTCATTTGGATATATAAGATCTTGATAGAATCCAGCACCATTGATAGGCTATCCATGGAGAAACTTTTCATTGAGCGTAAAACATAATATGACTACAAAATGTGTACTCCAAGATGATATATAATTTATGCGCAGAAATTTAAAATGCAGCTTATGGTTACAAGTGTAGATGATAATATACAGTACCTGAAGAACTGTGGAGCCAAACACCATCTTGAAATGAGCACAGAGATCATGTATTACACCCAAGGTCTCCAGTTTAGGCACAGAGAGGACGGTTATTTGCGACGGTGAATAACTAGAATCAAGGATCAACCTTTGAAGTGAAGGGCCATCTTGGATGATGAGCTGCCTTCCGTCAAAAGAAATTCCGATTCTTACAAGGTTAGGCGACTTTATTTGGAGACTATCGATTCTAACTGTGAAAACAAGCACCAAGCACTCCAGGGCAGGGCAACTGGAGTGGATGATGTGGTGCAATGAGGCCTTCGATATACAAACCCGCACAAGTGAAAGTTTTTTGAGAAATGGGAGTCGAAGGTTTAGTACCAGATTGTCTGGTAGGTAGCACAGCGCAAAGGTGGCAGTGTGGAGACAGGAGGAAAACCGCGAGATGGACATCAGTGCTGAGGGCACAAGTACATGGCGTTCGGTATTGTTGAAGATATGCCCTAGAGGCAATCATGTATAATGATATTTCCTATGTGTTTATGAATAAAGATAGTCCTTGGACATTATCAATGATGTGTATCAGTAAGTACATGACTTGTTTGTGGGACCATGCATTGTATGATGACTGTCCTAAAAGGTCCCCAGTTGAAAGCGCTGGCATATGACACGGTCGATGGCTTGGTCTCACTAGCCATGGGGCATTGGATGCTAACCGAATAATATGGACTTGGAAGGATCTGGTCAGATTCAACGTAGTCAGATCCGAGTCGAGATAAGGCCCGAGTCGGACAGACCCAACTATGAGACGCAGTGATATGTCATATGTGAGTCTCTAGTACAACATACGTTCTATGTCCTAAGACATGAGCTGGCACATGCACTTGGGATGGTGACAGACTTGCTTTGGGCCGACTAAATGCTACTCCGTGACTGGGTAGTTACAAAGGTAGGTTTCAGGCTTGTCCAGACCCATGCTGCGAGACATCGTCGAGCAAGATGGGATTTGCCCCTCCGATCATGAGAGATATACTCTTGGCCCCTTGTGTGATCCGACCAGGATAAGCATGGCCATGCAACAAGGATTATGAGATAATCCGGTTTGTGGTCGGCATCACTGGAACGAGAAAGAGGTCGGGCTAGCACAAGGATGACAGACTTGCCTTGAGCTCGACAACATATATCGTGTGGCAAACGAAATGGAAGTGTGATGTACAGGTTCGCCTGACCTGCTTCATTGTCTGCTTGGTGGTCGGCACGCCTTGCTAGAGGCCGCTACCAGCCATGCAGTTCGGAGGTGATCCGAACTGCGACCAAGCCGGCTTGAACCTAAGGGGTCGCGCGCTTAAGGGAAGGAACCTATGAGGTCGGATCCGAGGACACTGGTCGGATGTGATCCGAGCTGTATTCGGATTGTGGCCGAGTAGACTTATGGGCTTTAGGGTCCGTGCGAGGCCCAAGTGTTGAGCCCGCGACGGACGCCTATATAAAGTGGAGGTGCCGCACACTCATGCGGTTGATCGCTTCAGTGCTGTCACTAGGGTTTGCATGTGTTCCGAATAGACACCTCCACTCGCCGCCGGTTGTGTGATCGGACCTAGCAGTCCGCCGCACGATGTTCCTCCTGCACGCGCGGATACTGTTAGAGGCGGTGCGCTTGTGCCGCTCCGGCGAACCTGTACGAGGGATCTGACAACTGGCTGATCGAGGGGGATCGGACGAGGAGGAGATGAACCACGCGGACGCGCTGCCCCAACTCTTCTTCCGCTGCACGGCACTGTGCATCTAGTGGTAACGATCTGTGATCCATTACCATAGCATGTTCCTAGTTGTTCTGCACGGAAGAAAATTATAATTTGTAGTCGACGCACCCTACCGTAGAACCCAACAGTGGTATCAGAACCTCTGCTATAGGATTTGGATTCAGATCGTATGCATATTAGATATGTGGAGGCGGCAGATGAGATCTGTTGTCGTTTATGAGATCGGCTATGTGCACGGTTGATGAGATCAACTGCACATGGGGATCGTTGAGGCTATGCTTTCTGTCAATCAGGATCAATGAGGTCGTGACACAACCTACCCCTACCGGTCGGCATCCGCCATCGGGGTTAGCAGTGAAACGTAAATTCGAATCGGACTCGCGATGATCGATAAGATCGGTCCGATCAGAAAATTCGGCGTGATCGGAGTTCAGATGTGATCCGTGATTTCCGTAAACGTCGGGCACTGCCCGCACCTGGGAGGGGCGCTGCCCCTTTGAACGCCGCCCGCTAACTGGCTAGCGGGACCGCCGTGTGCGTAGCGCCTTGTATTTCGTACCCGACATTCAAACCGGTAGAATGCGATTCTATGCATAACTTTGTTTTGCAGGTTTGATGTGAATAGTATGGCTCATGTGTATGTGATGCATGTGTGTAATTTATACATGGCCTTCGTGTCATGTTTGTCAGCCGGTAGGAGCCAAAGTGTTGTCATTATATTGTATAACGACCTGCGTGTCGACTTGTGATTCTCTGTAAAATTCATTACTAGTTGTGGTAGTTGGATTATAGAGATCAGTTTGGTGGCTTGGCGTCCCGGCGTGACAAACAAAGATGGAGTTCCTACATGGTCATCGGAGTCGGAGCCGACCTGGAAGAACGTCCATGAAGGAGCCATACTACTTCACAACATATGTTTATTTGTGATTATTATGCTTCTCTGTTTCTATGCATGTTAGAATGGTAGAAAAATCCCTCGTTAATATCAAGCAATTTGACATTCCCGATGTTGCACCTTCGCACGTCAAGTACGTCTAGTCGTGGGCTCATAAAATTGGGGTGCTGCTAGGTGTCCTTGAACTGAAGGGTTCGTGTCGGGCACGGACACGCGCTGCATCAGGTTAACTTGACAAGGCTATCAAAATGGTTTTGGGTCTTGTGGCAAAGAAGGTTAGCGGCCGGGGTATGAGATACCTTCCCGACCGATAGGAGTCGTATAGAGATACGATTAGCAAGGAGTTGCTTACCGGATATGCATGTTGTCTAGCAGTGATGCTAAAGCTCACTAGTCGCATGTGCTAGTCGGATCCTGAATCACTGAGATTTTGCGGAGGGATGCTGACTTCAGTTGGAGTATTTTCGTTTAAGGCTAGAATTACTCTACATAAACACATTGCTTAGTGATTGCATATTTTCTATTGTAGATCAATGGCACCACCTGCTCAACCCAACTTTGCATTGAAATCAATTCTAGAAAATGATAAAATGAATGGAACAAACTTTACCACCTGGTATAGAAATCTGAGAATTGTTCTCAAGCATGATAAAAAGGAACATGCTCTAGAGGATCCACTTCCAGAGGAACCTGCCGATAATGCTAATGCCACAACCAAGAATGTCTACCAGAAACTCGTTGATGAATCAAATGAGATCAGCTGCCTCACGCTGGCTTGTATGGAGCCTGATTTGCAGCAGCATTTCGAAGATGTTGGGGCTTTGGATATGATCGTGAGTCTCAAGAGCATGTTTCAGGTGCAGGCTAGGACTGAAAGCTTCAATGTCTGGCGATCCTTGATGGATTGTAAGCTGAAGGAAGGTGATCCACTGAGCCCGCATGTGATCAAAATGATCGGATATGTGCAAGCTTTGGATCGGTTAGGCTTCCCGCTCTTGGATGAGCTGGCTACTGATGCAGTTCTGGGTTCTCTTCCACCCAGCTATGGGACGTTCATCTCGAACTATCATATGCATGGCATGGATAAGAAGCTCACTGAATTGCATGGGATGCTCAAAGTGGCAGAACAGGATATTAAGAAAGGCACGCATCAAGTGTTGATGGTGCAGAAATTGGCTAAGTTAAAGAAGAGTTGGTCCAAGAAGAAGGCTAAGGCAAAGGGCACGGAGACGGTAACCTCCACCACTGCGTCGGAGTCTGGACTGGACTCGAAGACCATTTTCTATCGTTGCAAGGAGACCGGTCACTGGAAGAGGACCTGTAGCAAGTGGCTTGCAGAGCATGGCAAGAAAGCCGGGAATACTGCTTCAGGCAAAGGTACACTTGTTGCATACGTTATAGACATTTACCTTGCTGACATATCTAGTAGCTCTTGGGTATTTGATACCGGATCGGTTGTTCATATTGCAACTCGATGCAGGGGCTGGTAAGAACTAGGCGTGTGGCACAAGGGGAGATTGACATCAGGGTCGGCAACAAAGCAAGAGTTGCTGTGTTGGAGGTCGGCACGATGCAGCTCCAGCTTCCTTCTGGATTTATTTTGGAATTGAATTATTGTTATTACATTCCTGCACTTAGTCAGAACATTATTTCTGCCTCATGTTTGATGAGTCAGGGCTATGAATTCAATTTAAAGGACAATGGTTGTTCATTTTATTTGAATGGTATGTTCCACGGCTATGCACCCATTGTTGATGGGCTATTTATATTGAATCTAGAACAGGAACCGGTCTATAATATGAACGTCAAGAGGCATAAACCTAATGAGATAAATCCGACATACTTCTGGCATTGCCGGCTTGGATACATTAGTCTGAAATGGATGAAGAAGCTCCATGATGATGGGCTCCTAACTTTGTCCGACTTCGGGTCGTTCGAGACATGTGAATCATGCTTGCTCGGCAAGATGACTAAGTCTCCTTTCGCAAAGAGTTGCGAGAGGGCGTCCGAGCTGTTGGAGCTTATACACAGCGATGTGTGTGGTCCAATGAGCACAACTGCTAGAGGAGGCTATCAGTACTTCATGGCTTTTACCGACGACTTGAGTAGATATGAATATATCTATTTGATGAGGCACAAATCGGAAACTTTTGAAAAGTTCAAAGAGTTTCAGAATGAGGTTGAGAATCAGCTTGGCAAGACTATAAAGCTTCTTCGATCTGATCGTGGAGGTGAGTACATGAGCCAGGAGTTTGATGATCATTTGAAAAGCCGAGGTATAATACCTTAGCTCACACCTCCGGGTACGCCACAGAGAAACGGCGTGTCGGAACGGAGGAATAGGACCTTGTTGGACATGGTACAGTCTATGATGAGCAAATCAGATTTACCCTTGTCATTCTAGGGATACGCTCTAGAAACTGCAGCTTTCACACTTAACAGGGTACCATCAAAATCTGTAGATAAGACACCACATGAGATGTGGACTGGGAAGACTCCTAGTTTGTCTTTTCTAAAGATTTGGGGTTGTGAAGCATTTGTCAAGCGACTTATGTCAGACAAGCTTACACCCAAGTCGGACACATGCATATTCGTGGGATATCTGAGGGAAACCTTGGGATATAGCTTCTACAACCGGGAAGAGAACAAAGTGTTTGTTGCCCGGAACGAGTTTTTCCTTGAGAAAGAGTTTCTCAGATGGGAGGCCAGTGGGAGGACGGTCCGACTCGAAGAAATTTCAGGACCACTCGGGGACGGCTCGGCTGGTGATGAGATCATACTGGAGTCAGTCAGGGAACCCGTAGTGTAAGCGGCACCGGAACCACGGAGGTTGGAAAGATTGCGCAGTGTGCTTCATGTATTGTTGCTAGAAAGCGACGAGCTGGACATGTATGCGGAAGCGATGGTGAGCCCAGATTTCGAGCATGGCTGGAGGCCATGAGATCCGAGTTAAAGTCCATGGATGAGAATCAATTCTGGGACTTGGTTGATCCGCCGCCTGGCGTAACAGCCATTGGTTGCAAATGGGTCTTTAAGAAGAAAACCGATGTGGATGGAAATGTTCAGATCCACAAAGCTCGGCTTGTCGCTAAGGGTTATAGACAATTTCAAGGAATTGACTACGACGAGACTTATTCGCCGATAGCGATGCTGAAGTCGGTGAGGATCGTAGCTATAGCTGCATATTTCGATTACGAGATATGGCAGATGGATGTCAAGACGGCTTTCCTTCATGGAAATTTAACCGAGGACGTGTATATGATACAGCCCGAGGGTTTTGTCAATCTGACTGTCGCTAGTAAGGTATGCAAGCTCAAGAGATCCATTTATGGTTTGAGGCAAGCATCTCGGAGATGGAACATTCGTTTTGATGAGGTCGTCACTGGTCTCGGCTTCATCAAAAGCGAAGAGGACTCTTGTTTATACAAGAAGTTAAGTGGGAGCTCGATAGTGTTTTTGATCTTGTATGTGGATGGCATACTATTGATTGGAAATGATGTTTTGATGCTAAACTCGGTCAAGGAGTCGTTGAATGGCAAGTTTTTGATGAAGGACCTTGGTGAGGCAATGTATATTTTAGGCATTAAGATCTATAGAGATAGATCGAGGAGGCTGCTCGGCTTAAGCCAGAGCACGTACATAGATACAGTGTTGAAGCGGTTCAACATGAGTGAGGTGAAGAAAGGGTTCTTGCCACTCTCACATGGTATAAGGCTAAGCGAGACTCAAAGTCCTTCGACATCTGATGAGCGAAGCAGGATGTGTAGGATTTCGTATGCCTCGGCAATCGGATCCATCATGTATGCCATGATATGTACAAGGCCTGATGTTGCTTTTGCAATAAGCCTAACAAGCAGTTACCAGGCCAACCCAGGTGAGAGTCACTGGGCAACGGTAAAGACTATTTTGAAGTACCTGAAAAGGACTAAAGAGATGTTCCTAGTTTATGGAGGTGAGGAAGAGCTCGTTGTAAAGGGTTACGCCGATGCTAGTTTCCAAACCGACAGAGATGATTGTCGATCACAGTCGGATTCGTGTACGTCATGAACGGAGGAGCAATGAGCTGGACGAGTTCCAAGCAAGATACGGTGGCCAATTCTACCACATAAGCCGAATACATTGCGGCTTGTGAAGCTGCAAAGGAAGGTGTTTGGATCCGAAACTTTCTGGATGATCTTGGTATTTTCCCAGTCTCGGTAAAACCATTGGAGCTTTATTGTGATAATTCTAGTGCCATCGCACAAGCCAAGGAGCTGAGGAATCACCACAAGACCAGACACATAGATCGGAAATATCACCTTATACGAAAGATCGTAAAGAATGGTGATGTTGAGTTATGCAAAATTCACACAGATACAAATGTTGCAGATCCGTTGACTAAGCCGCTTCCACAACCCAAGCATGAGGGGCATGTTAGAGCTATGGCCATTCGATGTCTATTTGATTGACTCTATTGCAAGTGGGAGACTGTTGGAGATATTCCCTAGAGGCAATCATGTATGATGATATTTCCTATGTGTTTACGAATAAAGATAGTCCTTGGACATTATCAATGATGTGTATCAGCAAGTACGTGACTTGTTTGTGGGACTGTGCATTGTATGATGACTGTCCTAAAATGTCCCTAGTCAAAAGGGCTGTGTGGATGCGCAACCAACTAAGACTAGCACATGACACGGTCGATGGCTTGGTCTCACTAGCCATGGGGCATTGGATGCTAACCGGATAATATGGACTTCGAAGGATCTGGTCGGATTCGACGTAGTCGGATCCGAGTCGAGATAAGGTCCGAGTCGGACAGACCCAACTATGGGACGCAGCGATATGTCATCTGTGAGTCTCTAGTACAACATACGTTCTATGTCCTAAGTCCTGAGCTGGCACATGTACTCAGGATGGTGACAGACTTGCTTTGGGCCGACTAAATGCTACTCCGTGACTGGGTAGTTACAAAGGTAGGTTTCAGGCTTGTCCAGACCCATGCCGCGAGACATGGTCGAGCAAGATGGGATTTGCCCCTCCGATCATGAGAGATATACTCTGGGCCCCTCGTGTGATCCGACCAGGATAAGCATGGCCATGCACCAAGGATTATGAGATAATCGGGTTTGTGGTCGACATCACTAGAACGAGAAAGAGGTCGGGCTAGCACAAGGATGACAGAATCGCCTTGAGCTCGACAACATATATCGTAGGAATGGAAGTGTGATGTACAGGTTCGCCTGACCAGCTTCATTGTCTGCTTGGTGGTCGACACGCCTTGCTAGAGGTCGCTACCAGCCATGCAGTTCGGAGGTGATCCGAACTACGACCAAGCCGGCTTGAACCTAAGGGGTCGCGCGCTTAAGGGAAGGAACCTATGAGGTCGGATCCGAGGACACTGGTCGGATGTGATCCGAGCTCTATTCGGATTGTGGCCGAGTAGACTTATGGGCTTTAGGGTCAGTGCGAGGCCCAAGTGTTGAGCCCGCGACGAACGCCTATATAAAGTGGAGGTGCCGCACACTCATGCGTTTGATTGCTTCGGTGCTGTCACTAGGGTTTGCATGTGTTGCGAATAGACACCTCCACTCGCCGCCGGTTGTGTGATCGGACGACCTAGTAGTCCGCCGCACGACGTTCCTCCTGCACGCGCGGATACCTTTAGAGGCGGTGCGCTTGTGCCGCTCCGGCGAACCTGTACGAGGGATCCGACAACTGGCTGATTGAGGGAGATCGGACGAGGAGGAGATGAACCACGCGGACACGCTGCCCCAACTCTTCTTCCGCTGCACAACACTGCGCGTCTAGTGGTAACGATGTGTGATCCATTCCCGTAGCATGTTTCTGGTTGTTCTGCACGTAAGAAAATTTTAATTTGCAGTCGACGCACCCTACCGTAGAACCCAATAGGTATATGGTAGGTCATTTCCTAGGGAATAGTAGAACTCAAGCAGCTGTAGTTCTGTGAATTCAGGGGATTTAAGCCAGGCATCCACCATGCAGGGCATGGCATGCTTGCTCAGGTAGCATGACAAGATGCAGAGGCTTTGAACGGAGCCATGGTGGGAGGAGATGATGGCTCTGGGGAGTTCAAAATCATTAAAGAGAGAGAGCTAACGACAGTCGAGATTAAGGGGCATGGCGTGCCATAGAGGGCGCCACTGAATTGAGAGGACTTGGGTGCAGCAGAATTCCTTGGTGGGGAGAAGCGAGATGATCTCCCCAAGGAAGGTGTCTGGGAGATCGCTGATGCAGTCCACCCGAGATTCTACGGGTTCATGGGATCCGGTGGGGGCTTGCTCGCCGCTTCTCCCTGCGCTTCTGGGTGCGGGATCTACAACATGCGTCGCCGCTGGCAGGAGCCTCATCTTCTTGGCGCTGGGGTCAGCCGACTCCATTTTCCTCGAGGGTGTCGCGTCAAGCGCACAGATTTGAGCAGAGTAACAAATGACGAGACTAGTTGTAGTGCGAGTGAAGATTGAAAGGGAGCTGGGGTTTTCCTGTAGTAGTGAGGAAGAAGGGGAGCTGGTTTTTTTGTAGGAGTGAGGTGAGGAATTTGGGGGTACGAGTGGAGCGAGCTGACGTGAGGTGGGTGGGAGTGAGGAGGAAGAAGAGCACCCAGGTTTTTGGGGGGCGGTATGTTGGGTGTGGGTAGCGCCTCTCATTAAGTAAATATATTGGCTTTTGAAATAATTTTATTATTTACTAGGGTGGATGCGCTGTTTTTTCTTGGGCCCAGAGAAACAATTACTACTAGTACAATGGAGACACTCTACAGCTACCCAAAAAAACAATTACTACTAGTACAGTGGATACACTACCACTTCTGGCTCCTCCGAGGTCATCGAAACATCTCCCTCTACTGAATGTCGTTTTACTTTTGTTTACCGACATGCGGGCAATGCAGCGCGGGCCCAAATGCCATCCACTAAATTAGAAGGCAGTATGCAGGCGGAGAGTCACCCCGGTCATAGCGCGGCAGTAACGAGTCGTCGTATCACAAAATCCCACCTCCCCGCAGTCTAAGTTTGATGGACGAAGCAACCATCATTTCACTCTTCGCTGAATCCCCTTCTCCCTCACCGTCTTCAAGAAAGCCAACACTCGCATCTGCCACTGTTCTTCTCTCCCAACGAAGGGAAGGTAAGCGGATCCGCGATGTTGGTATATTTTAGTTTAGAAAAAAAACTTTGGCAAAGTAGTAACCGATCCTCACTCTCTTTTTTGTTTCATTGTCATTGTGTTTTCCTTTCAGTGGTCTCCTAGTATTCATCGGTTTCATGATGGACCAAGGAGAACCAGGCAAAGATCTACCGATGTTGGAGCAGACGCGGGAGGCTGATCCCCACGAGATAGAGAGCTCCAAGAAGATGGAGGCAGCCACCGAGCCGACCCCAGATACGCTCACGGCCACCACTGAGATGGTCAACGCCCCGTTTGAGGTTACAGCCCCTGTGGCCATGTAGGAGTAGTTTTCCCCCTTCGAGGATGTGTCCCCCCCTGCTGAGCTGCCCAAGGTGATTTTCTTCTTTGCCAATCTCGATTGTGGTTTTTCATCTAAGTATGTGGTGATAAATAATGAAAAAATTTATTAGCTTCGATGCCATGCTACCTTCCCTGTCAGGCATACTTTTGACTCTACATAGTGGTTTAAATAACTTGTGTTTCTTATATTGGAAAGTAATTCAGAATTTGTTTCTGTTTAAATTAGAGCCCTGATGCAGACAAGGATAGTGTGGTTGTACATGTCACTCGCTACGAGGCGGATGACTTGAATATACGCACTGGGAAAACAAAGTTCTTAGGTTGTTGGATCCTGGAAGCCATTTGCACTTATACCAATGTCGAGATGTATTCCAGCCTCACTGTTGTCAGGCGTGTTGTCCAGGGTGTACTGAAGCACAAGAAGTTCAAAGCTACTCCTTCGTTTGTGGGGCATACTGTTTTTGTCAAGCTTACGTAGGAAGATGACGTGGCATGCCTCCACAAACAAGTTTATGAGTGGCAAGGCCACGAGGTTATCTTTAGGAAGGTTCATAGGATTGAGCTGCTGTCGGATGTCCTTGATGATGTTCATGGCAAGGTCCGTCTTGTGTCCATCCCAAATTAGATCGAGGCATGAAACAGTTGCCCCAGCTAGTGTTTAATAGTAGTTTGGATTATGTCTAATTATCCGAACCTTGCCTATTATCGAGCCCTCTGGGATAGTACTCTGTTTGAATCCGTCTATGGGAACTGCTGCTACTTTTGTGTGCCCGTGAATCATGTGAGAACCATCCTAATTGTTGTCGAAACAGATGCGCCCTCACTAGTTTTTTCATGAATATGGCATGGTAAGACATAAATTGTCACGGTTTATCATACGAGCAGTGTGTGTTTGATGAAATAGAGTACTCGTTCGAGAACTGTGCACCGACGTATACACAGGGTACGTAAGGCTAGCTAAGTACTTGTAAACACTGTTGATGTTACCCCACTTGTAAGCAGTTGTGCAAAACACGGCACATTGGCTCAGCTCGCTTCAACACTAGAAAAGTCGGCTATCGACCAGCTAACAATCAATAATCTGCTGTCTGACATAAAAGCAACTATGTATCTTGTTACAGTGGTTCATGCAGTTAACTGAGGCCACAATGTAAATTCCAAACATTCACACGCTAGTCCAACGTTCATGTGGAACATTCACATTAAACTCGGCTTCATAAAATACTTGAAAAGCATAAGTTAAGAAATTTTATACATCTGAATGATTCATAGAACATAACAAACATATACTAGTTCACAACAAAAGACAAAGTTGTGAGAAGGTTTACAAATCAGGATAAATCAAGCAAGGCTTCTCTGAGCAAAGGGCCTCCCTAGTCAGGCTTTAATTTCCTGGAGTTCACTCTAGTTTTCCTTGTTGCCACCATCCAGGGTTAGGTTCTCTTATTCCATAATGACCAATTATAATTGTGTTCTCAGTTGGAATGCTAAACTGAACCATGTAGTGTAATGACCATCTAAACATCTTGTGCAGTTCCACTAAATTTAAGCACTGCTATTTGCATAAATAAGTAGACCACAATGCCTCTTGTCCGCGCACATGTCCCAGAAACCTTCGTGCAGCCGTGCCAGCTAGTCCTCGGTCCATGGATGAACTGGGAGAAAGTGCATTCCCTACTAGGATGCAGTTGTTTTTGCTCATCCCTGCACTACAATCAGGAAGTAAAACGTACGAATCAGCTTGTTTTAGATTGCCTTGGTCATTCTACCTAGTTATTACCAATGTAGGAATACCTGGAAGACGGGTGGTTAGACGACGACAGCTAGGAATAGCCATCTCATTTTGTGAAGTTCTACTAAAACTGAGGTGTGTACTTTTGATTGCGCCGATAAAAGCAATATGGAGATAGACATCCCTGTTTGCGCAAATATGAAATACGGTTATTTAAACAGTGACAGTTATTTGCAGTGGCATATGATTAATAGCAAATTGGCACTACATTGACAGTATGAAAGTTCCCTTAAGTAAGTAGCATCACATCACATCAACACTGCCACTAGATTAACATGCAGAACAATAGCATTAGTACTACTGTCACAAGAGTAGCACATGGTCAGTAAATGTGCAATCAAATTGTGCAGTTCCAATGGAAAAAAGGAATGTTAGCGGTGTGAGATTTAAGTGTAACTGCAAAAACACAATTCGTGGGAAATAAAGCAAGACGGAAGCACTTCATAAAATGGTGGAGGGATTGCTTCAATTTATCAACGGCACTAGACCATTAATTAATAGTGACATTAGGTAGCATTTCTTCAATTTATAGACGGCACTAGACCATTACTTAATAGTGACATTATGTACCATTGCTTAATGCTTCATGTGATTTTACATTAATGGTAGCGATATGGGTGTAGGGACAGCAGGGCATAAAGTGCTGAGGCAGATGTGGTTGCCGAGAGCGGCAAACACTCAGGCAACATGTCTGCATTTGTCCCATTTTTATCTCCTCGGTGACATTTTCCTATGTGACCATAGGAAATATAGACCTGCTCGTTCTCATTTGCGTTGTCCCCCAACACCCCTCACTTTCTTTCCTTTTTCGACCAAGAGACAGGTCCACTTCCCCCCACCCTTTGCCATCCACCATGCTTTCTTCACCTTTTCAACCAAGAGACCGGTTGGGTAGCTAGTATCTACTACTTTCCCCCGTTTCCTCTTAGAACCAAGTCCTAGATTCATGCTACAGCTTTCCCACTTTCTTCCCTGTTTGAACCAACTCTTAGATTCAACTGTATGAAGTAGCTTTACCTCTAATAATAGTAAAAGTCTAGGTGGCTTTGGAACAACCGACGGAAGTAGAAAAGATCCACACGCAGCCACGTGCGGAGCTGGGGCAGTAGAGCAAGGCAGGTTTCGAAAGAATATATACCTGAGGGTCGTCGGCATGTGGCAAAGACGGCGTCGGGAAGCCGCATCTTGGCCACAATACCGCGGGGAGGAATAAGGGGTCGGAGGCCCTCCCGAGCCGGTGCTATCTCGGAGAGAACGGCACGGCCATCGATCGGGACGTGCGGGTAGCCGTTGGTCTCCTCCCTCGCCGCCGATGACCGCGTGAACGATGCACCTACACCCCTGCCCCAGTCGAGGTGGTCCGGCCGGATTTGTGACCAGCCGTGAGCAGAGAGAGAATGTGGCCACCTATGTCTTGCTTAGATCTGGAGAGCATGAGAGAGTGGAAGAGAGGAACCCTAGTAAAGCAAGTGATGATGCTCCTGCTTATATATATAGTGGAGCGATTTTGTTCTACCAGCCGTTATTAAATTGAATACATGCGAACCACCATTTTTATTTAAAGTTCAAGTAAAGATAAAACTTGATCAATAACGTGCCACCGCTTCCAGGACGCACTACACTGTATCATTCACGTGCGATCCCCGACCCTCCATCAAGTTGAAAACTAGACTAGTCAAACTGTCAATTGGGATGCCTCTTTGTAAACAAATGCGCTCCTAGCTTCAAAAAAATGTGCTCCTACGTGTACCCGTGAGTGGGTGTGAGAGAACTAGTGCGTGTGTGCACCTCTTCTCTTCATGAGAGTACAATATACTATGCCCAAAGAACGTTCGCCACAAGAGTAATAGTATAAGTGTGTGACGTATGAGTTAAAATAAAAGGTGCGCGACGTATTCTATTTTTTAGAAGTTCTGAGGGTAGGGTGTGAAGAGCACATATGTGTGTGATGTCTACCTACAGATAGACGGTGGGTGCGAGAGGACTCGGGAGAGTCGTGACTCGTGAGGGTGCGTGTGTGTGAGAGAGAGCGGGCACGTATCAATGCAATGCATGTGTCCGTAAATCATATCTGGGAAACATTCACCACAAGCCATTTCCTGACGAACGTCGTAAGAATCGTTAGATCGGCATTCGACAGTGTCAGTTTTGCCATGTCATTTAACAGAACAGCCACTCCTCCGACACACAAATCTTCCACGTGAGTGTTAGCAATTGTCGTATGCTCCTCCCTCCGTTCCAAAATGCAGAGCATATAGCTTTATTGAAAATTCGAACTCTATATGATATGATTTTGATAGGATTTTTCCTTTAGAGCCAATTGGTTCATAGGAATAGATTCATATACTCCACATTTCAAAGGAAAATAAACATGATATCGTTTTTATAGATTTAGAGCCACTTGGTTCATATGAATGGATTCCTATACTCCCACAATTTCAAAGGAAAATAAACATTAGCGTATATTCAATAGAAAAGTCCCTATGATGTGAACCAAATGACATCTCTTTTCTAATCCCTCCTCATAGGAATTGAGATACATGTCATCTCTAGATTCAATAGAAAAGTTCCTATGATGTGAACCAAATGACATCTCTTTTCCAATCCCTACTCATAGGAATTGACATACATCTCATCTCTTTCCCTACAACTTCCATGTATACATCTTCTATTTCTAAACAGCTAGTACAACCCACTAGTAGCTTTTTTCCTAGACATGCAACTATGGCACAAGAACACGTCATGCATGCAAGTCATAAATCACATTGTTTGTGTACTCTATGCATGCAAGCACCACATCATCAATTCGTGCATGTTACTCATAAGTTATTTCTTGCATTAGATTTTGTATTGACAATGTATGTGTTAGTCACGTGCACACATATGTAGTTCACATTCACATTTTTGTTAGAAATGTCATTCTTTTAACTGCAATTCATTTTTTCTCTTTTATTACATTTTCATTTTAAGCATACATTCACTTCCCATTAGTTATAGATGTTTTTGGAGGAACTTTTATGCATTATTTTGAGTAGAAAATTTCACACGACCGCGGGTATATCAAAATGTGGGGCCCATGCATCATTGCCTTTCAGTCAAACCTATGTCCACAATTTTTGTACGTATATCTCCACTGGTCCCCGAACCCAAAATGCTGCCTCGTTCCCGTAAAACCAAGCGGCGCACACATATTAAGGCGTCAACTCGAACTCAATCCCTCTCCCGTTTACTGCGACGTGGCCCCGCACACCGTAGTACTCGTACAAACACTACCGTCGCACACATCATTGGTTTCCTTCAAGAGGACGAGGGAGAAGCGGATTTGTAGTCGAGGCGCTTTCAAAAAAAGTATTTGTAGTGGAGGCTCTGCTACCTCTTGAGCATGCGTTGGTTTTCCCTTGACAGGAAAGGGTGATGCAGCATAGTAGCGTAAGTATTTCCCTCAGTTTTTGAGAACCAAGGTATCAATCCAGTAGGAGGTTACACGCAAGTCGCCTTGTACCTGCACAAACAAATAAGTACCTTGCAACCAATGTGATAAAGGGGTTGTCAATCCCTTCACGACCACTAGGAAAAGTGAGATCTGATAGAGATAATAAGATAAATATTTTTGGTATTTTTATGATATAGATTGGAAAGTAAGGATTGCAAAATAAACGGCGGCAGAAATAGCAAATTGATAGGAAAATAATATGATGGAAGATAGACCCGGGGGCCATAGGTTTCACTAGTGGCTTCTCTCAAGATAGCATAATCTACGGTGGGTGAACAAATTACTGTCGAGCAATTGATAGAAAATCGCATAGTTATGAGAATATCTAGGCATGATCATGTATATAGGCATCACGTCCGCGACAAGTAGATCGAAACGATTCTGCATCTACTACTATTACTCCACACATCGACTGCTATCCAGCATGCATCTAGAGTATTAAGTTCACAAGAACAGAGTAACGCATTAAGAAAGATGACATGGTGTAGAGGGATAAACTCAAGCAATATGATATAAACCCCATCTTTTTATCCTCGATGGCAACAATACAATACGTGCCTTGCTACCCCTGCTATCACTGGGAAAGGACACCGCAAGATTGAACCCAAAGCTAAGCACTTCTCCCATTGCAAGAAAGATCAATCTAGTAGGCCAAACCAAACTGATAATTCGAAGAGACTTGCAAAGATATCAAATCATACATATAAGAATTCAGAGAAGAACCAAATATTGTTCATAGATAATCTTGATCATAAACCCACAATTCATCGGATCTCGACAAACACACCGCAAAAAAAAATTACATCGAATAGATCTCCAAGAGAATCGAGGAGAACTTTGCATTGAGATCCAAAGAGAGAGAAGGAGCCATCTACCTAATAACTATGGACCCGAAGGTCTGTGGTAAACTACTCACACATCATCGGAGAGGCTATGGTGTTGATGTAGAAGCCCTCCGTGATCGATTCCCCCTCCGGCGGAGCGCCGGAAAAGGCCCCAAGATGGGATTTCACGGGTACAGAAGGTTGTGGCGGTGGAAATAGGGTTTCGTGGTGCTCTCGGATGTGTTCAGGATATATGAGTATATATAGGTGAAAGAAGTAGGTCGGTGGAGCCACAAGGGGCCCACGAGGGTGGGGGGTGCGCCTCCCTACCTCGTGGCTGCCTTGTTGCTTCCTTGACGTCCACTCCAAGTCCCCTGGATTGCGTTTATTCCAAAAATAACTCTCCTGAAGGTTTCATTCCATTTGGATTCCCTATGATATTCCTTTTATACGCAACACTGAAATAGGCAAAAAACAACAATTTGTACTGGGCCTTTGGTTAATAGGTTAGTCCCAAAAATAATATAAAAGTGCATAATAAAGCCCAGTAAACATCCAAAACTGATAATATAATAGCATGGAACAATAAAAAATTATAGATACATTGGAGACCTATCAAGCATCCGCAAGCTTAATTCCTGCTCATCCTCGAGTAGGTAAATGATAAAAACAGAATTTTTGATGTGGAATGCTACCTAGCATAATTCTCAATGTAATTTTCTTTATTGTGGCATGAATGTTCAGATACGAAAGATTCAAGATAAAAGTTTAATATTGACATAAAAATGATAATACTTCAAGCATACTAACAAAGCAATCATGTCTTCTCAAATTAACATGGCCAAAGAAAGTTATCCCTAGAAAATCATATAGTCTGGCTATGCTCTATCTTCATCACACAAAATATTTAAATCATGCACAACCCCGATGACAAGCCAAGCAATTGTTTCATACTTTTGATGTTCTCAAACTATTTCAATCTTCACACAGTACATGAGCGTGAGCCATGGACATAGCACTATATGTGGAATAGAAGGGTGGTTGTGGAGAAGACAAAAAGGAGAGGATAGTCTCACATCAACTAGGCGTATCAACGGGCTATGGAGATGCCCATCAATAGATATCAATGTGAGTGAGTAGGGATTGCCATGCAACAGATGCACTAGAGCTATAAGTGTATGAAAGCTTAACAAAAGAAACTAAGTGGGTGTGCGTACAACTTGCTTGCTCACGAAGACCTAGGGCATTTTGAGGAAGCCCATCATTGGAATATACAAGCCAAATTCTATAATGTAAAATTCCCACTAGTGTATGAAAGTGACAACATAGGAGACTCTCTATCACGAAGATCATGGTGCTACTTTAAAGCACAAGTGTGGTAAAAAGATAGTAACATTGTCCCTTCTCTCTTTTTCTTTGATTTTTTTATTTGGGCTTTTTTCTCTTTTTTATGGCCTCTTTTTTCTTTTTATTTTTTTATTTTTAGTCGTCCGGACTCTCATCCTGACTTGTGGGGGAATCACAGTCTCCATCATCCTTTCCTCACTTGGGACAATGCTCTAATAATGATGATCATCACACTTTTATTTACATACAACTCAAAAATTACAACTCAATACTTAGAACAAAATATGACTCTATGTGAATGCCTCCGGTGGTGTACCGGGATATGCAATGAATCAAGAGTGACATGTATGAAAGAATTACAAAGGTGGCTTTGCCACAAATACGATGTCAACTACATGATCATGCAATGCAATATGACAATGATGAAATGTGTCATGACAAACGGAACGGTGGTAAGTTGCATGACAATATATCTCGGAATGGCTATGGAAATGCCATAATAGGTAGGTATGGTGGCTTTTTTTAGGAAGGTATATGGTGGGTGTATGATACCGGCGAAAGGTGCGCGGTATTAGAGAGGCTAGCAATGGTGGAAGGGTGAGAGTGCGTATAATCCATGGACTCAACATTAGTCATAAAGAACTCACATACTTATTGCAAAGATCTATTAGTTATTGAAACAAAGTACTACGCGCATGCTCCTAGGGGGATAGGTTGGTAGGAAAATACCATCGCTCGTCCCCCGACCACCACTCATAAGGAAGACAATCAATAAATAAATCATGCTCTGACTTCATCACATATCGGTTCACCATATGTGCATGCCACGGGAATCACAAACTTTAGAACAAGTATTTCTCAAATTCACAACTACTCAACTAGCATGACTCTAATATCACCATCTTCATATCTCAAAACAATCATAAAGAATCAAACTTCTCATAGTATTCAATGCACTTTATATGATAGTTTTTATTATACCTATCTTGGATGCTCATCACTTTGGGACTAAAATTTTAACCAAAGCAAATTACCATGCTGTTCTAAAAGACTCTCAAAATAATATAAGTGAAGCATGAGAGATCAATAATTTCTATAAAATAAAACCACCACCGTGCTCTAAAAGATATAAGCGAAGCACTAGAGCAAAATTATCTAGCTCAAAAGATATAAGTGAAGCACAAAGAGTATTCTAATAAATTCCGATTCATGTGTGTCTCTCCAAAAGGTGTGTACAGCAAGGATGATTGTGGTAAACTAAAAAGCAAAGACTGAAATCATAAAAGACGATCCAAGCAAAACACATATCATGTGGTGAATAAAAATATAGCATCAAGTAAAGTTACCGATAGACGAAGACGAAAGAGGGGATGCCTTCCGGGGCATCCCCAAGCTTAAGCTTTTGGTTGTCCTTGAATTTTAACTTGGGGTGCCCTGGGCATCCCCAAGCTTAGGCTCTTTCCACTCCTTATTCCATAATCCATCAAATCTTTACCCAAAAACTTGAAAACTTCACAACACAAAACTCAACAGAAAATCTCATGAGCTCCGTTAGTATAAGAAAACAAATCACCACTTTAAGGTACTGTAATGAACTCATTATTTATTTATATTGGTCTTAAACCTACTGTATTCCAACTTCTCTATGGTTCATACCCCCCGATACTAGTCATAGATTCATCAAAATAAGCAAACAACACACGAAAAACAGAATCTGTCAAAAACAGAACAGTCTGTAGTAATCTGTATCAAACACAAACTTCTCTAACTCAACAATTCTACCAAAATAGGACGACCTAAATAATTTGTTTATTGATCTACTGCAATTGGAATCAGTATTTTATCACATTCTGGTGATTTTTAACAATTGTTTTCGTGAGCAGAAAGTTTCTGTCTTTTTCAGCAAGATCAAATAATTATTACCCAAGAAGATCCTATAGGTTTTACTTGGCACAAACACTAATTAAAACATAAAAACACATCTAACCAGAGGCTAGATTAAATATTTATTACTAAACAGGAACAAAAAGCAAGGAATAAAAATAAAATTGGGTTGCCTCCCAACAATCGCTATCGTTTAACGCCCCTAGCTAGGCATTGATAATTTTAATGATGCTCACATCAAAGACAAGAATTAAAGCACAAAGAGAGCATCATAGAACACGTGATAAACACATCTAAGTCTAACATACTTCCTATGCATAGGCATTTTATAAGCAAACAAATTATCATAGCAAGCAAAAATTAGCATATGCAAGGAAGAAGAAAGAGACGATAGCAATCTCAACATGACGAGAGGTAATTTAGTAACATGAAAATTTCTACAACCATATTTTCCCCTCTCATAATAATTACATGTAGGATCATAAGCAAATTCAACAATATAGCTATCACAAAACATATTCTTAACACGATCCACATGTATGCAAAGTTGACACTCTTCCAAAATAGTGGGATTAATATTAACTAAATTCATGACCTCTCCAAACCCACTTTTATAAAAAAAATCATAAGATTGAAAATCCTCCAAATATGTGGGATATAAAGTTGACACTCTTCCAAACCCACTTTCAATATTATTGCAAACAGTATTATCAATCTCATATTCATCATGGGGCTTAAATAAATTTTCAAGATAATAAGAAGAATCACCCCAATCATGATCATTGCAACAAGTAGTAGACATAGCAAAACTAGCATCCCCAAGCTTAGGGTTTTGCATATTATTAGCACAATTGACATCAAGAGAATTTATAATAACATCATTGCAGTCATGCTTTTGATTCAAGGAACTATCAAGTATGGGTGCAATAGCAATAATCTCATGTTTAACATAAGGAACTATAGCAAATTCATCTCCATAAATATTGGCATCATGGCCATAAGAATAGCAAGCATCATGTTCATCAAGGGATATTTCAATCAAATCATCGGAATCATAATTATCTATAGATTCATGCATATCATTATTTTCTTCCAAAGTAACGGTCATTCTCTCAATAAATTCCTTAACATAGGCATTATGAGCATAGTTTTCATAGCAATATTTAAGTATGTCGGAATTTTCAGATTTGTAGAGAGTAATATCATACTTTTGAATCAAAGAAGCAACTTCATGAGCACCCTTAAAAACAACAAATTCTTCAATTTGTTCGATATCATAGTAACTATAAACACCCTTTCCATAAGAAGATAAGATTTCATTATCATTAAACTCACATAGGTAGGGAAGGTGTTTTTTAGAGTTCTTAGAGCAACAAGTAAAGTCATAAATTTCACAAAGATTCCAAGCATAGCATAGCAAACTATTTATTTGATACCATAAAAGCTTCCCCTTTTCAGACAAACGATGACGCACAAAATGAGCATGCTCATCTAAAGATTTTCCCTCAACTAAACTAGTTGGGGTTTCAGCACGAGCACACATAGATCGAAGATGATCCAAGTAGAACACTTTAAGTGGATCCATATCAATAGATTTTTAGCAAGCAAAGATGCAAGCAAATAGAAGGCACATGGAAACACAAACAAAAAGACATACAAGAAGAAGCCGAAGAAAAGGCAAAGGTGAAGTGTGGGAGAGAAAAACGAGAGGCAAATGGCAAATAATGTAATGCGAGGGATAAGAGTTTGTGATGGGTACTTGGTATGTCCTGACTTGTGCGTAGATCTCCCCGGCAACGGCGCCAGAAATGGCTAGTTTCTGAGAGATCAAATCTTGACTAGGCGTAAGCCTCCCCGGCAATGGCGCCAGAAATCCTTCTTGCTACCTCTTGAGCATGCGTTGGTTTTCCCTTGAAGAGGAAAGGGTGATGCAGCAAAGTAGCGTAAGTATTTCCCTCAGTTTTTGAGAACCAAGGTATCAATCCAGTAGGAGGTTACACGCAAGTCGCCTTGTACCTGCACAAACAAATAAGAACCTTGCAACCAACACGATAAAGGGGTTGTCAATCCCTTCACGACCACTTGCAAAAGTGAGATCTGATAGAGATAATAAGATAAATATTTTTGGTATTTTTATGATATAGATTGGAAAGTAAAGATTGCAAAATAAACGGCGGCAGAAATAGCAAATTGATAAGAAAATAATATGATGGAAGATAAACCCGGGGGGCATAGGTTTCACTAGTGGCTTCTCTCAAGATAGCATAATCTAAGGTGGGTGAACAAATCACTGTCGAGCAATTGATAGAAAAGCGCATAGTTATGAGAATATCTAGGCATGATCATGTATATAGGCATCACGTCCGTGACAAGTAGACCGAAACGATTTTGCATCTACTACTATTACTCCACACATCGACCGCTCTCCAGCATGCATCTAGAGTATTAGGTTCATAAGAATAGAGTAACGCATTAAGAAAGATGACATGATGTAGAGGGATAAACTCAAGCAATATGATATAAACCCCATCTTTTTATCCTCAATGGCAACAATACAATACGTGCCTTGCTGCCCCTGCTGTCACTGGGAAAGGACACTGCAAGATTGAACACAAAGCTAAGCACTTCTCCCATTGCAAGAAAGATCAATCTAGTAGGCCAAACCAAACTGATAATTCGAACAGACTTGCAAAGATATCAAATCATACATATAAGAATTCAGAGAAGAACCAAATATTGTTCATAGATAATCTTGATCATAAACCCACAATTCATCGGATCTCAACAAACACACCGCAAAAAGAATTACATCGAATAGATCTCCAAGAGAATCGAGGAGAACTTTGTATTGAGATCCAAAGAGAGAGAAGGAGCTATCTAGCTAATAACTATGGACCCGAAGGTCTGTGGTAAACTACTCACACATCATCGAAGAGGCTATGGTGTTGATGTAGAAGCCCTCCGTGATCGATTCCCCCTCCGGCGGAGCGCCGGAAAAGGCCCAAAGATGGGATCTCACGGGTACAGAAGGTTGCGGCAGTGGAAATAAGGTTTCGTGGTGCTGTCGGATGTTTTCAGGGTATATGAGTATATATAGGCGAAAGAAGTAGGTCGGTGGAGCCACGAGGGGCCCACGAGGATGGGGGGCGCGCCTCCCATCCTCGTGGCCGCCTCGTTGCTTCCTTGACGTCCACTCCAAGTCTCTTGGATTGCGTTTGTTCCAAAAATAACTCTCCCGAAGGTTTCATTCCATTTGGATTCCGTTTGATATTCCTTTTCTGCGAAACACTGAATAGGCAAAAAACAGCAATTTGCACTGGGCCTTTGGTTAGTAGGTTAGTCCCAAAAATAATATAAAAGTGCATAATAAAGCCCATTAAACATCCAAAACTGATAATATAATAGCATGGAACAATCAAAAATTATAGATGCGTTGGAGATGTATCAGGCTCCTACCAAAGGGTGCCCTAGGTAGATGTCGCACGCATCATTGGATTTCTCTTTTCTTTATGCTCTTGCGCCCTAGAGTGAAATGATGGTTGCTTTGCTCGTCCAGCTTACTACGGGAAAGGTGGGGCTTTGTGATTTGACCCCTCATCACTCATTTACTACTACTGCGGCGTTGTGACCGGGGTGCCTCCAAGTCCAACCGCTGCTCCGAACTGTAATTTGGTGCATCGCACGTGGAACAAGACGGTGGATGAGCCACATGTCGGCTAAAGGGGTCATGTTAAGTGTGTCGCCATTTCGTGTGCGGACTGACCCTGCTTGAGTTGCTACGCCCACACGACAGGAGTAGCCTACCACTTGGTTTTGCTCCTTGGTGAATCCCGACTATATTGATCTAAAAAGATACTACTCCCTCTGTCTCAGTTTATAGGGCGTGCATGTAGTTCTAGGTCATCCATTTGACTAACTAAATATGAGTTACTATGTCACAAAAAGTATATCATTGGATTCTTAAGCGGATGTAGTTTCTAAACATATATTGTTCATCACATATATAGCTAGTTAAATTCTCAACCTAGAACGACGTGCATGCCCTGTAAACCAAGACGGAGGAAGTAGTAAAAATGAGGTGATTTTACCGAGCGGTGGGCGGGGGAGCATGGTCCGTCATGCGGTCCCACATGTCATGATGTACCAAGGCGATTTGCGTCCCTCTTGAGTCAGAACAATGGTAGAAGCAATATGTGGTTTTCTTGAAGGAGATGATGGCGAAGCGGATTCAGCGAAGTGTGAAATAATAGTTGCTTCATTCGTCTGGGAAGGTGCGGCATTGTGATTTGACGTCTCATTGCTCATTACTACTACTGGGACGCTATGCTGGGGTGCGCCCTCTGCTGTTCTGCACTATTATTTGGTGCATGGCACGTCGACTCGGTTGCTATATGTCCCACATGTCGGCGAGAGGAAGTACAGTATTCATGAAAACAAGCGTCTCCACTCTTCTAGTATGACAGAGGAGTACAAGATACGGCTTGGTTTTTGCTGCTTCGCGCGATCCATCGATACAAGCCCGGACTAAAAAAGGCGAGGGCGGGTCTTTTCCCGTGCGGATGGCAGGGGAGTTTGGCATAGTCTGTTCGAGGCAACGAGGCGGGAAGGGAAACAAGCAAATAAAGGTTGAGCGACTTAGTTTTGGGAAAATATGATTTTACGGAGTACGTACCCACTATGGAGGTAGTACTACTTACTACTCCCTCCTTTCCTGTTTATAGGGCTCATCTAAAAAAATCGTTTTTCCATTTTATAAGTCTCAATTCTACTAGTAGTACCATCACATGTTTGGATTTCGAGGTGCATTAAATCACCCGATGCAAGCAGTATCAAGAGAAAACTCACCAATGCATGTAGAAGTTCATGGAAATTTAGTGGTGATGCATGCATTCGTTGTAATTAATGCATCGGTAAACATAACTTCTTGAGAAAAATGAGCGTACTAATTACTTGTGCAAACTACAAAATTAATTCCACCACTCACCATCTACCTTGGTTGGAGAGATTTTGAAATTGAGCCATAAACCAGAAAGGAGGGAGTAGTAACATAGCCTAGGGTAGCTTGCTGCACCACGGACTCAAAGGAAATTGTTGTAGTACTACTCCTATGTACCACTTTACTACTCCTACTACTAAAAGACATATATTTCAAACAATATGATAATCTCTCTAACCAAGGTAGGGACGAGGATTAAACAGAGGGAGTAGTAAAATTTTCTCCTCGTCCTGTGAGCCACCGCGCGCATGGGCGAGGGAGCTGGCGTAGGTGTAGTAAGCAAGCTTCTCCTCGTCCCGCGACTCTGCGAGCCACCGCGCCCGTGGGCGGGGGAAACGGTGTACTAAGCAAGCTTCTCCTTGTTCCGCGAGTTGACGGGACACATCAAAAGTAATACATACAAAGCATCTCTAGTGTATAGAGCCTTGCCTCTAAGGTAGGCCCCACATGGTTTGCCTCTTATCAAATGAAAAAACCACAATATATAGAGACTCTAACCAGCCTCTAAGGTGGGCCCTAGCATAAATTTAAAAATTATTGCTTAGAAACACATTTGTCCAATTAGTACCATTTCTCTTGTACTCCTACTTTCTTATGCTTCCTAAGGCTGACAATTGGGACCAAATGCATTGTTACATTGTTAGAGGCAGCCTCTAAGGTTAGACGCGATGCTAACCAATTTTTTGTTAGAGGCAGTTCATGCAATGTATAGAGGCCTGCCTCTAAGAGGAGAGAGGGCTTAGAGCAAACAGAAAACATACATTGTGGATGCCCTAAGTGCCTACTTTCCCGTCTATATGACTCAATTTAAAATCCACAATGCATCCATAATAGATGCTGAGTGGTAGAATAAGTTTGTTACTTCAATAGTTGACAAAAGTACTGAGTATATCATATGTTGAACGGAGGGAGTACGATACCATTAGTACTGCAGTTCTTTTGGAAGGGTTGTAGTAGTCCCTCCCATTCAAATGTTCACATTTCAAGCTTCAATAAAAACGTAGGATTAAGAGAAACCTCGGCAATGCATGTACTCCCTCAATCCATATAGGGTATAAAATGTGTTTTGGAGGCTAACTTTGACCACATGTTAGAGCAATAATATGACACCCAACTTACACAAATCTTACCATCAAATCCATACATGGTCATTATACTGCTAACACTTGCATGTGTTGAAATTAGTACGTAGATACAGTAGTAAACACTCACTATCTAGTAGTACTAGTAGTACTCTACACTACTACTACTATGAGGCCATCCAACTGTGTCCCGGGCTCCCGACAGAAGACCGCGGACACCGATTATTTGCTCATATTTAAATTTGTTTTCACAGAGCAAAATATCTCTACTCTTATGAAAAACCGAGTTGGTGATGATGGTGTGCCTGCCATCTTGTAATATAGACCGCCCGATCTATATCTGACTGATAGAAAGCAAACTATGACAATTTTACAAAAGATACCCACACCTCTCTCTCCACATTTGCAGATAAGGCATTGCCTAGTTCATCCTTATCTCCCACAACCTCACTTCTGAGAAATTAAAAAAGAAAGTCACTGGAACAATCTGGCATGGTTGCCGCTGCCGGCGCCGTCCATCCCCATGCCTCCGCCGAGTCCGACTACCAGTCACCACCACGCCCCACTCCTCCTCACGTTATCTCTCATCTTTCTCGAGATATCATTTTTTCGATGAAATTCTCGAGATACCATTTTTCTGATAAAATTCTTGAGATATCATTAGTTTTTACACATGGGATTACTCCTGCATAGGTCAATCACAACAGGTGTTTGTAAAAAAATGCATCTTGATGTTCCATGCAATGCATGGGCATCTTGCTAGTCCATGAAAACAACACATGGCAAAATTTCATGATGAACGAGGGATTTGAATGTGCTGGGGGGGGTGGGGCTGGGAGGGGCTGTTTGGATCTTGCCCAGGGTAGCCAAAATATTGGCGACCCTTTTGTCCACCAGTGCCTTTGCCACCGATGAACGAGTAAGAGCTCGGGTGCTGATGCATCCTCCAGCGCACGCGTTGGAGACGAGCTCGCACGAGTTGTGATTTTTTTGTCAGACCACGCCGCCCGAGCCGGCCGGCGACCCGCAAATTACGCCATCCAACCATAGCCGCACACATTCTGACAGCAACTCAACCAACCGGACGAAATTCATGCAAACACGGTGAATTTCATATAAACAATGATGGAATTCATATAAAATACCGGATTTTCATACAAACATGACATATTTCATTACATTCAAATCAACTAAGCGGTGCTAGTCCTGAACAACACATATATAATAATACCTAGCCTAAATGGTCGCCCGCTGACCCATTTGTCTTCCTCATGTCCGGCAGCACGATCACCGAACTGCCGGGAGCCCCGGAGGTATATGCTTCAGCGCAAAGGACGGCTCGATTCCCCACTGCTCAACTGACATCGTTGGCTGATGCCCAAGATGGAGGTGGAAGGGGGATTCTCCGCTTATGTGGAGCCCATGCGGGGTCGACGAAGGTCCTCGCAACAAAAGGATCCGGGAAGGCACCTATTGTGTACGCCGGCGTCGCCTCAGCGGTGGCCTTCATGGGCCCCAAGCGGCGGTGGCCTCCCGTGTTCTACTTCTCCTCGATGATGGCGGAGGAGGCGGAGGCACTGGCCACCGATTCGTCGCTCTTCGCACACCTGACTTCTATCTCTGCTTGCATGGCGCGGCCGCAGGCATGGGAGTCTCGGCCACAGAAACGGGAGACGCGGCCGCAGACACGGGAGGCGCGGTACGAGGCGGCGGCATGGACGGCAGCGACGACGCCCTTGCTCCCCGCCGTGCCGGCATGGAGTAGCTCGCCACTCCTCGTCGAGCTAGCCTAGAGCGGCGAGTTGCTGAACCGCGCGCCGGCTTGGAGCGGCAACTGGCTCCGTTGGGCGAGGGGAGGGAGGTGGATCAGCAAGCTGCATAGCTCGTATCCGGCGGGCTCGGTGAGGGAGTCCTGGATTAGGGGGTCCTCGGATGTCCGGCCTATTCGATATGGGCCGGACTGATGGGCTGTGAAGATAAAGCAGAAGATTATCCCCCGTGTCCGGGTAGGACTCCTATATGCGTGGACGGCAAGTTTTGGTGTCCGGATGTATTATTTCCTTCCTCTGCAAACCAACTCTGTACAACTCTAGGCCCCTCCGGTGTATATATAAACCAGAGGCTTTAGTCCGTACAGGCTATCAGAATAATCATAGGCTAGACAACTAGGGTTTAACCATTACGATCTCGAGGTAGATCATCTCTTGTAACCCCTATACTCATCGAATACAATAAAGTAGGACGTAGGGCTTTACCTCCTTTAAGAGGGCCCGAACCTGGGTAAATATCGTGTCCCCATCGTCCCTTGTCACCATTGATCCTCAGACACATAGTTCTGGACCCCCTACCCGAGATCTGCCGGTTTTGACACCGACATTGGTGCTTTCATTGAGAGTTCCGTTGTGTTGTCGACAGAAGGATAGAGGGCTCGCCTTGTCATCAACAACGACGCTGTTTCCGGGGAGACCTTTCTCCCTGGCCAACTCTTTGTGTTTGGCAGCTTCGTGCTGCGTGCCAACTTGACCGATCGCCTCGAGCAGGTCGACAGCTACGCCCCTAGTCATCGGATCAGGCTTGGAAGTTTGAATTACATCGCTGACATCCAAGGAGACCTGAATCTTCGAGGGGTTCACGGCCTCAGCCGCCGCTCCCCACCCATACGAAGAAGGCCCTTCGGATCCACCATCAGATTCCGTTCAGGGGTCGACGCTCATGTCCGCCTCGGCCTTAGATTCAGGACAGACCACTTCGTCTGAAGATGGGAGGATAAACCCCGCCGGACTCCCTCCCATCAAGGAGCTTCTAGCCGGAGACACAGATGCGACCATACGTCAGCGGACCCGGAGTCAAATGGGACTCTCGCTATCACCGGAAAGCCGGACTCACCTCTGGACGACAACTCCGAACTCTCGAGGTCTGCATCCATCGGGCTCGGTCAAGTGGTTATTACCAAACCTAGATCTGCAGACCCTCAGACGCCTGTCTAGCTTTCGCTCTTAAATGAAACGATGGACCTAATACAATCTCTCGCCATCACGGAAGTTTCACCTCCGAACTACGCCCAGCTTGAATTGGGGGCTGAGAGCAGGGAATTTTACGTCCCACCCACCACCCACTTAGTATCCACTGTCGATGACCTCACCGACATGCTAGACTACGCCTCCGAAGACATCGATGGCATGGACGACGATGCCGAAGTCAAACCAGGTCAAAACATGCAAAACCCGCCTATCACTGGGCGTTGGACGGCCACTTCTACTTACGAAGTATACATGGTGGACACGCCTGAGAAGAAGGACGACGATGGCACTCAAGACCCAGATGAGGATAAGCCTGTCGATGAACCACCAAAACACCGACGTCATCTGCCACCTCACGATCGCGTCGGGCGAGGGAAAACAATACCAGCACCGGAGAAATGACACTCCGGACAACGCCGAAGACTCCGACCACCCGGTTGAGCTTGTGCTCGAGCAGGATGAGTGGGAGGAGGGACAAGTCAACCCCGACAAACTTGCCGATCACGAGGATTCGGAAGATAGTAACTATTTACCGGCCTCCGAAGAGGACGTTAGCCTCGGTAACGGAGTTTTCATCGTTCCAAAGAAACCCCTCGGACAATAACGCTTCAAGTGATGGCTCATCGCCACCACACGGAGCCTGAAAAAGAAACAACAACAGATTCAAGCCGAACAAGATACGCTCAATGACAGATGGACCAAGGTCCTAGCCGCCGAAGAAGGATATGGCTTTGAGCGCCAAACTAAAAATTATCCCAAACGCAGGTCATTGCCACAATTCAACGATGAGGCCTTTGAGCCAATACCGTCAAAATACAATCAGGCTGATCAATCGGACCAACCACCATGTGGACGGGACAAAACGGCTCATTATGCCGAACACCAGCCCGCACCCCCTCACCGTAGAGGCAAGGAGATAGCGGCCCCGGGCTACATGTACGACCTGCGTCAGGACCTGACCAATAGAGCCGACCAGACCAGATTAATCTATTGATCAAGAGGACGCACTCCAGCACGAGATGACGGCCATCAGGCCTAGCACGACAAACATAACCAAATCCAGGGTCAGCCCCAAACACAGATGTTATCCGAATTCCGTCGCGATGTCACCCATTACAGAGGTGCCGCGCACCCCATGTGCTTTACCAATGAGGTAATGCAGCACCAGTTTCCGGAAGGCTTTAAACCCATAAACATCGAGCCATATGATGAACTATAGATCCCGTTGTATGGATTGAAGATTTTATTCTCCTCATTCACATGGCTCGCGGAGATGATCTCCATGCAATTAAATACCTTCCTCTAAAGCTAAAAGGACCAGCACGACACTGGTTGAATAGCCTCCCAGAGAACTCCATTGCCAGCTGGGAAGACTTAGAGGATGCTTTTCGGGCCAAATTCCAAGGCACTTATGTTCGCCCACCGGATGTTGATGACCTGAGTCACATAATTCAGCAACCCAGAGAGTGAGCTCGCAAACTTTGGAACCGGTTCTTAATTAAAAAGAACCAAATCATGGACTATCCGAACACCGAGGCCTTAGCTGCTTTTAAACACAGCGTCCGTGACGAATGGCTCGCCCGACACCTCGGCCAGGAGAAGCCGAAGACAATGGCAACTCTTACTGCACTTACGACCCGCTTCTGTGCGGGCAAAGATAGCTGGTTGGCTCGCAGAAGCAATAGTTCCAGCGACCCCGACACTTCTGAGGCCAGGGATGGCAATGGGAGGCCACGACGCAACAAAAATAAACATCGGAACAATAACAAAACAGAGGATACGGCAGTAAACGCCAGATTCAGTGGCTCGAAACCCGGTCAATGGAAGAAGCCGTTCAAAGGTAATAGGGACGATCCATCCAACTTGGCAGATTCATGGAACCACAGACAAGCCTGCCAACCACACCAACAGAAACCGTTGGGTTTTCAAACAGGTCGGCAAATTAAATGTCGAACACAAGGGGAAAGGACCTCAAAGCGAAGATGATGACGAGCCTCGCCCACTGAACATTGGGGGACAGAAACAGTTTCCCCCCGAGGTGGAAATGGTGAATATGATCTATGTCACTCACATCCCCAAGAGGGAGCGCAAACGCGCATTAAGGGGCGTCTACGCCATAGAGCCAGTCGCCCCAAAATTCAACCCATGGCCGGCTTGTCCAATCACCTTTGATCGCAGAGACCACCCAACCAGTATCCGTCACGGATGTTCGGCGGCCCTGGAACTCGATCCTATCATCGAAGAATTCCATCTCACTAGAGTCCTTATGGACGGCGGACTTAGCCTCAACTTGATCTATCAAGATATCGTCCGTAAGATGGGTATCGACCCGTCAAGAATCAAGCCTAGTAACACTACCTTTAAAGGAGTGATACCCGGTGCGGAGGCCGACTGAATAGGCTCCTTAACACTAGAAGTAGTATTCGGCTCTCCAGACTACTTCCGAAGCAAAGAACTGATCTTCGACATCGTCCCTTTTCGCAGTAGTTATCATGCACTTCTTGGACGAACTGCTTTTGCCTACTTTAATGCAGTCCTGCACTATGCTTATTTGAAGCTCAAAATGCCCGGACCGCGTGGCGTCATCACAGTAAATGGAAATATGGAGCGCTCCCTCCGTACTGAGGAGCACACCACGACCCTAGCAGCCGAGGTACAGGGCGGCCTCATTAAGCCGAACAACTCATCGGTCATCAAGACCCATCACTACTGCAGGATACTGCTAACGTGACACTACGATCAGAGACCCTTCGACGAAATTGTGTGTGATGCAATAATCGCAAATGGTGGTGTAAAAAACCGTCAAAGAGGTGCAAAACGTTTGCGATGACGGATGCATCAAACGCGGTTCAGATTTTGGTTGCGTGTGCGATTCAGGGCAAACAGTTTAGTTAAATTAACTGTTTGCGATGAGTAGGAACAAAAGAAACAGCCGGCCAGATGAAGGTGTGTGCGATATGCAGCATACGCTTCACTCGGATGAATTGTTTGTGATTAGGCAACACAAAAGAAACGGTCAGCCGGATCAAGGTGTGTGCGATATACGGCATGCGGTTCACTCGGATGAACTTTTTGCGTTGAGACAAGAGAACAGAAACAGTTCAATATAACAAGATGTGTGGGATACGCGGCAAACAGATCTGTAATCAGAAATGTGTGCGAAGATCGATAATAACACAGACGATTGCTTCTAATAAGACGTATGTGACATGCTCTGTCTACACAACATCTATTGGCCATTGGGGTTGGGCGGTCATCCGGATATGCCATAAGGATGCGAAGAGGCATCCGATATCAGCAAGGACTAGTTGTTCCACCAGTAGCTCATGTAAGAGAACTCTCAAGTTAAGTGTGCTCAGGCTGGAGCAGCCATCAGATGGGTGACTGGATGGGAAGTTATGTTGATGTTAAATTAACTGATAGGATGGGTCATATCTGTCAAATTAAATGACTGATATGACCCATCCCATGACTTAATTTAACCTCGAGGTCCTTCTTTTTTTAACACATGTTAAAGAAGGTCTACTGCATTACTTTTTGGCAATGTGTGATACGTGGCATACAGTTTATCCATCTGACCTGTTTGTGATGGAATAAGCCGTGTGTGTTGTGGGTAAACGCTTGCTAGTATTCAACCGTTTGCGATTGATGAATTCATCATCGACGGGTTCCCTAGTCTGGCTGTGTTCATCTGATCATCGTCTACTTCTTGTGCTAGCTCGATGTTCCTTCTATGCTAAGTTTCCATTAGTTGATGGCGTTTTATGAACACGCCATCATTTCCTGCTATTTCCTCACCTGTTTCCCGCCACCCAGCGATATTGCACATAAACCTAGGCAGCACGCGACACACAGAGGCGATAAAGCGCAGCCTGTAGCACATCCACCTTTTCCAAGCATGCCAACCCACCAAAGCGCCGCCTCTGCCATCAACCTCGTCGACGAGGAAAACGAGCAGGCGCCACTGCCCGTCAAGGCCGAGGTGCTCCCCGGCAACGCGATGGACGACGCCGTGATGCGCGTCATCGCCAGGGTTGAGCAGACCTTTTGTGCATGGCACTTGAGCGCCGCGGATCAAGATAGGCATGTCAGCACTGACAGACTGCAGCTCGCTGCACAATATGATCGATGCCGCGCCGTAGAGCAAGCTAGCCGCGTTCGCGCTTATAGGTTGCGGCTCGCCACACGGCAAGACCGTTGGAGCGGCGCAGAGCGAGAGGCACGGCGCGCCGCACAGCAAGATGGGATCCATCGGGGCTTGCCTGCTATCGACACAGTGTCGCAGCTGGGTACACGTCCCGTCAGTATCCCCATTCGCTAGGAGTGGGCAGAGGCCCTCTGCGCCGTACTTGCACTAGAGGCCGGCTGCGCCGTACTTGCACCGGACGCCCGCCGTGCCGTTCGCATGGGTCGCACCATTCTCCTTGTCCGCGGCCCGCTCGATGCCAACACGCTGGTCGGTAGGCTCGACCGCCTCCTTGGCCCAGGTGTCCACCTGGGTGCAGTAGAGGAACATGGACATCGCAACCTCGAGCTGGTGATGTCCGATGAAATAGCCAACTTGGAGCTCGAGATTGCGCTCCAGATGTACCGCGAGTGTGTTGACCGCCTGGATGAACGTCTGCACGAGTTCAGGCAGAGCCAAGAGCTACCATGGGCAAGGGCTGCTGGTCATGGTCTCATGGACGCATTTTATTTTGTTGAGTCGTTTCGACGTGGGTAGCTATGTATTCACATCAATCATAGTATTGCTCTGTTTATTGCTATGTTTCAATGTGTGTACTCTGTTTTCCGTTCTTATATGTTCTGTTTCAATGTGTGTATATACGCTTTCCATTTTGTATATGTGGATGATAACAGCTGGATTCAAATTAGTATACAAAAACAGATAGAAAATGGAATTCATAATATATATATATTAATTGTTCATTAGTTGATCACAGAATATATACATAATATCATCACATATACGTGATGATACTTAACTACTCGGTCCAATGCATAAAATTGAAATGAACAATACTAAAACTAATAATCCCTCCTGGAGCCAGTATTCCGGCAGCCCCTCGCCAGCAGCTCCCTGGTGCCCGGCGTCTTCCTAGTGTGGAGGCAGTACTCCGCCTCCTCCGCCTCGCTGCACTTGATGTACCGATCTGCCTCTTGCTGGTGGACGAGCGCGAACGATCTTGACATTTTGTTGGGCACCCACCGGAGCTCCTCATCGGTGGCACAGTGGAGCTTATCGGCCAACCTCCACGCGGTGACGAGGTGCGTAGCGCCTGTGACCTTCCTCGTGAAGTACCCATCTTCGTACACCTCCTCCGCACGACTACGCACCCGCCCCCAAAGCTCCACCGCCTCCTTTTTCTAGGCGGCATCATGGGTTTCACAGGCTGCCTGGTACATGGCTTCCTCCTCCGCCATCTCCTTCTTGAACACCACTTGCCTGGCTTTCTCAGCCGGTGGCAGCGACTTCCACAGACAAAGATTGTACTGGCCCCAAAACCAATCCAAAGTTGGGGGTCCGGCGCAACCTCGTCCGGCGGCGCGTAGGGGTCCTCGTCGCTGCTATTCGAGTGAGCGTCCTCGGGGGGCGGCGACTCCTCGTCAGCGCGTGGGTAGACCGGCGGCGCCATGGCAGAGATTTGAGAGAGAGAGAGGACGAGCGAGGGGAGGATGTAGATGAGAATGCAGGCGGGGCGACGTGGGCAAGGTAGTATTTATTGGCGGCCGGAATCTAGATCGACGAGAACAGTACATACGATGGTCGCCGGAATTTATGAGTACTATAGTTTGAATTACACACAATTCCCGCAGCAAAATCCGTGTGTGAACATAATAGCTGACGGTTTCCAATACAGAACCGTGTCTGATTAATGATCCCCGCCACTCAACTACCAAACCTCGAGCCGCGAGATAGAGTGCCAATCTATGGGGGCCGGTTGTCTTGCCAGATCTTTACATTTTCTTTTTTGAACACCAGATATTTACATCGTCTCATGATTTTTTAACTCGCACACAAGTACACAAAAATATGATTTCTCAAACCGTTATGGTTACCCGTTGCATCTAGATGTAGTTCAAATTTGAATTACGGTTATTAAATGGCTAGAAAATCATTTAAATGTCTTTAAAAGGTTAAATGACCCCAGAAATTTTCCAAATTTTCACATGACAGTTGTATTAGTGGACGTTAAACATAGAAAAAATTGAAGGCCGTAAGAGGAAGCTATCTCCCGTTCGTCATCAAACATGCATTGTTTCCTCTCGGAACCACGAACCTTCTAGTGAGTTGCTCCGGTTTGTGAGGGCTGTGTGTCCAAACTTTCGTCAAACAGGGCAATTTTTTTACCACATCATCCTAGTGGCATGACATTACATCAAGCAAGGTTTCATGTTTTTCTGATCATTTTTTAATTTTTTTGGAATTAAAATGCCATGGCACTCCATGCATGTGCCCATGCCGTGAGACCAATATGTTTGAAATTCCTTCTAATTTACTGCAAATGGAATTAACTAGCACACAAGTACACAAATAAGATTTTTTTTTGAACCGTTCTGGTTAGCCGTTGCATGTAGATGTAGTTCAAAATTGAATTACGGTCATTAAATGGCTAGAAAATCACTTAAATGTCTTTAAAAGGTCAAATGACCCCTGAAAGTTTCCAAATTTTCACATGACAGTTGCATTAGTTGACGCTAAACGTAGAAAAAATTTGAAGGCCTTAAGAGGAAGCTATCTCCCGTTCGTCATAAAAAATGCATTGTTCCCTCTCGGAACCACGAATGTTCTAGTGAGCTACTCCGGTTTGTGAGGGGGTGTGTCAAAACTTTTGTCAAACAGGCCAATTTTTTTACCACATCATCTTGGTGGCATGACATTACATCAAGCAAGGTTTCATGTTATTCTGATCATTTTTTACTTTTTTGGAATTAAAATGCCATGGCACTCCATGCATGTGACCATGCCGTGAGACCAATATGTTTGAAATTCCTTCTAATTTATTGCACATGGAATTAAATCGCACACAAGTACACAAATATGATTTTTTTCGAACCGTTATGGGTAGCCGTTGCATGTAGATGTAGTTCAAATTTGAATTACGGTCATTAAATGGCTAGAAAATCACTTAAATGTCTTTAAAAGGTCAAATGACCCCTGAAATTTTCCAAATTTTCACATGACAGTTGTATTAGTCCACGCTAAACGTAGAAAAAATTGGAAGGCCTTAAGAGGAAGCTATCTCCCGTTCGTCATAAAAAATGCATTGTTCCCTCTCGGAACCATGAACCTTCTAGTGAGTTGCTCCGGTTTGTGAGGGGGGTGTGTCAAAACTTTTGTCAAACAGGCCAATTTTTTACCACATCATCTTGGTGGCATGACATTACATCAAGCAAGGTTTCATGTTATTCTGATCATTTTTTATTTTTTTGGAATTAAAATGCCATGGCACTCCATGCATACATATGCATGTGTCCATGTTGTCAGACCAATATATGTGAAAATTCCTTCTAATTTACTGCACATGGAATTAACTCGCACACAAGTACACAAATATGATTTTTCAAACCGTTATGGTTAGCCCTTGCATGTACATGTAGTTCAAATTTGAATTACGGTCATTAAATGCCTAGAAAATCACTTAAATGTCTTTAAAAGGCCAAATGACCCCTGAAGTTTTCCAAATTTTCACATGACAGTTGTATTAGTGCACCTTAAATGTAGAAAAAAATTTAAAGGCCGTAAGAGGAAGCTATCTCCCGTTCGTCATCAAACATACATTGTTCCCTCTCGGAACCTCGAGCCTTCTAGTGAGTTGCTCCAGTTTGTGAGGGGGTGTGTCCAAACTTTCGTCAAACAGGCCAATATTTTTACCACATCATCTTGGTGGCATGACATTACATCAAGCAATGTTTCATGTTTTTCTAATCATTTTTTAATTTTTTGGAATTAAAATGCCATGGCACTCCATGCTTACATATGCATGTGTCCATGCCGTCAGACCAATATGTTTGAAAATTTCTTCTAATTTACTGCACATTGAATTAACTCGCACACAAGTACACAAATATGATTTTTCAAACCGTTATGGTTAGGCGTTGCATGTAGATGTAGTTCAAATTTGAATTACGGTTATTAAATGGCTAGAAAATCACTAAAATGTCTTCAAAAGGTCAAATGACCCTCGAAGTTTTCCAAATTTTCACATGACAGTTGTATTAGTGCATGTTAAATGTAGAAAAAACATTGAAGGTCGTAAGAGGAACCTATCTCCCGTTCGTCATCAAACATGCATTGTTCCTTCTCGGAACCACGCGCCTTCTAGTGAGTTACTCCAATTTGTGAGGGGGTGTGTCCAAACTTTCATTATACAGGCCAATTTTTTTACCACATCATCTTGGTGGCATGACATTACATAAAGCAAGGTTTCATGTTTTTCTGATCATTTTTTAATTTTTTGGAATTAAAATGCCATGGCACTCCATGCATACATATGCATGTGTCCTTGTCGTGAGACCAATATGTTTGAAAATTCTTCTAATTTACTGCACATGGAATTAACTCGCACACAAGTACACAAATATGATTTTTCAAACCGTTATGGTTAGGCGTTGCATGTAGATGTAGTTCAAATTTGAATTACGGTCATTAAATGGCTAGAAAATCACATAAATGTCTTTAAAAGGTCAAATGACCCCTAGAATTTTCCAAATTTTCACATTACAGTTGTAGTAGTGCACGTTAAATGTAGAAAGAATTTGAAGGCCGTAAGAGGAAGTTATCTCCTGTTCCTCATCAAACATGCATTGTTCCCTCTCGGAACCACGAGCCTTCTCGTGAGTTGCTCCGGTTTGTGAGGGGTGTGTGTCCAAACTTTCGTCAAACATGACAATTTTTTTACCACATCATCTTGGTGGCATGACATTACATCAAGCAAGGTTTAATTTTTTTGGTCATTTTTTAATTTTTTGGAATTAAAAATCCATGGCACTCCATGCAAACATATGCATGTGTCCATGTCGTGAGACCAATATGTTTGAAAATTCCTTCTAATTTACTGCACATGGAATTAACTCGTACACAAGTACACAAATATGAATTTTTTCGAACCGTTATGGTTAGCCGTTGCATGTAGATGTAGTTCAAATTTGAATTATAGTCATTAAATGGCTAGAAAATCACTTAAATGTCTTTAAAAGGTCAAATGACCCCCGAAATTTTCCAAATTTTCACATGACAGTTGTATTAGTGCACGTTAAGCGTAGAAAAAAATTTGAAGCCGTAAGAGGAAGCTATGTCCCGTTCGTCATCAAACATGCATTGTTCCCTCTCAGAACCACGAACCTTCTAGTGAGTTGCTCCGGTTTGTGAGGGGGTGTGTCAAAACTTTCATCAAACAGGCCAATTTTTTTACCACATCATCTTGGTGGCATGACATTACATAAAGCAAGGTTTCATGTTTTTCTGATCATTTTTTAATTTTTTGGAATTAAAATTCCATGGCACTCCATGCATACATATGTATGTGTCCATGTCGTGAGACCAATATGTTTGAAAATTCCTTCTAATTTACTACACATGGAATTAACTCGCACACAAGTACACAAATATGATTTTTCAAACCGTTATGGTTAGGCGTTGCATGTAGATGTAGTTCAAATTTGAATTATGGTCATTAAATGGCTAGAAAATCACTTAAATGTCTTTAAAAGGTCAAATGACCCCTAGAATTTTCCAAATTTTCACATTACAGTTGTAGTAGTGCACGTTAAATGTAGAAAAAATTGAAGGCCGTAAGAGGAAGCTATCTCCTGTTCGTCATCAAACATGCATTGTTCCCTCTCAGAACCACCAGCCTTCTTATGAGTTGCACCGGTTTGTGAGGGGTGTGTGTCCAAACTTTCGTCAAACATGCCAATTTTTTTTACCACATCATCTTGGTGGCATGATATTACATCAAACAAGGTTTAATGTTTTTCTGATCATTTTTTATTTTTTTGGAATTAAAATTCCATGGCACTCCATGCATACATATGCATGTGTCCATGTCGAGAGACCAATATGTTTGAAAATTCCTTCTAATTTACTGCACATGGAATTAACTCACACACAAGTACAGAAATATGATTTTTTCTAACCGTTATGGTTAGCCGTTGCATGTAGATGTAGTTCAAATTTGAATTACGGTCATTAAATGGCTAGAAAATCACTTAAATGTCTTTAAAAGGTCAAATGACCCCGGAAGTTTTCCAAATTTTCACATGACAGTTGTATTAGTGCACGTTAAATGTAGAAAAAAATTGAAGGCCGTAAGAGGAAGTTATCTCCCGTTCGTCATCAAACATTCATTGTTCCCTCTTGGAACCACGAGCCTTCTAGTGAGTTGCTCTAGTTTGTGAGGGGTGTGTCAAAACTTTTGTCAAACAGGCCAATTTTTTTACCACATCATCTTAGTGGCATGACACTACATCAAACAAGGTTGCATGTTATTCTGATCATTTTTTATTTTTTTGGAATTAAAATGCCATGGCACTCCATGCATACATATGCATTTGTCCATGTTGTCAGACCAATATGTTTGAAAATTCCTTCTAATTTACTGCACATGGAATTAACTCGCACACAAGTACACAAATATGATTTTTCAAACCGTTATGGTTAGCCGTTGCAGGTACATGTAGTTCAAATTTGAATTACGGTCATTAAATGGCTAGAAAATAACTTAAATGTCTTTAAAAGGTCAAATGACCCCGGAAGTTTTCCAAATTTTCACATGACAGTTGTATTAGTGCATGTTAAATGTAGAAAAAAATTGAAGGCCATAAGAGGAAGCTATCTCCCGTTCGTCATCAAACATGCATTGTTCCCTCTCGGAACCACGAGCCTTCTAGTGAGTTACCCCAGTTTGTGAGGGGGTGTGTCCAAACTTTCGTCATATAGGCCAATTTTTTTACCACATCATCTTGGTGGCATGACATTACATAAAGCAAGGTTTCATGTTTTTCTGATCATTTTTTAACTTTTTGGAATTAAAATGCAAGGCACTCCATGCATACATATGCATGTGTCCATGTCGTGAGACCAATATGTTTGAAAATTCCTTCTAATTTACTGCACATGGAATTAACTCGCACACAAGTACACAAATATGATTTCTCAAACCGTTATGGTTAAGCGTTTCATGTAGATGTAGTTCAAATTTGAATTACGGTCATTATATGGCTAGAAAATCACTTAAATGTCTTTAAAAGGTCAAATGACCCCTACAATTTTC
Source organism: Aegilops tauschii subsp. strangulata (assembly GCF_002575655.3). NCBI lineage: Eukaryota > Viridiplantae > Streptophyta > Magnoliopsida > Poales > Poaceae > Aegilops > Aegilops tauschii. The sequence continues at coordinate 340,717,009 of NC_053040.3, read as the reverse complement.
CAAATTTTCACATTACAGTTGTAGTAGTGCATGTTAAATGTAGAAAAAATTTGAAGGCCGTAAGAGGAAGCTATCTCCTGTTCGTCATCAAACATGCATTGTTCCCACTCGGAACCACGAGCCTTCTCGTGAGTTGCTCCGGTTTGTGAGGGGTGTGTGTCCAAACTTTCGTCAAACATGCCAATTTTTTTATCACATCATCTTTCTGGCATGACATTACATCAAGCAACGTTTAATGTTTTTATAATCATTTTTTAATTTTTTGGAATTAAAATTCCATGGCACTCCATGCTTACATATGCATGTGTCCATGTCGTGAGACCAATATGTTTGAAAATTCCTTCTAATTTACTACACACGGAATTAACTCACACACAAGTAGACAAATATGATTTTTTTCAAACTGTTATGGTTAGCCATTACATGTAGATGTAGTTCAAATTTGAATTACGGACATTTAATGGCTAGAAAATCACTTAAATGTCTTCAAAAGGTCAAATGACCCCTGAAATTTTCCAAATTTTCACATGACAGTTGTATTAGTGCACGTTACACGTAGAAAAAATTTGAAGGATTTAAGAGGAAGCTATCTCCCGTTCGTCATCAACCATGCATTGTCCCCTCTCGGAACCACGAGCCTTCTAGTGAGTTGCTCCAGTTTGTGAGGGGGTCTCCAAACTTTCGTCAAACAGGCCAATTTTTTTACCACATCATCTTGGTGGCATGACATTACATCAAGTAAGGTTTCATGTTTTTCTAATCATTTTTTATTTTTTTGGAATTAAAATGCCATGGCACTCCATGCATACATATGCTTGTGTCCATGTCATTTTTTAATTTATTGCACATGGAATTAAATCGCACATAAGTACACAAAGTATGACTTTTCAAACTATTATGGTTAGCTGTTGCTTGTACGTGTTGTTCAAATTTCAATTACGGTCATTAAATGGCTAGAAAATCACTTAAATGTCTTAAAAGGTCAAATGACCCCTGAAATTTTCCCAAATTTGACATGACAGTTGTATTAGTACTACAAATTTTGTCGTACATTTAAAACACCATCCGTTGCCACTTTACTCCAAATTCATCTTTCACAGCTAATAAAAAATATCTACAACATCACACACAGTTGTGTTCTAGGAACCGTTTGCGATGAAAACATCTGGGTCTATTTAAGTCTTCGTCCTTAAGCTTCGCCGGCTCGTCTGCTCCAGTGCCGGCAACCCATGAATCCACGAATCCCGATCCCCATTCCCGCACCCCCTTCTTGCAAAGATGACGCCGTGGAAACGCTCCGTGAAGGCCCGTACGATGGCCGCGTCCCCCCCTCGAGCGCCACCGCCTACGCCGAGAGTGTCGCCGCATCCCCATTGAGTGCGGTCGCTTCTGCCGAGAGGGCGTCTGCGACAGCCGACAGGGCGGCTGCAGAAGCCGAGACGGCTGCAGCTGCTGCTGCGATGGCAGCTGCAAACACCGAGAGCGCTCGAGCTGACGTCCGTGCCACCGATTTCACCCTGGCCCGGGTCAAGGCCATCCACACCAAGATCAAGGATGCACACACCAAGATATTCCAGGCCACCTCGGACTCCAGCATGCAACCCACGTCCGAAAAGGCGGCGGTGGCCACGGAGCACCTGCTTCCTCATGAGGTAGCCGAGTGGGTGCTGGAGAAGCAGGAGGCGGTGGAGATCGAGGAGCACTGGGATGAGGAGTTGCGCGTGGCCGAGGTCGAGGTAGAGAAGAGTCTGTCCGTCGAGGAATCGGCGGTGGAGTACCAACGCGAGCTCTGGCGCATCCACTACTACGAGTACTACAACCTTGAGGGCGGTGCCGAGGACGAGGACGCGGTCGACTTTAGCAGGGGGGCGCGGAGTCCACCAACGGCGGCATGTCGCCAGGACAAGTCATCGACGTCTCATCTCACACCGGCGATGCATAGGCCAGCGCGGCAGTGGTTTTGTTAAAATTATGTGTACTTAGGCTTTGTTTTTAATGCTGGTCTTTTGTTAGAGCAATGTTTAGGTCAATTGGCTCTGTTTAATTACTAAAATTGCTCGCTTCAGTAAGTGTGGTATGTGTGCTGTACGCTCTTTTTTGTGCCCAAATTGGCAAGTGATGTTAAATTATGCAATGACGTACCCGGGGAAATTTCCACCAAAATTTGAATTATCAAACTCATCGCATGCGCGTAAATAAGAAGAATCGTTTGCGATGCACACAATCGTTCAAAGTGAATGGTCCGGCGGCACCACGCGCAAAGTTACCCTCCACATTTCCAAGATTTTGGCCTACCGCCAAAATATCTACCCCCACCCCCCTCCCCCTTCCCCACCCCCTTTTCTCCCCGACCACAAGTCACATTTCCCCTGTTTCCTCCTTCCTTCCTTCCTTCCTTCCTAAGCTATAGCCGCTTCCTCACTCTCGCCATCTCGCTTCCTACCGCCGGTGTCGCCATGGTCTTCTTTAAAGAGCTCTCCAGCGGTTCCTCCTCCGGTGACGACTCCTTCACCACCCGGGTATGCCTCTCTTCTCTCTCTCGGGCTATGACTTGGAATGAAGGATTTTTACCCGGCGGTCGATTTGAGTCATTTCTTCCTCTTGTAGCTCCCTAGGACCATCAGTGGCAACGAATGGAGCGGGGTGGCTGAAGATCTATCTGCTCGTTGTCACCATCAATCTACATGAGTGAAGCTGGTTGCGTTTGAATTTGTGGACAGTGGGAGGAAGTTTCTGGCATGTGCAGAGAAGGTTAGACCCTCTTTCGTTGTTACAAATCATTTGTTAGATGTGATTCAGACACTGTCATGGTCCCAACCCATTCATACCACACCTTCAACCAAACGCATCCTAAGACAGTGTCACAGTTTGTACCTAGTATCTAAAATTGTTGCCATCTCATCAGCGGTGCGATTGGAAAATTATTTGGCACCGCTTCAACAGTTTGTGCAGCCAACTTTGGTCCACACATCCGAGCAGCCAAGCAGTAAAATACTAAATCTTTATGGCACGAAGGAACTGGGCATCGGAGCAACTAGGTGCTCCGGAGTTCGGGTCCCTGATTTTTTCCGCTGCATCGGCTCGCCCGTGCAGGGCACCGGTGCGAGATGTAGCAACAACTGTCTTTACACCAGTTTTGGCATACATAGTGGACGGCCTTAGTGCTATTAGTTCTACTAGCACAAATGCCCGTGCGTTGCAATGGGGAAAAAGTTTAGTTCATATGAACCACGGTTGGTGGGGTCAAGGAACGATGTCACGGGACAATGGTTCTTATGTCAAAAAACATATGCATCATTTGAGGATCACGAGTTCACTACATGGAGTTTAGGACATGGGGTATGATTCAGATTAAATTGATCTGATTGTCAATGTTTTCTTATGGAGAAATTTTTGATGTATTCATAACTTCATTGCAATATAAAGAACATCAAAAGTAATAAAAATGTAATAATTTTAAAAATACATCGTGTGTTTCAATGGAAAATAAAGTTAATGCAAAGTTAGTCAGGAATATTAATGCCAATGGCAATGTCCGAGAAGAGAATTCTAGTTCCTATGAACAAATGTTGGCCGGGTCAAGGAACCATGTCACGGGACAACAGACGCTTATGAAAAAGATGCATCAATTGAAGATCACGACACGAAGTTTGGAACATGGGTATGATTCGAAGTAAATTGATCTGATTGACAACATCTTTTACGGAAAAACTTTGATTTATTTGTAGCATCATTACAATATAAAGATCATTAAAAGTAATGAAATTTAAATAAGTAATAAAAACTAAATCGCGTGTTTGAACAAAATTTTTAAGATAAACAACTTTTGGCTCTGTGATTGGATAGTTAGGAGGATAGTGGTATCCCTAACCCATCAGGATTCAAGTCGTAGACTTGACATAGGTGCTCGCATTATTTTAAATTTATTTCAGACTTCCACGAAAGTTTGTTCAGTGGGAGAAGATGTTCCTTCCACTAATAAAGGTTTTAATAGGTGTAGGATGTACGTGTGTGCGTTCATAGGAATAAGTATATGCTCGTATTTGTGAGGGACTTGGATTATACTGTGTTAAAAACCCTAAAATATGTATCGTGCATGTCCTCCTTTTTTAAATTAACAGGAAAAGATTAAAAATTGAGATAAACATCTTTTGGCTGTGTGTGTTCCAGCCGGCACGTACACCTTAGTCGTCACGTGGATGCCTCTCTCTAGAAAAATGGCCACGCTTGAAAGCTTATCCACTCCTCTCCACCATCCACCGCTCGTTCTATTTTCCGTCACTCCATCTCTCTCGTCCCCATCTGGTTTTCTTCACTGACCCAGAGCTTGTTGCGGCGAGCGGCGATGCAGGACCGGCGGCGACCCCGCTGCCTTGGCTAGTGGCGCCTGTTGAGGGGCGAGCTGGATGGAAGCCCAGCGATGCAAGGGCCTAATTGTTTGGTGTCTGCCTCTCTGCCCTCCCCATGGCCGTCATGGCCTTGCGTGTCGTCGCTTGCCTCTTGCCGTTCCTCTCCGTGCAAGGAAGCCAAGCATTTTCCTGCTGCTCTTCACTTCTCTGAAGCTGATTTAGCGCATCATCCTGAAGCCAACCATGTTCCTCATGATCTAGCCCCCTTTTCATCCTTGAGATCTTTTCTTTCGCCTTCTTTATCGATATACGATCGAGACCCACATCTCATCCTCTTTGCTTACTTTTGAGGCGACTTATTTTCTCATACAACTACGGCGCATATAAATAAATGATTTTCGATGCAAAAGGGCGATATGGGACTATTTGTCTAACAGGTATAGTTGGCGGCTATTTTTTGCACTCCGATGAAAAAAAGGTACCCAACTTACCCAGCTTGGGCCACGCACAAAAATCAAAAGACGGCAACAATGTCTGGGACGGACGAACGAAAGCCCACTTGCGTGGTCATGAGAAAGCCAACTGGCCCAAGTCGAGTAGGGAGAAGCCAACTGGCCCAAGTCGAGTAGGGAAACGCTCTTTGACTTGCGGGCAGAAGCCAACTGGCCCAAGTCGAGCAGGGAAACGCTCTTTGACTTGCGGCAGCGATATACAAACAGATTAGTACCACCTCGCATATAGAGAATAATAAGTGGACGGACGATGGACGAACCAAAAACGGACGAAATTACGGCGGTAAGAGGCAATAGCCCTTTTATTAGTAGGTATAGATATATGTTACTAAATTTGTGCATGTACACACCTGTTAGTATCAATTCGATGTCATCCAAACATTGTCGCTATGCTGTTGCAGTTATATTTACCTTCCTCATAAAATGTTCAATTTGTTATTTATTGTACATGAGTAAGAACTTGTAGCGTTGTTGTAGTTAATTATAGCTTCTGATGTTCCAGAATTTGGTTGTTGTCTCAGTAGCAATTAATTCATTTGCACATTGATCTTTTTGAGAAGATATGTCATAATTAACATGTTTCTTCAGTTTTTCAAAATAAGCATTGGTGATTTTCTATGTTGCTATAAACCCATTTCCCCTACAATTGTTACTGATCTAGTTTTAAATATTATAGGATGAACGGAAGTGTTTTTACTTGGAGTGCGTTGATCAAGAGTGGCCATAGTCTTTGAAGATGTGCCTAGTGAAGCTCTGGAGCATGTATGAGGAAGAGAACAGAGAAAGTGTTGTCAACGCTGAAGAATATTTGAAGATGCGGGATAAAAGGAGGAAGGTGGAGAATGAGCTCAGATTTTTTAGATCAGACTTTGCTAAGATGGTGTTGGCGAAGGAGGAGGCATTTTCCCAGTTGGCAAGTGCAAAACAGGTTCTTGCTGAACTGAAAGCAGAGGTGGATAAGACGATCCTGGATGATCTCGATTAGGGAAATGAATATATTGTTCTAATATTGTTCTTATGAAGTTGAACTAGCTATATGTTGTATTGTGCTATTTTCATGTAGCTATCGTACTGTGTTGTTAAAATATATTTATGTGCCTGATATGAAATTGGCAAACAGCTGTTCGATATGAAATATGAATTTGCCTAATACTGGAATTATTTATTGTAAACTAATAAACATGATAAATGTGTGATGGAACTTTGCAAATGGTTCTAGCAATAAAAGTGCTTGTGATGGATAGCCCAATGCCACACAATTTTCTTCATCAAATCGTGTGTGATGTAGTTGACAAAAGCAAACAGTTAACCAAGGCAGAGCGTCTGTGATAGTTACACCTTTCACACATAAGCCTACACATAAAACTGTGTGGGATGTACATACGAATGAAAATGTTTTCCCTGGATTGACTGTGTGGGATGTACAAGAACGGAAACGTATTCCTTGGATTGACTGTGTGTGATATACATATGAACGTAAACGTTTTCCCTGGATTGACTGTGTGGGATGTACATAAGAACGGAAACGTATTCCTTGGATTCACTGTGTGTTATACATACGAACGGAAACATTTTTTTGGGATTCACCGTGTGGGATGTACATACGAATGAAAATGATTGGGTTTCGATGCCTCGCCCGATCGCACACGAGCTCATTTTGCCCCAGCTTGTGTCCCAGGAGGGCCTATCCCCGATGATTTCGGGGTCGTGTGGGAAGGACCCCCCAATCGCCCACACTCACTTTGCGACGGTTCCAAATGCCGTCGCAAAAAGGGGTTAAAAACCGTTTGTATAGCACCGACGCGTACTAGTCCATGACACCGCTAAGCGAGCCCGATCCGCATTACAGTGCAATAGCTCGGCGGATCCGGAGCTTGAATAGCAGTTTAGCCTCCGCTGATCACCCCATAAGGTTGCGGCATATGTACCGCGTGTACATAATTACGCATTTAAAATAGCTTGGGCAACGCCGGAGGCACACTGCACAAAAGGTCTATAGTACGGCTTGACCCTATTCGGACCTTAAATAATTTCCCCACAGTAGGTTCGTTAAAAACCTGCCTACTCTACGGTTGTACAAGGGCTCTTTTCTAGGTCCTTCTTTCTTGGAGACGACCATCGACTACTCCTCTCAAAGGATTTCTCACCAAGGAGAAATGGCGCAGATGTGCAGCAGGGCACCATTGGGATCTTCAAACCGCTACTTTGTAGGCCCTGTGTAAACCTTTCCCTTGTGTAAACTTCTGGCATGTAAAATGGCATTGGTATTTATGGCATTATCTGTAATAACACGTCTTGATGCATTAATCAGGGTATAAAGGAAGCAGTTGATCACCATTTTTGTTTGGTACTCATTTATTTTATATTATCATATGTATTCCCTCCCTACTTCAGACTGCCACACGTGTTGTAGTCCAACCTTATCACCGGGGGTTGTATTCAGCCCTGCACATTTCAAGTCCAAACACCTATGGGAACTCTTCGGCGTCCCGGATATTGCATTATATGCATTGGCTCTGAATCATGTCTTTGGTCTATAGTTGGGGTGCCCGAATCCTGTGCTTACCACCTTACGTTCCGCTCGTTCGGCTAAGGTAGTAAAGGGACAACGACTATGATTGTATTTCTGGTTCGTCCGGTCAAGTACCTCAGTAGAGAAAGCCGAAAACTGACTGTCATGATAGGCGAGAGCTGGTCGGCAATCCTGTCGGATTCGGGGTTCTGCAGACCCTAAAGAGGTTCGAACTCTGGGGTGTGTGCGAAGAACTCTCTCTCCCCTATCTGCCAACTCGATGATCCTACGGCCTAGCTCGACGAACCCAAGGAACAAGAGACACAGCAGTTTATCCTGGTTCGGGCCACCTTGCGGTGTAATACCCTACTCTAGCTTGGTGGTGGATTGCCTCGAGGGGCTGAGGATGAACTAGTATAGTGGATGAACAGCCTCAGGAGGAGAGGTGTTCTTGAGCTCGATGAGCTGATGAGGTCGTCCGGGTAGAAGTGATCCGTTCCCCTCTATGGTGGTGGCTAAATCCTATATACAGTGGCCTTGGTCCTCTTCCCAAATGTAGGCAGGAAGGATCCTACAACGGCCAAATTTGAAGGGGAACAACTAGTACAAGCTATCCTGACAAAAGCAGTCTTCGCCTGCAAAAGGCTCTGGTGGTGACACTGCGGTGGGCTCCATGATGACCTCCGTCCTGCCGTCCTGGCGGTCTTGGTCTTGTTGCACCGATATGGAAACCTTTGCTTGATTCCTCGGGACTCCGCGCCTGCACTTGCCTCCTTAGCACCAAAGAGGAAACTGGTACACTATGCCCGATGGCGCCCTCCTGGCCTTGGTCATCATGGCTCACATCATATGAACCTCGCAAGGTGCACCTTGCATTGATATATCCGCCCCTCAGGAGCCAGCCTAGTGAGGCCGCCCTTAGGGAGTTATTGGTGTCGTCCACCGAGGCTTGGCCCCTTGCGAGGGTGCTGAGTCATTGCTGCTGAAGCTGGGCCATATTAGGCCGTTGACAGAGCCACGCCGTGGGCCGCAGGCAGGCAAGTCTGGGTACCTCTGTTCCCAGGACGCCGACAGTAGGCCCCGGGCCCAAGGCACGCTCGAACTTGGCTTCGAGGTGAAGCCAAAGGCCAAGGGCGGAGCGCCGCGGGCCCCAATCGCCTGCGGCCTCAGTCGACGCGTGGCGATTGATGGGACGTGGGCACCCCCATTTCCCCACGCAGCCTTGATATTCGCCGAGCTTGGCGGTCGCCGTTGTCGACTCAGCTTCGTCTTCATTGCTTGCCGCACGCTCCCTTGGCTCCTCCACCTTCTTAGCTCTTACGCCAACGCCGGTCCTCCCCTTCTGACATGTCGCCGAGGTTGACGCGGAAGAACAAGGGGAAAACCCACGCCCCGGTCGAATCTCCGCCGGCCTTCGAGCCCGCCCTCGAGCGGTCGACGGTGGTCAATGGGGGATGCTAGACAAGATCCGTCCGGCGCTCGCCGCCAGTTCCAACACTACTGCAGGATGGTCCAAACACGACACTACAATCAGAGACCCTTCGACGAAACTGTGTGCGATGCCATAATTGCAAACGGTGGTGTAAAAAAACCGTCAAAAAAGGTGCAAAATGTTTGCGATGACAGAAGCATCAAACACGGTTCAGAATTTAGTTGTGTGTGTGATGCAGGGCATACGTTTCAGCTCAATTAACTGTTTGGGATGAGGAGGCACAAAAGAAACAGGCAGCCAGATGAAGGCGTGTGTGATATATAGCATACGGTTCACTGGGATGAACTGTGTGTGATTAGGCAACACAATGGAAACGGTCCAACTGAACAAGATGTGTGTGATACGCGGCAAACAGGTCCGTAATCTGAAATGTGTGTGAAGACCAATAATAACACAGAGGATTGCTGCTAATAAGCCTTGTGAATTGCTCTATCTACAGTAGATTAACATGTATGTATATATATATATATAACTGAAATAAACATCCAATTACATAAGTGACTATACAGATCATTCACACACACCTCAATAAACAATTGCACGCATTCTAAAGTAGGAGAAACGATCATCTAGTCATCTACTTCTTGTGACGCTCCCGCCACTACTATGTGACTCGATCCCTAGTCTTTGTCAGGAAGAAGACAGTTCCTCATGTGAACGATCCGCCTGTACATCTTGTAGCTTGTGTACACGTCCATGGCCGCGTACTTGACATGTTGTTCATCCAGTCTCTTATGCCACACATTGTGCCAGGCGTTCTTGTCCTTATTGCTCTCTTCCTTCATCTTCGCGTAGTAGGGGTCGATGATGGCCGAGGCGAGGTCAGTTTGTTTTCGTTGCTGCCCCAGACCTTGTAGTGGTGTTGGATGTTGACAAGATTCGGGCATTTCAAGTCCGAAACCTTGAGCGCTTTTAGATCGTTGGTGGTGTCCACCATAGCGAAACTGTAGTCGGAGCTGTTGATAAACCTAGAGAAACGCTCGCAATGCCTTGTAGCAAGGTGGAGGTGGTAGACGAGGACGTCATGTCGCACGCACAACTGGGCGACGGCAACCTTTTGATCGTGCCAGGCACGACCGATGGTGTACTCGAGGTCGAAGCCGACCACTCGGTACTTGTCCTCGGCAAGGAACTGCTCCATAGTTTGGATGGAGCTCTCCACCGGGACCGGATCGTTCGTGTACACCACCGAGAGGGCCTTCCCCCTCACGTGGGTGTCCACTACGTGATGCGTGGTGAACTGCCCGCCGTTGTCGTCATCGGCCGCTGGGAGCGCCATTGGAGCCACGGGGAGCGCCATTGGAACCGCTGGATGTCCTCTCTGTATGTGTCCTCGTGGGTGTGCTTATTGTGTCGTGTGAGACGAGAGATGAAGGTAAATGGCCACAGGAATAAAAGGGGGCCGGGCGGCATGGATTCTCGGCGCGTCCGCATGGCAGTTTTTGCAGCGGGTAACTGCATCATCGCGCCGCGCCCGGCGCAACCGCTTGCACACGAACGTTGTGATCGTGTGCCGGCCCCAAACACTGGCGGCGCGTGTGGAGGGACGAGGGCAGAGCACCCGGAGGGACGCGAGAGCAGAGCGTGCGCGGCGGGACGTGAGCAGAGCGCGCCGCGGCCGCCTGAACAGCAAGCAACCACACGCATAGAGCAGTTGAACATGCAGGAAATGGTCGCCTACAAGCCGGACGACAGTTACGTCGCTGCGTAGAGAGCGGCCGTGTGGTACCACCTCCTCTAGTCTATAGTCTCCTTTATATTCCGTGCCATACTTTGCCCTCAAATTTAACCAACAAAATGTTAATGCATGTTTTAATAATTATATAATTGGAAACTATGTTCAAATACAAATCCAACTATATAATGTTTGGCGACATGCATTCGTATTTTATTAGTTAAATCATACTTATAAACCAGGACAGTGGTATAGTAGGTAATTAAACCGCAAACGTTTTTTTATTAACCGTATGTTTACGTTGCCTTTCGTCCTCCTCTCTCACGTCTTGTCACCCCGCTGCCGGAGACGGCTTACAGCGCAAGCTTGCGCAGCGCGCGGGGGCGTTCTTTTTGCCAAACGGTGGAGCCAATGAATCGTCGGTGAGCCTGTTCCCACGCAACCTCGCAGGTTCTTCCCGCCCGACTCAGTGAAATCCACCAAAATCCCAATGCTTACCGGCCTGCTATAAGAACCCTCACGGCCGGCGAGTCCTGCGTTGCATTTTCCCCTCCATCCCTGTAGCTTATCTCATCTGCTTCTCCCACAATCGCCAATGGCACCGGTCCGTCATCGTTGCTCAGCCACTCCGCCGTCATCAGATGACAGCTCCAGCTAGGAGGCTACACTGCGGCGGCGGCGCAGTCCTCGGCGTAGTGTAGTGCGCGTGGCGTCCCTGTTGGGTGTGCACGGAACACCCACCACACACTCCGCCGCTGGTGCTCGTCGGCAGCTGTTGCCGGCCGCCGTTGCCGCCACACCACCATCGAAAGCCAGGGCCATCGCCCGCTCCGCAGCCGCGGCCCGAAGGCGGGAGGTGGCCGTCGTGGCCGCCACCCCATTGCCGGCCACGATGGCCATCACCTGCTCCGCCACCGCGGCCCGAAGGCGGAAGGTGGTGGTCGTGGACGCCACCCTGTTGTCGGCTGCCATGGCCGCCAGCCCACCCTCGACCGTCGGGGTCATCACCCGCTCTGCCACCGACACCCGGGAGGCGGAGGTGGATGCCCGCACGTGCGTCAGTGACCTTGCGCGCTACACCGAGTTCCTGCGGGAGGAGGAGGAGCACCTCGTCGAGCATGCAAAGAGCCTTACCGCCGCCGTGGCCGCGGCACACGCCGCCTCAGAGACGAGGAATCAGGAGATCTATGAGGAGAACCACCGCTTAGAGAGGGGTCGTCTGGAGCGGCAGAGGGCGTTCGAGGTGAGCATCGCTGAAGCTGCATTAGCGGCAGGCGCCGCATTGCGGTTGCCCAGCTCGTCGGTAGGGTCCTCCTCCTCCGCCTCTTACTAAGCGCGCTTGGCAGAGGAGAGGCAGCCGGAAGTAGTACAAAGCCCCTCCGCAGTAGTAGTAGTATTTAGGGGCTATTTTGTTCAGTTCATCTGACTATAAATGTGGTGGAACTGTACAACGTACTAAAAATTAGCTAGTATATATAGTTGAACTACTATTAGTACGTGGTTGGCAACAATTGGGGAAATGCTTGGTCGGTTCAGCTGTCGAGTTGAACTGTTTGTATAAATTAAGAACGACTGCTTAATCTATGAATGAAATCTATGCTTAATTACTGAATTTTACTTGCAAAAATTAGATACTGCTAGTGATTTTTAGCTTCATATTTTGACAAATCGCAGTGTTACAAGGATTGACAAATCTTACCAAATTGTTTGTACGTGGTTGCACACGGGTCATCCAAAACAACCGTTTGCGTTGAAGGGATGCACAAATCCTGCGCTGCTCTCACTTTGCATACGGGTGTTCTATCTAAAATGTTTGCGATCAAGAGCTGCAGAAATCCTACTCGGCACATTTTCTCTTGGCTTCCCGGGGAAGCTGTCGGTTTGCATACGTGTGTTCTAACGAAAATGTTTGTGATGAGTGTTTTATATTTAAAAAGTCAATTAAACTGCGGCTTGGGCACCATTAATGGAGAGGATGCGAGCAAGACGGGCGACCATGGAAGTCAAAGGGCTCGCTTCCCAGTGAGCCTGCGCAGCATACAGCTTGCACGCTTCCCGGTGAGCCTGCGCACTCAAGGACAACTTGCATGCCTCCCGGTCAGCCTGCGCACCGAACGGCGCTCGCACGCCTCCCGTTCAATCAAGGTCAAGCAGCTGTCTGCACGGCACCTCCTACAGCCATTAAAACCAAGACACCTGGCGTCACGTGAATGGTTAACAGAATTTTGGATTTACTAGAATTTAAAAACCAGGTATCTCAATGTTTTACCGACAATCAACGGTGCTCTGGTGTTTGAAATTCATGCACATTTCTTGCATGGGACCTAAGCATGCACCCAAGGACACATATTTGATTTTTCAACCAATTTATATGCACTGGAGCATGTGCATGTAGTTCAAATTTGAATTATGCACATAAATGCATTGAAAACTCAATTAATGCATAAAAATGTCCGAACGAACCCTGAAAAATCACAAAAATTCGCACAACACTCTTGTTGTTCTATGTTGACACGAGATAAAAAATTGAAAGCAATAAGAGGCAACGGATATCGTTTCGTCCCCAAAGGTGGGACGTTCCCTACCGAAAACCATCATGCTTGTTGTGAGAAGCTCCGGTTTGTGAGAAGCATATACCTAAACCCGCCCCAAATGGGACAAAATTTGTACCACGGCATGTTGATGCCGCTCCATGATAGCATGCCAAGTTTCATGAATTTCAGACGAGTTTTGGATTTACTATAATTTAAAACCAGGCATCTCAATGTTTTGCCGGCAATCAACGATGCCCTGGTGTTTGAAATTCATTCCCATTTCTTGCATGGGAACTATGCATGCACCCAAGGACACAGATTTGATTTTTTTTGACCAATTTATATGCACTAGAGCATGTGCATGTAGTTCAAATTTGAATTATGCACATAAATGCATTGAAAACTCAGTTAATGCATAAAATGTCCAAACGAACCCCAAAAAATCACACAACACTCCTGTTGTTCTATGTTGGCACGAGAAAAAAAATTGAAAGCAATAAGAGGCAATGGATATCGTTTCATCCCCAAAGGTGGGACATTCCCCACCGAGAACCATCATGCTTGTTGTGAGAAGCTCCGGTTTGTGAGAAGCATATACCCAAACCTGCCCCAAATGGGACAAAATTTGTACCACGGGAAGTTGATGCCGCTCCATGATAGCATGCCAAGTTTCATGAATTCCAAACGAGTTTTGGATTTACTAGAATTTAAAAACCAGGCATCTCAATGTTTTGCCGGCATTCAACGGTGCCCTGGTGTTTGAAATTCATTCCCATTTCTTGCATGGGACCTAAGCATGCACCCTAGGACATAGATTTGACTTTTCGACCAATTTATATGCACCAGAGCATGTGCATGTAGTTGAAATTTGAATTATGCACATAAGCGCATTGAAAACTCAGTTAATGCATAAAAATGTCCAAACGAACCCCGAAAAATAAAAAAAATTCACACAACACTCCTGTTGTTCTATGTTGACACGAGAAAATTTTGAAAGCAATAAGAGGCAATGGATATCGTTTCGTCCCCAAAGGTGGGATGTTCCCTACCGAAAACCATCATGCTTTTTGTGAGAAGCTCTGGTTTGTGAGAAGCATATACGCAAACCTACCCCAAATGGGGCAAAAAATTTACCACGGCATGTTGATGCCGCTCCATGATAGCATGCCAAGTTTCATAAATTTCAGACGAGTTTTGGATTTACTAGAATTTAAAAACCAGGCATCGCAATGTTTTGCCGGCAATCAACGCTGCATTGGTGTTTGAAATTCATTCCCATTTCTTGCATGGGACCTAAGCATGCACCCAAGGACACAGATTTGATTTTTCAACCAATTTATATGCACTGGAGCATGTGCATGTAGTTCAAATTTGAATTGTTCACCCGAAATGGCTAGAAAAGTTCAAATTTGAATTGTTCACCTGAAATGGCTAGAAAACCAATTTAATGTATAAAATGTTCAAACGAACCCTGAATATACTGCACACATATAGTTGCATGGCACTCCAGATAAAAGGTCTAACAATTCAAACACCGTCCATTGCCGCTCTGACCCCATTATGTAATTCAAATCAAGATGAAAAATCAAGTAGGTCGCACACAGTTTATTAGCAGCAACCGTGTGAGATGCAGCACAAAATATCCTGGAGCACCGTCGATGTATAGTACGCCTATGTCTTATGCGAGAAGGTGCGTCGGCTACAGTCCACAGCCGGCGTCTCAAGCACACTAGCTCGCTCCCCAAATATCATTTCACTGTTCAATCATCGCTGGTGAAAGATGGGCACGTGGACCCGCGTCGTGAGGGGAACTTCGGTGGCCCACTCTAGCGAGAGCGCGGCCGCAGCCGCCATGCGCGTGCTAACAAGGTGCATGAGCGCGGCCGCAATCTGCGACCGGGCGGCAAAGGCAGCCCAAATGGCCGCTGTTGCTTCTCAGGTGGCGGCAGCAACATCTGCCTCAGGGATAGCAACTGGCGAGAGCGGCACAACAGTTGCCTGTTCCGCAGCGGCGGCTTTAGCCCTGATGGAGGCCGCCCACGACCATGTCGAGGCCGCCCACGCCCAGCTCTTGGCGTTCACCGCACAAATTGAACGAAGCTTCTGCGACAACAGTCGACAACCCACGGCCGAAGAGCTGGCAATCGCCGAGAGCGTTCGAGCAGCCATCCGTTCCTCCGCCACATACCTTGCGACGACGGAGCCCGTCCAAGGCCAGCTCGCGTCCGCCCACGCCCAACTCGTGGCGGCCTTTTCCAAAGAGATGGCGGACGCGGGTGGCGAGATGCTTGCCGAGTATGGTGCAATGTATGCCATGGAGCCCCTTCCCCAGGAGACCGTCGGGCGCGAGCTGGACATGGAGGCGGCAGCGGAGATCGATGAGCACCAGCCGTAGTAGTACTCTTTGTTTTGCTTAATTAAGAGCGTCGGTCTTTAATTTGTTAGAGTAATGTTTAGGTCAGCTAGCTCTGTTTAATTGCTGAACTTGCTCGATTAAGAAGTGTGGGTGTGCTGTAGTATCCTTTGTGTACCCAAATTATGCAATGACGTGAATGACCACTGTAACCATGGAAATTCGAACCGAAACTTTTGACGTTCAAACTCATCACACATGGGTTAAGCTATCTGAATCGTTTGTGGTGTCCACATATCGTACACAGTTCTGAATAAAGGACCGTGTCTGATGACACTTTGCGCGCCAGTTTTTTCGCTCAAGTGATTGCAAATTTTCAGCTTCCGCGGAAATATCTACCTCCCCGCCCCTCCCCCTTACCAAAAGCCACATTTCCCCTCTTTCCGCCTTCCTTTCCAAGTTGAAACCTTCACTCCTTGCTTGCAGTGCCGCCTCCTCGTCGTCGACCCTCCTTCGCGCTGCTCGGCCTCCTCTATCCAGGCAGGTAATCTACACCCGACCCCCATCCTCCTCCTCCTTCCACATCCCACATGCCCCGACCGCCGGCGCGAGCGCGACACCTTCCACCCAAATCACCGACCCCTCCACCAAATAAGCGCCGGCCTAAGCCATGGTGCACACAGTATAGCTAGGACCTCAAGGAGCATTTGGCAGCGGAGAAGCAAATCGCGGCCGCACACGCGGATGAGGTCGCGATGGCTGCCATTCGTGCCGACCCCTAGATCTTGAAGGAGCACCTTGCCATTTGCTAGCTACGCTGGTTAAGCATGCTCGGTTTACCGGTTGCGTGTGCTGCTCCTGCCTTTCCCTCACAAATTCTATATGTCGTGCAGTGTGGTTCTCACTTATTAACTGTTTTGTTAATTAGTTGTCGTCTTTAGTTAACTGTTTGGTTCAATTCTGCAAATGTGATGTTCAATTCTTGAAACTGCAATTTTGTATTGTCTTCCATGTGAGAAATAAATCAAATTTATCTTTACAAAATTGTGGGTGCATTTTGTTATTGTATACCATGTGAGGAATAAATTGAATTTGGCTGTAGTAAATACATGAGAAACAAATACAATTGCTACAATTGGCTGTAGTTAACTGTTTGGTTAACTGTCTGATCTTCTATTAGGAGTATGCTATATTGTGCAATGTGGTGCTTAGTTAATGTTTGATTCATTTGTTGTGGTGTTTAGTTAACTGCTTGGTTCAATTTTGCAATGCGATGTCCAATTCTCGTGGGTAGAATTTTGTATTGTTGTGCATGTGAGGAATAAATCAAATTTGGCTGCACTTAATACATGAGATACATATACGAGTGCTATATTTCCTAGTTCTTAATCATGCTTGGTTTGGGTAAATGGGTTTTTCGTGTGGCTTGAATTAATCTGATGAATCTGCAATGTGCTTATTTTTCATCAGCATATTTTACTGATAGCATGTGAACCCTTACTTAACCTGATGACTAACTACCTTATATGTGTTGCAGGGAAACAATGGGAAGCACTGAGGTTTACAATCGAGGTTAGCACGTGCATGGTCCGTTGTCTAATAGCACATTATTGTGCAATTGCAGGAACCATTCTAATATTTTGGTTTTTAACAATTTGGTCTTGCACATGTAGGTCCTGCTGTCAGAGGTTTTGACCCACTGTTCGAACCTTTTTGCATATGGGGAAATGAGTTGTCCATGAATATCAATCAAATCAATAAACTCAGAAAGATTGTTAGGATAAAGAAATTAGCGACAAAAAACAACAAGATCTTTGTCTGCACAATGAAGAAGACATCAGTTCACTACAAGATGGTACTAA
Organism: Aegilops tauschii subsp. strangulata; assembly: GCF_002575655.3. Taxonomy (NCBI): domain Eukaryota; kingdom Viridiplantae; phylum Streptophyta; class Magnoliopsida; order Poales; family Poaceae; genus Aegilops; species Aegilops tauschii. The sequence continues at coordinate 340,699,720 of NC_053040.3, read as the reverse complement.
CTATTATACCTTGCCTTTTTTTATTCCTTTGCCCCATTTCCAATATAGAGAAGATATTTATGCACATCCTTGTTTTCAGGCCTTTCCAAAGCAGTTCACTGATGATTACCTCTCAACCCACCTCTATGGTCAGGAGGCGAGGAAGGTTTTCATACAACACCCACGGTTCAATAATGAAGTGTTCCTGAAGAGGATGAAGGATGGACGGTCAATCATTCACAGGCACTGGCCCAAAGTTGCAAAGACCTTCAACATGAATGAAGCCTCAATATTCGCATTCCGCTTCAGCAGTTTTCCAGATGAGATGCATATGTCTATATACCATCTATGATGCTAATTTCGAAAGGTTATACATGTTGCATGTGGAACTTGCTGCTGGTGCAGTTGTGTAATGGGGTAGCTGAGTGCTGAAACTATATCATGTTGTACTCTAATGTAGTTCAATTATGAAATTATGCTTCCTTAATATGGAAATGAAATATATTGTGTGCTTAATATGAATGTCAATTAGATTAATAAATGGATTATGAATAATCGGATAATTAGCTTGCTAATGGCAAATTTGCCTGCTAATTGGGTTTTGTTATTGCAAACGGTTGTTGAAAAAATACCGTGTGCAATGACCTCAGGCAACGCACACAGTTTCTAGGAATAAAACGCGTTGGATCAATGAACAATCACACACGACTTTCTCTTGAAAACTGTTTGCATTAGGCCACCTTGCGCAAACGTTTACCACATAAAAACTGTGTGTGATGGACAGCCTTTGCCACACAGTTTCTTCTACGGACCGTGTGTGATACATTCAATAACGCAAACGATTTAACAGGAAAAATTGTGTGTGATGTACCTGTGAACGAAAACATTTTCCCTGGAGCGACTGTGTGGGATGTGCATACGAACGGAAACGTTTAGCGGGGACTGACTGTTTGGGATGTACTTGCGACCAGAAACAATTTCGCCATATAATTGTATTTTTTTAGCTCTACTGTACGTATTTCCGTATTTGAGCGCTCGCCGGTCGCACACGACCTCATTTTCCGAATGTGTGTGCTAGGAGGGCATATCCCCGATGGTTTCTGGGTCGTGTGGGAAGGACTCCCATATCACCCACACTCACTTGGCGACGGTTCCAGATGCCATCACGGAAAGGGGTTAAAAACCGTTTGTTTAGGACTGACGCGCACCAGTGCAATGAGTGGAATGTGACGGTGGCTTGGCCTGCTTCCCGAGCCATGGTCGACATGGCGGCCACCGAGATCCCCATTCATCTCCACACCCTTTTGGCAGGCCTGATTCCCCCCTTCTCTGACTTCTTCAATGCAATAATATCGCATTACCAAGTCCACGCGGTGCATCTGGATCCCCAATTCATTATTCTCCTTATTGTCTTCGCCTTCGTCTGCGAGGCCATGGTGGGCATTGCTCCCTCCGTGGCCTTGTTTCGCCATTTCTTCTCGCTTCACCTGACCGACGCCGTCAGTGCTTGGGGTGTGTAACTTTCCAGGCTGTGGCAGCGATGGCCAACTCAGAGAAGCGGTGGGTGTTCGCGGATGTCGATGTTCCCAACTCCCTGCTCTTGCTCCACCGGGCGCCGGCTGTACCCAGCTCTAGGTGGGGGCACACGAAGCTTGCTGACCCTCGGTTGGCCCACATCTGGCGCCGGTTGACCAGGTTGAAGGAGCTTGGGGTGACGGCGCCCATGGTGGTGAAGGAGTTCGTCCAGTGCCGCATTGCTCCTATCTAGCGCCACTCTCAATCGATGTGGACCCTTACTGACAGCAGGGACCCCATGAGGCTTCATGCGCCTGCGCTTCCTCCCGAGGCACTGTGCATGGTGCTTGAGCTTCTGATGGGCGACCTGGAGCCAGCCACGCTTCCGGAGGAGGGTTGCCTCCTATACTGTTGCTCGAACAAGGTGGAGTTCGTGAGGCAGATGCCCTTCTTTGACGAGTGGGGGTTGTGCCCATCCGGACTTGAGGGGCCTCGCGAGAACCCTGTCCTCAAGGTTCCTCTGCCTGCCGTCCCCGCGGCCCACGCCCCGGAGGTGGGTGCAGGGCAGCGGGCGCTGCCGGGTGCTGCCGGGGTGGCTGCTGACGAAGTGACGCAGCCCGATGCTCCTGAGATGGCAGCCCCTGAGGCTCGGGTGAGCCCTCCTGAGGGGGCGATCAAAGAGCTGGCACGACCCAAGGCTCCGAGGTCACTGCCCCTGGAGCTCGGGGAAGCAGTCCTGAGGTAGTGGCCTGAGAGCTGACGCAGCTCGGGGTTCCCGAGGTCGCCACCCCAGGGGCTCTGGAGCCCGCCCTACATGCTGACAGCCACGCCCCAGGATTCGGCCAGCTGCGCCTGAACTTCGAGGCACTCCGCAGGAGGAAGGGGCGTCCCAGCTGAAGTGGTGACACCTACCGGCCGCTGAAGTAGAGGAAGTACATAGCCGTAGATGAGTAAGTACCTCTTCTTCACGATTTTCTGCGTGTTGCATCCTTTCCTGACAATGGATCTTCAGGATCCCTTCAGCTGCAGCAGCGAGATCTCCCGAGGAGCGGCCTCCGCCAGTCCTTGGCTTGCCCCTGGTCTCGAAGTCCCCCTGTCGGACCACTGTGCAAGGCGCGGGGCCCGTCCTATAGGCAGACGCGCCGACGAGGGGCATTGATCCTGCGCTCCTGTCGTCCCTCCTTCATGGTCTGCCCTGGGGTGCGGAAGGCGTGCCGAGGGCTCTTCCGTTGGTCATCATCGGTGGCTGGGTGATCCCAGCCCTGGCTTCATCTTCGAGTAGCGAGGCCATGCCGTCCAGCGCCTCCGCTGAGGCCCGAAGGGCGGCGGGGAAGGCACCGACCTCCTGGCCCCCGCTAGGGGAAGGCAGGCCACCTCAAGCTTCCCCAATAACCCCAGGCACGAAGGACAGACCTGGACATGCGGTAGAGCTCGCACGCGGGCGCGGTGTTGTATGCCACGAGCTTTTCCGGGAGGCAATGGGTGCGCTGAGCCGGCTCGGAGAACAGCTTGTCAACGTCGATGCCCTCCTTGAGATGGAGGACCTTCGGCTGGCGGATGAGTGGCATCAGCTGAAGGTGGCCATCAACCTCGGGCATCTTCAGCATGAGCGCGCCAATGCAAAGGCCGAGGTGTCCCTTCCGACCTCACGCGAGGCCTCCGCCCGGGCCTTGGAGGAGGCTAGGGCAGCCGACCATCGCCATGAGGCTGCCGAGGAGCGAGAACGAGAACTCCTGGCCTTGAACGCTACCCTTGAGAAGCAGATTGAGGCACGCAGGGCCATCTTGGCGTCAATGAGGGGAGCGCCTTCCAAAGAGAGGGAGATCCAGAAACGCGAGGAGGCGCTGATGCTGGAGGCCTCGGAGTGCAGCCTCAAGCTCGAGCAGCTGGAGATGAGGGAGCATCAGGCGGTGCTCGTAGGCAAGATTTGCACGAGCCTTCGCCACCCTCCGGTCAACCTCCTCCTGGATCTTGGCTTTCCACACGGTGATGGCATCCTCAGCCATTGTCAAGCTAGTATTCTTGGAGGCTGAAGCTAAGGGCATCACCACCGCCCTTAGGATGAAACTGGATGAGGCCGGAGCAGCGCGAGAGGGCCGCTGTGGCAGCTCAGGCCTCCACCCAGGATGACCTGGCCTCCGCATGCACCGACTTGCTCTCCCTCCGACAATAGATTGACGGCGCCGCGTCTCTCGCGAAGAAGAACGCAGACGAGGAATGCCATTGGCGAACGCTGCAGCGTGAGCATGCTTCTATGCTCCTGGACCTCGGGGTGAGAGCCAACCGAGCCCTGAGCACCATCTGCGAAGAGAACACCCCTCACCCGCATGAGGAAGATTACACCAGCCACCTCCGCTTCATCACCAAAATCGTGACGTGCCTGGAGGACCGTGCTGCGAGGGCTCGTGAGCTCGTTGAGAAGAGGAGCCGGGGCCTCCTTGGGCGTGCATTCTCGCGCATCTTCACTCACCTTCAGAACCTCGATCCCCATTTCGACTTCGATGTTGCCATAGCCCCCGTGCCCAGGGTTCGCGCCTGAAGAGGGTGCGGCCGTGGTGGTGGTCGGAGAAGACGATGCGGACGATGATGACATAGGCGACTCCAGCGACGAATCTGATGACGGGGACGAAGACAGCGAAGGAGGCGGCGCCTTCGGCTAACCCTACACTTTCTTTGCCCTAATTTGTGTAAAAAGGGCAAGCTTCCTGTCGGTGTACAAAAGTAGGGGCTCTCCTATTGACCCCTTTACTTGTGCATGGGCAGTCAGAGCCGTGCGCCGCGGCCACACTTAGCAGGGCAGAGGAGGGAAGCCGGAGTGAAGCCAAAGCACAAGACAACCAAGGCAACGCCAAGACCAGGAACACAAGAGAGCAAGAGGGCGAGGTAGGCTCCCTCGGCAAGATCCTTGCCGAGGCAGCCTCCGCAGTCCCGGCAAGAGCCTTGCCGGGGCAACCTGCCCGATACCAGCAGAGCAAGCCACCCTTGAGCCCATGGGTCCCAACACCACCAACTACATTGGAACCAAGTCTCGGGAGGCGCCTGTGTGGTGGCATGCAGATCTTCGTCAAGATCATAAACATGTGAGATCAGATGAGGACCAGAAGACGGCGACCCTTGGCGGGATCCTAGCCGAGGAAATCCACAAGACCCCCGGCAAGCGCCTTGCCGGGGACGACTACAACGCCACGGCAAGGCCCTTGTCGGGCCCCCGGCAAGACACTTGCAGAAGGCATCAGCAGGGCCACTGCCAGGCCCGCGCCTGCCAAGACTCCACCGCCGTCCCCAAGCAGCTGCTAGCTCAACCAGCTGGGCAGACACCTGCGTGGCGACGGGCGGCCTCTACACCGACTCAGCAAGCACCTGCGTGGTGGGATGCAACCCTTCGTGAAGGCTCCACCACCGCGCCAGCCCAGCAGCCAGCCAACGTGGCGCCACGACGCCTTGTTAGCTCGGATGCGTGTCAAGGCCAGGCGAGGCGGCGACAGCTGGGACGTGCTTCCTTGCCGTCCCCGATAAAGCAAGGGGGACACGTCGGTAGCGCATTAAATCTGTTTGTTCGATGGTCCCAGAGGATAGGCTTATCAACTGTAGACCTTTCCACCTCCCGTGTGCCACTGTGGCAACCCCTTTTTTCCTATAAAAGGAGGCCCGAGTTGACCAGGAGGGGGATTCGGCTCTTTTTGGCAAGTTGCACCCCGTAGCTAGCTCAAGAACACAAGAACATTCAATACACCCACCAAAGCAGGACTAGGGTATTACGCATCTTCGCGGCCCGAACCTGGGTAAACGATCCGTGTGCTTCTTGCCAGACCCACTCTTTGCACAACCTCGCGCCCGCCAACCCTAGAAGGGATCCCAGTGATTCCATAGGTGTCGTTTCCACCGACATCTTTCGTGCGCCAGGTAGGGGGCGCAGTTATGAGAATCTGGTCTAGCATGTAGCCTAGCAGTTCTTCATCGCCATGGCTCCCAAGAAGAAGGCGGCCACGGCAGTCGGTTCGTCGGGAGCCAGATGGCCCGTACCGGTGCGGGCGAGCAGCGGGCCGGTCACGGACATGACCCGAGGCGCGGCCTGAGAGAACCAACATCGCTCTGGCAGTCAGAGCCTGGCGAGCAGCGTCGTTCGTGCGCGAGACGACGGGCCGCACGCCGCAAAATCCAGAGACGGAGCTGGGCCCCCCGCAGGCAGCGCGGGGCCTCCGGGGGCGTCGCCGTGCCACCCACGGGCAGAGCGGTGACCTCCAAGACGCCCACCCCAGCGCCCACAACGCGCTCTTCCCAGGGTGTGCGCGACGAGCAGCGTCACCACACCGGTGACCCTAGACACCGCTGTGGGAAGAGCCCTGTGCACCATCTGCGAGACGAAGGAGGCCAGCATGCCCGCCGAAGTGCTGGCGAAAATGGCGCGCAGCCACTGGGCCATGATAGAGCTCCTTCTAACGTGGTTAGAAGTCAAAGCGCACCACGGTCCACACAGCTTTCGCTACCACCCACGCCAGTAGAAGCTTTGGCGTGCGCGCAGCTGGTCCTCGACTTCCCTCCTGCTACGGAGAAGCTCGACGAGTGGAGAGCCACCATCCGGAGCCTCGTCGCCGTCTCCAACAAAGATGATCCACGACCGGCGGGGCCCTCAGACCGGCGCTCCGTCGAGCGACCACATGCCAGCGGTGGAAGGACCTGGGGAGCTGCAGCCACAGTGCACTCTCCTCCCCCGCGCCAGTTGCCACCAGTGCCGGCCGTCGTGACAACGCTTGTGATAACATTTCCATAGCGTCGTCCGACCCACGGACCCACCGCGATCAGTGCCAAGTTCTTCGGGAGTGAGCCCATGAAGACGCTCGAACCACCATCGAGCGCTGGCGCGATACGCGCCACCAGTGGGATAAGCGGGCGGGGCCCGCTATGGACCACCCAGCACCGGGGGGCTCCGGCGGCCTACCTTACGCGGTGGGTTGCCCAGCCTTTACCCGTGAGCTGCGGCTGTTCCAATGGCCGTCCCACCGCACGTTCAAGCCCGACGTCGGCAAGAAGTACAACGACAAGACCCATCCGTCAGAGTTGCTCAGCATCTACACCATCGCGATGCAAGCTGCTGAAGCCCGCGACGACAAGGTGCTTGCCAATTACTTCCCGTTGGCACTGAAGCCCAACGTCATGTCTTGGTTGATGCACTTTCCGGCGGTTTCCATTTCTTCTTGGTCGGATCTGTGCCATGAGTTCGTTGGTGCCTTCATTGGAGGCCACCAAGCTCATGGCCAGGCCAATGATTTGCATATCATTCCCCAGAAGGAGGGGGAAACCCTGCGCAAGTACATACAGAGGTTCAGCCAGGTGCAGTACAACATCCCCGATGTTCATCCCGCCGTCGTGATTAGCGCATTCCATCAGAACATGCGCAATCCCAAGACGCGTGAAGAGCTGGCGATGAACAAGGTTAAGGATGTGGCCGAACTTTATGTTCTGGCCGATAGGTGCGCCCGGGCTGAAGAGGGAAGGAAGTACCCCGGCGAGGATGCCGGCGTGGAAACCGACTCTACTGATGAAGACACCGCCGCCCCGACGAAGAAGGGCCGGCATCGCAACAGGAAACGCAAGGGTAAGGCTGTGCTTGCCGTCGACGGATCCGACGACACCGGCGCTGCCAAGAAGGCCAAGGCAGACGACCCGGCAAGGAGATTGCCGGGTGCGCCGCCTGCCAGGCCTTGGCGGCTGCCGACAAGCCAGGAGGCTCTGACAAGCAGTATTGCAAGATCCACCGCACCAAGGGCCACGACCTCCAGAACTGTCGACAGGTCGAGCTGCTTGCTGAAAAGCAAAAGGCCGAGTCTGAGAGGCGGGACAAGGAGAAGGGTCAGGATGGTGCTGAGGATTCGGCAAGAAGCGTGGCGGCCAAGGAGGCCTCCGCGGCAAGGATAACCAGCAAGAGAGGCCCGCTCGGGGCCGTGACAAGAAGCAGGAAGACGATGATCATGACGAGGACGACGAGTCCGGCGAGCAAGAGTTTCAAAAGGCTACGGAGGCCATGTGCATCGATGGTGGCACCTCGCTGCACACTTCTCGCTGCCAGCTCAAGCAGTGGGCGCGTGAGATCACAACAGTGGAGCCATCGTTCGATGCTCAGAAGCCGCTGAAGTGGTCCAGCACGCCCATCATCTTTGACGCCGAGGACCACCCTGATCGCACAACTGCGGTCGGGTGTTTGCCGTTGTTGGTCTCACCAACGATATGCAACCTCAAGGTGAACAAGATGCTGGTTGACGGTGGGGCTGGTCTGAACTTAATCTCGCCCGTTGTGATCATGAGGCTGCAAATTCCCGACGGATACCTCGAGGAGACGGGCACGTTTCAAGGGGTCAACCCGGGAAGGAGCCAGCCAAAGGGGAAGGTCACGTTGCCTGTGACGTTTGGAGGCGAGTTGAGCTACAGGATGGAGAGGATTGTCTTTGATGTAGCTGAGATCCCCTTGCCCTACAATGGGATCCTCGCCCGCCCGGCACTAGCCAAGTTCATGGCGGCATCGCATTACGCCTACAACACGCTGAAGATGCCTGGGCCGATGACCGTCATCACCGTCCCCTGCGACAAGAAGGATGCGCTAATCTGCGCCGACCTACTCTACCGGGAAGTAGTTGCAGCAGCTGCCGCCAAGGCACTTGCTCCTGCCGCTGAAGCCCCGGGAGGGAAGAAGAAGACCGGTAAGACGTCTCGCACCCACTCCGGCAAGCGCGCCTCTTCAGGGTGTTGCGCTACCGTCGAGGACGTGCCAGAGAGCTCCACCGGCAAGAGCAAGAAATCCAGAGCTGCACCACCACAGAAGAAGAAGGTGTCTGTCAGGGTGGATGGCACGGGAGGGGCTTTCACCATAAGCTCCACCCTCGACAGTAAATAGGAAGGCGCACTCGTCACCTTCCTGCGGGCGAATGTCGATGTGTTTGCATGGCAAGCATCCGATATCCCCGGTGTTCCCAGGGAGGTGATTGGCACCACCTTGCTGTCTGTCCTCATGCGCGGCCCGTCAAGCAGAAGGTCAGGAAGCGGGCTCTAGAAAGGCAAGAGTTCATCACAGAGGAGATCAAGAAGTTAGAAGCGTCAGGCTTGGTGAGAGGAGTGCTCCACCCGACGTAGTTGGCCAATCCGGTGGTGGTACGCAAGGCAAACGGGAAGTGGAGGCTGTGTATTGATTACACAGATATCAATAAGGCTTGTCCCAAGGACCCTTTCCCGTTGCCGCGCATCGACCAGATTGTTGAATCCACGGCCGGGTGTGATTTGTTGTCATTCCTTGACGCCTACTCAGGATACCATTAGATCTTCATGACAAGAGAAGACAACATTCATCACCCCATGTGGTACGTATTTTTTTTACGGATGCCTTTCGGGTTGAAGAGTGTTGGCTCAATGTTTGCAAGAGCGGTCCAAATTGGTTTTGAACCCCAGATGCATAGAAATATGGAAGCATACATGGATGACATAGTGGTCAAGACCAAGGATAGGGCAACACTTGTACAAGATCTGGAGGAGACCTTAAATTTGCGCAACATCAACCTCAAGTTGAACCCTGAGAAGTGTGTCTTCGGAGTTCCGTCCGGCAAACTTCTCGGGTTCTTTGTGTCACCGCGTGGGATCGAGGCGAACCCAGACAAGATTAAGGCTATTGAACAGATTGAGGCGCCCAAGCGGATCAAGGATGTGCGTCGGCTCACTGGCTGCGTTGCCGCCATGAGCCGATTCATCTCCAAGTCTGCCGAGCGCGTCCTTCCCTTTTTCAAGATTTTGAAAAAGGCGGGCCCAATGGAGTGGACCCCGGAGGCCGAAGCAGCACTGCAGGACCTGAAGAAATACCTCCCCTCTACACCAGTACTGGTTGCGCCCAAACCACAAGAGCCGTTACTACTGTATCTGGCAGCGACGAATCAAGTGGTCAGCGCCGCGCTGGTGGCACAGAGGGAGGTCGATGAAGAGGCAGTGGCAACGGCAGGGCCGGCGGATGGCGAGCCAGAGATCCCCCCGGTAGGGCCTGGTGCCGGCAAGGCAGGGCCCCCGGTAGGGTTTGACGTCGACAGGATAGAGACTGCATGACCGAGAGAAGTGATGCAGAGGAAGAAGATGATGCGGCACCGGTTTATTTTGTCAGCTCCCTCTTGCAGGGGGCTAGGTCAAGATACTCCGGTGTGCAGAAATTGCTCTTCGGCCTCCTTATGGCCTAAAGGAAGTTGCGTCATTACTTCCAAGCACACGAGGTCACTGTCGTCACCCGCCTCCCGTTGCAACGGATATTTCATAATCCAGTCGCAACCGGGAGGATTGTGGAGTGGGCCTTGGAGCTGTCGAGCTTTCGTTTGAAGTTTGAAAGTACTTCGACGATCCAGAGCAGAGTCCTGGCGGAGTTCATTGTGGAGTGGACCTCAACGCCCGACGAAGAAATCCAGGAGACCGCTCTCCCCGGCAAGGAAGCGGGTCGCGACTGGATCATGTACTTTGATGGGGCTTTCTCGCTGCAAGGCGCCGGTGCCGGTGTGCTGCTAGTCACACCTACCGGAGAGCACCTCAAGTATGTAATCCAGATGCACTTTCCCAGGGAGATGTCCACAAACAACACCGCCGAATACGAGAGGCTGCTTGCCGGTCTAAGGATCGCAACAGACCTCGGGGTTAAGAAGCTCATTGTCAGGGGTGATTCACAGCTTGTCGTCAGACAAGTCAACAAGGATTATCAGAGCCCGTTTATGGAGGCCTATGTAGATAAGGTGAGGAAGCTGGAAGAGCGCTTTGACGGTATACAAGCAGAGCACGTTCCTCGAGTGGAGAACGACATCGCCGATTACCTGTCAAAGCGCGCTGCCCTCAAACTGCCTGTGGAACCTGGTACTTTTGTGCTTCGGCTAACTCAACCATCCGTCGAACCATCAACGGGGCAGAACAAGCGGAGGAAATCAGGCCCCGGCAAGTACTTTCCCGCCGAGCCCCCTGGGGTCACCGGGAGGGGTAATGCCGTGGGTACTGAGCCTGCCGAGGGGCAGCTGGCTCCGGCAGGGCGCCAAGCCCTAGCCGTAGAGACGGCCGACCCCATGGCAGAAGAGATGCCTTTGGTCCTTGCCGTCGAGCCCTAGGCTCCGGCATGGGCACAGCATACCGTCCGTTTCTTCCAGATAGGGGAACTTCCTGAGGAGCAGGAAGAAGCGAAAAAAGTAGCCCGTCGGTCTGCCTTGTACCAGTTCCTCGACGACGTCGTGTACAGAAAAAGACCAAACGGTGTGAAATTGAAGTGCATCCCCTTGGAGGAAGGACTAGAGCTGTTGGCAGAGATAGATGGAGGCATATGTGGCTCCCACATAGGGTCGAGGGCCCTTGCCGGCAAGGCATTCCGGCAAGGCTTCTTCTAGCCCACCGCCTCTAGGATGCGACAGCACTAGTAACCAGGTGTGAAGCGTGTCAGTTCCATTCGAAGAAGCTTCATCAACCAGCTCAAGCCCTTCAAACAATCCCTCTCTCCTGGCCGTTTTCGGTCTGGGGGCTCGATATATTGGGCCCTTTCCCTCACACTGTTGGGGGCTTTGAGTACTTGTACGTTGCAATCGACAAGTTCACAAAGTGGCTGGAGGTGGAGGCAGTGAGGAAGGTTACTGCACAATCAGCCGTCAAGTTCTTCAAAGGGCTAGTCTGCCGTTTTGGTGTGCCAAACAGAGTCATCACCGACAACGGCACGCAGTTCACAAGCCACACCTTCATGCAATACATCCAAGACCTCGGCAGCAAGGTCTGTTTCGCTTCCGTGGCACATCCACGAAGCAACGGCCAGGCGGAGAGGGAAAATGCTGAAGTGTTGCGAGGCCTGAGGACAAAGACTTTTGACAGGCTGCACAAGAGTGGAAGGCGCTGGATTGATGAGTTGCTGATGGTTCTTTGGTCGATCAGAACGACGCCAAATCGAGCCACCGGCCAGACACCCTTTGCCCTGGTATACGGGGCAGAAGCAGTTCTCCCCACGGAACTCACATACGGGTCACCTCGAGTGCTCGCTTATGATGAGCTTGAGCAAGAGCAATTGCGTTAAGATGACTCAACGCTCCTTGAGGAAGATCGTCTTCGAGCGGCTGTGAGAGCAGCACGCTACCAGCAAGCCTTGCGCCGCTACCATAGCTGCAAGGTTCATGCCCGAAGCTTTGAGGATGGCGACCTTGTTCTTCGGCATGTTCAGTCGGCCAAGAATTCCAACAAGTTGACGCCGAAGTCGGAAGGCCCTTACCAGGTAATATGAGTCACCAGGCTCGGCGCAGTCCGCCTGGAGACCGAAGATGTTGTCCCAGTGAGCAACTCCTGGAACATTGAACATCTTCACAAGTTTTACCCATAAGGCGTGGTTGCCGGGCCTCCCGGCAAGCCACCTTTTGTACAAGCTTTGCCGCCAAGGCATGTAACCCTCTGTACAAAGCCAGGCGCAGACCCTGAGCGTAAATAAATGAAGCGCTGGCGCCCTAAGTTTTAGCATGCATGCTAGGTTATGTCTCTCCCTTGGTTAGGGTTGATAGTGCTTAGCGGCGGCTAACCCCTAGCCTAGAGGACGAGTATGCGTCTTTCTGTCCTCTTTGGTTCATAGGGCACGTGGACACTTCTGCTGAGCCGCTTGGGACAAAGAGGACGAACCGGCGCCCCGGCCCCTGCAAGCCAGGACTGTCGGGGGCTGAAGACACAAGGATCTAACCACGGCAAGCCAAGGTTGCTGCGGGCTGCGGATTCAGATAAGTCCTTCATCCCCTGTTGTGCATTTCCGTATGGAACTGGGACAAATGAAACCTCGTTTTACTCCGAGACCACCATGGTCCCCTTTTTCTTGTACCCAAGTCCCTAGGACAGAACCGGGTCGTAGACGCGGTGGCAAGGAAATGAACGAGGGGCCTAACTCTACTTCGCCCCTGCCTCCGCCAAAAGCGTGAGAATGGTCGACTGAAGTCAGGGGACGGCAAGGCCTGTTGCCGAGCGACAATGTTTATCCTAAAAATAACAAGGATTCGTTCCTTGGCATGGGCCTCGCTCATGCACAAAGAACCCAGCAGACACCCTTTTTCATTAAAAACATCCCATGCAGGTATAGTTCATACGGAATTAAAAACATGAGCAAGGGGATTACAAGTCTTAAAATTAACAAGTGCCCACGGGCTTACAAACTAAAAAGAGATAAGGTGCCCGTAATCCCTTTCTTGTCCCTCTCCTCAGAAGGTGGAACAAGACAGCAGGAGGGGAAAAAGAGCGCCTAGGCAAGGTACGAGGAGCAGAAGGCACAAAGAGAACATCTTGGTGCCGGGAAAGGAGCTGGAAGATGAGGCAGCGGGCCGGCAATACGCGACGAAGGCGTCGGTGCCCGCGTACTCCGACTTGACGGCCGCCACCCGCCTTCTTCGCCTTCTTCGGCCATCCTACGCCAGCTGCCCAAGGGGACGAGGGGAGCGCCCTGATGGAGAGCTTGGCGAGGAAGGCCCTCAGCAGGGCGCATGGCCGAGGGAAGGGTGACGCGGTCAGTCGGAGTCGGAGTCGGAGTCGGCGCCCCGCCGCTCGACTCCCTCGTCGCTGTTGTCGCTGTCCTCCTCGTCACTCTCGCTTGAGGAGGAATCTTCATCGTCGGAGGAGCTCTCCACGCAGCACTTTAGGCGAGTTACAAGATCTCCGAAGACCTTGACGGAGAGCAGGCCGCCCTCCATTAACTTGAAGTAGAGGACGAGCCCCGCCGTCAGGCTATGGATGCCAACAAATGTCTTCCATCCGCGACGGAGGTACATAACGTGAGGAGCAGGGAAGTCGACGTCGACCCGTGTGCCACCGTTCCCGCAGCCCCTCATGTGCAATCTGAGGGTCTGGGGCGGATCGAGCTCCATTTCCTGAGCAAATGGGGTAGGGAGACGGAGACGACGACGCGGTGGCCGGCGCAGCCTCATGAAGAACTCCCGAGGCTGGTCCCCGACGTGGCCCTCCATCACGGGCGGCATCGCAGGCGGAGACACGGCCATCGCGCCGCCTCGTCCCCCTCTCCCTCGACCGCCGCGGTGACCTCGGCCTCGCGCCCTCCCCCTTCCTCTCGTGGCTGGCTCCGCCGCTGCGAGCTGTTGGGAAGGAGGAACACGCTGTCGAGCGGCGACCCTCGCCACCACCGTTGAAGGGCCTGCGCCCCCTCTCGCCATGACGGGTGGAAGGAAGGAGTGGAAGTGGAAGAAGATGGATGCTGGGAGAACGTGGGATGACATCCCCCTCCCCCTCCTTATAAAGGGGTGGGGTCGAGGCTCGGCCGCCCGACTCGACCAATCCAGCCATCGGAGGCGCGGGGAATCAGGACCGACCCGCTGCCCCAATCAGCGACGGCCCGGTTTCCCGCCTCCACCGCCTGCCACCTGCATGGGGGATGCGTGGCGAGCGGGCAGGATTGAGGGGACGGGTGAGGCGACCATTCCCCACCCTGTGATCGTGGGGCGTGAGCGCCTTGAAGATCGTGAATCGATTCCACTCAGTAAATGAGCCGCGCCTCTGTGCCTCCCTCTTTTTCTTATGGGGACGGCGCGAGCCGCCTCTTACTGTGATGTGACGCATGCGTGTGGGAACCGCCCCACGCATGACCCCCACATCACGCACGACCCTCCAGGCCTGGCACCGCACGCCTGGAGATGCAGGACGGGGTACCCATCCAGAACGCCTGGAACATCCAGCACCTCTGGAAGTTCTACCCATGAATTAAGGCCCAGTGAGTGTGAAGAAAGGCCCAGTGCCTATGAAGAAGGCCCGGTGCCTGTGAAGAATCGCCGCCCGTGACACTCTCATGTAGTAATGAGTGGGGTTGTACACGCCCCGGAGTCTCAGGAGCGCCGCCCTCGGGCCTCGGGGGCTCCCTCCCACGCCTAGTGGCAGCACTTAGCTCCGCGCTGGTGAGAAGACTTGAAGACTAGACTAGGTGCCGGATGCGGCTTTTCATTTGCTTTCCGTAGTTGGCTCGCCTTCTCTTAATCGAAGTTTGCTTCTGGTGTTCCGTGTTGATTTGGTTCCGTCGCCTTTCTGCCGCCTTTTCTGACTCTAGCTTACTTGTGTTCTCTCTCTCGCATACCTCGCGAGGGGGCTAGGCAGGTGCCCTCGCGAGGGTTTCTGCCTCCTGTGCTGCTCCCCTCTGCATTCGGTCTGCTTTCTCGCGAGGCACCCTCGATCTAGCCCACAAGCTGGCGCATCTCTCCTAGTCCGTGCCCCACGGGTACCGCGATATAAAGAGCTGGGTCAAGGCTCGGGTGAGTGATAAGTCTCCTAGGGAGCTTCCTAACGATTTTTTTGCATTTCCTAAGCAACCACCAAGCCAAGGCGGGCACGAGGAAACAAGTGCCTCGTGAAGAGGGGGCTACCCCGAACGCGCCAGGCTAAGTTATCTCCGCACAAAATAACGACACAACATGGAAATAGCAAGCATAGCGTAATGGTTAAGGAACCACAGTTCGATACACGCCCCTCCGGGCCCATACTGGTTTCATTGTTATGCAGGCAAGAGAAGAGGAGCAAAAGAAAAGCGGCGCTGCAGCGGGCCACGGGGCAGGCCTCCGGCGACATCCCAAGCTTAGCCGGACCCCTCCTCGCGCTTCACAGAGGCGCGGCGACGAGACGACCCACCACCATCTTCGAAGCAAGCGCGGCGGCATGGCAGATGGTCATAGCCACCGCTGCTGGAGCTTTCACCAGGAGAAGAGCCACCGTAGCTGGACGAGGCGCGGCCGGCGGGCTCGCCCTCACCCTCGTCACGACCATCGCCGAGAACAAGCACCTCCTCGCCTTCGTTCGTCTCGGGGCAGCACCCGGCGCCGCGACCATCTTCCCCAAACACCCTCATGTAGAGGGTCGCATCGCCATCGTACTTGAATTGGAGGGTGCACCGCCCGCCCAAACCGCGCGCACTGGCAAACGTCTGCCAACCGCGGGCCAGAGCTATGTTACCCGCAGCGGAGACCTCAACCATGACCCAGGAGGCCCTGCTGCAGCAGCCGTCCACCTGCAGCCAGAGCCCGCCTGGACCGGAGGCCGGCAGCTCGTCGACGAAGAAGCGCGGAAGCTGAAGCCAGTTGCCGACCGGATCCTCCGACCAGACAACAAACTCCAGCAACACCTCTGCCGAGTGGAAGCGTGGCCGGGGAGGCCGCGCGACCACGGCATGTCTCCCCTCTTCGACAAGACTGCTGCGACCGGAGCGACCCCCGCCACGTGCAGCGGTGCCCCTCCGGGAGCGGGGGGCGTGGCTGGAGTCACGGTGTTCTTGCGGGGATGGCCGCGTCCCCGCTTGGGTGCCGGGGAGCCGGGTCCCTCGCGAGGGGCCTTTCCTTTCTTCGCCACAGAGAACCTCTTCGTCGGTGCCATTGGAGCCGGAGGTGGAGCAGAGGAGGAAGAAGCAGGCGGAATGGGAAGAAATGGGTGACGGGGGCTCCGCCCCTTCGCCCTCATTTATAGCAGGAGAAGGCCAACCAGCGCCCCCCACGATCACAGGTAATGATGGTTTTCCTTGCATGTCGCAGGGACTTTTCAAGTCGGGCAGTTGGCGACGCAGCATGGGGAAGCGGAGACGCCCACGTCCAATCAATCGCCACGCATCAATCGAGGCCGCAGGCTTTTGGGGCCTGCGGCGCTCCGCGCTTAACCTTTAGCTTCGCCTCGAAGCCAAGCCCGAGCGTGCCTTGGGCCCAGGGGCTACTGTCGGCGTTCTGGGAACGGGGTCCCCGGACTTGCCTGCCTACGGCCCATGGCGTCGCTGTGCTAGCAGGCCTGCGCGGCCCATCTTCATCGACAAGGCTTTCAAGACCCTCGCGAGGGGCCAAGCCTCGCGAAGCGGACGACCCAAGACCTCCTCAGGGGCGGCCTCGCCAGGCAGGCTCACGAGGGGCGAAGAGATCAAGGCAAGGCAAACCTCGTGAGGACCTCGTGACGTGAGCCATGACGATCAAGACCAGGCGGGCGCCAGCGCGCACAACATCCTTGTTTCCTCTTTGGTGCCAAAGGGGCAAGCGCAGGCGCGGAGTACCAAGGCATCAAGCAAAGGTTTCCATATCGGTGCAACGAGACCAAAGACCAGTAGGACAGCAAGAAGGAGGTCACCATGGAGCCCAAGGCGGCGTCACCACCAGGGCCTTTTGCAGGCGAAGACTACTTTTGTCAGGATAAGCTGTACTAGTTGTCCCCTTTCAAATTGGCCGTTGTTGGCTCCCTTCCCGCTCAATATTTGGGGAGAGGACCAGGGCCTCTATAAATAGGACTAGCCACCACAGTAGGAGGCATCTGATCTTGAGCCAATCCTTAGCCACAAATCTAGCACAAGAACACCTCAACCTCAAGAGGCTGTTCTTCCCCTTGTACTGTTCATCATCAGCCCAAGAGGCAATCCACCACCACCAGACTGGAGTAGGGTATTACACCACAACGGTGGCCCGAACCAGTATAAATCTTGTGTCCCTTGTGTTGTGAGTTCGTCGAGTTCGTCCGCGAGATATTAGAGAGCTAGGGCGTGGATCGGTAGGAGAGAAAGAACTTCGCGCGCACCCCAGAGTTTGAACCTTAAGGGTTTAGCCGGAACCCGAGATCCGATATTTTGGCGCGCCAGGTAGGGGTGCGCTGTAGCTTCTCTTCCATCGATCCATGCTCCGCCCGCATGGCAGGCGCCCTTCCACCGACTCCGACGACCGGCGTTGACGACGAGGCCAGCGGGCTCCGAGCCCTAGCCCCCACCCTGCGGCTGGTGCGGTGGCCACCCAAGTTCAAGCCGGAGATGCCTCCGTGCTACGACGGCGCGGCGGACCCGTCGGCCTTTCTGCTGGCATACGAGGGGGCCGTCCTTGAGGCCGGGGGAGATGACAAGGTCATGGCCAACTGGCTTCCCATGGCCCTCGCCGCCGAGCCGCGCGCCTGGCTGCTCAACCTTCCTGGATCCACAGTGGCGTCTTGGGAGGAGCTGCGCGACCTCTTCACTGCGCGCTACGCGGCACCGGCGCACCACGCGGTCGCGGCCCTGCTAGGTGGCTCTCAGGCGCCGCCTTCAGATTGCCACATCAAGCCATTCCTCCGCCAGATTGGTGCCGCTTCCAAGTGCTCAGGGGCTCCGCCCGGCTGGGCCGCGCCTGAGGCCGACCTCACCTTCAGCTCCGAAGACCACCCCGTCACCACCACCGGCTCGGGCATGCTTCCGATGCTCTGCACGCCCACCATCTGCAACGTGGCCGTCACCAAGACCCTCATCGATGGTGGCGCCGGCCTCAACTTGCTCTCCGTCAAGGCCTTCAGCCTTCTTCACGTGCCGCTCGGGCGACTCAGACTCAGCAAGCCTTTCTCAGGAGTTGGAGGAGGCGCTGCCCACTCTCTGGGGCAGATCCGCCTTCCTGTTACTTTCGGCACGCGCGACAACTACCGCACCGAGCTGGTCGACTTCGACATTGCCCGCCTCCAACTCCCGTACAATGCCATCCTCGGGTACCCAGCTCTGGCCCAGTTCATGGCGGCGACTCATCCGGCCTACCACCTCATGAAGATGCCTGGAAGCAGAGGTGTCCTCACCGTCAAGGGATACACCAAGGAGGCCGTGATAGCGCTCAAACCTGCCTTCAAGGCGGCTGTGGCAGCGCAGCCCGTCGGCGTCGATGCCCCCGAGGCCAAGGAGTCCACGCCAACCAAGAAGAAGCAGCTGTTCACCCAAGACAAGGCCGAAACCAAGCAGGTGTCGGTCGACGAGGACGGGTCCTCTGGAGCCACCTTCACCATAGGTGCTAGCCTTGACCCCAGTCAAGAGGAAGCATTGGTAAAGTTCTTGCGCACAAACAAGGATATATTTGCATGGGAGCGCAATCAGCTGCTGGGGGTCCCGAGAGAGGTGATTCAGCACCACTTAAGGGTATGCCCCAATGTGCGCCATGTGAAGCAGAGGGCAAGGCGGCAATCCACGGAGAAGCAGGCCTTCATCGTCCAAGAAACCCGCAAGTTGGAGGCGGCAGGTGCCATTCGCGAGGTTCGGTACCCCGAATGGCTGGCAAACCCCATCGTGGTGCCAAAGAAAGGTGGGAAGGAGCGAATGTGCGTCGATTTCACCAACCTCAACAAGGCATGCCCTCAAGATCTGTTCCCTCTCCCACGCATCGACCAGATTGTCGACTCCATTGCCGAGTGCAACCTACTGTGCTTCCTGGACGCGTTCTCAGGGTATCACCAAATCAAGATGGCGGTGGAAGATGTGGAGAAGACAGCTTTCCTGACCCCGTGTGGGGTGTACTGCTACACCTGCATGTCCTTCGGGCTGCGCAACGCGGGCGTGACCTTTCAACGGCTGATGCACATCGCCTTAGGGCGGCAGCTCGGGAGAAACACGGAGGCCTACGTCGACGACATTGTGGTGAAGTCTCGGGAGGCGAGAACCTTGATTCAAGACTTGGAGGAGACCTTTGAGAGCCTGCACCAGGTAAATTTGCGGCTTAACCCGGAGAAGTGTGTGTTCGGTGTCCCTTCCGGCAAGATGGTGGGATTCCTCGTGTCCCACAGAGGGATCGAGGAGAACCCGGAGAAGATCAAGGCCATTGAGGACATGAGCCCACCGCAGACCCTCAAGGAAATGCAGAAGCTGGCTAGACGGGTGACTGCGTTGGGGCGCTTCATCTCCAAGCTGGGAGAGCGCGCCTTACCCTTCTTCAAGCTCATGAAGAAGAAGGGCCCGTTCGAGTGGACCCCGAAGGCCGACCGGGCTTTCCAAGAGCTCAAGAGATACCTGACCAGCCCTCCGGTGATGGTGGCGCCACGGCCTCTCGAGCCTCTAGTACTTTATCTCGCCGCCACCCCGTACTCCGCCAGCGCTGCACTGGTGGCGGTTCGGGAGGAGCACCAAGCCAAGAGCGCGACGCGCCAAGCTACGCCGTCAGCCGAGATGGCGCAAGATCAGGACTGCACAACAAGAGCCGTAGCAGCGACAACAGAAGACCAAGCGCGGCAAGACGATGCCATGGAGATTTCCACAAGCGATCATGCGCCGGGGGTCCCGCCACCTCAGGAGGCACCCCAACTCCCATAAGACGCGGGCATCACCAATGCGCCTGTCCTCGTCGAGCACCCGGTGTATTTCGTCAGCACGGTGTTGCGGGAGGCAAGGGCACGATATCCCATGCCTCAGAAGCTCCTGCTCGCGCTCCTGGTGGCCTCGCGCAAGCTGCGGCACTACTTCCAGGGCCACCCTATCAAGGTCGTCTTGGCCTACCTGTTGGAGAGGGTGCTCAGGAGCCCAAACTCTGCTGGAAGGGTCGCTGAGTGGAACATCGAGCTGCAGGCACTCCAGTTGGAGTTCAGCACTACCAGGGTCATCAAGGGAGCCGCGCTCGCTGACTTTGTGGCGGAATGGACGGATGCCCCGGCGCTTGAAGTAGGCGAAGATCGGTCCACCTCACCAGGAAGCGAGGCGCCAGACGGTTGGGTCATGTATTTCGATGGCGCCTTCGCGCATCAGGGCGCGGGGGCTGGGGCGGTACTCATCTCGCCCACGCAGGACAAGCTCTACTACGCTGTGCAGCTCTGTTTTTAGCAGGGCGAGAAGGTCTCCAACAACATCGCAGAATATGAAGGCCTCATAGCTGGCCTGAAGGCCGCGGCAGCCCTCGGGGTGAAGCGCCTCACCGTTAGAGGCGACTCACAGCTCCTCGTCAACTTCTCCAACAAGGTGTACGAGCTGAAGGACGAGCACATGGAGGCATACCTCGCAGAAGTACGTAAGATGGAAAAGCAGTTCCTGGTCCTGGAGGTGCAGCATGTGCCCCGTGGCACCAACAAGGAAGCCGACGACATCGCCAGGAAGGCATCCAAGCGGCAGCCCCAAGAGCCTGGTGTCTTTGAGGAGCGGCTCTTCAAGCCGTCATCGATGCCACCACTGTCAAGCATAGCACAGCCTCGGGAGGAGCTCCCACAGCCGCCTGCCATGGGAGCCCCGGCTTGTGGCCCGACTTCAAGAGCTCGCCTGCTCTTGGCGCTCGAGCCCCGGGAGGGATGTTGGACCAAGGAATTCAAGGAATATCTGACGCAAGGAGCGCTACATGAGAAGGAAGAGGATGCGGAGTGCGTGGCTCGACAAGCCACGACATACTGCATCCAGGACGATGAGTTGTACAGGAAGCGGCCAAATGATGTTTCGCTGTGTTGCATTTCCAGGGACAAGGGGAAGGAGTTGCTAATCGACATACACGGTGGGGACTGCGGGCACCACTCGTCATCATGGACTCTCGTCGGCAAGGTGTTCCGCAGTGGATTCTACTGGCCTACGGCGCTCAATGACGCAGCTGAGCTGGTGAAGTCCTGCGAAGCTTGCCAGTTCCACGCCAAGCAGATCCATCAGCCAGCTCAGGGCCTCCAGACTATACCGCTCACATGGCCGTTCGCGGTCTGGGGGCTGGATATCTTGGGCCCGTTCCCTCGAGCGCCAGGGGGCTACCGCTACCTCTACGTCGCCATCGACAAGTTCACCAAGTGGGCGGAAGTGGAAGCCGTCCGCACCACCCCGGCTGGTTCCGCGGTCAAGTTCATCAAGGGCCTAGTGAGCCGTTTCGGGGTACCCAGCCGCATCATCACCTACAACGGCTCGCAGTTCACTAGTATTCTCTTCAAAACATACTGTGCTAACCTTGGAATACAGATCTTCTACGCTTCGGTGGCACACCTCAGGAGCAATGGCCAGGCTGAACGCGACAACGCTGAGGTCCTGAGAGGCCTCAAGACTAGGACCTTCAAAAACAAGCTCGAGGCCTGCGGCAGGGGCTGGCACGACGACCTCCAGTCCATGCTGTGGTCCATCCGCACCACCGCCACTAAGCCGACGGGAGAGACCCCATTCTTCCTTGTATACAGAGCCGAAGCGGTCCTCCCTCAGGAGGTCAAGCATCGCTCTGCACGGGTCTTGGCGTTTGATGAAATGCAGCAGGATGCCACGCGGGGGATGGACCTCGTACTGGGGGAGGAACGTCGCCGCGAAGCTGCACTAAGGGCGGCAAGGTACCAGCAGGCGCTGCGGCGATACCACTGCCGCAACATCCGCTCCAGGACGCTCGAGGCGGGCGACCTCGTCCTGAGGCGGGTCCTCTCCAGGGAAGGGTTGCACAAGCTCTCACCCATGTGGGAGGGCCCGTTTAGGGTCGTTCATGTCTCCAGGCCTGGCGCCGCACGCCTGGAGACACAGGACGGGGTCCCCATCCAGAACGCGTGGAACATCCAGCACCTCCGGAAGTTCTACCCATGAAGCAAGGCCCAGTGCCTGTGAAGAAAGGCCCAGTACCTGTGAAGAACGCCCGGTGCCTGTGAAGAATCGCCGCCCGTGACACTCTCACGTAATAATGAGTGGGGCTGTACACGCCCCGGAGTCTCAGGAGCGCCGCCCTCCGGCCTCGGGGGCTCCCTCCCATGCCTAGTGGCAGCACTTAGCTCCGCGCTGGTGAGAAGACTTGAAGACTAGACTGTGCCGGACGCGGCTTTTCATTTGCTTTCCGTAGTTGGCTCGCCTTCTCTTAATCAAAGTTTGCTTCTGTTGTTCCATGTTGATTTGGTTCTGTCGCCTTTCTGCCACCTTTTCTGACTCTATCTTACTTGTGTTCTCTCTCTCGCATACCTCGTGAGGGGGCTAGGCAGGTGCCCTCGTGAGGGTTTCTGCCTCCTGTGCTGCTCCCCTCTGCCTTCGGTCTGCTTTCTCGTGAGGCACCCTCGATCTAGCCCACAAGCTGGCGCATCTCTCCAAGTCTGTGCCCCTCGGGTACCGCGATATAAAGTGCTGGGTCAAGGCTCGGGTGAGCGATAAGTCTCCTAGGGAGCTTCCTAAAGAATTTTTTGCAGTTCCTAAGCAACCACCAAGCCAAGGCGGGCACGAGGAAACAAGTGCCTCATGAAGAGGGGGCTGCCCCGAACGCGCCAGGCTAAGTTATCTCCACACAAAATAACAACACAGCACGGAAATAGCAAGCATAGCATAATGATTAAGGAACCATAGTTTGATACACGCCCCTC
The DNA here is from genome assembly GCF_002575655.3 of Aegilops tauschii subsp. strangulata. NCBI lineage: Eukaryota > Viridiplantae > Streptophyta > Magnoliopsida > Poales > Poaceae > Aegilops > Aegilops tauschii. The sequence continues at coordinate 340,677,214 of NC_053040.3, read as the reverse complement.
CGGGCCCATACTGGTTCCATTGTGATGCAGGCAAGAGAAGAGGAGCAAAACAAAAGCGGCGCTGCAGCGGGCCACTGGGGCAGGCCTCCGGCGACATCCCGAGCTTAGCCGGACCCCTCCTCGCGCTTCACAGAGGCGCGGCGACGCGACGACCCGCCACCACCTTCGAAGCAAGCGCGGCGGCGTGGCGGCTGGTCGTAGCTGTCGTTGTCAAAACCGGCGGATCTCGGGTAGGGGGTCCCGAACAGTGCATCTAGGATCGATGGTAACAGGAGATGGGGGACACAATGTTTACCCAGGTTCGGGCCCTCTCTATGGAGGTAATACCCTACTTCCCGCTTGATTGATCTTGATGAATATGAATGTTACAAGAGTTGATCTACCACGAGATCGTAATGGCTAAACCCTAGAAGTCTAACCTATAAGTATACGGTAATGACTCTGTCCTATCCGGACTATGCTCTCCGGTTTATATAGACACCGGAGAGATCTAGGGTTACATGAGGTCGGTTACATAGGAGGAAATCCTCATAATAGGTCGCCTAGCTTGCCTTCCACGCCAAGTAGAGTCCAATCCGGACACAGGTATTGTCTTCGGCCTTCGTATCTTCACAGCCCATCAGTCTGGCCCATGGATAACACGCCGGATGCTCGAGGACCCCTTAGTCCAGGACTCCCTCAGTAGCCCCTGTACCTGGCTTCAATGACGAGGAGTCTGGTGCGCAGATTGTCTTCGTATTGCAAGGCGGGTTCCCCTTCTTTCGAACCCCAAGGTAGTCTTCGGATGTGACGATTGTATCTGGACCTGTGTACATAATTGCATAAAATACAATACTCCACGAGTCCAATTTGCCGACAACCGTTTACGACATTGTATCACGCCTGCCCGGTTATTATTTCCAACTGTTGGCTAGCCCGTCACCCCACGTCTCGGGAAGCGGTTTTATTGCACGTCTTGTCAAAGCAGAGATCGTGTCCCCTTATTCACGGGATTCTCAATAATGTAGGTATGGGTAACCCAACCGTCCCCTGGGTACAACTCTTCTGGGATAGGTAAGTTTCAAGACCCGGGAGGGGACGCTCGATATTCTGGGCCTTCATATAGGGACCCAGACTTGTCTTTTTCCTCCGCGCTTGCTTCTTCCTCGACCCCAGCCACCTCGAGTTCTAGCCCTCCAGTCCCAATCACCACCAGCCCCAATCATGTCTAGGTCCAGCCATTCAGGCTGGTGGGTGGCCTCTTCCGTCACGGAGGAGGATATTGCGAAGCTCCGCGTAGCAAGGTACCTGACCCGAGAAATCCTTCATCGGCTTCCTGCCGACGGGCAGATTATTCCCACCCCCAAATCCGGCGAGAGGGTAGTATTTGTGTCCCACTTCCTCCATGGGTTAGGGTTCGCGCTTAACCCCTTCGTCCGGGGGCTCATGTTCTACTATGGGCTAGATTTTCACGATCTCGCCCCGGACTCTATTCTTCTCATCTCGGCATTCATCGTCACGTGTGAGGCCTTCCTCCGGACTCCTCCGCACTTTCATTTGTGGCTCAAGACTTTTGATGGGAGGCCGCGGGTGATAGAGGGGGAGCAGGCAGAGTGCGGCAGCGTTGTAATAAACAAGCTTGCCAGCGCGGTTTGGTTTGAAGGATCCTTCGCCGAGTCTTCTGAACTATGGCAGCAGGGGTGGTTTTATGTCAACGAGCCGCGGGGCTCCAAGTGCGTGGCTACGCCCGCGTACCGACCTGGCCCTCCGACTCAGCTTGCTTCATGGATCAACAAGGGGTTGGACTGGGGATCCGCTACTGAGGTGCAGACTCTGCAAGGCCACATCCGAAGCCTTACCGAGAAGGACATAGATCTTGTGAACGTCGTTCAGGTAATGCTGGTCCGCCGGATCCTGCCATGTCAACGGCGGCCTCTCCGTATGTGGGAGTTCAATCCAGAAGGGCGGCGGACTCTTCAGCACTTCTTCGGTACTACGCAGGAAGGAATGTGGAAGTTATATTTGAGGGAGCGAGAGCAATGGCCGGACACGACCGAAGACGTCGGCCTTGACTGCGATCATCCGGACACTCCGGTAAGTATTCAATCCCCGCACACCTTTCATTCAAGCATCTCTTGACAAGACACTAAACAACCTGCCCTTATACAGGACTGGATAAAGAAAGCGGTGTTAAACTGGTGTCCGGCGCCCCTTCCCGAAGACCCTGCGTCGGCCCTACTGACGCGGATGTTGATCCTGACACCGTACCTGGTGCCTATAGAGGGGGGCGAGAGCGGGGAGCCCAGAGGAGATGCCCATCCTAAGGGAGATTTAAGTGCTGTGTTCGGGGAAACCGAAACCCTTTTGCCCAGGGGCAAAGGTGTGGAGGGAGCACTTCATGGCAAGAAGAGGGCCGCTTCTGAAGGTCAGGAGGGGAAGCATTCCAAGAAAGGGAAAATGCCATCGTCAGGCAGCATGGGCCAGGCAAGTGATGTCGTCGTTGAGCTTGATGACGAGGACGAACCTCCGGCCAGACCATAAGTGGAGCAGGGCAGTTTAACCATAGCTCATTCATTTCTTATTACTGAAATAACCCTCCGACATGTGTGCATCCTCGCAGGTTAACGCCTGGTGTTTCTCAATCGTCCTCCTCCTCGGGATACCTTCTTCCGGAGATGATGGAGAGTGACACGCCTTCTCCGGCCTCTTCGCCTAACAGGGCGGATGATATCGAGGTGTCGTCCCGGAGGGCTCCTCCCAACCGGCAAGTAGCGCAGGAAACGAGGAAGGAGCTACCCGAAGGTGGTGCCTCTGTCACTCAGGGTTCGGGATCAAGAATGACGGCCCCGAACTGTCCGATTTACAGCCGGAGACAATGCGGGAGGCGGGTAAGCGGATTCCTTCAAAGGAATGCCGTGCTCCGGCAGCGATGTCCAAAGACCCAGGAGTGCTGGAGACGCTGACGGATATGCTGCGACGAGCGTCTGTTTTAGAGGAGCATCGTGCCTTAATGGTTACGGTGGTCGAAAAAGTTGTATCTGCGAAGAGCGGGTTGAACGAGGCCTTTACGAGCCTTCTGAGGGGTTTTGAGGTTTCTGATGTAATGTTGCCAATTGAATAATATTGACAGAATGCACCTGTTGTGTATGCAGTAGCCCCTGAGACTCGGATCGCCTTCCAAAGGAAGTGATCGGAGGATCGAAAAGATATTTTCAGGTACTAACCTTGGTTTAATTTTGAATGCAGGTTGTCTCCCCTCCTGCCACTGCCCGAAATTCGGAGGTAACCGAACTGCAGCGAAAGCTGGATATTGAGGAGGATGATATTGCTTTGATCAACAGGCGTCTTGACGACTCGCAAGGTATATATTTCGAGCATTCCTTACACCAATGTGATTGTAATGTAAGCCTGACTCTGAAGAGAGTTTGATATGAAATGTGCATCAATGCAGATGGTGCTGCCGCCGTGGAAGCCCTTCGGGCGGAGCTAGCCCGGGCCAAGGAGCAGGCCCGGTTTAGTAATGCGGCTGCCAAAAAGGCATCGGCTGAATTGAAGGCCGAACAAGCCGTGCGGCGCCAGGACAAGGAGGCAATGTCCACCATGGCGCGCGAGCTAGAGAATGCGGCTGGCCGCTGTAAACTTCTTAAAAAGGAAAATGAAGCCAAAACGGCTGAACTTGACAAGGCCTTACGAGAGGCGAGAGAAGCGCGGTCTGAATCCAGAGCAGCCCGTGAGGAGATCCGGCAAGCTGGTGGGATTGTGGCTGGCAAGCCCTTTTTGCTATAGGCTAAGTTCGGCGATCCAAACTATGCTCAGCTTAACCAAGTATGGAGTTCTCCGGACAATTTTTTAGACTTGCCTAAGAGTTCTTCTGATGTGGCGCAGTTTTATCAGGCGCAAGAGGGATATGCAACGGAGAAGCTTTTCTGGTCGCAATTTGGCGCGTCGAAGCGCCCTCTGTTGCTAAATGAAGAGATGTCCAAGTGGGCCGAGCTGCATAGGATATCCGGCGCTGCCATGAAGAACGTCGTAGTCCGTTTGTGGCCGACTGAACCTGTTCCGAGTAGTTACTTTGGCCTGGTGCAGCGGCTTGCTGACGCGGTGCCGCGTATCGACGCTGTGAAGCGGTCGGCGTGCATTGAAGGTGCACGGATGGCCTTCGCCCGAGTCAAGAAATTCCGGGGGAACATGAAGGCCATCGATGTTGCGACGAAGAGTCCACCCAAAGGCAAGGACCGTCCGGAACCGGAGCATTATTTTGGAGACGTCCTAGAGGTCGCCCGCTTGATAGAGGGTCAATGCTCGAAAGACATAATATTCGAGTGATGTGTACAAGGGTTGTAACAGACAACTTTATAGTTAATCTATTTTTTTGCTCGAAAGCTTGTATTCCTTCTGTGCGGCCGTTTTAATGTAATTTGAAAGTTTTCCAGTCGCCGGCTTCAGCCCCCTCGTAGGAAATACGGGGGTGTTCGAAAAAGCATTGAATCACTCTTTATCCAACGTCTTGGTCCATAAAGGAGGTGATAATGCGGCGAACCAGGCAATCGGACTATAGGGCGTTAACACTTCGACTTAGCCATAGGAGTTTTATGGTGGGGCTACGACATAGCCCCTGGTATGTATGCGGCGTATCGTAATATTGTGCCTTACATGTTTTGATCTGAAAAGGATCCTTCATGTAACACGGAGAATCGCTAAAGATTCGAATAAGTCGTCAAGTGGTTGACCAGCTCTCGCCGCATCATGACAGTCAGTTTTCGGCTTTCTCTACTGAGGTGCTCATCCGGTCAAAGCCAGGGCACATTCGCAGTAGTTCTCCCTTTACTACCCTAGCCGATATAGCGGAACGTAGGGTAGCAAGCACAGGAGCCGGGCAACCCAACTATTGATCAAAGACAATGATTCAGAGCTGATGCATATAAGGCCAAACTTGCGACGCCGAAGTACGCTATAGAGCTATTCGGACTTTTATTGGCGACTCATTTGTTCCCATACCGGGCTTCTGGCATGTTATGCCGAGACGCGTCTTGTGACACAGTCGTTGCGGCCGTACTCATTGTAGCAAGAGTATTTTAAGATTAGCTCGGATAAAGTTTACTGGGAGTGGAGCAATATGCCGATGATAAATTCATATATAATAAAGAAAAACCACAACCCGACTATTTTACATGCTCAGGGTCGGGAACGGAGGAAAAAAGGGCATAGTACAGGCTCAAAATAAAGTGCGGTCTACAAAAAGCTATTTTGGACCTCCTGTCACACATCTGCGCCGCCCGTCCTCTGGGAGGGGAATCCTTAACGGAAGTAGCCCCTTGGGTGAGTGTACGGATCCGAACTTCGATAGAGTCCGTTGTAGGTGCTGTCCTGTTGGTCACCTGTTTATAATAATAAAGAAAAGTGAAGAAAACGGATAAAAAACATTACGGGAATGCTTGCAGGGTGCCCGTATTGTGTTGTCGCCGATGCCCATGGTATCTTGAGCGCGTAGTGATGTACGCGTGGTGTAAATCTTGCCAGCATAGTGGGTGGGTGGAGGCAGCCGAACTGCTATTTCCGCTCCGGTGGTGGTCGAACGTCGGAGGGAAACTGTTTCTGGCCCCTGGTGTTCGGCTGACGAGCCGCTCCATCGTCTTTATCGCTTGATGGCCTCCTCCCCTTGTATTCGGCGTTAAGTTTGCCTGCCTGCTTAAAGACCCAACAGTTTCTGTTGGTGTGATTAGCGGGCTTATCAGGGTGACCGTGAATCTGACAAGGTCGGTCCAGTATCCTGTCGAGGGCGGATGGTCCATCCTGGCTGGCCTTAAATGGCTTCTTTTGTTGACCGGGCTTCGGATTGTGAAACCCGGCGTTGACCGCTGTGTCGCGTAATCTTTCATTATTGTTGCGACTGTTGTGTTCGGTTAGTCGTGGCTTGTCGTTGCCTTCTCGGATTTCGGAAGTGCCCGGGTCGCTGGCGCTGTTGCTTTTACGAGCGAGCTAGTTGTGTTCTCTCGCACAAAAGCGAGTCATTAGAGCGGTAAGGGCGGTCATGGATTTAGGTCCTTCCTGGCCGAGGTGGCGTGCTAGCCATTCATCCTGGACACTATGTTTGAAGGCCGCGAGGGCTTCCGTGTCCGGACAGTCGACGATTTGGTTCTTTTTGACTAAAAACCTGGTCCAGAGCTCCCTGGCTGACTCGCCGGGCTGTTGGACAATATGACTTAAGTCGTCGGCATCTGGCGGCCGGACATATATTCCTTGGAAGTTTTCACGAAAGCTGTCTTCCAAATCTTCCCAGCTGCCAATAGAATTTTCCGACAAATTGTTTAGCCAGTACCGTGCTGGCCCCTTAAGCTTGAGAGGCAGGTATTTAATGGCATGAAGGTCGTCTCCGCGAGCTAGGTGGATATGGAGGAGATTGTCCTCAATCCATACTACGGGATTATTGTTCCATCGTATGATTCGATGTTGATGGGTTTGAACCCATCTGGAAATTCGTGCTCCATTACCTCGTTGGTGAAGCAAAGCGGGTGCGCGGCTCCTCTATGTTGGGCCACACTGTGAAGCACCTCCTTTGGATGCCGTTGGCGGCTTCGGGCGTGGTTGGCTTTGTTGAGTCTAGCTGATTGACCATCATAACCGGTCGGGGCATATCCCCACGATCTGTACGTCGATCTTGTCTGTCCTGCTCCGCCCACTAAACTTTGGCGGATGTCGCCATTGTTTTCCCGAACCGTCTTGTTCTTGTTCTTACGGCCGGATTGGTTGGTATGGTATTCTACTTGTGCTGCTGCTTTATCTGGACCGAACTCTGGTCGACCTGCCGCATTATTCGATGGTGGAACGGGCTCCAGCGCCTTGCCATCATGTGGAGGGAGCCACCTGAACGTGGGGTGGCTTTTGTCAAGGCCACTAGGGCCTATTCTATGGCGGCTAACACCTCGGTCCATTTATCATTGAGCAGATCTTGGCTCGCTTGAAGCTGCAGCTGCTTTATTCTTAGATTCCTTGTTGTGGCTATTAGCCGGCGTTTAAAGCACTCCTGCTCGAGAGGTTCCTCTGGCACGATGAATATTTCGTTGTCGAGGCTCTCCTCTTCCTCGGAGAGGGGAAGATAATTACTATCCTCCGAGTCTCCGTACATGACCTGTTCACCTGGGCTATCTTGCCCGCTTTCCTGGTCCTCCTGTTCGGATCCTGCCTCAACAGGGTTTTTGTTGTCCGGAGTAGTATCACCTTCGTTGCTGGTATTGTTTTCTCTTGGGTGACGTGACCTAGAGCGGCGTCGGGGGCGCCGGTGTTCGGATTGTGTACCAGGAGGTTTATCCTCAACCGGATCCTCCTTGTCATCGTCGATATCGTAGTTGGGTGTGTCTGCCATACACACATCGTACCAGGAAGTGGTCCTCTTGCGTCTAGCAGATAGTAAGCTCTGGCCTTGCCCCTCATCGTCATCCATACCGTCGATGTCTTCGTGGCAGAGGTCAAGCATGTTTGTTGGGTCTTCAACAGTGGCTATGAAGTGGGTGGTGGGTGGGAAGCAAATTCTCCGTCATCAGTCGTAAGGTCGAACCGGACATAGTTCGGCGATGAGCCATCTGCCAGGGATAGTTTTTTAGTGAGCTTAGTCGATCGCCCATAGGCGAGTGCTGAAAGACATCTGCGGCACTGAATTTGAATATCGATAAACGATCGAGTACGGTATCCGCGGGCTCGCAGGGTTTGGAACTAGATATCGGAGACGAGTCCAGGGTTCCATTGATGCTGGTATGGTATGAAGTGGGATCTGCGCGCGGCTCCAACGCCACAGACTCGGTAGCCCCCGTGATGGGGTTGAGTCTCCCATCTTCGGACGTCTTGATCTGCTCCAGATCTAAGGCCGGAGTTGTTACAAGAGCTATCTCCTGGATGCGGCCCGATGACAGGTTTAGGCCATGTTCAACGAGGCGAAGGGGGGCGGTTGCCGCGGTCTCAAATCCGTTGAAGATCAAGTCCCCACGGATGTCCGCAATGTAGTTCAAACTTCCGAATCTGACCTGATGACCAAGGGCGTAGCTATCGATCTGCTCCAGATGGCCGAGCGAGTTGGCCCACAGTACGAAGCCGTCGAAAACAAAGATTTGTCCGGGGAGAAAGGTTTTCCCCTGAACAACGCCATTGCCGACAATTGAAGGGGCCATCGAGCCTTATGTCGACGGCACAGTGGAACTCTCAATGAAAGCAGCAATGTCGGTGTCAAAACCGGCGGATCTCGGGTAGGGGGTCCCGAACTGTGCGTCTAGGATCGATGGTAACAGGAGATGGGGGACACAATGTTTACCCAGGTTCGGGCCCTCTCTATGGAGGTAATACCCTACTTCCTACTTGATTGACCTTGATGAATATGAATGTTACAAGAGTTGATCTACCACGAGATCGTAATGGCTAAACCCTAGAAGTCTAACCTATAAGTATATGGTAATGACTCTGTTTATATAGACACCGGAGAGATCTAGGGTTACATGAGGTCGGTTACATAGGAGGAAATCTTCATAATAGGTCACCTAGCTTGCCTTCCACGCCAAGTAGAATCCAATACGGACACGGGTATTGTCTTCGGCCTTCGTATCTTCACAGCCCATCAGTCCGGCCCATGGATAACAGGTCGGACGCCCGAGGACCCCTTAGTCCAGGACTCCCTCGGTAGCAGCCGCTGCTGGAGCTTTCGCCAGGAGAAGAGCCACCGTAGCTGGACGAGGCGCGGCCGGCGGGCTCGCCCTGACCCTCATCACGACCATCGCCGAGACCAAGCACCTCCTCGCCGTCGTTCGTCTCGGGTCAGCACCCGGCGCGGCGACCATCTTCCCCAAACACCCTCACGAAGAGGGTCGCATCGCCATCGTACTTGAAGTGGAGGGTGCACCGCCCGCCCAGACCGCGCGCACGGGCAAACGTCTGCCAACCGCAAGCCAGAGCTATGTTACCCGTGGCGGACACCTCAACCACGACCCAGGAGGCCCTGCTGCAGCAGCCGTCCGCCTGCACCCAGAGCCCGCCTGGACCGGAGGCCGGCAGCTCGTCGATGAAGAAGCGCGGAAGCTGAAGCTAGTTGCCGGCCGGATCCTCCGACCAGACAACAAACTCCGGCAATACCTCTGCCGAGTGGAAGCGTGGCCGGGGAGGCCGCGCGACCACGGCACGTCTCCCCTCTTCGACAAGACTGCTGCGACCGGAGCAACCCTCGCCACGCGCAGCGGTGCCACTCCGGGAGCGGGGGGGCTGCAGCTGGAGTCACGGTGTGCGTGTGGGGACGGCCGCGTCCCTTCTTGGGCGCCGGGGAGTCGGGTCCCTCGCGAGGGGCCTTTCCTTCCTCCGCGTCAAAGAACCTCTTCGTCGGTGCCATTAGAGCCGGAGGTGGAGCAGAGGAGGAAGAAGCAGGCGGAATGGGAAGACATGGGCAACGGGGACTCCGCCCCTTCCCCCTCATTTGTAGTAGGAGAAGGCCAACCAGCGCCCCCCATGATCACACGTAATGATGGTTTTCCTTGCATGTCGCAGGGACTTGTCAAGTTGGGCAGTTGCCGAGGCAGCGTGGGGAAGCGGAGACGCCCACGTCCAATCAACCGCCACGCGTCAACCAAGGCCGCAGGCTTTTGGGGCCCGCGGTGCTCCGCGCTTAACCTTTAGCTTCGCCTCGAAGCCAAGCCCGAGCGTGCCTTGGGCCCGGGGGCTACTGTCGGCGTTCTGGGAACGGGGGTCCCCAGACTTGCCTGCCTGCGGCCCACGGCGTGGCTGTGCTAGCAGGCCTGCGCGACCCATCTTCATCGACAAGGCATTCAAGACCCTCGCGAGGGCCCAAGCCTCGCGAGGCGGACGACCCAAGACCTCCTCGGACGGCCTCGCCGGGCAGGCTCACGAGGGGCGGAGAGATCAAGGCAAGGCAAACCTCGTGAGGACCTCGTGACGTGAGCCATGACGATCGAGACCAGGCAGGCGCCAGCGCGCGCAGCGTCCTTGTTTCCTCTTTGGTGCCAAAGGGGCAAGCGCAGGCACGGAGTACCGAGGCATCAAGCAAAGGTTTCCATATCGGTGCAACGAGACCAAAGACCAGAAGGACGGCAAGATGGAGGTCACCATGGAGCCCAAGGCGGCGTCACCACCAGGGCCTTTTGCAGGCAAAGACTACTTTTGTCAGGATAAGATGTACTAGTTGTCCTCTTTCAAATTGGCCGTTGTTGGCTCCCTTCCCGCTCAATATTTGTTGAGAGGAGCAGGGCCTCTATAAATAGGACTAGCCACCACAGTAGGAGGCACCTGATCTTGAGCCAATCCTTAGCCACATATCTAGCACAAGAACACCTCAACCTCAGGAGGCTGTTCTTCCCCTTGTACTGTTCATCATCAGCCCAAGAGGCAATCCACCACCACCACACTGGAGTAGGGTATTACACCACAACGGTGGCCCAAACCAGTATAAATCTTGTGTCCCTTGTGTTGTGAGTTCGTCGAGTTCGTCCGCGAGATCTTACAGATCTAGGGCGTGGATCGGTAGGAGAGAAAGAACTTCGCGCGCACCCCAGAGTTTCAACCTTAAGGGTTTAGCCGAAACCCGAGATCCGACACCTTTTGACCCCTTTACTTGTGCACGGGCAGTCAGAGCCGCGCGCCGTAGCCAAACTTAGCAGGGTAGAGGAGGGAAGCCGGAGAGAAGCCAAAGCACAATACAACCAAGGCAATGCCAAGACCTGGAACACAGGGGAGCAAGAGGGCGAGGTAGACTCCCTCGGAAAGATCCTTGCCGAGGCAGCCTTCGCAGTCCCGGCAAGAGCCTTGCTGGGGCAACCTGGCCGATGCCAGCGGAGCAAGCCACCCTTGAGCCCATGGGTCCCAACACCACCAACTACATTGGAACCAAGGCTCGGGAGGCGCCTCTGTGGTGGCATGCAGATCTTCGTGAAGATCATAAACATGTGAGATCAGATGAGGACCAGAAGACGGCGACCCTCGGGGGGATCCCCGGCAAGCGCCTTGCCGAGGACGACTGCAATGCCACGGCAAGACTCTTGCCGGGCCCCCGGCAAGACCCTTGCCGAAGGCATCAGCGGGGCCACTGCCAGGCCCGAGCCTGCCAAGACTCCACCGCCATCCCCAAGCAGCTGCTAGCTCAACCAGCTGGGCAGGCACCTGCGTGGCGACAGGCGGCCTCTACACTGACTCAGCAAGCACCTGCATGGTGGCATGCAATTCTTCATGTAGGCTCCACCACCGCGCCAGCCCAGCAGCCAGCCAACGTGGCGCCACGATGCCTCGTCAGCTCGGACGCATGTCAAGGCCAGGCGAGGCGGCGACAGCTGGGACGTGCTTCCTTGCCGTCCCCGATAAAGCAAGGGGGACACATCGGCAGCGCATTAAATGTGTTTGTACGACGGTCCCAGAGGATAGGCTTATCAACTGTAGATCTTTCCACCTCCTGTGTGCCACTGTGGCAACCCCTTTTTCCTATAAAAGGAGGCCCGAGGCGACCAGGAGGGGGATTCGGCTCTTTTGGGCAAGTTGCACCCCGTAGCTAGCTCAAGAACACAAGAACATTCAACACCCACCAAAGCAGGACTAGGGTATTACGCATCTTCGCAGCCCGAACCTGGGTAAACGATCCGTGTGCTTCCTTTCAGACCCGCTCTTTGCACAACCTCGCACCCGCCAACCATAGAAGGGATCCGAGTGATTCCATAGGTGTCGTTTCCACCGACACTTCCGGCGTGGCCCAGTGGGGTGTGAAAGTATTTTTAAAATGGGGACCCCCTTATTATGTATGAAACATAATGTATGTAATGATGGCGTGCTTTTTGTGGACAAGGCTTGAGATATGCCGTCACGAGCCTGCAGGGCTCCTTAGCCTAGTAGTTGTCACGCCTTACCTTGGCTCTACTGGTCTTGGGCGTCTCTTGCCGTCCTGGCTGGACCTTCCTCCCAAGGCGAGCCCTTGGGGGCCCGCGAGATCTGGGCCTCCTGAGAAGCATGCGGATCCGCTCAAGAAGGCCTCGCGAGAGGCGTACGTCGGACTTCGACAGGACGCACATGCAGAAGTCTTGCGGCGCGTGCACCTCTGGTCCTGAGGGGGTTCTATCCAGGTCGCCCGGACGCACCTGGCGCTGTCTGCCGACCAGCCCCCGGCTGCGGGGCACCTGAAGGAGTCCTGGATTACGGGGTCCTCAGGTATCCGGGCTACGTGACGTAGGCCGGACTAAGCGGCCGTGAAGATACAAGACGGAAGACTTTCCCCCGTGTCCGGATGGGACTCTCCTTGGCGTGGAAGGCAAGCTTGGCGTGCGGATATGAAGATTCCTTTCTCTGTAAACCGACTCTGTATAACCCCATCCCTCCGGTGTCTATATAAACCAGAGGGTTTAGTGCGTAGGGACAATCACAATCATACATGCTAGACATCTAGGGTTTAGCCATTACGATCTCGAGGTCGATCAACTCTTGTAACCCCAATACTCATCAAATTCAATCTAGCAGGAAGTAGGGTATTACCTCCATTAAGAGGGCCAATACCTTGGTAAACATTGTCTCCCCCGCCTCCTGTTAACCTCGATCCTTAGGCACAAAGTTCGGGACCCCCTACCCGAGATCTGCTGGTTTTGACACCGACATTGGTGCTTTCATTGAGAGTTCCTCTGTGGCGTCGACAGAAGGATCGATGGCTCACCTTGTCATCAGGGACAGCATCACTTCCGGAGGAGCCCTAGTTCCAGGGCAAACCCTCCAGCTTGGCGGCTTCACCGTGGGTGCCCGATCTGCCGTTAAGCCAAAGGCAACCCCCCAAGTCGCTGAAAACCCTCTCCGTATCAGCCCCGAATACTCCGACAAGATGGATCCGGTAGATCTATCGTCTTTGAATGAGCTGCTAGATCACATCGCCGCCCTGGGGGTATCAACTGACTATGATATGGTCAGGCTTAAACACGATCAGAGAGAAATTAAATCTCCACTGATCACCCATCAGGTAGCGATTGTGGAGGAACAAGCTAACAATAACTGTTCTCCCATGTTGAGAACAAACTATGTTCGGATATCCGAACCCGGGGAACCGGATACCCATCCTCGAGAGGACACTCCCTATTCTGAACACGGAATCGGACGTCAAGCCTGAGAATTCACCGAACACTCCGGAGTCGGGGCTGGCAACCTCGGAAATTCTTCAGACCCCGGATTCCACAGTGGGCCAAGGTGTGGATTTAAGCCCGCCCACCCACCACAAGCAATATTCTCCAAGAAATTCCGGCCCTCCGGACATATGCGACCTAATGTACGTGCGGCACCAGCCTCGGGAGACAGTCCATCACTTTTGGGCCAGATTCCTTGATACGTCTCCAACGTATCTATAATTTTTGATTGGTCCATGCTATTATATTACCTGTTTTGATGTTTATGGGCTTTATTATACACTTTTATATTATTTTTGGAACTAACCTATTAACTGGAGGCCCAGCCCAAATTGCTGTTTTCTTGCCTATTTCAGTGTATCGAAGAAAAGGAATATCAAACGGAGTCCAAACGGAATGAAACCTTCGGGAGAGTTATTTTTGGAATGGAAGCAATCCAGGAGATTTGGAGTAGATGTCAGGGAAGCTTCGAGATGGCCACGAGGTAGGGAGGCGCGCCTGCCCCCCTGGGCACGCCCCCCACCCTCGTGGGCCCCTCATGGCTCCCCTGACCGACTTCTTTCGCCTATATATATCCATATACCCCAAAAACATCGGGGAACAGAATAGATCGGGAGTTCCGCCGCCGCAAGCCTCTGTAGCCACCAAAAACCAATCGGGACCCTGTTCCGGCACCCTGCCGAAGGGGGGATCCCTTAACGGTGGTCATCTTCATCATCCCGGCGCTCTCCATGACGAGGAGGGAGTAGTTCACCCTCGGGGCTGAGGGTATGTACCAGTGGCTATGTGTTTGATCTCTCTCTCTCTCTCGTGTTCTTGAGGTGATACGATCTTGATGTATCGCGAGCTTTGCTATTATAGTTGGATCTTATGATGTTTCTCCCCCTCTACTCTCTTGTAATGGATTGAGTTTTCCCTTTGAAGTTATCTTATCGAATTGAGTCTTTAAGGATTTGAGAACACTTGATGTATGTCTTGCATGTGCTTATCTATGGTGACAATGGGAAATCACGTGATCCACTTGATGTATGTTTTGGTGATCAACTGCGGGTTCAGTGATCTTGTGAACTTATGCATAGGGGTTGGCACACGTTTTCGTCTTGACTCTCCGATAGAAACTTTGGGGCACTCTTTGAAGTACTTTGTGTTGGTTTGAATAGATGAATCTGAGATTGTGTGATGCATATCGTATAATAATACCCACGGATACTTGAGGTGGCATTGGATTATCTAGGTGAAATTAGGGTTTTGGTTGACTTGTGTCTTAAGGTGTTATTCTAGTACGAACTCTATGATAGATCGAACGGAAAGAATAGCTTCGTGTTATTTTACTATGGACTCTTGAATAGATCGATCAGAAAGGATAACTTTGAGGCGACTTCGTACCCTACCATAATCTCTTCGTTTGTTCTCCGCTATTAGTGACTTTGGAGTGACTCTTTGTTGCATGTTGAGGGATAGTTATATGATCCAATTATGTTATTATTGTTGAGAGAACTTGCACTAGTGAAAGTATGAACCCTAGGCCTTGTTTCCTAGCATTGCAATACCGTTTACGCTCACTTTTATCATTAGTTACCTTGCTGTTTTTATATTTTTAGATTACAAAAACTTATATCTACCATCCATATTGCACTTGTATCACCATCTCTTTGCCGAACTAGTGCACCTATACAATTTACCATTGTATTGGGTGTGTTGGGGACACAAGAGACTCTTTGTTATTTGGTTGCAGGGTTGTTTGAGAGAGACCATCTTCATCCTACGCCTCCCACGAATTGATAAACCTTAGGTCATCCACTTGAGGGGAATTTTCTACTGTCCTACAAACCTCTGCACATGGAGGCCCAACAATGTCTACAAGAAGAAGGTTGCGCAGTAGACATCGAGCTCTTTTCTGGCGCCGTTGCCGGGGAGGTTAGTGCTTGAAGGTATATGTTTAGATCTTGCAATCGAATCTTTTAGTTTCTTGTTTTATCACTAGTTTAATTTATAAAAGAAAACTACAAAAAATGGAATTGAGGGTGCCTCATATGCTTCATCTTTTTAATGTCTTCCATGAAAATAAGGATTCCGAAAATTGTGCTCAAGTACTAGAAGAAGAATTACATAGAATGCTTGGCATAAAATATGTGAATGATGAGCATGATTGCAATGTTGTTAGTATGAATTCTATGAATATCCATGATGATAATGATATGCAAAGCCACAAGCTTGGGGATGCTATGTTTGATGAAGATGATATGTTTTTTCCCCCAAGTTTTGATGAGAAAATTTATTATGATGATAGAATGCCTCCTATTTATGATGATTATATTGATGAAAGTGGGTTTGGAAGAGTGTCAACTTTAGGAAGTAATGATCCCACTATTTTGGAGGGTGTTGAATCTTATTGTGATAATTATGAAGGTGGATTTGGAGAGGTCATGACTTTATTTAGTGATGATTCCACTATTTCGGAAGAGGTTCCAATTGATTATGAGAACAAAGTTGCTATCTATGATGATTATTGTGATGACATGTATGCTATAAATATTAATGATAACCATGAAACTTGTCATCATGATTTTAGTTTTCAATTGGATTATGCCTCACATGATAGTTATTTTGTTGAGTTTGCTCCCACTATTATTCATGAGAAGAAATTTGCTTATGTGGAGAGTAATAAAAATTCTATTCTTGTAGATCATGAAAAGAATGCTTTATGTGATGGTTATATTTTTGAATTCATTCATGATGCTACTGAAAATTATTATGAGGGAGGAACATATGCTTGTAGAAATTGCAATAATATCAAGTTTCCTCTCTATGTGCTTAAAGTTTTGAAGTTATGCTTGTTTTGCCTTCCTATGCTAGTTGATTATTGTTCCCATAAGTTGTTTGTTCACAAAATCCCGATACATAGGAAGTGGGTTAGACTTAAATGTGCTAGTCATATTCTTCATGATGCTCTCTTTATGTTTCAATTTCTTATCTTTTGTGTGAGCATCATTGAAATCATCATGCCTAGCTAGGGGCGTTAAACGATAGCGCTTGTTGGGAGGCAACCCAATTTTACTTTTGTTCTTTGCTTTTTGCTCCTCTTTAGTAATAAATAATTCATCTAGCCTCTGTTTAGATGTGGTTTTATGTTTTAATTAGTTTTTGTGCCAAGTAGAACCTTTGGGAAGACTTGGGTGAAGTCTTTATGATCTTGCTGTAAAAAACAGAAACTTTAGCGCTCACGAGATTAGCTGCCATTTTTTACTGGGGAGTGATTTTAGGTTCATTATTTTTGCAGATGATTAATAGACAAATTCCTCAGGTCCACCAATTTATTTCAGAGTTTTTGGAGTTCCAGAATTATACGTTTGATACAGATTACTACAGACTGTTCTGTTTTTGACAGATTCAGTTTTCATTGTGTTGTTTGCTTATTTTGATGAATCTATGAGTAGTATCGGAGGGTATGAACTATAGAGAAGTTGGAATAAAGTAGATATTACACCAATATGAATTTATAGTGAGTTCATAACATTACCTAAGTGGTGATTTATTTTCTTATACTAACGGAGCTTACGAGTTTTCTGTTAAGTTTTGTGTTGTGAAGTTTTCAAGTTTTGGGTAAAGATTCGATGGACTATGGAATAAGGAGTGGCAAGAGCCTAAGCTTGCGGATTCCCAAGGCAACCAAAGGTAATATTCAAGGACAAACAAGAGGCTAAGCTTGGGGATGCCCCGGATGGCATCCCCTCTTTTGTCTTCGTTCATCGGTAACTTTACTTGGAGCTATATTTTTATTCACCACATGATATGTGTTTTGCTTGGAGCGTCATTTTATTTTCTTTTGTTTTGCTTGCTGTTTGAATAAAATACCAAGATCTGAAATTCGTAAATGTTAGAGAGTCTTCACATAGTTGCATAATTATTCGACTACTCATTGATCTTCACTTATATCTTTCGGAGTAGTTTGTTGTTTGCTCTAGTGCTTCACTTATATATTTTAGAGCACGGCGGTGGATTTATTTTGTAGAAATAGATGAACTCTCATGCTTCACTTATATTATTTTGAGAGTCCTAAACAGCATGGTAATTTGCTTTGGTTATGAAACTAGTCCTAATATGATGGGCATCCAAGAGGGATATAATAAAAACTTTCATATAAAGTGCATTGAATACTATGAGAAGTTTGATTCCTTATGATTGTTTTGAGATATGAAGATGGTGATATTAGAGTCATGCTAGTTGAGTAGTTGTGAATTTGAGAAATACTTGTTCTAAAGTTTGTGATTCCCGTAGCATGCACGTATGGTGAACTGTTATGTGATGAAGTCGGAGCATGATTTATTTATTGATTGTCTTCCTTATGAGTGGCGGTCGGGGACGAGCGATGGTCTTTTCCTACCAATCTATCCCCCTAGGAGCATGTGCGTAGTACTTTGTTTCGATAACTAATAGATTTTTGCAATAAGTATGTGAGTTCTTTATGACTAATGTTGAGTCCATGGATTATACGCACTCTCACCCTTCCACATTGCTAGCCTCTCTAATACCGCGCACCTTTCGCCGGTATCATACACCCACCATATACCTTCCTCAAAATGGCCACCATACCTACCTATTATGGCATTTCCATAGCCATTCTGAGATATATTGCCATGCAACTTTCCACCGTTCCGTTTATTATGACACGCTCCATCATTGTCATATTGCTTTGCATGATCATGTAGTTGACATCGTATTTGTGGCAAAGCCACCGTTCATAATTCTTTCATACATGTCACTCTTGATTCATTGCACATCCTGGTACACCGACGGAGGCATTCATATAGAGTCATATTTTGTTATAAGTATCGAGTTGTAATTCTTGAGTTGTAAGTAAATAAAAGTGTGATGATCATCATTATTAGAGCATTGTCCCAAGTGAGGAAAGGATGATGGAGACTATGATTCCCCCACAAGTCGGGATGAGACTCCAGACGAAGAATATATAAAAAAGGCCATAAAAAAGAGAAAATGCCCAGATAAAAAAATGAGAGAAAAAGAGGGAAGGGACAATGTTACTATCCTTTTACCACACTTGTGCTTCAAAAAGTAGCACCATGATCTTCATGATAGGAAGTCTCCTATGTTGTCACTTTCATATACTAGTGGGAATTTTACATTATAGAACTTGGCTTGTATATTCCAATGATGGGCTTCCTCAAATTGCCCTAGGTCTTCGTGAGCAAGCAAGTTGGATGCACACCCACTTAATTTCTTTTGTTGAGCTTTTATACACTTATAGCTCTAGTGCATCTGTTGCATGGCAATCCCTACTCACTCACATTGATATCTATTGATGGGCATCTCCATAGCCCGTTGATACGCCTAGTTGATGTGAGACTATCTTCTCCTTTTTGTCTTGTCCACAACCACCATTCTATTCCACCTATAGTGCTATGTCCATGGCTCACGCTCATGTATTGCGTGAAGATTGAAAAAGTTTGGGAACATCAAAAGTATGAAACAATTGCTTGGCTTGTCATCGGGGTTGTGGATGATTTAAATATTTTGTGTGATGAAGATAGAGCATAGCCAGACTATATGATTTTGTCGGGATAACTCTCTTTGGCCATGTTATTTTGAGAAGACATGATTGCTTTGTTAGCATGCTTGAAGTATTATTGTTTTCATGTCAATATTAGACTTTTGTTTTGAATCTTAGAAGATATCATTGATAAATATGTTAGGTAGCATTCCACATCAAAAATTCTGTTTTTATCATTTGCCTACTCGAGGACGAGCAGGAATTAAGCTTCGGGATGCTTGATACGTCTCCAACGTATCTATAATTTTTTTATTGTTCCATGCTATTATATTACCTGTTTTGGATGTTTATGGGCTTTATTATACACTTTTATATTATTTTTGGGACGAACCTATTAACCGGAGGCCCAGCCCAAATTGTTGTTTTCTTGCCTATTTCAGTGTTTCGAAGAAAAGGAATATCAAACGGAGTCCAAACGGAATGAAACCTTCGGGAGAGTTATTTTTGGAACGGAAGCAATCCATGGCAAATACACATGACGCCGAATACCGAACCAACGCACAGTCTACGGGCATGCTGGATACTTCGGCAAGTGGCCAATAGTGGTGAGGGTATCCTCACCAACACTACCCCAGAAAGGTACTCTTCGAAGAGCGACGATCCCGAAGTACTCACAGTCTTCGAGACCTTCTCATCAAATAATCGACGCAAACGGGCGCTTCGCGACCTTGCCGAAGTCTGCCAAGTAGCAGCAATAAACCCTTGGAACGATACGGCGATTACTTTAAATGCCGATGACGAACCAAGATACCGCTCAGTCCGGGCGCCAGCCGCTCTGGTCCTAAACCCAATCGTGGACGGCTTTCGGCTCACTAAAGTGCTAATGGACGGTGGCAGCGGACTGAACCTCATTTATGAGGACACGTTCAATAAAATGCAAATGGACAGGAGTCGTATTGAGCAGAGCAATACATCCTTTAGAGGAATCATCCCCAGCAAGGAAGCAAGATGCTCAAGGAAAATTAAACTGGATGTGCTATTCGGCACACCAGAAAACTATAGGTCCGAAGAGATAATCTTCCAAGTGGCTCCTTTCAACAGCGGATATCATGCCCTGTTAGGGTGAGATGCATTCACACTCTTTCAAGCCATACCTCATTACGGGTATATGAACCTCAAAATGCCCGGGCCCAATGGTATTATCACTATCTCCAGTGATCCGGACATAGCACTCCGCGCGAAAATAAAACCGCATCCCTGGCCCTTGAGGCACTATCCGAAGCCCTAGCGGTCGAGGAACTCACTGCTCTGCGCTCCACAGTGGATAGGGACGACGTAATTCTTGATAAAAGACCTCAACCCACCTCTTTCAAGCCAGCTGACGAGATAGTCAAATTTCAAGTCCACCCGACGGATCCCAAGAAAACAGCTTCCATTGGGCCACAACTGGACCCGATGGTCGATGCCGCATTACGCGCGTTCTTGTGCGAGAACTGGGACATCTTCGCCTGGCACCATTCGGATATGCCAGGAATCCCGGGCGGACTAGCCGAACATAGCCTCAATATACTGAAGGGATACAAGCCAGTCAAGCAAACGCTGCGGCGATTTTCCAAACCCAAACGACAAGCTATAGGGGAGGAGCTAACCAAGTTACTCGAAGCCGGGTTTATCAGAGAGATCAAACATCCAGACTGGCTAACCAACCTGGTCACGGTACCAAAGAAGGATAAATCCTGGCGCTTGTGTGTCGACTTCAAAGGCCTCAATAAGGCCTGCCACAAGGACCCCTTCCCACTACCTCGCATCGACCAGATTATTGATGCAACCGCGGGACACAATTCACTGTATTTCCTCGACACATAGTCCGGATACCATCAAATCAAGATGAGGGAATCCGACCAGGCTGCAACGGCATTCATCACCCCGTATGGGCCTTTTTGCTTCAACACCATGCCTTTCGGGCTCAAGAACGCCGGCGCCACTTACCAACGCATGATTCAAACGTGCCTGGAAAAGCAAATCGGCAAAACTGTGGAGGCATATGTAGATGATGTAGTCATCAAATTCAAGCATGTTCAATCATTGGTGGACGACTTACGCCTTACATTCGACAACCTCCGAACATATGACCTAAAGCTCAATCTAGAAAAGTGTGTTTTTGGCGTCCCCGCCGGCAAACTACTCGGGTTTATTGTCTCCAATAGAGGAATTGAAGCAAACCCAGCCAAAATCCAAGCCCTGTCACAATTGGCAACACCAACTGACCTCAAGCAGGTCCAAAAACTAGCCGGGTGCGTGGCAGCTTTGAGCCATTTTAACTCCAGATTAGGGGAAAAGGCATTGCCATTGTATCGCCTGCTCCGACGCACCGACCACTTTGCATGGACGGACGCTGCAAAAGCCGGATTGGAGGAAATAAAAGCTCTGCTAGCAAGCAACCCCATCTTGGCCGCACCAAACATCGGCGAATCAATGTCGCTCTACATATCTGCAACTCACCAGGTGGTGAGTGCGGTGCTCGTCGTTGAGCGAGAAGAGGAGGGACATAAATTCCAACTACAAAAACCAGTATACTATGTATCGACGGTCCTTACACCATGCAAATCCCGATACCCGCATTATCAGAAGATAGCACATGCGGTCTTTATGGCATCCCGCAAGCTGCGGCATGCTACCTCTTGAGCTTGCGTTGGTTTTTCCCTTGAAGAGGAAAGGGTGATGCAGCAAAGTAGCGTAAGTATTTCCCTCAGTTTTTGAGAACCAAGGTATCAATCTAGTAGGAGACTACGCGCAAGTCGCCTCGTACCAACACAAACAAATAAGAACCTTGCAACCAACGCGATAAAGGGGTTGTCAATCCCTTCACGGCCACTTGCAAAAGCGAGATCTGATAGAGATAATAAGATAAATATTTTTGGTATTTTTATGACATAGATTGAAAGTAAAGATTGCAAAGTAAAAATAGATTGGAAACTTATATGATGGAGAATAGACCCGGGGCCATAGGTTTCACGAGTGGCTTCTCTCAAGATAGCATAAGTATTACGGTGGGTGAACAAATTACTGTCAAGCAATTGATAGAAAAGTGCATAATTATGAGAATATCTAGGCATGATCATGTATATAGGCATCACGTCCACGACAAGTAGACCGAAACGATTCTGCATCTACTACTATTACTCCACACATCGACTGCTATCCAGCATGCATCTAGAGTATTAAGTTCATAAGAACAGAGTAACGCATTAGGTAAGATGCCATGATGTAGAGGAATAAACTCAAGCAATATGATATAAACCCCATCTTTTTATCCTCGATGGCAACAATACAATACGTGTCGTTTCCCCTGTTGTCACAGGGATCGAGCAACGCAAGATTGAACCCAAAGCTAAGCACTTATCCCATTGCAAGAAAGATCAATCTAGTAGGGCAAACCAAACTGATAATTCGAAGAAACTTGCAAAGATAACAAATCATAAATAAAAGAATTCAGAGAAGATTCAAATATTGTTCATAGATAATCTTGATCATAAACCCACAATTCATCGGATCTCGACAAACACACCGCAAAAAGAATTACATCGAATAGATCTCCAAGAAGATCGAGGAGAACTTTGTATTGAGATCCGAACAGAGAGAAGAAGCCATCTAGCTAATAACTATGGACCCGAAGGTCTGTGGTAAACTACTCACACATCATCGGAGAGGCTACGGTGTTGATGTAGAAGCCCTTTGTGATCGATTCCCCCTCCGGCGGAGCGCCGGAAAAGGCCCCAAGATGGGATCTCACGGGTACAGAAGGTTGAGGTGGTGGAAATAGGGTTTCGTGGTGCTCCTGGATGCTTTCGGGGTATATGGGTATATATAGGAGGAAGAAGTAGGTCGGTGGAGTTGCGAGGGGACCACAAGGGTGGGGGCGCGCCCAGGGGGCAGGCGCGCCTCCCTGCCTCGTGGCCTCCTCGCTTCTTTCTTGACGTCCACTCCAAGTCCCCTGGATCACATTTGTTCCAAAAATCACCCTCCCAAAGGTTTCATTCCGTTTGGATTCCGTTTGATATTCCTTTTCTGCAAAACACTGAAATAGGCAAAAAAATGCAATTTGCACTGGGCCTTCGGTTAATAGGTTAGTCCCAAAAATAATATAAAAGTGTATAATAAATCCCATTAAACATCCAAAATAGATAATATAATAGCATGGAACAATCAAAAATTATAGATACGTTGCAGACGTATCAAGAATCCCCAAGATTAATTCATGCTCGTCCTCGAGTAGGTAAATGATAAAAACAGAATTTTTGATGTGGAATGCTTCCTAACATAATTTTGCAATGTAATTTTCTTTATTGTGGCATGAATGTTCAGATCCAAGAGATTCAAGATAAAAGTTTAATATTGACATAAAAATAATAATACTTCAAGCATACTAACTAAGCAATTATGTCTTCTCAAAATAACATGGCCAAA
The DNA here is from genome assembly GCF_002575655.3 of Aegilops tauschii subsp. strangulata. Classification (NCBI taxonomy): domain Eukaryota; kingdom Viridiplantae; phylum Streptophyta; class Magnoliopsida; order Poales; family Poaceae; genus Aegilops; species Aegilops tauschii. The sequence continues at coordinate 340,654,129 of NC_053040.3, read as the reverse complement.
GAAAGTTCATCCCTACAAAATCATATAGTTTGGTCATGCTCCATTTTCGTCACACAAGAATGCTCTCATCATGCACAACCCCGATGACAAGCCAAGCAATTGTTTCATACTTTAGTAATCTCAAACTTTTTTCAACTTTCACGCAATACATGAGCATCAGCCATGGATATAGCAGTATGGGTGGAATAGATTATGATGATGGGACTTGTGTGGAGAAGACAACAAAGGAGAAAGTCTCACATTGACGCGGCTAATCATTGGGCTAGGGAGATGCCCATCAATTGATGTCAATGCAAGTAGTAGGGATTGCCATGCAACGGATGCACTAGAGCTACAAATGTATGAAAGCTCAACAAAAGAAACTAATTGGGTGTGCATTCAACTTGCTTGCTCACGAAGACCTGGGGCATTTGAGGAAGCCCATTGTTGGAATATACAAGCCAAGTTCTACAATGAAAAATTCCCACTAGTATATGAAAGTGACGAAACAAGAGACTCTCTATCATAAAGATCATGGAGCTACTTTGGAGCACAAGTGTGGAAAAAAAGGATAGTAGCATTGTCCCCTTTTTATTTCCTTTTTTTGGGCCTTCATATTTTTTTATTTGGCCTTTCTCTTTTTTGGAACAATGCTGTATTAATGATGATCATCACACTTCTATTTATTTACAACTCAATGATTACAACTCGATACTAGAACAAAATATGACTCTATCTAAATGCCTCCGACGGTGTACTGGGATGGGCAATGAATCAAGAGTGACATGTATGATAAATTATGCATGGTGGCTTTGCCACAAATACGATGTCAACTACATGATCATGCAAGGCAATTTGACAATGATGAAGCATGTCATAATAAATGAAACTGTGGAAAGTTGCATGGCAATATATCTCAGAATGGCTATGGAAATGCCATAATAGGTAGGTATGGTGGCTGTTTTGAGGAAGATATAAGGAGGTTTATGTGTGATAGAGCGTATCGTATCACGGGGTTCGGATGCACCGGCGAAGTTTGCACCAACTATCAAGGTGAGAAAGGGCAATGCACGGTACCAAAGAGGCTAGCAATGATGGAAAGGTGAGAGTGCGTATAATCCATGGACTCAACATTAGTCATAAAGAACTCACATACTTATTGCAAAAATCTACAAGTCATCAAAAACCAAGCACTACGCGCATGCTCCTAGGGGGATAGATTGGTAGGAAAAGACCATCGCTCGTCCCCGACCGCCACTCATAAGGAAGACAATCAAAGAACACCTCATGTTCCAAATTTGTTACACGATGTTTACCATACACGCATGCTACGGGACTTGCAAACTTCAACACAAGTATTTCTCAAATTCACAACTACTCAACTAGCATGACTCTTAATATTACCATCTTCATATCTCAAAACAATCATCAAGTATCAAACTTCTCATAGTATTCAATGCACTTTTTATGAAAGTTTTTATTATACCTATCTTGGATGCCTATCATATTAGGACTAATTTTATAGCCAAAGAAAACTACCATGCTGTTCTAAAAGACTCTCAAAATAATATAAGTGAAGCATAAGAGATCAATAATTTCTATAAAATAAAACTACCACCGTGCTCTAAAAGATATAAGTGAAGCACGAGAGCAAAATTATCTAGCTCAAAAGATATAAGTGAAGCACATAGAGTATTCTAATAAATTCCGATTCATGTGTGTCTCTCCCAAAAGGTGTGTACAGCAAGGATAATTGTGGTAAACTAAAAGCAAAGACTGAAATCATAAAAGACGCTCCAAGCAAAACACATATCATGTGGTGAATAAAAATATAGCCTCAAGTAAAGTTACCGATAGACGAAGATGAAAGATGGGATGCCTTCCGGGGCATCTCCAAGCTTAGGCTTTTGGTTGTCCTTGAATTATACCTTGGGGTGCCTTGGGTATCCCCAAGGTTAGGCTCTTGCCACTCCTCATTCCATAATCCATCAAATCTTTACCCAAAACTTGAAAACTTCACAACACAAAACTCAACAGAAAATCTCATGAGCTCCGTTAGCGAAATAAAACAAACCACCACTTTAAGGTACTGTAATGAACTCATTATTTATTTATATTTGTGTTAAACCTACTGTATTCCAACTTCTCTATGGTTCATAACCTCCGATACTAGCCATAGATTCATCAAAATAAGCAAACAACACACGAAAAACAGAATCTGTCAAAAACAGAACAGTCTGTAGTAATCTGTATCAAACGCAAACTTTCTGTAACTCACAAATTCTACCAAAATAGGAAGACCTAGATAATTTGTTTATTGATCTACTTCAATTGTAACCAGTATTTTATCACGTTCTGGTGATTTTTAACAATTGTTTTCGTGAGCAGAAAGTTTCTGATTTTTTCAGCAAGATCAAATAACTATCATCCAAGAAGATCCTATAGGTGTTACTTGGCACAAACACTAATTAAAACATAAAACCAGATCTAACCAGAGGCTAGATCAAATATTTATTACTAAACAGAACCAAAAAGGAAGAAACAAAAATAAAATTGGGTTTCCTCCAAACAAGCGCTATCGTTTAACGCCCCTAGCTAGGCATAAAGGCAAGAATAGATCTAGGTATTATCATCTTTGGTATGCAATCCATAAGTGGCTCTCATAATAGATTCATAAGGTAATTTTATTTTATTTCTAGGAAGTGTTCCACGCCTTTCCTTAATGGAAATTGGAATCTAATATTCCCTTCTTTCATATCAATAATTGCACCAATCGTTCTAAGGAAAGGTCTACCAAGAATAATAGGACATGTATGTAGGATTGCAATCTATATCAAGAACAATGAAATCTACAGGCACATAATTCCTATTTGCACCAATAAGAACATCATTAATTCTTCCCATAGGTTTCTTAATGGTGGAATCCGCAAGGTGCAAGTTTAAAGAACAATCATCAAATTCACGGAAATCTAACACATCACACAAAGTTTTTGGAATCGTGGAAACACTAGAACCCAAATCACATAAAGCATAGAATTCATGATCTTTAATTTTAATTTTAATAGTAGGTTCCCACACATCATAAATTTTTCTAGGGATAGAAACTTCTAATTCAAGCTTTTCTTCATAAGATTGCATTAAAGCATCGACGATATGTTTAGTAAAAGCTTTATTTTGACTATAAGCATGAGGAGAATTTAGCACGGATTGCAACAAGGAAATACAATCTATTAAAGAACAATTATCATAATTAAATTCCTTGAAATCCAAAATAGTGGGTTCATTGCTATGTAAAGTTTTGACCTCTTCAATCCCACTTTTACCAATTTTTGCATCAAGATCTAAAAACTCCGAATCATTGGGACGCCTTTTAACTAAAGTTGACTCATCTCCAGTCCCATCATTATGAAGATTCATATTGGAAAACAAAGATTTAATAGGAGACACGTCAATTACTTTTAGATCTTCGTCCTTATTATCATGAAAACTAGAAGAACACGCTTTCATAAAGCAATCCTTTTTTGCACGCATCCTAGCGGTTCTTTCTTTGCACTCATCAATGGAAATTCTCATAGCTTTGAGAGACTCATTGATATCATGCTTAGGTGGAATAGATCTAAGTTTCAAAGAATCAACATCAAGAGAAATTATATCCACGTTCCTAGCCAATTCATCAATCTCAGGTAATTTTCTTCAAGCAAAGCATTGAAATTCTTTTGTGAAATCATAAATTCTTTAACACTAGTCTCAAACTCAGAGGACATCTTATTAAAATTTCCATAAGAGTTGTTGTAGGAATTACCATAATTATTAGAGGAATTACTAGGAAACGGCCTAGGATTAAAGTTTCCTCTATACGCGTTGTTACCAAAATTGTTCCTACCAATGAAAGTCACATCCATAGATTCATTATTATTCTCAATCAAAGTGGACAAAGGCATATCATTAGGATCAGAAGAAATACTCTTATTAGCAAACAATTTCATAAGTTCATCCATCTTTCCACTCAAAACATTAATCTCTTCTATCGCATGAACCTTTTTACTAGTGGATCTTTCGGTGTGCCATTGAGAATAATTAACCATAATATTATCTAAGAGTTTAGTAGCTTCTCCTAAAGTGATTTCCATGAAAGTGCCTCCCGCGGCCGAATCTAAAAGATTTCTAGAAGTAAAATTCAATCCAGCATAATTTTTTTGTATAATCATCCATAAATTCAATTCATGTGTAGGGCAATTACGTATCATTAATTTCATCCTCTCCCAAGATTGTGCAACATGCTCATGATCAAGTTGCTTAAAATTCATAATATCGTTTCTAAGAGAGATGATTTTAGCGGGAAGTAAATATTTAGAGATAAAAGCATCTTTGCACTTATTCCAAGAATCAATACTATTTTTGGGCAAAGAAGAAAACCAAGTTTTAGCACGTCTAAGCAAAAACGGAAATAGCTTCAATTTAACAATATCATTATCCGCGTCTTTCTTCTTTTGCATATCACACAAATCAACAAAGTTGTTTAGATGAGTAGCGGCATCTTCACTAGGAAGGCCAGAGAATTGATCTTTCATGACAAGATGCAACAAGGCAGCATTAATTTCACAAGATTCAGCATCGGTAATAGGAGCAATCAGAGTGCTAAGAAAATCATTGTTGTTGGTATTGGAAAAATCACACAATTTAGTATTGTCTTGAGCCATCGTGAAAAACGATCCAACACACAAACACACAAAGGAAGCGAAAAGAGGCGAACGGAAAAAGAGGTGAATAAAATGGCAAAGGTGAAGTGGGGGAGAGGAAAACGAGAGGCAAATGGCAAATAATGTAATGCGAGGGATAAGAGTTTGTGATGGGTACTTGGTATGTCTTGACTTGGCGTAGATCTCCCCGGCAACGGCGCCAGAAATCCTTCTTGCTACCTCTTGAGCTTGCGTTGGTTTTTCCCTTGAAGAGGAAAGGGTGATGCAGCAAAGTAGCGTAAGTATTTCCCTCGGTTTTTTAGAACCAAGGTATCAATCCAGTAGGAGACTGCACGCAAGTCGCATCGTACCTACACAAACAAATAAGAACCTTTCAACCAACGCGATAAAGGGGTTGTCAATCCCTTCACGGCCACTTTCAAAAGTGAGATCTGATAGAGATAATAAGATAAATATTTTTGGTATTTTTATGATATAGATTGAAAGTAAAGATTGCAAAGTAAAAATAGATTGGAAACTTATATGATGGAGAATAGACCCGGGGGCCATAGGTTTCACTAGTGGCTTCTCTCAAGATAGCATAAGTATTACGGTGGGTGAACAAATTACTGTCGAGCAATTGATAGAAAAGTGCATAATTATGAGAATATCTAGGCATGATCATGTATATAGGCATCACGTCCGCGACAAGTAGACCGAAACGATTCTGCATCTACTAGTATTACTCCACACATCGACCGCTATCCAACATGCATCTAGAGTATTAAGTTCATAAGAACAGAGTAACGCATTAGGCAAGATGACATGATGTAGAGGAATAAACTCAGGCAATATGATATAAACCCCATCTTTTTATCCTCGATGGCAACAATACAATACGTGTCGTTTCCCCTGCTATCACTGGGATCGAGCAACGCAAGATTGAACCCAAAGCTAAGCACTTCTCCCATTGCAAGAAAGATCAATCTAGTAGGCCAAACCAAACTGATAATTCGAACAGACTTGCAAATACATAAAAGAATTCAGAGAAGATTCAAATATTGTTCATAGATAATCTTGATCATAAACCCACAATTCATCGGATCTCGACAAACACATCGCAAAAAGAATTACATCGAATAGATCTCGAAGAAGATCTAGGAGAACTTTGTATTGAGATCCAAAGAGAGAGAAGAAGCCATCTAGCTAATAACTATGGACCCGAAGGTCTGTGGTAAACTACTCACACATCATCGGAGAGGCTATGGTGTTGATGTAGAAGCCCTCTGTGATCCATTCCCCCTCCGGTGGAGCGCCGGAAAAGGCCCCAAGATGGGATCTCACGGGTACAGAAGGTTGCGGCAGTGGAAATAGGGTTTCGTGGTGCTCCTGGATGTTTTCGGGGTATATGGGTATATATATAGGAGGAAGAAGTGGGTCGGTGGAGCTGCGAGGGGCCCACGAGGGTCGGGGCGCGCCCAAGGGGGCAGGCGTGCCTCCCTGCCTCGTGGCCTCCTTGATTCTTTCTTGACATCCACTCCAAGTCCTCTGGATCACGTTTGTTCAAAAAATCACTCTCCCGAAGGTTTCATTCCGTTTGGATTCCGTTTGATATTCCTTTTCTGCGAAACACTGAAATAGGCAAAAACCAGCAATTTGCACGGGCCTTCGGTTAATAGGTTAGTCCCGAAAATAATATAGAAGTGTATAATAAAGCCTATTAAACATCCAAAACAGATAATATAATAGCATGGAACAATCAAAAATTATAGATATGTTGGAGATGTATCACGGCACTACTTACAAGAGTGCTCGATCACGGTGGCTTCGGAAGTACCACTCAATACATTATAAACAACCGGGACGCCACCGGCCGGATTGCCAAATGGGCCATTGAGATCCTACCGTTTGAAATAACGTACAAACCATGCCGAGCCATTAAATCTCAGGTGCTGGCTGACTTCGTCGCCGAATGGACAGAGGTCGAACTCCCTGAAGAGTATGGCACGTATTCCAACTGGGTGATGCACTTCGATGGCTCTAAAAGCCAGCCGGACTTGGGGCTGGTATCGTCTTGACATCCCCCACAGGAGACACAGTCCGTTATGTGCTCCAAATACTGTATACAGACTCTGACAATGCAGCCGAATACGAGGCCCTATTACATGGTCTTGGAATGGCTGTCTCCATGGGCATACAACGCCTTGTGGTGCGCGGGGATTCAAACCTCGCAATATCCTAAATAAACGGAGACTTCGATGCAAAAGATCCGAAGATGGCGGCTTACCGCAACGCCGTACTCAATATATCAGCTTGGTTTGAGGGGCTCGAGTTTCATCACGTGGCTCGAGAAAGTAATCAAGCCGCGGACATCCTTGCTCGCGTGAGCGCTAAACGCGACCCCATCCCACCTAACACCTTCGTGGAAAGGCTCTTCAAGCCATCTGTGGTGTGGCTGGACGAGAACGGCAACTCCAGTCCGGAGCCGATCATACCCCCAGATTCTGAACACAGTGCCGATATCATCGGGGGCTCAGGCACCGAAATAACACCATCGGCCCACGAAATCATGGTTGTACTCGCCCCATGGACCGAGCCTTTCCTTGCCTACCTTACTAGGAATGAGCTCCCTGGGGATCAGACTGAGGCCCATCGCATCGTGCGATGCTCGAAGGCCTACAAAGTTCATGAAGGAGAACTTTACAAGAAAAGTACTACTGGAGTCCTTCAGAGATGTATCTCTGAAGAAGAGGGACGACAACTTTTGGCCGAAATACGCGCTGGTCTTGGTGGCCATCACGCCGCAGCTTGGGCCCTTGTAAGTAATGCCTTCCGTATGGGTTTCTTTTGGCCTACGGCCCGGGCAGATGCACAGGACCTCGTACAGCGCTGCGTTGGATGCCAGCTTTTCGCTAATCAAAGCCATATGCCACCCACCGCCCTTCGAACAATCCCCATCACTTGGCCCTTTGCGGTCTGGGCGATTGATATGGTCGGACCTCTTAAAGGGGGAAGCCATAAGAAGAAATACTTATTGGTTATGGTCGATAAGTTCACTAAGTGGATAGAAGCCAAACCAGTTAAAACAGCTGAAGCCAAACCGATGAAAGACTTTATATCCGGTGTAGTACACTGTTACAGTGTCCCGCACAGTATTATTACTGACAACGGCTCTAACTTTACAGCCGATGAAGTGAAAACTTGGTGCGCCAATTTGGGCATCAAGCTCGATTACGCCTCCGTATATCACCCTCAGACAAACGGTCAGGTCGAACAGGCTAACGACATGATAATGAGCGGCATCAAACCCAGACTAGTGCGATCTCTGCATGAATCAGACAAACACTGGGTCGAGGAACTCGATTCCATAATCTGGGGGGTACATGCCCAATCGCACGACCGGATACACCTTTTTTCATGGTGTATGGTGCGGAGGCGGTCTTGCCTTGCGACATTATTCACGACTCACCTCAAGTGCGCATGTACGAAGAGAGAGAAGCCGAGCTTGATCGGCAAGACGACTTGGACGGGCTGGAGGAGGAGCGCGATGTCGCGAAGGCCCGTTCCGCATTCTATCAACAGCAAGCTCGACGATATCAAAGCAGAGAAGTACGGGCAAAGACTTACAATGTCGGTGAACTCGTTCTACGCCTACCAGAGAAGAAAAAGGACAAGCTCAAGCCCAAATGGGAGGGTCCCTTCATTATAGATGAAGTTCTCACTGGAGGAGCCTATCGTCTTCGCAATGCTTCGGATAATCGCTTGGAGCCAAACCCATGGAATGCCGCACGGCTCCGAAGATTCTACGCCTAAATCCGCACATATACCTTTTTTTGTTCCTTCTTTTCTCCCTTTTCACTATTTTCTTTTTTCTCATTTTTATACGACTTCTAGCTCGTGTTCGGGTAAACCGCACACCTGAGGGGTACACATCTTTAAATGTACATACCCCACAATACCTGGGGGGCTTCTTTTCACAAGAAGCTTATTATTATTTTTTGAGCAACAAGCTCATCGAATATATGTGTCGTCTACTCACATATGTCTTTTCCTCGCCATTATATGCACCTTTATGACTTAAGTATTTGCCAAGCTGGGTTGCCTGGCTCCTGTGCTTATGCCCTACGTTCCCGCTTGTTCGGCTAGGGCATAAAGGGAGCACCTGTGCGATTGTTACAGCTGGGTTATCCAGACGTGTACCTCAGACGGGTGAAGCCGAAAGCTAGCGTTCTTAAGGGAACGATTGGTAGGTGAGCGAAAGACGAACCGCCCTCGTTGCAATACAACACCCCCAGATTATAACACATGTTGTGGTTTTTTAGCATCACAGCTTTGGTATGCACAACAACCGCATACTGGCCCAGGGAGAGGAACCCTTAATGGAACTATTCTCTCTAGAAGATGTTTCTTACAATCAAATGTAATATAACATAACTCCTCGAATACAACTTGTCTGTTCAAGCAACTATAACCAGACTTCCTGGTTTCCGAACATACTTTGGTGTTTACCTACGGTATAGTATTCGGCAACACTCCCAACCTATATGTTTTCGGAGGTCGAAGCAGAAAGTCTGCCATGACAATCATTTTACAAATTCGGCTGGAGACAAGTTTGTCGATAAAAGCACATTGCTACTTGGACTCAAAAACTTCTTCTTCCTCTAGACCCTCTAACAGGTTGTCTAGTTTACAATCTTGTTGGGAAAACTTGGCGGCCACCTTCACTAGGTCGTACACCAGGCTGACCGGAATTTCTTGTCCATCGGATCCTCGAGGTCCGACTCGCGCCATATGATTTGGATCAAGTCCGGTGTACCGTGTTTTTACCATGGCACAAGCTTCCCGAGCACCTTCTCGGCATGCTGATATCTTCCACAGCCCAAAGCGGCACCGAGCTCCCTTGAATAAATTCATGAGTTCCTCCATTCTTCCTGGAGGAGAATCGGCTGGCCATAAAGCCTTAGCGATGTTTCTCATTGCCTTCCGCGCTTGCTCATGCACCTTGGACAGCTCTTGTAGCAGGTCGCCTTGAAATCCGGACACCTCTTCTTCTGGCTGCCAAGTTAACACACCTGCAGAAATAAAACTGGTTAGGATTCGCATCAGCGAACCATATGACAGTAAGTTAAAAGGCATACTCAATATGTCGCCTCTCAGCTTTCTGTTCTCCTTCACGGCGTCCGCCAGTTGGGCTCACACGTCTTTCAGCTCTTCGCCGAGCTGGGTGTTGGCATCCTGCAGCTTGTTCTTCTCGTCCCTGGTCCATGTCAGTACACATTGACCAGCGGCCTCTTGCCTTTCGGCATGTTCTTTGTCCGCCTGCGCGGCCTTTAGTCTCTCTTGAAGGAAATATGCCCTAGAGGCAATAATAAAGTATTATATATTTCCTTATATCATGATAAATGTTTATTATTCATGCTAGAATTGTATTGACCGGAAACATAATACATGTGTGAATACATAGACAAACAGAGTGTCACTAGTATGCCTCTACTTGACTAGCTCGTTAATCAAAGATGGTTATGTTTCCTAGCCATAGACATGAGTTGTCATTTGATTAACGGGATCACCTCATTAGGAGAATGACGTGATTGACTTGACCCATTCCGTTAGCTTAGCACCCGATCGTTTAGTATGTTGCTATTGCTTTCTTCATGACTTATACATGTTCCTATGACTATGAGATTATGCAACTCCCGTTTACCGGAGGAACACTTTGTGTGCTACCAAACGTCACAACGTAAATGGGTGATTATAAAGGTGCTCTACAGGTGTCTCCAAAGGTACTTGTTGGGTTGGCGTATTTCGAGATTAGGATTTGTCACTCCGATTGTCGGAGAGGTATCTCTGGGCCCACTCGGTAATGCACATCACTAGAAGCCTTGCAAGCATTGTGACTAATGAGTTAGTTAAGGGATGATGTATTACGGAACGAGTAAAGAGATTTGCCGGTAACGAGATTGAACTAGGTATCGAGATACCGACGATCAAATCTCGGGCAAGTAACATACCGGTGACAAAGGGAACAACGTATGTTGTTATGCGGTCTGACCGATAAAGATCTTCGTAGAATATGTGGGAGCCAATATGGGCATCCAGGTCCCGCTATTGGTTATTGACCGGAAACGTGTCTCGGTCATGTCTACATAGTTCTCGAACCCGTAGGGTCCGCACGCTTAACGTTACGATGATAGTTTTATTGAGTTTTGATGTACCGAAAGAGTTCGGAGTCCCAGATGAGATTGGGGATATGACGAGGAGTCTCGAAATGGTCGAGACGTAAAAATCGATATATTGGACGACTATATTCGGACTTCGGAAAGGTTCCGAGTGATTCGGGTATTTTTCGGAGTACCGGAGAGTTACGGGAATTCGTATTGGGCCTTAATGGGCCATACGGGAAAGGAGAGAAAGGCCTCAAAAGGTGGCTGCGCCCCTCCCCTTGGTCTGGTCCGAATTGGACTAGGGAAGGGGGGCGCCTCCTTCCTTCCTTCTCTTTTTCCCTTCCCCTTTTCCTATTCCATGTGGGAGGAGGAATCCTACTAGGACTAGGGAGTCCTAGTAGGACTCCAACCTTCTGGCGCGCCCCAGGGGCTGGCCGGCCTCCCCTCCTCCATCCTTTATATACGGGGGCAGGGGGGCACCCCATAGACACAACAATTGATCCTTGAGATCTCTTAGCCGTGTGCGGTGCCCCCCTCCACCAAATTACACCTCGATAATACCGTTGCGGAGCTTAGGCGAAGCCCTGCGTCGGTGGAACATCATCATCGTCACCACGCCGTCGTGCTGACGAAACTCTCCCTCAACACTCGGCTGGATCGGAGTTCGAGGGACGTCATCGAGCTGAACGTGTGTAGAACTCGGAGGTGCCGTGCGTTCGGTACTTGATCGGTCGGATCGTGAAGACGTACGACTACATCAACCGCATTGTGATAACGCTTCCGCTGTCGGTCTACGAGGGTACGTGGACAACACTCTCCCCTCTCGTTGCTATGCATCACCATGAGCTTGCGTGTGCGTAGGATTTTTTTTGAAATTACTACGTTCCCCAACATCTCTTCCAGCTGATCCGACGATCCTGCCATCATAAAATACAATAGTGTTTATTCACATAAGCATTAGTGGCACATGATTATATTTTTCGGACAGAAGGGGACATTACCAGTCGGTGCCTCCTTGGATTTCTCCAGTTTGGCGGTAACAGCAGTCAGCTGGGTCCGACACTGTTCTAGCTCTCAAGATAGCATGTTGTTCTTCTCCATGAGTACCTAATTTTACATCGATCCTTAAAATCAGTTGATTCAACTGTTTTTAAGTCTCGGGGGCTACTGGTATCTGACTATTAAATCTACACAAAATGGTCTTACCTGCATATCCTTTGAAAGCTGATAAGTGGCTCCAGCAAGCCCATCCCTAGCAGCTCGTATATATGCATCCGCCGAGCTAAAGGCATTGAATGCCTCTTCAGTAAAGTTAGGATCGCGCACAGCTGCCCTCCGGCGTCGATGGTTCATTGCACTCTCCACTTCGGAGTTGGTGATGGATACATTATCCGATTCGTCTGAGAGATGACAATCCGGCATTGCACCCGTATCAACTCTAGCCCTAGAGGCAGGGTCCGGAGTCGGATTGGTGGACATATGTCCGGCAAGGTCACCGGATATAGTCCGGTGAATGCTCTTCCTGAAATATGGCACATCAGAAAATGTCACAGTTCGGTATGTTTGCCACAGGGTGTATTGAAACCCGTACCTTTTTTATGAAGGCAGGGGCTTGGAGGTATCGCAGTCTGCCTTTCTTTCCAAAGACCCGCCTTGTGTCGGCGCCCCCTTCTTAAGGGACAATCCCGATGCGGCGTGGCGAGACGAGCGCCGCCCCTTTGAAGCACGATGGGAAAACTCTTTTGGAGGAGATACTCCCTGGGACTTACATGGGAAGAAGGGAGAAGGTCGGGGTAGTCGGCTACAATGGCCACTTCTGTGCCGTCATAGCTCGCTTGATAGAAGACCCCCTCCTTGAGCTCCACGAATATATCCGGATCCTCCTCAAATCCGGGATCCAGGTCCCGAATATGGTCCTCTGGCTACAGAGCGGGCTTATAGATCCCCGCGGTGGCCTTCCTCCATTCCTATTAAAAGTGGTCGGGTTGGGTTCGACTAGTTGCAACTCAGGAAGAGGATTGAGTGAGGCTCTGGATTGAAAACTTACCCAGCTAGGGGGGTTGCCCTCTCGGCACTTAAGGCGAGTGAATTCTTCTTTCTCCCCTTTATAAAGATCAACCAACATGGCGGCCAGGGCGGCGAAATTATCCGGACCCTTGCATCCATAGCGAGATGTATCATCCTCCCCGTTGTAGTTCCACATGGGGAGTCCTCTGGATTGGAGTGGCTGAACACCTCGCGTTATGGAAATCGCCATGACCTCAATTATGGACAGTCCGGATTGGGTGAGTATTTTTATCTTGTTCATTAACATCTTGACCTCCGTACTATCTGCCTCCTCGTGGCTCCGGGGACGCCAGTTGTGGCGCTTTTTTAACGGGGCATTGGAAAATTTGGGAAGGCCTCGTCGGATCGGGTCCGAGAGAACGACGTCTTCAATATAAAACCACACTGAGGGCCACTCTTCGGATGCCTTCTTCGGAGTGCCGGATAGGTATCCTGTCGCGGCTATGCGCCATACTTCGGCACCCCCACCTCGAATATGGATCCCTTTTGGGAGCGAGGGACGAGGCAGAAAAGCTTCCTCCATAGCTCGAAATGGGCCTCGCATCCTAGGAACAGCTCGCAAAGAGCGACGAAGCCAGCGATGTGCAGAATGGAGCCCGGTGTGAGATTGTGCAGTTGGAGGCCATAGTACTCCAGGAGACCTCGGAGGAAAGGATGGATTGGAAATCCAACGCCTCTTAAGAGAAAGGAAACGAAGCACACTTGCTCCCCTTCTAAAGGATTCGGGAACTTTATGCCAGGGCTTTGCCAGCAAAAGAAGTTAATCCCGCCCGAACAGGGACTAGATCCGCAGGGGGAGATAGCCCTACACCTGGAGCTTGGTCAGTTGGGCATGGGATACAGAACAGCTCTCCCAATCGCCTTTTTGAGGGCCGTGGGGGCGGGAGGAAGAACTAGGAGCACTGGCCATGATTGTGTGGTTTCTTGGGGCAAGTTCAAAGGATTTTCGCCTGGTATGGAATGGCATCTGAGATCTAATCTCCTTAAATAGACACCTTCCATACGCTGTCGAGGGGTTATCTGTAAAAATGCTTGGACCCTTCGTATTCGTTTGCCACGTGGAAGCTGAGGCGACGGAAGCATAGAAGCCAAAGGGTATGACATTTAATGTAAAACCGAGTTGTTCGAAGAATTCACCTTACCAAGACCGAAGATGTAAGGGCCGAATATAGCCCTTCAGTTCAGATGCTTTGAAGTATTCGGTGGAGGAACCCGCCTTGCAGTGTCGAAGACAATCGATGCGCCGGACACTTCATCATTGAAGACTGGTTCAGGGGCTACTGAGGGAGTCCTGGATTACGGGGTCCTCGGGTGTCTGGGCTACATGACGTAGGCCGGACTAAAGGGCCGTGAAGATACAAGATGAAAGACTTCCCCTCGTGTCCGGATGGGACTCTCCTTGGTGTGGAAGGCAAGCTTGGCGTGCGAATATGAAGATTCCTTTCTCTGTAATCCGACTTTGTATAACCCTAGCCCCCTCCGGTGTCTATATAAACCGGAGGGTTTAGTCCGTAGGGACAATCACAATCATACAGGCTAGACATCTAGGGTTTAGCCATTACGATCTTGAGGTAGATCAACTCTTTTAACCCCAATACTCATCAAAGTCAATCAAGCAGGAAGTAGGGTATTACCTCCATTAAGAGGGCCCGAACCTGGGTAAACATTGTGTCCCCCGCCTCCTATTAACCTTGATCCTTAGACACACAGTTCGGGACCCCCTACTCGAGATCTGCCGGTTTTGACACCGATAGCACCCGCAAGGGGGGCCTAAGGCATGAGCCTAAAAAATAAAGCACGCAACCAGAACGCGATAAAATGGCTCAAACCAGAGAAAAGTCCCCCCATTTTTAGGTAGCACAAAAGGACTACAAATCTCAATCCAAAAAACGGCAAAATCGGGTTACAAAGTAAGAGGCGAAAGCCAACAGCCACGTCCGGCACCTAGCTAGTCTTCTTGTCCTCCCACCAGTGCGGAGCTAAGTCCTTGCACCAGATGTGAGCATAGTCATTGCGGGACACTATCGATGGCCAGCGCGGAGCATGGTGCTTCCACTTGGACGTGGGCGGGAGCCCCCGAGGCCGAGATGCGGCACTCTAGAGACTCCGGGCCGTGTACAGCCCTACTCATTATTATGTGAGAGTGTCACGAGTGGAGACCTTCATAGGCGTGAGCCTTGATTCATATCGCCTGACAAGGGCCCCGCCCTGCGCCTCCCCCAACCACCATTGGGGCGTCCGCAAACCAGGACGAGACCAAGGGGCAAGGGGGACACTGACGGCACCCTCGGCGACCACGGGTCCTCTGCCGAGGGGGAAGGGCTCGCCGGCGCCTCCCCCGGCAGAGGGCCTACCTCCATGCTACGCCTTGCTCCGTGCGGCGCGAGGGAGGAACTACCCCCGGGCTCCGCCCGCGCTGCCCCCAGCATGCTGGTCCTGCCGGGGGCGGGGACACCGCCCAGCGATCTCCTACCGCTGCAGTGGCCTGGTTCACCTATGGTCCATGGTTAGCGTAAGCATGCCCCTGGTGTATCGGCCGTACCATGTGGTTGTCGTCGTCGAAGGGTTCGGCAAAGCTTCCATGCGACTTGTGGAAAGCCCCTGCCTCCAGCGTAACTTCTACCCAGCTTGGCTCAGAGAACGAGATGGGGTCTTCCTCTCGCATGTACCCCAGGTCCACCATGCAGGGCACGTAAGCTTCTGGGGTTGATGCGCCGGAGCCTTCGCCTGGATGCCCCACACCAATTGGGCCACCAGGGCCTGCACCTGACCTCGGCGGCCACAGGGCGGCACCCCAGCGCTGCCCTGCAGGGGACCGCCAGAGCTCGCCCCGGCCGCGGGAGGCGCGGCCGTGGCAGGATGAACGGCGCCAGGGGTCGCGTTGTTGCTGTCGAATCCCTCGGGTACTCCGGCGGGCGGACGGGCGCACCGGGCCCCGCGCGCGCTTCTGCCACTACCTGAGGCATGGATAGGGAGCAGAAAGGCGCCGCACCCCTGCATGCGGCGTCGAGTAGTTCGGCGACCCGTTCTAGCAGGGCGTCGCGACTGCCCTCCGCCAACATGCAGCGCAGTAGCTCTCGTGCCACAATGATCACGCGCATGTTCGCCTGCTCCCAACGAGTGTGTGGCGCCGTTGCCGTGGCGTAGCCCAAAGATCGTGCATTGGCGCGCATTCGCCAAGGTGCGAGGGTGGGCCGTGGCGGCCCACGCCGCCCATGTCTGGCAGGGTTGGGCGGTGCGTGAGCTCCCTGGAGCACCGAGTGGAGGTCTTCCTGGGCGGATGACATCGCCCGGGCGGGCCAAGAGGCCCAGCGCCCGGCATGTGCCCCTGATCGTCGGCCATCAGGGTTGTTGGGTGATGACGGGATGGCCGGAAGAAGTGAGGCTCCGACGCAACCCTACCTGGCGCGCCAAACGTCGGATTAGGGGTTCCGCAGACCCTAAAGAGGTTCGAACTCTGGGGTGTGTGCGAAGAACTCTCTCTCCCCTATCTGCCTAATCGACGATTCTACGGCCTAGCTCGACGAACCCAAGGAACAAGAGACACAACAGTTTATCTTGGTTCAGGCCACCTTGCGGTGTAATACCCTAATCCAGCTTTGTGGTGGATTGACTCGAGGGGCTGAGGATAAACTAGTACAGTGGATGAACAGCCTCAGGAGGAGAGGTGTTCTTGAGCTCGATGAGCTGATGAGGTGGTTCGGGTGGAAGTGATCCGTCCCCCTCTATGGTGGTGGCTAAATCCTATATATAGTGGCCTTGGTCCTCTTCCCAAATGTAGGCGGGAAGGGATCCTACAACGGCCAAATTTGAAAGGGAACAACTAGTACAAGCTCTCCTGACAAAAGCAGTCTTCGCCTTCAAAAGGCTCTAGTGGTGACGCTGCGGTGGGCTCTGTGATGACCTTCATCCTGCCGTCCTGGCGGTCTTGGTCTTGTTGCACCGATGTGGAAACCTTTGCTTGATTCCTTGGGACTCCACGCCCGCGCTTGCCTCCTTAGCACCAAAAAGGAAACTGGTACACTACGCCCGCTGGCGCCCGCTTGGCCTTGGTCGTCATGGCTCACGTCATATGAACCTCGCGAGGTGCACCTTGCATTTATATCTCCGCTCCTTAGGAGCCAGCCTAGTGAGGCCGCCCTTAGGGAGGTCTTGGTGTCGTCCGCCTCGCGAGGCTTGGCCCCTCGCGAGGGTCCTGAGTCGTTGTTGCTAAAGCTAGGCCGTACTGGGCCGTTGACAGAGCCACGCCATGGGCCGCAGGCAGGCAAGTCTGGGTACCCCTGTTCCCAGGGCGCCGACAGATCCGAGGACTTAGTATTATACTACAAATTGTTAGTGATTCACCCCGTGTTATATGAGGGGCTGGTCTTCGTCCAGCCGCGTGAAAAAGGCACCATAGTCCGGATAGCCGCACACGCACAGGGGGCTAGTACTTAGCTCCACATTTAAACTCCTATGGCTAAGTGAAAGTAATAAAGCTGCATAGTCCGATTGCCTGGTTCACCTCGCGGACACCTCCTTTATGGACCAAGACGTTGGACAAAGCATGGTCACGCGTTATATCGAACACCCCTATAGCATCTACATAGGGGCTGAAGCCGACGACTGGCAACTTTCAGAAATATAACAATAAACAGCCGCACAGGAGGAAAAATCGCTTGAAACAAAAGGCGCAAGCATAGACATATCACAACATGGGTTCATCACATAGTTTGTACAACCCAAACACATTTAATCAAATATCACGTCCTTAGAACATTGGCCCTCTACTACTCGGGCTCCTTCTAGGACGCCGTCAAAATACCTCTCCGGCTTCCGATGATCTTTGCCTTCAGGCGGGCCTGCGGTTGCCACTTCGGTGGCCTTCATCTTCGCTCATTGCATCTTGACGCGGGCGAAGGCCATCCGGGCACCCTCCATGCAGGCCAAATGCTTTATAGCATCAATCCGAGGCCGCGCATTGACAAGCTGCTTCACCAGACCAAAGTAGTTGCTAGGAATAGGCTCGGCTGGCCAAAGTTGGACTATTAGGTCCTTCATGGACAAGCCTGCTATCCTATGCAGCTCTGTCAGCTGCTTCAGCTGGTCGTTCAGAGGCGTCGGGTGTTCCGGCGCGAGAAATTGCGACCAGAACAGATTCTCGGTCGAGTTCCCCTCCTGGGCTTGGAAGAACTGTGCGACATCGGCGACACTCCTCGGAAGATCCGCGAACGCGCCTGGAGAACTCCACACTTGGGTGAGCAAAGCATACCTCTGACCCCCAAAGATACTCTACAAAAGAAAGGCCTTACCAGCCGCTATCTGCCTCGCCTGATGGATCTCTTCACGAGGACTCCGGGACACGATCCGCGCCTTTGGCATCATGGAGAGCCTTGGCGAGCTCGGGTGACTGATATGAAGTCTTCTGCTCTAAAGTTTCACATTTGTTGATGGCATCCTTCAGCTCCTGCTCGACTTCGGTCACCCGAGCTTCATGTTGGCGGCGGGCAGCTTGTTCGTTCTTCAGTTCTGTAAGTGCATCTAGTGCCCCTTAGTGATTTTGGTGTATTGAAGACTTATAGGTTAAGGGACTAATGAGTTTGTGAGTGTACACAGGTCTATAAGTCTATGAGGAGTTTGATATTTACAGAGAAAGTCGACCCCTAAAAATGAATGTCTTCAACTGAAGACTTTGGTTTTCTGAAGACTTTGAAAGTGAAGAAATTGGTGTGACCGTATTCATGCGAGGAATATGAAGCGTGAAGACTTTTGTTTTCGTAGTTTCGTTTTCTCTTTCTTGAGTCATAGGAAACACCGTATTGTTAAAGGGGGTCAAGGTAAAACTAAGGAAAAGTTTCCAAGTGATGCTCATCTCAAAATCCTACACCTACCAATCCTTTCAAGTGAAGCCATTGGAAATCTCATACAGTTCAGTCAATTTCTTCAGTGACAGAGACGAAGATCTTCTGGTCTCTGAGGAATTTGTTCTGATTGAGGAGTTAGGAATTTGCCAGTGCGGATTGCCTACAAGTGAGGAACATGATAGCCCTGAGGAATTTGATAGCTCAAATATCCGACCGTTGCTGTGCTATGCGCCAGCTGTCCCAAAATATCTACCCACCTAACGGTCATATCATTGAAGGGCATTTATGTATTATCATGTCGGGCTACTCCCTAGGCTATACATAGCCGCCCCCTACAACCACTAGATGGTTGGCTGCTCCGAGAGAAACTAACACTTGTCATTGAGAGCATCCCATCCTCCGAGGACTTTGAGCGAAAATCATCAAGTGAGGAAAACCCAAACACCTACAAACCCAAAGTGATTGAGCATCACTGAAGAGATTGTTCTAGTGTGGAACCGACGCTTGTTACCTTTGAGGATTGTGCATCCTCCAGACGGTTAGGCGTCATGGTCTAGAGCATCCAAGAGGAAATTGTGGATCGCAGAGTGACCGAGTCTGTGAAGGTTTGGAAGTCACCTGAAGACTTAGCATGAGTGATTGGGCGAGGTCAGTGTGACCTTAGCTCAAGGAGAATACAGTGAGGACTGTGTGTTCGAGACTGTGTGTCCTCAGGTTTAAATACCTAGCCGCTCCAACCAGACGTACGACTGTCACAGTAGTTGGAACTAGTCTACCAAATCACTGTCTTCACGGAGCTACTGGTTCTATTTCCTCAACCCTTTCATTTCCTCATGACAATGTTGTTGTACTTGATCGTTACTATTTGAAGACTTTGACTAAAGACTTTCTCAATTTCCTCAATCCTATTTCTTCAGTCAGTTTGTCTTCAGCCTGCTTATCTTGTGTTTACGCTACTTGTACTCTATGTGTGTTTTCATTTCATCATGATGACTGTGCTACTACTCTGTTATGTTTGCATCTAAGTACTTATTCCGCTGCTAAGTAGTTCGTTGCTTAGGATTTCCTCACCTTGAAATTCCTCAGTGATGAATTTGTAAAAATCGCCTATTCACCCCCCCTCTAGTTGATATAACGCACTTTCAAGTTCAGTAGCCGCTTTGTCAGCGGCTGCCTTATTCGCATCTGCCTCTTTCTTGGCCTGGGCGAGGGCGCCTTTGAGGGTCTCGACCTCGGCTACGCTAGCTGTGATCATAATTAAAGCATTCAATGAGTTTGCCTCTAAATATACATATTTCTGACATAAAAATAAACATCTTTTTAAACATTATACGTATACCTTGCGTCTCGTCGAACTGCTTATTAATGCGGTCGATTTCCTCATCGGCCACCTGAGGCTTCCTATTGAGTTTGGAAACTTCTGCGGCTTGGGCGGTTGCCACCAACAGGGAAGCCTGTCACAATAACAGCACAGCATGTTACTGTTACACCCACGATGCGGCTATATCTCCCACGTGTCGAGGCACGACTTAGAGGCATAACTACATTGTGGTTTTGTCGCAAGAAGGGTCATCTTCACACAAACCCATGTAAACAACAAGAATGGGATAAAGAGTTGGCTTACAATCGCCACTTCACACAAAACATAAATGAATTCATACATCATTCAAGATACACACATAGGTCCGACTATGGAACCAAAATAAAAGAAGACAACCCAACTGCTAGATCCCCGATCGTCCCAACTGGGCTCCACTACTGATCAACATGAAAAGAAACAACACAACGAACAAGATCTTCATGGAGCTCCCACTTGAGCTCGGCTGCGTCACCTGCACTGGTATCATCGGCACCTGCAACTGTTTTGGAAGTATCTGTGAGTCACGAGGACTCAGCAATCTCACACCCCCGAGATCAAGACTATTTAAGCTTATAGGAAAGGATGGGGTAATGAGGTGGAGCTGCAGCAAGCACTAAGCATATATGGTGGCTAACATACGCAAATAATAGCGAGAAGAGAAGCAACGGAACGGTCGTCAACTAGTAATGTTCAAGAAGTGATCCTGAACTCATACTTACGTCAAACATAACCCAAAAGCCGTGTTCTCTTCCCGGACTCCGCCGAGAAGAGACCATCACGGCTACACACGCGGTTGATGCATTTTAAATAAGTCAAGTGTCAAGTTCTCTACAACCGGATATCAACAAATTCCCATCTGCCTCATAACCGCGGGCACGGCTTTCGAAAGATAAATACCCTGCAGGGGTGTCCCAACTTAGCCCATTATAAGCTCTCACGGTCAAAGGATAAACCTTCTCCCGAGAAGACCCGATCAGTCTCGGAATCCCGGTTTACAAGACATTTCGACAATGGTAAAACAAAACCAGCAAAGCCACCCGATGTGCCGACAAATCCCGATAGGAGCTGCACATATCTCGTTCTCAGGGCACACTGGATAAGTCAAGCTACGAGTAAAACCAGACCTCGAGTTTCCCCGAGGTGGCCCTGCAGGCTGCTCGGTTCGGACCAACACTCGAAGGAGCACTGGCCCGGGGGGTCTAAAATAAAGATGACCCTTGAGTCTGCAGAACCCAAGGGAAAAGGGGATAGGTGGTAGCAAATGGTAAAACCAAGGTTGGGCCTTGCTGGAGGAGTTTTATTCAAAGCGAACTGTCAAGGGGGTCCCATAAGTCACCCAACCGCGTAAGGAACACAAAATCAAGGAACATAACACCGGTATGACGGAAACTAGGGCGGCAAGAGTGGAACAAAACACCAGGCATAAGGCCGAGCCTTCCACCGTTTACCAAGTATATAGATGCATTAATTAAAATAAGATATATTGTGATATCCCAACATAAACATAATCCAACATGGAGCAATCTTCATCTTCACCTGCAACTAGCAACGCTATAAGAGGGGCTGAGCAAAAGCGGAAACATAGCCAAACAACGGTTTGCTAGGAAAGGTGGGTTAGAGGCTTGACATGGAAATATGGGAGGCATGATATAGCAAGTGGTAGGTAGCGCAACATAGCGATAGAGCGAACAACTAGTGTCGTGGAATTGTCACGGCAGATGTCCTCAAGCTAGGACTTAGTCGTGGAGCCATCGCTGCTAGGAAGCTTGAAGGGGTTAAACGGGACAAGGAACACAAGGGTTTATACTGGTTCGGCCCCTTACGGTGAAGGTAAAAGCCTACGTCCAGTTGAGGTGGTATTGATTAGGGTTTCGATGACCAGGGAGCTTAACTGCTATGCCTGGCTCTCGACGAGATCTTTCTTGCCCCTAAACCACTGCCGGGTCATCCCTTTATATAGAGAGGTTGACGCCCAGCAGCTCTCAGAGTCCCGGCCGGCTCATAAGAGTGTCCGGCTCGGACTCTCAACTATTCTTTCCTTACACTACAAGTTCTACCATAATGACGGTTGTAACTACGGGCCTTAAGCCATCTCCGGGTCTTAAGCCCATCTTTGGCCCACCGTCTTCAACCTTGGCGCCGGGCTTCAGGTGATGACCCTTATGAGTAACCCGGCCCCACCGGGCGGGTGACTCTAAGGTTTATATCCTCAACATTAGGCCCCAGATTGATTTGAGCCGGCTCATGTCAATCTTCAATCCTTTCGACAGAAAATCTTCGGCTTACAATTGTGTGAAGGCCATAACCCGGCGTGACGTCATCCTCTACATTCCGGGTAATCCGCCGTGACGTCATCTTCCATTAAGTCCATTTTTTACTCCACCATATCCGCAACGGATCTTATCTTTACTACCATCCCGAAAATCGAGGCATTTTTATGGTGAGATAACCGCGCCGTGGCCTCCTCGTTTCTCGCGCCCACTTATGAGCTTGCCCTTATAAGTAGTCCGGCCCGATGAGCCTCCAGCCACCCGTCTTCCTCCTCGCGCCACTGTTCTTCCGCTCGAGCTCCGTTGCCGTCGCCACCGCGGGTCTTCTCGTCCTCACCGACTCCGGCTTCTGCATCAACCTGTTGCGTCCAGAGAAAACAGCGGCGACCCCCGCGACTCACCAGCACCCGTAAGCTTTCGCCACTCCGTAGAGTAGATCCACATTAGGCTCCTGTTGTTCTTCCCGTGTTCTTCGCCGTTCCTCGCGAGTTCTCGGTAGATTTTGTTTTTACCACCTTTCTTGATCTCTGACTGCATAGGACTGCTGCGGTAGTTGTTTCACGCCCATTCCAATGTTCATAGATCCCTTCTTACTGCGTACAGGCTCCGTTCAAGCTTATGAACTTCCTCTGCGTCTGTTTTAGGTCTAGAAACCTTTCCTTTTATTCAACCATTTTGATCCAAAATTTTCACCACGATCTATGAAACTTGTTTTCACCACACTTAGTAAAAAACTGCATCTGCTGAGCTATGGCGGCTTACATTTCCGGCTCAAAGAAGCCACGCGCCGTAAAATTTTGCCGGCTCATTTATGATAAAGCTGTAGACAATTTGAATTACTCTCGCTACCTTCAGCGGCTTAGATAACCCGATGCATTTAGCCATATGTCATTAGGCCCCTTCATAAGCCGCCACTTTAAACATTGAACTGTAAATTCCCTCCGACTTATAATTAAACCGGACATTTCCTTTTATCATAGGCTTCCGACTTTCACCATGCCTCCCAAAGCTCCCAAAGCACCCATCACTTGCAACTGGATGAGGTCCAACGTCACCGATGAAACCTTAGCGGATTTTGTGAAGACGGGTTACCTGCCCAAGAAGGACGTCATGTCTTACCGTGCCCCTGACCCGTCAGAGGAGAGACCACAGCCAAAGGACGGGGAGGTGGTAATATTTGCGGATCACATGAGCCGGGGCTTCGCACCGCCCGGCTCAAAGTTCTTTAGAGATGTACTGAATTTCTTTGACCTGCGGCCACAAGACATAGGACCCAATTCGGTGTCGAACATATGCAACTTCCAAGTATTCTGCGAGGTCTACCTTGGAGAGGAGCCCAGCCTTCTGCTCTTTAGAGAGCTGTTCTATTTGAACCGCCAGAACGAGTGCGCCAACGGGCCGAGCTTAGAACTTGGTGGAATCTCCATTCAGCGACGGAGAGACTGCCTTTTTCCTTATGCCGAGCCGCCAAGCCACCCAAAGGACTGGAACCAGACGTGGTTCTACTGCCAAGACACTTCGCCGGCTGACGAGAGCCCGCTGCCCGGCTTTCGTCCTTCGCGTCTGGAACCAACTCACCCTCTGTCAGACAAGTTATCTCAGGCGGAGCGCCAACCTCTGATCCCCACCATCAACAAAATCAAGGCTCTCCTGGGAAATGGCCTTAATGGCATTGATATGGTCCGAGTCTGGATCTCATGGCGGGTGATCCCCTTAAGCCGCCGCCCCAGCTTATTGTGTGAGTACACGGGCCGGAAAGATGACCCCCTGAGACACAGCCGCAACGATCTTCCTGAAGACGTTGCTGAAAACATGACCAAGGCTCTCTTGAACGAGAGCTTGGCAGACTGCGGGAGGACCGGCTTAAGCCCCTTCTGCAAGACCAACCCGGCCCCAGCGGTAAGCCGCTGATCTGAACATCTTATTTTCTTCTGTAGATAGCTTTCATGTGAACCTTAAGAAATTGTCATTGTATTTTTCAGGCTGATGACAAATTCTGGAAGGTCAAATATGACCATGAGGCGGCCAAGAAGGCCACGAGGCTAAGAAAGCCGCCAAGAGAGCCGCTCCCCGCAAGAAGGGAAGCAGGCCCACTGCCTCAGAGCTGCTTCAACTGAGTGACAGCTCCGAGTCAGAGGTAACCCCTGAACCTGTAAGCTCTTGTTGTATTTCTTGTTTATTTCTGTCCACCTTATCAATACTGTTCATCAACAGGATGTGTCGTGGAATTGTCACGTCAGATGTCCTCAAGCTAGGACTTAGTCGTGGAGCCATCGCCGCTAGGAAGCTTGAAGGGGTTAAACGGGAGAAGGAACACGAGGGTTTATACTGGTTCGGCCCCTTACGGTGAAGGTAAAAGCCTACGTCCAGTTGAGGTGGTATTGATTAGGGTTTCGATGACCAGGGAGCTTAACTGCTATGCCTGGCTCTCGACCAGATCTTTCTTGCCCCTAAACCGCCGCCGGGTCGTCCCTTTATATAGAGAGGTTGACGCCCAGCAGCTTTCAGAGTCCCGGCCGGCTCATAAGAGTGTCCGACTCGGACTCTCAACTATTCTTGCCTTACACTACAAGTTCTACGATAATGACGGTTGTAACTACGGGCCTTAAGCCATCTCCGGGTCTTAAGCCCATCTTTGGCCCACCGTCTTCAACCTTGGCGCCGGGCTTCAGGTGATGACCATTATGAGTAACCCGGCCCCTCCGGGCGGGTGACTCTAAGGTTTATATCCTCAACATTAGGCCCCAGATTGATTTGAGCCGGCTCATGTCAATCTTCAATCCTTTCGACAGAAAATCTTCGGCTTACAATTTTGTGAAGGCCATAACCCGGCGTGACGTAATCCTCTACATTCCGGGTAATCCGCCGTGACGTCATCTTCCATTAAGTCCATTTTTTACTCCACCATATCCGCAACGGATCTTATCTTTACTACCATCCCGAAAATCGAGGCATTTTTATGGTGAGATAACCGCGCCGTGGCCTCCTCGTTTCTCGCGCCCACTTATGAGCTTGCCCTTATAAGTAGTCCGGCCCGATGAGCCTCCAGCCACCCGTCTTCCTCCTCGCGCCACTGTTCTTCCGCTCGAGC
Organism: Aegilops tauschii subsp. strangulata; assembly: GCF_002575655.3. Taxonomy (NCBI): domain Eukaryota; kingdom Viridiplantae; phylum Streptophyta; class Magnoliopsida; order Poales; family Poaceae; genus Aegilops; species Aegilops tauschii. Next base: position 340,628,676 of record NC_053040.3, on the reverse strand, counting down.
TCCGTTGCCGTCGCCACCGCGGGTCTTCTCGTCCTCACCGACTCCGGCTGCTGCATCAACCTGTTGCGTCCAGAGAAAACAGCGGCGACCCCCGCGACTCACCAGCACCCGTAAGCTTTCGCCACTCCGTAGAGTAGATCCACATTAGGCTCCTGTTGTTCTTCCCGTGTTCTTCGCCGTTCCTCGCGAGTTCTCGGTAGATTTTGTTTTTACCACCTTTCTTGATCTCTGACTGCATAGGACTGCTGCGGTAGTTGTTTCACGCCCATTCCAATGTTCATAGATCCCTTCTTACTGCGTACAGGCTCCGTTCAAGCTTATGAACTTCCTCTGCGTCTGTTTTAGGTCTAGAAACCTTTCCTTTTATTCAACCATTTTGATCCAAAATTTTCACCACGATCTATGAAACTTGTTTTCACCACACTTAGTAAAAAAACTGCATCTGCTGAGCTATGGCGGCTTACATTTCCGGCTCAAAGAAGCCACGCGCCGTAAAATTTTGCCGGCTCATTTATGATAAAGCTGTAGACAATTTGAATTACTCTCGCTACCTTCAGCGGCTTAGATAACCCGATGCATTTAGCCATATGTCATTAGGCCCCTTCATAAGCCGCCACTTTAAACATTGAACTGTAAATTCCCTCCGGCTTATAATTAAACCGGACATTTCCTTTTATCATAGGCTTCCGACTTTCACCATGCCTCCCAAAGCTCCCAAAGCACCCATCACTTGCAACTGGATGAGGTCCAACGTCACCGATGAAACCTTAGCGGATTTTGTGAAGACGGGTTACCTGCCCAAGAAGGACGTCATGTCTTACCGTGCCCCTGACCCGTCAGAGGAGAGACCACAGCCAAAGGACGGGGAGGTGGTAATATTTGCGGATCACATGAGCCGGGGCTTCGCACCGCCCGGCTCAAAGTTCTTTAGAGATGTACTGAATTTCTTTGACCTGCGGCCACAAGACATAGGACCCAATTCGGTGTCGAACATATGCAACTTCCAAGTATTCTGCGAGGTCTACCTTGGAGAGGAGCCCAGCCTTCTGCTCTTTAGAGAGCTGTTCTATTTGAACCGCCAGAACGAGTGCGCCAACGGGCCGAGCTTAGAACTTGGTGGAATCTCCATTCAGCGACGGAGAGACTGCCTTTTTCCTTATGCCGAGCCGCCAAGCCACCCAAAGGACTGGAACCAGACGTGGTTCTACTGCCAAGACACTTCGCCGGCTGACGAGAGCCCGCTGCCCGGCTTTCGTCCTTCGCATCTGGAACCAACTCACCCTCTGTCAGACAAGTTATCTCAGGCGGAGCGCCAACCTCTGATCCCCACCATCAACAAAATCAAGGCTCTCCTGGGAAATGGCCTTAATGGCATTGATATGGTCCGAGTCTGGATCTCATGGCGGGTGATCCCCTTAAGCCGCCGCCCCAGCTTAATGTGTGAGTACACGGGCCGGAAAGATGACCCCCTGAGACACAGCCGCAACGGTCTTCCTGAAGACGTTGCTGAAAACATGACCAAGGCTCTCTTGAACGAGAGCTTGGCAGACTGCGGGAGGACCGGCTTAAGCCCCTTCTGCAAGACCAACCCGGCCCCAGCGGTAAGCCGCTGATCTGAACATCTTATTTTCTTATGTAGATAGCTTTCATCTGAACCTTAAGAAATTGTCATTGTATTTTTCAGGCTGATGACAAATTCTGGCAGGTCAAATATGACCATGAGGCGGCCAAGAAGGCCACGAGGCTAAGAAAGCCGCCAAGAGAGCCGCTCCCCGCAAGAAGGGAAGCAGGCCCACTGCCTCAGAGCTGCTTCAACTGAGTGACAGCTCCGAGTCAGAGGTAACCCCTGAACCTGTAAGCTCTTGTTGTATTTCTTGTTTATTTCTGTCCACCTTATCAATACTGTTCATCAACAGGATGTGTCATGGAATTGTCACGGCAGATGTCCTCAAGCTAGGACTTACTCGTGGAGCCATCGCCGCTAGGAAGCTTGAAGGGGTTAAACGGGAGAAGGAACACGAGGGTTTATACTGGTTCGGCCCCTTACGGTGAAGGTAAAAGCCTACGTCCAGTTGAGGTGGTATTGATTAGGGTTTCGATGACCAGGGAGCTTAACTGCTATGCCTGGCTCTCGACCAGATCTTTCTTGCCCCTAAACCGCCGCCGGGTCGTCCCTTTATATAGAGAGGTTGACGCCCAGCAGCTTTCAGAGTCCCGGCCGGCTCATAAGAGTGTCCGACTCGGACTCTCAACTATTCTTGCCTTACACTACAAGTTCTACGATAATGACGGTTGTAACTACGGGCCTTAAGCCATCTCCGGGTCTTAAGCCCATCTTTGGCCCACCGTCTTCAACCTTGGCGCCGGGCTTCAGGTGATGACCATTATGAGTAACCCGGCCCCTCCGGGCGGGTGACTCTAAGGTTTATATCCTCAACATTAGGCCCCAGATTGATTTGAGCCGGCTCATGTCAATCTTCAACCCTTTCGACAGAAAATCTCCGGCTTAAAATTGTGTGAAGGCCATAACCCGGCGTGACATCATCCTCTGGATTCCGGGTAATCCGCCGTGACGTCATCTTCCATTAAGTCCATTTTTTACTCCACCATATCCGCAACGGTTCTTATCTTTACTGCCATCCCGAAAATTGAGGCGTTTTTATGCTGAGATAACCGCGCCGTGGCCTCCTCGTTTCTCGCGCCCACTTATGAGCTTGCCCTTATAAGTAGTCCGGCCCGATGAGCCTCCAGCCACCCGTCTTCCTCCTCGCGCCACTGTTCTTCCGCTCGAGCTCCGTTGCCGTCGCCACCGCGGGTCTTCTCGTCCTCACCGACTCCGGCTGCTGCATCAACCTGTTGCGTCCAGAGAAAACGGCGGCGACGCCCGCGACTCACCAGCACCCGTAAGCTTTTGCCACTCCGTAGAGTAGATCCACATTAGGCTCCTGCTGTTCTTCCCGTGTTCTTCGCCGTTCCTCGCGAGTTCTCGGTAGATTTTATTTTTATCACCTTTCTTGATCTCTGACTGCATAAGACTGCTGCGGTAGTTGTTTCACGCCCATTCCAATGTTCATAGATCCCTTCTTACTGCGTACAGGCTCCGTTCAAGCTTATGAACTTCCTCTGCGTCTGTTTTAGGTCTAGAAACCTTTCCTTTTATTCAACCATTTTGATCCAAAATTTTCACCACGATCTGTGAAACTTGTTTTCACCACACTTAGTAAAAAACTGCATCTGCTGACCTTTGGCGGCTTACATTTCCGGCTCAAAGAAGCCACGCGCCGTAAAACTTTCCGGCTCAAAAGAAGCCACGCGCCGTAAAATTGTGCCGGCTCATTTTTGATAAAGCTGTAGACAATTTGAATTACTCTCGCTACCTTCAGCGGCTTAGATAACCCGATGCATTTAGCCATATGTCATTAGGCCCCTTCATAAGCCGCCACTTTAAACATTGAACTGTAAATTCCCTCCGGCTTATAATTAAATCGGACATTTCCTTTTATCATAGGCTTCCGACTTTCACCATGCCTCCCAAAGCTCCCAAAGCACCCATCACTTGCAACTGGATGAGGTCCAACGTCACCGACGAAACCTTAGCGGATTTTGTGAAGACGGGTACCTGCCCAAGAAGGACGTCATGTCTTACCGCGCCCCTGACCCGTCAGAGGAGAGACCACAGCCAAAGGACGGGGAGGTGGTAATATTTGCGGATCACATGAGCCGGGGCTTCGCACCGCCCGGCTCAAAGTTCTTTAGAGATGTACTGAATTTCTTTGACCTGCGGCCACAAGACATAGGACCCAATTCGGTGTCGAACATATGCAACTTCCAAGTATTCTGCGAGGTCTACCTTGGAGAGGAGCCCAGCCTTCTGCTCTTTAGAGAGCTATTCTATTTGAACCGCCAGAACGAGTGCGCCAACGGGCCGAGCTTAGAACTTGGTGGAATCTCCATTCAGCGACGGAGAGACTGCCTTTTTCCTTACACCGAGCCGCCAAGCCACCCAAAGGACTGGAACCAGACGTGGTTCTACTGCCAAGACACTTCGCCGGCTGACGAGAGCCCGCTACCCGGCTTTCGTCCTTCGCGTCTGGAACCAACTCACCCTCTGTCAGACAAGTTATCTCAGGCGGAGCGCCAACCTCTGATCCCCACCATCAACAACATCAAGGCTCTCCTGGGAAATGGCCTTAATGGCATTGATCTGGTCCGAGTCAGGATCTCATGGCGGGTGATCCCCTTAAGACGCCGCCCCGGCTTAATGTGTGAGTACACGGGCCGGAAAGATGACCCCCTGAGACACAGCCGCAACGATCTTCCTGAAGACATTGCTGAAGACATGACCAAGGCTCTCTTGAACGAGAGCTTGGCAGACTGCGGGAGGACCGGCTTAAGCCCCTTCTGCAAGACCAACCCGGCCCCAGCGGTAAGCCGCTGATCTGAACATCTTATTTTCTTCTGTAGATAGCTTTCCTCTGAATCTTAAGAAATCGTCATTGTATTTTTCAGGCTGATGACAAATTCTGGAAGGTCAAATACGAGCATGAGGCGGCCAAGAAGGCTAGGAAGGCTAAGAAAGCCGCCAAGAGAGCCGCTCCCCGCAAGAAGGGAAGCAGGCCCACTGCCTCAGAGCTGCTTCAACTGAGTGACAGCTCCGAGTCAGAGGTAACCCCTGAACCTGTAAGTTTCCGCTCAAGAGCCGCCAGCCACCTCTGCTCCTGAAGCCACCGCTCCCACCGACGAGCCAGCCATGGAGACTTCCACCGACCCGGATATCTCCAGCCCGGTTCAGCCGGCCGATGACCCGGACGTGGTAATCACCCGGACGGAGTTTGTTGAGCCGGGGAGACCCACTGCGCTGGCCAAGTGCTCCGCCAAGGAAGAGTTGCTAGAGCGCAGCCGGGCCAAACTGGACCTCACCAACTATACGAACTTGAGCGTCGGAGAGATCGTCTCCGGCTATGTGAGTCAGGTGCACAAGAGCCGGGATTTGGAGATCAACATGGTGAATCAGATACAGCAGAAGTCTGAGGTACCACTCTACTGCTTACTGCATAGTTATCTTTACCATACTAGCCCCCAAGTCGACGACTTATGATTGAATATGTTGTAGACTTAAGTTCCGGCTTACTTCCATGAACTGGTAATTTGTAAATAGAAACGTTCGACATGCATTAGCCCCCAAGTGCCAAGTGTCTTTGCTTGAAAAGTGCTTGTGACTTTAAAATTGCATAATAACTGTTCATACTATAACCCGGAAATTGTGCAGGCTGCTTGCAAGAAGTTTGAGGCTGACATCTCCGATATGAAGACCCGCCTGAGGACGCAGGAAACTGAGACCCGGAAGGCCAACACCAAATTTGTGTCCAGTATTGCTGCTCAAGAGAAGCTGAAAAAGGACTTTGAAGCTGAACGGAAAACTTGGGCCGAAGAGAAGGCTACTCTGGTGAGCCGGGCCGAACAGGCGGAGAAGGCTCTGACGGAGAGAACCGCCGAACTCTCCGGCTTAAAGCGCCACGTGTCACAGATGGTCGCCGCAATCTTCGGTAAGTTATTCCACCGGCTTTCATCAAGTTTATAATCTTTATGTCTCGTAACTCCCATCATTGCCAGCGGCTTATCTTACTCTGTCAAACAGGTCCAAGAAGCGCCAACCTCAACCAAAGTGTGCTGACCAAGTTGAAGGCCGTGTACACTCTGGTGGAGCAACTCTACACCGGGTCACAGCGCGCCTTGGCCGTGGTGGCCCTATCCAACGAGGTGCCGACTCACCTGGAGGAAGTTCTTCGCCGGCTTGCCGTTCTTCCTCAGCGTGTCCAAGAGCTGCGACGGGCCTCTGCAAGAGCCGGAGCCATAGCTGCTCTGAGCCGGGCCAAGGCTTTCCTTCCAGAGCTAGACCCAGCAGACATTGCACTTGGTTATCCCAGCTTGAAGGAAGACGGCACCCCTTTCGACCAAAAGGACTTTGCAGCCTGCGTGAAGATCGTGCGCCCGGTGGCTACCCTGATTGGAAATGACACTGATCTGACCAAATACCAGCCGGGCTACGATGCAGAGAATCAGAGGATCCCCACGCCGCGTTATGAAGCCATCAGCCTAGTCCCGCCGACTCGTAAGCATATCTTTGCCCCGGAAATTGACCCGGCCGGGTTAATTGATGAGGAAGCTCAATTTGAAGCTCTGAGCGGCATTGACTGGAAATCGTCAACCTTCCAGGTCTTGGGAACAGCCGGAGGAGCGGAGAGGGATGAGCCGGAAGCTTCGACCCAGCAAGCGTCTTAACTCTGTAGGCGGCTTATTTTAAACAATGCTTCACCCTTTTGGACTCGGGGAGTCTTGTAATAGAATAGGACCAACATTTTAACTTTGTCATGCCATCGTGCACATGTTGAATGCTGAATTCCATTGAAGTTGCTTCCTTATATTCCTCCGGGTCATAATTGATCATTCATTTTCCTCAAGCTCAAATAGTTGTCTTTAACTATCCTGCATTGAAAAACAAATCACAAGTCTCTAGGCGGCTTACCGCACTGAGAATTGTAGTCTCGTACATATAACCCGGAATAGAGATCTAAGTCACGAAAGACTGGTCCTCAATGATGTCCTTGATATAACCGTAATAACACACTTACCGGCCTTCAAGTACACTTCCGGATTATATAACCCGGATAATAAGGTTGGTACCTCACCTCCGGTTTACCAGTCTTGGTAATGCTGATTGCGTGCGACTAGCACTGTGAATCAAAGTTAAGCCGGCCGAACAAGAACCGCCGTGCACACTATTGAAACAACCAGAAGAACTCGTTGTAAATCAGAAAAGCTTAGGGGCTTCCGGTTCGAATACGACCAGAGACCCGTCCCAAAGGGGTTATGCTAAGATTCGAATGCGATCATATAGCCCCCAGTGGGTGTGGCGATGCCAATCAAGAGGGTACCGACAGCTATGTTCTCTTTGGTTCGAATACGACCCATGTTTGAACAGGAAGCCCCCAAATGACCTTAAAAGTTGTTTAACGATGCTGATTCGAATACGATCCACGTCGGTTCCCAAAGGGGGTTGAACTATGATTCAAATATGATCAAAGAAAACTCCCCAATGAGCTCGGCACTTTGCCAATCAAATGGGTATCGACACCTATGTTCTCTTTGGTTCGAATACGACCTATGTTTGAACAGGAAGCCCCCAAGTGATTATATTGCGTATGGCTACATTCGAATACGATCATAAGCCGGATCCTCCTTCAAGTTATCATGTGATCTTGCAATGAACACAACACGTTCACCTTTGGAGGAGAAAAAAGGACAGAGGTCCTGCTTTATTGCTTATCATAATATATACATGGCTTAGAGAAATATGTACATTATGAGAGCCGGTGGCTTAAGTGTAATAAGGCCAAAGCTGAGCTATGTTCCACGGCCGACGGGTCTCTTCCTCCGACTTACGTGAATCTTTGTGCTCCCGAATGTCAATGAGGTAATATGACCCGTTGTGCAAATTCTTGCTGACCACAAAGGGCCCTTCCCAAGGCGGGGATAGCTTGTGCGCATCTGTTTGATCTTGGATGAGCCGGAGCACCAGATCGCCTTCCTGGAAGACCCGGGATTTAACCCGGCGACTGTGATAACGGTGCAGGTCTTGTTGCTAAATCGCTGAGCGAGCTGCTGCCACATCACGCTGTTCGTCCAACAAGTCAAGAGCATCTTGGCGCGCCTGTTCATTATCCGCCTCAACATAAGCCGCCACTCGAGGCGAGTCATGACGGATGTCACTGGGGAGGACTGCTTCCGCTCCATAAACCATGAAGAAAGGCGTGAAACCTGTAGACCTGTTAGGAGTAGTGTTGATGCTCCATAACACGGAGGGTAACTCCTCCACCCAACAACCCGGCGTCCGTTGCAAAGGGACCAAAAGCCGGGGCTTGATGCCTTTCAGAATCTCCTGATTAGCCCTCTCAGCTTGACCATTGGATTGAGGGTGAGCCACTGATGAAACATCAAGTCGAATATGCTCTCGTTGACAAAACTCCTCCATGGCGCCTTTGGATAGATTGGTACCATTGTCAGTTATAATGCTGTGTGGAAAGCCAAAGCGAAAGATCACCTTTTTCATAAACTGAACTGCCGTGGCTGCGTCACACTTGCTAACTGGCTCTGCTTCAACCCACTTTGTGAATTTGTCAACTGCCACCAAGATTTGGGTCTTCTTATTCTTGGACCTTTTAAAAGGCCCAACCATATCAAGCCCCCAGACCGCAAAGGGCCAAGTAATTGGGATCATCCTCAGCTCCTGAGCCGGCACATGAGCCCATCGCGAGAACCTTTGGCAACCATCACATTTACTGACCAAGTCCTCCGCATCAGCATGAGCCGTCAGCCAATAAAAACCATGACGAAAATCCTTGGCCACAAGGGATTTTGAGCCGGCATGATGGCCACAATCCCCTTCATGAATCTCACGCAAGATCTCTTGACCTTCCTCAGGGGAGACACAACGCTGGAACGCTCCCGTAACACTGCGGCGATGCAGCTCACCATTGATAACAACCATTGACTTAGACCGCCGGGTTATTTGTCTGGCCAAAGTTTCATCCTCACGCAATTCTCCCCGGGTCATGTAAGCCAGATAGGGCACTGTCCAGTCCGGGATGATGTGGAGAGCCGCCACCAGTCATGCCTCCGGGTCAGGGACAGCCAAGTCTTCCTCTGTAGGCAACTTAACAGAAGGGTTATGCAGGACGTCTAGGAAAATATTAGGCGGCACCGGTTTTCGCTGAGAGCCCAGCCGGCTTAAAGCATCAGCCGCCTCGTTCTTCCTGCGATCGATGTGCTCTACTTGGTAACCCTGAAAGTGCCCAGCAATGGCATCAACTTCACGGCGATAAGCCGCCATGAGAGGGTTCTTGGAGTCCCACTTTCCTGATACTTGTTGAGCCACCAAGTCTGAGTCGCCGAAGCACCTTACCCGGCTCAAGCTCATCTCCTTAGCCATTCGAAGACCGTGGAGCAAGGCCTCATACTCAGCCGCATTGTTAGTGCAAGGAAACATCAACTGTAGCACATAATGGAACTTGTCACCTTTAGGGGAAGCCAACACGACTCCAGCCCCCGAGCCCTCCAATTGCCTGGACCCATCGAAGTGAATAGTCCAATATGTGTTATCCGGTTTTTGTTCGGGCACTTGTAGCTCTGTCCAATCGTTGATGAAATCCACCAAGGCTTGAGATTTAACAACAGTGCGTGGTACGTATTTCAGACCATGAGGTCCGAGCTCTATAGCCCACTTAGCCACTCTCCCTGTGGCCTCTCTGTTTTGAATGATATCTCCAAGGGGGGCAGAACTGACCACAGTGATGGGTTGACCTTGGAAATAATGCTTAAGCTTTTGGCTTGCCATGAACACACCATAAACAAGCTTCTGCCAATGTGGATACCGCTGTTTGGACTCGATGAGCACTTCGCTGACATAATAAACCGGCCGCTGAACCGGATGCTCCTTACCCTCTTCCTTGCGCTCCACCACCACAGCCACACTGACGGCTCGTGTGTTAGCAGCCACATACAGCAATAACGGCTCCTTGTCAACCGGAGCAGCAAGGACTGGGGGTTCTGCCAGCTGCCTCTTCAAATCCTCAAAAGCAGTATTAGCTGCATCATTCCAGACAAAGTCATCAGTTTTCTTCATCAACTGATATAATGGCATGGCCTTCTCACCCAAACGGCTTATAAACCGGCTTAGAGCAGCGATACGACCCGCCAGGCGCTGGACGTCGTTTATACACGCCGGCTTAGCCAGGGAGGTGATGGCCTTGATCTTCTCCGGGTTAGCTTCAATGCCTCTGTTAGAAACCAAGAAACCCAAGAGCTTGCCTGCAGGAACACCAAAAACACACTTGGCCGGGTTAAGCATCATCTTGTAGACCCGGAGATTGTCAAAGGTTTCCCTCAGATCATCTATCAAGGTTTCCTCCTTCCTGGATTTAACCACAATATCATCCACATAAGCATGAACATTGCGCCCAATCTGGTTATGAAGACAGTTCTGCACACAACGCTGATAAGTCGCCTGTGCACTCTTGAGTCCAAAGGGCATAGACACATAGCAGAAGGCTCCAAAGGGAGTGATGAACGCCGTCTTCTCCTGGTCCTTAACTGCCATTTTAATCTGATGATATCCAGAATAAGCATCCAAGAAACTTAAGCGCTCACAACCCGCCGTAGCATCAATGATTTGATCAATACGGGGAAGGGCAAAAGGATCAGCCGGACACGCCTTGTTTAAGTCCGTGTAGTCCACACACATCCGCCAGGTGCCGTTCTTCTTGAGCACGAGCATCGGGTTAGCTAACCACTCTGGGTGAAAGACTTCAACAATAAACCCGGCCGCCAAGAGCGGGGCCACCTCTTCACCAATAGCTTTCCGCCTCTCTTCATTAAACCGCCGAAGGAATTGCCTGACCGGCTTAAATTTCGGATCAACATTGAGAGTGTGCTCAGCGAGTTCTCTAGGTACACCTGGCATGTCAGAAGGTTTCCATGCAAAAATGTCCCTATTCTCACGGATGAACTCGATGAGCGCGCTTTCCTATTTTGGATCCAGATTGGCACTGATGCTAAACTGCTGAGATGAATCACCTGGAATGAAATCAACAAGTTTAGTCTCATCAGCCGACTTAAATTTCATTCTCGGCTCATGCTCCGTAGTCGGCTTTTTCAGAGAGGTCATATCTGTTGGATCAACATTGTCCTTGTAAAATTTCAACTCCTCTGTTGCACAAACAGATTCTGCATAAGCTGCATCGCCTTCCTCACACTCCAAGGCCACCTTTCGGCTGCCATGAACCGTAATGGTCCCATTGTGACCCGGCATCTTGAGCTGTAAATACACGTAACACGGCCGTGCCATGAACTTGGCGTAAGCCGGCCGCCCAAATATGGCATGATACGGACTTCTTATCTTGACCACCTCAAAGGTCAATTTTTCCACCCTGTAGTTGTGCTCGTCTCCAAAGGCCACTTCCAACTCGATCTTGCCGACTGGATAAGCCGACTTACCAGGTACCACACCATGGAAAATAGTGTTTGACTGGCTGAGGTTCTTATCAATCAACCCCATACGACAGAAAGTCTCGTAATAGAGGATGTTGATGCTGCTGCCTCCATCCATGAGCACCTTAGTGAACTTATATCCTCCCACCTGAGGAGCCACCACCAAGGCCAAGTGACCCGGATTATCCACCCGGGGAGGGTGATCCTCCCTACTCCATACGATAGGCTGCTCAGACCATCTTAAATAGCGTGGAACCGCCGGCTCAACAGCATTCACAGCCCTCTTATGAAGCTTCTGATCTCGCTTACACAGACTGGTGGTAAATACATGATACTGTCCACCGCTAAGCTGCTTTGGATTGGTCTGATAACCCCCCTGCTGCTGTTGATGACCCTGGCCAGACTGCTGATTAAAGCCCCCTTGACCGTTCTGAGGATTAGAATTTGAACCGCCGCCCGGGCCATGAAAGCCGCCGGCGCCTGAGCCGCCGCCCAGGCCATTATTGCCATTAAAGGCGTTGGAATTCTTAAAGGCCTTCATGATTGCACAATCCTTCCATAGATGAGTAGCTGGCTTCTCCCTAGAGCCATGCCTTGGACAAGGCTCATTCAACAGCTGCTCCAGCGTCGGGCCTGACCCGCCGGCTCGGGGCGGTGGCCTCCCTTGCGTCGCTGGTTACTACCCTGTGAGCTGGCGTTGGCCACGAACTCTAGGCTGCCGTCGGCCTTACGCTTGCCACCTCCTTGGTTCCCCGGGTTATGCTGAGGACCCTTGCCATTGCCGTTCTTCTTTCCCTTCCCTGTCCTTTCATCATCTGAAGCGGGGTCCTTGGTACTATCAGAATCGGCGTACTTGACGAGAGCCGCCATCAGTGTACCCATATCATTGCAGTCGCGCTTAAGCCGCCCGAGTTTCATCTTCAGGGGCAAAAAACGAAAATTCTGCTCCAACATTAAGACTGCAGAGCCGGCATCCATCTTATCCGATGAATGTATGATCTCTTTGACCCGGCGAACCCAATGTGTCGTAGACTCACCCTCCTGCTGTTTACAGTTAGTCAAATCCACAATTGACATAGACTGCCTACAGGTGTCTTTGAAGTTTTGTATGAACCGGGCCTTCAACTCAGCCCAAGACCTGATGGAATTCGGCGGTAGCCCTTTCAACCAAGTGCGGGCAGTCCCATCTAGCATCATGGTGAAGTACTTGGCCATCGCCGCTTCACTGACCTCCAGCAGTTCCATGGCCATCTCGTAACTTTCAATCCAGGCTCCGGGTTGTAAGTCAGCTGTGTAATTAGGCACCTTCCTAGGGCCTTTGAAGTCCTTGCGTAGACGTTCATTGCGGAGAGCTGGCACTAAACAAGGGACACCTCCAGTCCTCGTAGGGATACCCACGTCGACGGAAGTCGTCGGATAAGCCGGGGGCTAGTATGGTAAACCGTCAACTGAGGCACCTGGTCCGCCTCTTGCCGCGCTCTGTCTTGGTCTGCTGCGTGAAAGGCTCCGTTATGAGCCGGGTCATGGCCAGGGGGCGGGTCATGGCGTCGGACATTACTTGAGCCGGTCGCTGAGACCATGTGTCTGCTATAACTTGGGCTCCGGCCTGGACGAGGGGTCGAATGGATCCTGTCCCGGCTGTAAGAATACGCCTCTTGCTGCGCCAGCGCTGTCTGAAGGAGTTCTCTGACCCGGCGGGTTTCAATAGCCGTTGGAGAGTCGCCGTCAATTGGGAGAGCCGCCAGCCGTGCTGCTGCGGCGACCATGTTCTCCAGCAGGTTAGCATAATGACCCAGTGGTATTGGCACATACTGAGGCGGGGCCGGGTTCACCCGGGGAGGCCCCATTACTTGTGGCTGAACAGGGGTTCCAGACCAGGGCACTATGATCCCTGGCGGGTTACTAGACCCTACACCTGGCGTGTTGAAGAGGTTTTGAGGATCGTAGACCGGAGGGAGTCGAGATTGGGCCTTTTGATGCCTCCTTCTCATGACCTCATTGGACGTGTTCTGATCCATCGTGAGCCGGAAGGACTGCGCCTGAATCAACTGAGTTTGGGCGTCGAGAGCCGCCCTCTCCGCAGCCATCCTGATCCCTTCCGCTGCCAGATCCTCCTTGGCTTTCACTAGATCTAACTTTAACTGCGCCACCTCCGCGTCATGCTGAGCTTGATCCGCCGGGTCAACCGCGGCGGTCAACAGGGCCGTCATCTTGTCCATGAGATCCATCAGCACCTGAGCCGGCGAGGGCACCGGGTTTCCCGCCCCAGCAGCAGGGTTCTGAACAGGCTGCGCACCGGCCATGAAGATTCCAACCCGGCTCGGCGGCTCAAACGGGTCCGGAATACTGTCACCATCGGAACAACCCATGAGCCTGCCATCTTGAAGTTGATACAACGAGTTTGACTCATCTGTGGACGACTCGCCGTCAGAGCCGGCGGCCGTCTCATCACCAGATCCAGATCCATCAGAGAGCCCTCCATGGATACATCCCACAAAAGCATGCTTCAGGGCAGGCAGGGCCCGGGCAGGTCGTGCGCGCTGAGCCGTCTCGATGAGATCGGCGTAGAGATCCGGCTCAGGGCCTGGCTCACCAATCTTGCCAATGAAAACATGAATTCCGCCGAAGGGGACCCGGTATCCGTACTCAATTGAGCCGGCGTCGGGGCCCCAGTTTGCATCGTCGACGTAGAGCTTGTCGCGACGACTCTTGGTTATCCGGCCCATAGCGTATCCCTTGAGCCCTTCAAAGCTGCCCTTCAAGAACTCAAATCCACCGTGCGCTGGCCCCACGGTGGGCGCCAACTATCGTGGAATTGTCACGGCAGATGTCCTCAAGCTAGGACTTAGTCGTGGAGCCATCGCCGCTAGGAAGCTTGAAGGGGTTAAACGGGACAAGGAACACGAGGGTTTATACTGGTTCGGCCCCTTACGGTGAAGGTAAAAGCCTACGTCCAGTTGAGGTGGTATTGATTAGGGTTTCGATGACCAGGGAGCTTAACTGCTATGCCTGGCTCTCGACCAGCTCTTTCTTGCCCCTAAACCGCCGCCGGGTCGTCCCTTTATATAGAGAGGTTGACGCCCAGCAGCTTTCAGAGTCCCGGCCGACTCATAAGAGTGTCCGACTCGGACTCTCAACTATTCTTGCCTTACACTACAAGTTCTACCATAATGACGGTTGTAACTACGGGCCTTAAGCCATCTCCGGGTCTTAAGCCCATCTTTGGCCCACCGTCTTCAAACTTGGCGCCGGGCTTCAGGTGATGACCATTATGAGTAACCCGGCCCCTCCGGGCGGGTGACTCTAAGGTTTATATCCTCAACAGGATGACACCGGAGCAACTAACCCGGTGGTTGAAGAGGTAATGACACTTTCCTCCGACTCGGAGCCCTTGCCAAGGCTGAAAGTCCGAAGGGTAACCCGGAAAGTAAGATTTTCACATCCTTTAGCTTATCAAGATCCTCAATTTCTTTTGAAGCAACAGATTCATGAGAGCCGGCGGCACACCCGGACCAACAAGGCTGACCTCTCCTCCGGCTTACCTGAGGCATCAAGGAAGCGCCGGACCGAGGTTATCTCCAACTTATATCCTTTTCATCCTCTGGCGGGTGTTATACGTCAACCTCTCAATTCTTATGATTTAAATTATCAGGAAACGTCTCCTTCCTCTGGTGACTCGATGCAGTCGAATCTGCCGGCTTTCAAGACCGTACCAGGGTAATGATGATCATCTCTTGATGTGCTTTATCTTTACTCATACTTTTGTACTAACCTCTTGTCCTTTCAGTGCTCAAGCAAAGCTCAGTAAAAGAGCAAAGAAGAATAAGCCGGCGGAGGAGTCGGTCGTGAAGGAACCGGAAGTTTCCGCTCAAGAGCCGCCAGCCACCTCTGCTCCTGAAGCCACCGCTCCCACCGACGAGCCAGCCATGGAGACTTCCACTAACCCGGATATCTCCAGCCCGGCTCAGCCGGCCGATGACCCGGACGTGGTAATCACCCGGACGGAGTTTGTTGAGCCGGGGAGACCCACTGCGCTGGCCAAGTGCTCCGCCAAGGAAGAGTTGCTAGAGCGCAGCCGGGCCAATCTGGACCTCACCAACTATACAAACTTGAGCGTCGGAGATATCGTCTTCGGCTATGTGAGTCAGGTGCACAAGAGCCGGGATTTGGAGATCAACATGGTGAATCAGATACAGCAGAAGTCTGAGGTACCACTCTAATGCTTACTTCATAGTTATCTTTACCATACTAGCCCCCAAGTCGACGACTTATGATTGAATATGTTGTAGACTTAAGTTCCGGCTTACTTCCATGAACTGGTAATTTGTAAATAGAAACGTTCGACATGCATTAGCCCCCAAGTGCCAAGTGTCTTTGCTTGAAAAGTGCTTGTGACTTTAAAATTGCATAATAACTGTTCATACTATAACCCGGAAATTGTGCAGGCTGCTTGCAAGAAGTTTGAGGCTGACATCTCCGATATGAAGACCCGCCTGAGGACGCAGGAAACTGAGACCCGGAAGGCCAACACCAAATTTGTGTCCAGTATTGCTGCTCAAGAGAAGCTGAAAAAGGACTTTGAAGCTGAACGGAAAACTTGGGCCGAAGAGAAGGCTACTCTGGTGAGCCGGGCCGAACAGGCGGAGAAGGCTCTGACGGAGAGAACCGCCGAACTCTCCGGCTTAAAGCGCCACGTGTCACAGATGGTCGCCGCAATCTTCGGTAAGTTATTCCACCGGCTTTCATCAAGTTTATAATCTTTATGTCTCGTAACTCCCATCATTGCCAGCGGCTTATCTTACTCTGTCAAACAGGTCCAAGAAGCGCCAACCTCAACCAAAGTGTGTTGACCAAGTTGAAGGCCGTGTACACTCTGGTGGAGCAACTCTACACCGGGTCACAGCGCGCCTTGGCCGTGGTGGCCCTATCCAACGAGGTGCCGACTCACCTGGAGGAAGTTCTTCGCCGGCTTGCCGTTCTTCCTCAGCGTGTCCAAGAGCTGCGACGGGCCTCTGCAAGAGCCGGAGCCATAGCTGCTCTGAGCTGGGCCAAGGCTTTCCTTCCAGAGCTAGACC
Organism: Aegilops tauschii subsp. strangulata; assembly: GCF_002575655.3. Lineage (NCBI taxonomy): Eukaryota > Viridiplantae > Streptophyta > Magnoliopsida > Poales > Poaceae > Aegilops > Aegilops tauschii. The sequence continues at coordinate 340,612,555 of NC_053040.3, read as the reverse complement.
CGGCGGACATTGCACTTGGTTATCCCAGCTTGAAGGAAGACGGCACCCCTTTCGACCAAAAGGACTTTGCTGCCTGTGTGAAGATCGTTCGCCCGGTGGCCACCCTGATTGGGAACGACACCGATCTGACCAAGTACCAGCCGGGCTACGACGCAGAAAATCAAAGGATCCCCACTCCGTGTTATGAAGCCATCAGCTTAGTCCCGCCAACTCGTAAGCACACCTTTGCGCCAGACATTGACCCGGCCGGGTTAATTGACGAGGAGGCGCAATTTGAAGCTCTGAGAGGCATTGACTGGAAATCGTCAACCTTCCAGGTCATAGGAACAGCCGGAGGAGCGGAGAGGGATGAGCCGGAAGCTTCGACCCGGCCAGCATCTTGACTCTTCAGGCGGCTTATTAAACAATGCTTCACCCTTTTGGACTCGGGGAGTCTTGTAATACAATAGGACCAACATTTTAACTTTGTCGTGCCATCGCGCACGTGTTGAATGCTGAATTCCATTGAAGTTACTTCCTTATATTCCTCCGGGTCATAATTGATCATACATTTTCCTTAAGCTCAAATAGTTGTTTTTAACTATCCTGCATAGAAAAACAAATCACAAGTCTCTAGGCGGCTTACCGCACTGAGAATCATAGTCTCATACATATAACCCGGAATATGAATCTAAGTCACAAAAGACTGGTCCTCAATTATGTCCTTGATATAACCGTAATAACACACTTACCGGCCTTCAAGCACACTTCCAGTTTATATAACCCGGGTAATAAGGTTGGTACCTCAATTCCGGTTTCCCAGTCTTAATAACGCCGATTGTGTTCGACTAGCACTGTGAATCAAAGTTAAGCCGGCAAAGTGAGACCCGCCGTGCACACTATTGAAACAATCAGAAGAACTCATTGTAAATCAGAAAAGCTTAGGGGCTTCCGGTTCGAATTCGACCAGAGACCCGTCCCAAAGGGGTTATGCTAAGATTTGAATGCGATCATATAGCCCCCAGTGGGTGTGGCGATGCCAATCAAGAGGGTACCGAATGCTATGTTCTCTTTGGTTCGAATACGACCCATGTTTGAACTGGAAGCCCCCAAATGACCTTAGGAGTTGTTTAACGACGCTGATTCGAATACGATCCACGTCGGTTCCCAAAGCAAAGATGGAAGTGATTTCGAGGGTATGGTCATCTTGCCTGCAAGGTTCTCAGAGTTGTCGAAAACTTGATCCTTGTAAGCGTACTCAATAGGTTCCTCGATCACGAACTCGTCTCCCGGCTCTACCCAAAACAAGAACACAAGCAACAGACCCACAATCAACCACGGGAAATGCACAAGCAACATGATGCAATACATGAATGATATGCAAGATATGATATGCGATGCATATGCGTGCTCCGGAAGAACAATGATGAACAAGGCAGTAACTTGGCAAACCAAGTATTCCACTGGAAGGATGAGATGATTTCGGTCGAAATCGATATAAAGATCACCGGAAACGGATGCACGGTTTGCAAATGGCAAGCAAAACAAGAATGACACGAATCTGCGATTAACAGCATGATAGCACTTAGAATACATCAAGTAACAATGCTACAGCACCCCAACATAGCAGCAGAGCATATGGCAGTAATCTACAGGAGATGCTTGACAAAAGATAAACACTGAGCTACGGCTAGATCACAACATAACAAGCTCAAACAAGCATGGCAAAAGTGCAAAAGATATCAGGTATACAGACTTGGTGAAATTACTGGACATGGCATAAACAGCATAAGGTAGCAATGTTCAGAGCAAGCAATCAACATGCTACAGGAACTTAACATGGCAAAGCAAGGCATGGCATGAATCTACTAAATGCATATGACAAAAGTCCCTTACTGACCATAAGGCAAAAAGGACCAGAAGATACGATGGCAACCATGTAAACATAGCAAGTTTCGATAACAGGTTTCAGACTTGGCAGAAAACAGAGCATGGCAGAAACAGACATTAAGAGGGCATCTTGGTGAGCTTGATGCACTCACCACAAAGCAATGCATGACAAAACAAGTATACTTACAGCAAGACGGCATGTTTATTAAGCTATCCATGGCAAGACCAAGTACATAGCATGTATGAAACAACTACAACAAGCTTGGCAAAATTGAATATCATATTAACAATCTGCCAGAAATATTTTATAGCAAAAGAAGAGCAAGATCGAGTCATGCTATGGCACTCCATAATTGCAAACAAGGGCATGGATGGATCAACTACAACAATTTCTACACAACATCCTTACTGAACATCACCAAAATAAGCATGGATCTCTCTGTAGTCACATGGATACATAGCAACAAAATAACAGCAGTCACAGACTGTAAAATTACTGTCCCTGAAATCAGAAATATTACGAAGCCTAGTTTGCATGCTTGTGCTAGTCACCACAGAGATCACAAAAATACATGGAATACACCTCTGTAAAGATGGCATGGCATACATTAAAACACATGTAGAGGTCATACTCATAAGATGCACAGATTAAATGCAACAAAAATAACAAATCCTCAAGTTCTGATAAGTAACAGCAGATAACAGCAACTAGCACTCTTGCACCAGAGGTTTGGGCATCTGGATGGACCCAAATGAACATGGTACAATGGAATAAAATGAAGAGCATCTCGAGTCGAACATTTCGATATATTACACGCACGAAACGGAGCTACATGCAGAGAGTTATCATGCAATGAACAGAGGCATATTATGCAAAAAATAAAGGACTTGGAGAAATCGAGGGGAGGGGAGAGAAGTCAACCCTTGCGGTTTCAGATCCAGATCGGGCCGAGCTCGATCTCGAGCTCGCTGGAGGACGGCGGCAGAGGCGCGGGCCGGCGCGGTTCCAGCGCGGCGGCGCGGAGGGAGAGGTGACGGCGACCGTCGGCGGAGGAGGCGAAGGCGGCGGGGACGCGAAGGGAGAGGCGCGGCGCTCCGGCGCGGCAAGACGGCGGCGGAGGGCGGCGAGCTCCCGGCAGACGGCGGCGGGGCTGGAGCACGCCGGCGGCGGCGGGCACCTCGGGCGAGCGGTGGCGGAGTACGGCGAAGGGCGGCGGCGCGCGGGCTCGTCCGGGCCCCGATGGGCTCGGGCGGGCTGGCGATGGGCTTGGCCGGCCCTGGCGGCGGCGCGCGGTTGGAGACGGCGGCGGGGTGACGTGGCACGCCATGAGTGGGCGGGGGCGGCGGCACAGTTGACGGGCGGACATGTCCGGGCGGGGAGGTTTTTGTCCGGTGGCGCGAGGTGGAAGGAGGCTAGGGTTTCATCCGCGAAATTTCGGGGGGGGGGGTGCAAATATATAGGCAGAGGGAGCTAGGAGAGTCCAAACGGGGTGCGGTTTTCGCCCACGCGATCGTGATCGAACGACCTAGAGCATGGAAGTAACTTAGAGGGGTTTTTGGCTGTTTGGAGGGGGGTTTTGCTGCAACACACAAAAGGACTTTGCGGTTACCCGGTTAACCGTTGGAGCGTCAAACGGCCTCCAAATGGCACGAAACTTGACAGGTGGTCTGCTGGTGGTATACCAAGGCCACTTGGAAAACCTCGGTCCATTCTGAGAACGTTCAACACCCGCTCACGAAAATAAACAAGAGGGGTGCGCCGGAGGAGGTGGGAGTGCCGGATTGCAAAACGGACAACGGGGAAAATGCTCGGATGCATGAGACGAACACGTATGTAAATGAGATGCACATGATGACATGATATGGGATGCATGACATGAACAAAATGCAAAACGAAAAACAAAACCCAACCACGGAGGGAATATCATAACACATAGCCGAAACCGGCAAGAGTTGGAGTTACAATTATGGAAAGTTACATCCGAGGTGTTACAGTTACTCTCCGGGATACTATGTGGATCCTCTGACCGGTTTATTTTAAACCGGATAGAGCCTCAGGGGCTACTGTCTGTACACAGGTATATTCCTCTATATGGAAAGTTTTTAGAACATTACGTCGCATACCTCAAAGCCTGTCAGTAGGCTGGTGAAGGCTTCGTTCAGTCCGTTCTTAGCAGACTGAACCTTCTCCACTACCGCACCCATCAGGGTGTGGTGCTCTGCCACGATGGAAGCACACTACAGTGCTTCCACCAGTGCGTTGGGCGCCTCCGGATTAGTGGAGGCCGCCGATGGAGCTGATGTTCCCCCCCCCCCTCTTTCGGAGGGGGCTGTTTATCTGATCCCGGAGCCGCGTTGGTCTCCGGAATGGTGTTCGGCAGGGGCCCGGATTGTTGGGGCTCCCCGCCGTCGGCTGTCATAGGGGTCGCCTCCCGTAGCTCTTCAGTGACCGAGGTATTAACCTCGGGCGCCTTCTCAACGGCATCGCTCGCCCCCCCCCCCCCCTCGGCTAGGAGAGGTCCTTCGGGATGACACTTTGGTGTCCTCCATGGTGATAGGCGAGGAGGCTCGCAGCGGCGTCTCACTCTCTGCCATTTCGGGTGGCGGATAGTTCCTGCTCCGATAATGGAGTTTGTGGGATCTCGCAGGGAGGGCTGAAAGGCAAATGGTAAAATAACTTATATAATGAAAGCACGAAGACCAAAGATAAACAAGTAAGTTTTTGAATACTTACGATTCGGCCAGGGGCTTGACCCTGGGAGGTCTCTTGGGGACTAGTTCAGAATCTGAGTCCGAACTATCCGGGAGGGTCTCTTTTCGGTGCCTCCCCTTTCGGGTCTTCGGAGGCCGCCCTCTTCTTCTTCCTCCCCTTATGAGGGGAGTCGGTTTCCACCTCCTCCTCCTCCTCTTCTTCCTCATCTTCGTCGTGGGAAGAGAGGGCTTCAGTCTCTCTAGACACTGTGTCTGAAGGACCTTTATGGCGGGGGCCGCCCTTGGCCTCCTTGCCCTTCTTATTCTTGGCCTTCTTCTCCGGCGCCTGATACGGCGCCGGGACCAGCATCTTCGTTAGCTGGGATGTGGCTGGGTTCTCAGGCAGCAGCGCTGGACAGTTGATCCGCTTTGCCTTTGCCGTCCAGCCCTGTACGGAAGGCGGGCAATATGATCTTTACTATATTTGAAGTATTGACCGGATAGGTCTTTGAAAAGACTATGCTTACCACTGAAGCCAGGTTCTCGATGTCGAGTCTGATGTCCTCGGTCTTCATCGGCTAACTTTTTTGGGCCTTGAAAAGCTGCTTCCATATATCTTCGTGTGTGGTGCCGAAGAAGCGCTTCAAGGTTCGTGGCTCCTCCGCATTGAACTCCCACATGGGGGAGGCCCGGAGTTGGCAAGGAAGGACACGGAGGAAGAGCATCACTTGAATCACGTTTGTGAGACCAGTGTTCGTACCCAACACGTTGGAGATGCGTTTCTGTAGCATCTTCACCTCTGGTTGGGACCCCCAATCAAGGCCCTTGGCGGTCCATGAGGTGAGTCTTGTGGGGGGTCCGAATCTGAAATCAGGCGTGGCCACCCACTTGGCGTCGCGGGGTTGAGTGATGTAGAACAACTCCTGCTACCACACCTTGCAGTCTCAACAAATGACCCTTTGTGTCAGACGGAGTTGGAGAGCTTGCTTGCCATAGCCCTGCCGCAGTCCGCATGCTGACCATGGACTACCTTCGGCTTCAGATTGAAGACGTTGAGCCATAGGCCGAAGTGTGGGGGGATGCGGAGAAGAGCCTCACACACGACGATAAACGCCGATATGTGGAGGAAGGAATTTGGGGCTAGATCATGGAAATATAGCCCGTAGTAGAACATGAGGCCCCGGACGAAGGGGTGGAGGGGAAACCCTAGCCCTCAGAGGAAATGGGGGATGAACATGACCCTCTCACCAGGCACCGGAGTGGGGATAACCTGATATTTGTCAGGGAGCCTATGCGCGATGTCCGCGGACAAATAGCCAGCGCTCCAGACATCCTTGATGTCCTTCTCAGTGACGGAGGAGGCCTCCCTCTTGCCCTTGGAACCGCACCCGACCATTGCTGGGAAGGGTGGCGGCGGTGGGAAAGATCAAAGTTGGCGGCGCTAGAGCTTGGAGGTTGGAAGACAGGAGCTAGAAGAAGGGCGTGGGGAAAAAGGAGGAATCTTTATCCTCTTATAGACGGTGAAAATACCAAACGTCCCCCTCTCAAGCCGTAAACCTCGCTTGTTCCCAACGAGATCGTGTGTAAGGCGCGGATGGGTTACCCAAACCACATTGATGAGAATCTCGTAATGGGCGGGCACAATCTCTGTTTTGACAAGACGTGCCCATGGAGGCTAAGCCTCAAAACGCGAAACGGGAGGCGTGAAAACGGTTCAAAATATTAAAGAGTCAAGTGTGACGCTTCGCCGAAAAAGTTGTTAGTAAAAGACACTGTTCCTATTTTGACATCTTGCCTTCGTTGCTAAGGGTTGTATTGATTGTGCAGAGCTGGACATAGTTCCTTTATACGGGAAGTTAACTTGAAATATTCAGGAGAAGGAACTTGCCATGCAATGCCGAAGATGATCCGGGTGCCGAACACATCGTCATCAAAGACTGGTTCAGAGGCTACTGAGGGGGTCCTGGATTAGGGGGTCCTCGGGTGTCCGGCCTATTTGATATGGGTCCGACTGATGGGCCGTGAAGATAAAGCAGAAGATTATCCCCGTGTCCGGGTAGGACTCCTATATGCATGGACGGCAAGTTTTGGTGCCCGGATGTATTATTTCCTTCCTCTGCAAACCGACTCTCTACAACCCTAGGCCCCTCTGGTCTATATATAAACCAGAGGGTTTAATCCGTAGAGGCTATCAGAATAATCATAGGCTATACAACTAGGGTTTAGCCATTACGATCTCGAGGTAGATCAACTCTTGTAACCCCTATTCTCATCGAATACAATGAAGCATGATGTAGGGTTTTACCTCCTTTAAGAGGGCCCGAACCTGGGTAAGCATTGGGTCCCCATCGTCCCTTGTTGCCATTGATCCTCAGACACAGTTCGGGACCCCCTACCCGAGATATGCCGGTTTTGACACCGACACTCAGCGGGCCACCCAGCCGGCTTGGATGCCGGATAAATACTCTTCATAAGCCATTGTAAGAGTGGACAAAATGGTGAAGGAGGAGATAGGGGAGCGGCGGAGGTGTGCAATTCTTGGCCGGCGTCTGGCCTCGTTTAAATAGGAGATTAAATGGACGGCGGACGGGACGAGCTCAGTCGGTGTTGTGTTTAATGCCGACCCGGTCATGAACAGACGTGTGTCCAGAGTGCGTTTCTCGGCTTCCACACAGGTTTCATGGAGGCCTTTGAATGCGGCAAGGAGGCATGTTCAGCCGGGCGTGCAGTGTGTGGCGCCCTCGACTCTGACGTACGACACCTCCTCGTTCTTCCACTGGCGTGTGGGCTCGTTGGGTACCTGGCCTGCATGTCAGTGACCCAACGCAGGCAGCGCACGATAGAGGAGCTTTTGGTGGGCCAGGGCGGTCAGAAGCGGGCATTTCATAAACCGATGATTGTTCATCGAGTGTGACATCATCTATTTCATGTAGATAAGCCTACTATATAATGTAAGAGAATTTTAAAATTTCATATATACATTGATAGTGATGTCTACTACGCAACCTTCTTCTTGTAGACGTTGTTGGGCCTCCAAGTGCAGAGGTTTATAGGACAGTAGTAAATTTCCCTCAAGTGGATGACCTAAGGTTTATCAATCCGTGGGAGGCGTAGGATGAAGATGGTCTCTCCCAAGCAACCCTGCAACCAAATAACAAAGAGTCTCTTGTGTCCCCAACACACCCAATACAATGGTAAATTGTATAGGTGCACAAGTTCGGCGAAGAGATGGTGATAAAGTGCAATATGGATAGTAGATAAAGGTTTTTGTAATCTGAAAATATAAAAACAGCAAGGTAGCAAGTGGTAAAAGTGAGCAAAACGGTATTGCAATGCTTCGAAACAAGGCCTAGGGCTCATACTTTCACTAGTGCAAGTTCTCCCAACAATGATAACATAATTAGATCATATAACAATCCCTCAACATGAAACAAAGAGTCACTCCAAAGTCACTAATAGCGGAGAACAAATGAAGTGATTATTGTAGGGTACGAAACCACCTCAAAGTTATTCTTTCTGATCAATCTATTGGGCTATTCCTATAAGTGTCACAAACAGCCCTAGTGTTCATACAAAAATAACACCATAAGATACACATGAACCAAACCCTAATATCACCTAGATACTCCAATGTCAACACAAATATCCGCGGGTTTGATTAAACAATATGCATCACACAATCTCAGATTCATCTATCCAAACCAACACAAATAACTTCGAATAGTGCCCCAAAGTTTCTACCGGAGAGTCAAGACGAAAACGTGTGCCAACCCCTATGCATAAGTTCACAAGGTCACAGAACCCGCAAGTTGGACACCAAAATATACATCAAGTAGATCACGTGAATATCCCATTGTCACCACAGATAAGCACATGCAAGACATACATCAAGTGTTCTCAAATCCTTAAAGACTCAATCCGATAAGATAACTTCAAAGGGAAAACTCAATCCATTACAAGAAGGTAGAGGGGAGAAACATCATAAGATCCAACTATAATAGCAAAGCTCGCGGTACATCAAGATCGTGCCAAATCAAGAACACGAGAGAGAGAGAGAGAGATCAAACACATAGCTACTGGTACATACCCTCAGCCCCGAGGGTGAACTAGTCCCTCCTCGTCATGGAGAGTGTCAGGATGATGAAGATGGCCACCGGTGATGATTTCCTCCTCCTGCAGGGTGCCGGAACAGGGTCCCGATTGGTTTTTAGTGGCTACAGAGGCTTGCGGTGGTGGAACTCCCGATCTAGGTTCTGTTCTGGAGGTTTTGGGATATATAAGAGGTGTTGGCATCGAGAACAAGTCAGGGGAGTCCATGAGGGGCCCACAAGGTCGGAGGGCGCGCCCTCCACCCTTGTGGAGGCCTTCTGGCTCTTCTGGCCCAACTCTTTTGCTTCGGGGGCTTCTTTTGGTCCAAAAATCATCGTCGTAAAGTTTCAGGTCAATTGGACTCCGTTTGATATTCCTTTCCTGCGAAGCTCAAAAACAAGGAAAAAACAGAAACTGGCACTAGGCTCTAGGTTAATAGGTTAGTCCCAAAAATCATATAAAATAGCATATAAATGCATATAAAACATCCAAGATTGATAATATAATAGCATGGAACAATCAAAAATTATAGATACGTTGGAGACGTATCAAGCATCCCCAAGCTTAATTCCTGCTCGTCCTCGAGTAGGTAAATGATAAAAACAGAAGTTTTGAGGTGGAATGCTAGCAAGTGCACACGTTTGATCAATGATAATTTCAATCACTTTTTCTAGCATCATTATATATAATAACTGTGGCTCATATCATAAAACTTCTCATGATCAAGTAACAACCTATTCACATGTTAAAGCATAGACCATAAACTTTCTTGAAAACTAACAAACTATGTTCTCAGTCATCAAACAATTGCAATTCATCTTATTTTCAGGAAGGGTCTATGTAAGAGCTTTGATTTAGCAAATCCCACATACTCAACTATCATATAGTCTTCCATGATTGCTACCACACAAAGCATATTTTTAGAACAAATAGCATCCATTGAACACAGAGAAAGATAGGGGCTTAATGTTTCATCTCCCAACTTATTTATCATATAGATAATTGTCAAAAATAATAATTCATCATCAAATATATTTGAATGGCCATATATGCTTAGATCTTTCCCCACCACATGATGCTTGCCAACTAAAGAGTAGGTTGGAACGCGAAGGAATACTACTGACTCTTGCATAAAAGTAAAAGATAGGCCCCTTCACAAAGGGAACCAGGGATTTGCAGAGGTGCCAGAACTCGAAGCTTTGAAATAGAGATGAAAATAATTTTGAGAGGTATGCTTTCATTGTCAACATAACGACCAAGAGTTCCCAATATCTTCCATACTAGATACATTATAGATGGTTCCCAAATAGAAAGGTAAAGTTTTTACTCCCCCTCCACCAACAATCACACTCCATGGCTTGTCCGAAACAAAGGGTGACGTCCAATTATCAACAATCCCGGGGGAGTTTTGTTTAAATTGTTTGCGATTTTGTTTTTGATCTTTTGATCATAGGACTGGGCATCCCAGTTACCAGCCATTTTCTCGTCAATGATCAGCGGAGTCCACTCGTCGTGAGAATAACCCACCTAGCATGGAAGATACTGACAGCCCCTAGTCGCTACATGAGCGATTCGGGCATACAAAACAGATTATTATTTGAAGGTTTAGAGTTTGGCACATGCAAATTTACTTGGAACGGCAGGTAAATACCGCATATAGGTAGATATGGTGGACACTCATGGAAGAAACTTGGTTCAAGGATTTTGTATGCACAGGCAGTATTCCCGCTTAGTACAGAGATTTTGGCTAGCAAAAGATTCTAAATCGCAAGCACCACATGTTGCAGGATCCATAACAATATAACTTCTATACAAATATACCCAAACATAACTCATTAAGTTGTCTTCCTTGTCCAACTTCAACTAATTTGACCAAGTTTGAAAATAATTAATGGGGCTCACAATCATAGAAGATGTCCAAGATAGTATATTTATATGTGAAATCTCTCTTCCTTCAATATTCTTTCATGAATTGTTCAAGTGACCAATACTATGTTTGCTAACTTTCAACAAATTTACCACCTCTACTTCTTAGATGTGAAGTCATTACTTCCCATAAAATAAGCGTATGAAACATGTATTATTTCAGATTTATGATATTCAAATCATTCAACCATTTACTCATATGATATAAGTGAAGCACGAGAGTAAATGACAAACTACTCAAAAAAGATATAAGTGAAGATCAATGAGTAGTCAAATAATTATTTAGCTATGTGAGGACTCCTCATCAATAAAATTTCAGATCTTAAGTACTTTATTCAAACAGCAAGCAAAACATAATAAAATAAAATAAAGCTCCAAGCAAAACACATATCATGTGGTGAATAAACATATAGCTCCAAGTAAGGTTACCGATGAACGAAGACGAAAGACGGGATGCCATCAAGGGCATCCCCAAGCTTAGAGCATCTCCAGCCGCGCCCCCAACAGGCCCTCCCCAAGCGATTTTTCAGCGCCGGCGCCCAAAAATCCACCCAGTCGTGCCCCGAGGAGGCTGTTATTCACCGCTTTGGGCCGAAACTAGCGCCGGCGGGCCCAGGCCGAACCCGGCCCGCTGGGGGCGCCCGGGGGCGCCGGGGCGAGCAATTTTGGCGCGAAAGAGCCATGGGCCCGCCGAGTCAGTGATACGCGCCTCGTCTTCCCTCAGAACGCCTCGGTTTCCCATGGGGAATTAATGGCAAGGCTGCCGCTGGTCAGCCTTGCCATTCATTCCTCATGGGCGGCGCGTCATGGGCAGCGCGGTGACGCCTCCCCTCCCGCCATGCGTACACACGGCACAGGGCTATAAAACCAGCGCCTCCCCCTCGCCTCTGGCCACACCAGCCGCCGCCGAGCTCTGCCTCTCTCCTCGTCCGCCGACATTCCTCCCCTTCCTCTTTGCCCCCCAAACCGTTGGCCGAGTGATTCCCCAGCGACGCAGCGGCGGCCAACGGCTTCGGCCGCCGCTCGCTCCACGAGTGGGAGGCGTACCTCTTCTTCGAGGCGAACATCCCGGTGCCACCAGACATGCGCGTCGGGCTAACGGGGTGGAGGCTCAACAACGGGGACGTCCCCATCCCCCCGGTGCCCGACGTCGACGCTCGCCCCGCCATCTTCGCCGCTGAGGTCGACCGTGTGCAGGCGTCCCTGACGGAGGAGCAGCACGCCCTCCCCCAGTACGCCGCCGACAACCACGCGTCGTGAGAGGTGTACTTCCAGTGCCGGCAGGCGCAGCGGCTGGCGTCCACCAACGGGGCGCCAGTGGTGGGGGCGCCAAGAACAGCGAGGGGCGCCGCCTATGGTGGGGCGCCCCCGGCCGCACCCTCCACGAGGTACTGGAGTACCTCGAGGGCAGCAATGACCTGCCGCTGGCATACCCTGTCGTGGCGCCCCCCCCCGGCAAAGCGCCGGGCAATGAATGCCCAGGAGGTTCGGCTCCTCCTCTCAATCCTCCTCCCGCTCCTCTTCCCATTCCTCCGGCTCGCCCGTGGTGTTCGGCATCAAGGCCGAGCCCGCAGCGGAGACGCCGCTCGGCCGGCGCACACGCAGCATCGGCATCGTCATCAACGAGGGCGGCAGGAGCGCCCCCTCCTCGGCTCCTCCACGGTACGTCAAGCCAAAGACAGAGCCAGGGCTCGTTGCCGTGAAGACGGAACCGGGGCTCCCCGTCGTGAAGACGGAGCCCGGGCTCGCCGGCGGCGCCAAGGAGGAGCTCGACGACGCGGCGGCCCTGAAGTGGGCGCGTGAAGGCTAGCCGCGCATGGAGCTGGCGCGCCAGTGCCGCGCCTATGAGAAGTTCACCGCTCGGCGCCGTGGCCGCGACGAGGGAGGCGTCGTCGTCCTCGACGACAACGACGATGGCGCGCCGCCGCCACCGGTCCGCCAGGGCGACGCCGGGTAGGCGTCCAGCAGGGGCGGCCGCATCAATGAGGAGAAGGCCGACGACGATGACGACGAGGATGGCGGCGACGTCGGTGACATTGCCGCACTCAGCGACTTCTTCGCCCCGTAGTTGCGTTTTTTTAATAACTTATGTAATGTCGAATATGTCGAATAGATGTCGAGTTTGCCGAACTTAGTCGAATATTTTGTCCAATTTGCCGAACTTTGCCGAATTTAATTTTTTTAAACACCCGCGTCTGGGGGCGACCCTAGGGCTGGCGGCTGGGAACCCGCTCGCCCCCCCCCCCCCCCCCGCCGATTTTGGCGCTGGCTCGCCCCCAGGCGGCGATTTTACGCGCCCCCCGGGGGGCCAACGGCTGGAGAAGCTCTTAGGCTCTTGGTTATCCTTGAATATTACCTTGGGGTGCCTTGGTCATCCCCAAGCTTAGGCTCTTGCCACTCCTTATTCCGTAGTCCATCAAACTTCACCCAAAACTTGAAAACTTCACAACACAAAACTCAACAGAAAACTCGTAAGCTCCGTTAGTATAATAGAACAAATCATTCACTTTGGTACTGTCAAGACAAGATTCATAATTTTTCTCACATGATGCCTACTGTACCCTATCATTTCTACAATTTATATTAAGCAATATAAGCCTCAGAAGCTAGAAAACAAGCAAACTATGCATCGAATACAGAATATGTAAAAAACATAACAGTCTGTAAAGATCTGAATATCAACCATATTTCTGTAACTCCAAAAATCCTAAAAATTAGGAAGACCTGGGAAATTTGTATATCAATCTATTGTAAAAAAAATCAGAATTTTTCAACGCTCCTGTGATGTTTAAAAATTCTGGGACTGGGCGCAAAAGTTTCTGTTTTTGGACAGAATTGAATCAACTATCATCCACACTATCCCAAAGGCTTTACTTGGCACTTTATTGAAACAAAAGCTATAAAACATGATTACTACAGTATCCTAATCATGTGAACACACAAGAACAGTAAGGGTAAGTATTGGGTTGTCTCCCAACAAGCGCTTTTCTTTAATGCCTTTCTAACTAGGCACAATGATTTCAATGATTCTCACATAAAAGATAAGAATTGAAACATAAAGAGAGCATCATGAAACATGTGTGGCAAGCACATTTAAGTCTAACCCACTTCCTATGCATAGGGATTTTGTGAGCAAACAATTTATGGGAGCAAGAACCAACTAGCATAGGAAGGTAAAACAAGCATAACTTCGAAACTTTCAACACATAGAGAGGGAACTTGATATTATTGAGATATGTAAAAGCATAAGTTCCTCTCTCATAATAATTTCCAGTGGCATCATGAATAAATTCAACAATATAACCATCACATAAAGCATTACTTTCATGATCCATAAGCATACAAATTTACTACTCTCCGCAGACTAAGGCATAGCCTAGTGGTGGGAAGGGGCTGATGCCTTCCCACCCACCCAGGTTCAAGGCATGGTACTTGCAATTTGGGGTTGTTGCACCAATTATACTGTAGGGGGTTCCCTTACCGTCTTTCTGTCAAAAAAATTTACTACTCTCCACATAAGCAAATTTATTCTCATCAATAGTAGTGGGAGCAAACTCAACAAAATAACTATCATGTGAGGCATAATCCAATTGAAAATTAAAATCATGATGACAAGTTTCATGTTTATCATTATTCTTTATAGCATACATGTCATCACAATAATCATCATAGATAGCAACTTTGTTCTCATAATCAATTGGAACCTCTTCCGAAATAGTGGATTCATCACTAAATAAAGTCATGACCTCTCCAAATCCACTTTCATCAATATTGTGAAAAGATTCAACACCCTCCAAAATAGTGGGATCATTACCTAGAGTTGACACTCTTCCAAACCCACTTTCATAAACATAATCATCATAAATAGGAGGCATGCTATCATCATAATAATTTTTCTCATCAAAACATGGGGGACAAAAAATATCATCTTCATCAAACATAGCATCCCCAAGCTTGTGGCTTTGCATATCATTAGCATCATGGATATTCAAGAAATTCATACTATCAACATCAAAATCATGCTCATCGTTCAAAGATTGTATGCCGAACATTTTATTGCATTCTTCTTCTAACACTTTGGCACAATTTTCCTTTCCATCATTTTCACGAAAGATATTAAAAAGATGAAGCATATGAGGCAACCTCAATTCCATATTTTTGTAGTTTTCTTTTATAGACTAAACTGGTGATAAAACAAGAAACTAAAAGATTCGATTGCAAGATCTAAAGATATACCTTCAAGCACTAACATCCCCGGCAATGGCACGAGAAAAGAGCTTAGTTGACGGGGTGTTACTGCGCTTAGCTAGCCTCCCCGGCAACGGCGCTAGAAAAGAGCTTGGTGTCTACTACGCAATCTTCTTCTTGTAGACGTTGTTGGGCCTCCAAGTGCAGAGGTTTGTAGGACAGTAGCAAATTTCCCTCAAGTGGATGACTTAAGGTTTATCAATCCGTGGGAGGCGTAGGGTGAAGATGGTCTCTCTCAAGCAACCCTGCAACCAAATAACAAAGAGTCTCTTGTGTCCCCAACACACCCAATACAATGGTAAATTGTATAGGTGCACTAGTTCGGCGAAGAGATGGTGATACAAGTGCAATATGGATAGTAGATAAAGGTTTTTGTAATCTATAAATATAAAAACAGCGAGGTAGCAAGTGGTAAAAGTGAGAAAAAACGGTATTGCAATGCTTCAAAACAAGGCCTAGGGCTCATACTTTCACTAGTGCAAGTTCTCTCAACAACGATAACATAATTAGATCATATAACAATCCCTCAACATGCAACAAAGAGTCACTCCAAAGTCACTAATAGCGGAGAACAAACGAAGAGATTATTGTAGGGTACGAAACCACCTCAAAGTTATTCTTTCTGATCGATCTATTGGGCTATTCCTATAAGTGTCACAAACAGCCCTAGTGTTCATACTAAAATAACACCTTCAGATACACATCGACCAAAACCCTAATGTCACCGAGATACCCCAATGTCACCACAAGTATCCGCGGGTTTGATTATACAATATGCATCACACAATCTCAGATTCATCTATTCAAACCAACACAAAGACCTTCAAAAGGTACCCCAAAGTTTCTACCGGAGAGTCAAGACGAAAACGTGTGCCAACCCCTATGAATAAGTTCACAAGGTCACAGAACCCGCAAGTTGATCACCAAAACATACATCAAGTAGATCACATGAATATCCGATTGTCACCACAGATAAGCACATGCAAGACGTACATCAAGTGTTCTCCAATCCTTAAAGACTCAATCCGATAAGATAAACTTCAAAGGGAAAACTGAATCCATTACAAGAAGTTAGAGGAGGAGAAACATCATAAGATCCAACTATAATAGCAAAGCTCGCGGTACATCAAGATCATGCCAAATCAAGAACATGAAGAGAGAGATCAAACACATAGCTACTAGTACATACCCTCAGCCCCAAGGGTGAACTACTCCCTCCTCATCATGGAGAGCGCTGGGATGATGAAGATGGCCACCGATGATGATTTCCCCCTTCGGCAGGGTGCCAGAACAGGGCCCCGATTGGTTTTTGGTGGCTACAGAGGCTTGCGGCGACGGAACTCCCGATCTAGGTTCTGTTCCGGAGGTTTTGGGATATATAAGAGGTGTTGGCGTCGAGAACAAGTCAATGGAGTCCACGAGGGGCCCATAAGGTTGGAGGGCACGCCCGGGGGGTAGGGCGCGCCCTCCACCCTTGTGGACGCCTCGTGGCTCTTCTTGCCCAACTCTTTTGCTTCGGGGGCTTCTTTTGGTCCAAAAATCATCGTCGTAAAGGTTCAGGTCAATTGGACTCCGTTTGATATTCCTTTCTTGCGAAGCTCAGAAAGAAGGAAAAAAGAGAAACTGGCACTGGGCTCTAGGTTAATAGGTTAGTCCCATAAATCATATAAAATAGCATATAAATGCATATAAAACATCCAAGATTGATAATATAATAGCATGGAACAATCAAAAATTATAGATACGTTGGAGATGTGTCAGATAGCCCATTTGATACGTTGTGATTCATAAAGACCGCTGCAAACATCAATGTTCTGCTTATCACAGATAAGATTGATTAATACTTGTAACAATCCATGTCCTTAACAAAGGGTGCATTCACGTATAGGTTGAGCGTGTGTCTTGCGTCGTGTGATGTGTGCATGCAGGTGTGCGAGTGTTGCGTGCGTGCATGTGTACATTTGAGTGTTGCATGGATGTGTGCGTGCGTGCATGTGTTCGTGAGTGCATGTGTATGTGTTAGTGTTGCACGCATGCATGCATGCGAGTGTTGCGTGCATGCATGTGTGCGTGCAGGGTGAGGCTACACGTCAGTCGACTGACTTTTTCATCTCTGGTCAGTCGATTTTCCAGCCGTTGGATACGAAATCAAGGGCCTGCAGTTCATCTTCAACCTCCACCCCCCCCCTCGAGCCGCCAGCCACCACCGGCCGAACCGCCGGCCCCCGCCGCCCGTGGCCGGCGGTGCTCCCGCGCCGCCTTGCCGCCCCGCCCGCCCCGAAACCACTCCCCTCCGCCGGTCCGCCACCGCCCCGGCCATCCCTCTAGGCCGGCCTACGTCGAGCTTCTTCTCCGGTGATCCCCACGCCATCGCCCCACCACCGTGCCCCCCCCCATCACCGGCGACCACCACCCCCACCCTGAACCCTAAGATCATATCGTGGGGTACCTCTCCGGCGAGGCCCCCTCCCCGCTGCGGCTGGTTCTTCCATAACTCCGGCGAGCACCCCCACCCCCTGAAAATCGACTGACCCAAAAGTTGATTTAGTCGACTGAAGTGTAGCTAAATCGGTACATGTGAGTATTGCATGCATGCATGCAGGCGTTGCGGGCGTGTTTGTGCGCATGTGTGATGAGTTTGTATTCACCACAGTGGCTCGTGCGTGCGTGCAATTAAAACGGCCGGCTCAGCATATCATCACAAGCAATCCTTGTCCGCTGCGGTTAGGGGGTGCGGGCTGCCAACCAGAGGTCTCACGACTTCGAATCCCCACCGACCACCAATTTATTACCATTTCTGTCTTTCATATACGCGCTTGTCGACGTTCTAGGAACGGGGGTCCCCAGACTTGCCTGCCAGCGGCCCACGGCGTGGCTCCACCAGCGGCCCCGTACGGCCCATCTTCACCAGCAAACACTCAAGACCCT
The DNA here is from genome assembly GCF_002575655.3 of Aegilops tauschii subsp. strangulata. Classification (NCBI taxonomy): domain Eukaryota; kingdom Viridiplantae; phylum Streptophyta; class Magnoliopsida; order Poales; family Poaceae; genus Aegilops; species Aegilops tauschii. Next base: position 340,594,804 of record NC_053040.3, on the reverse strand, counting down.
CGCGAGGGGCCAAGCCTCGCGAGGCGGACGACGCAAGACCTCCTCAAGGGTAGCCTCACCAGGCTGGCTCGCGAGGGGCGGAGAGATCAAGGCAAGGGGAACCTCGCGAGGTTCCTATGACGTAAGCCATGACGACCAAGACCAGGCGGGTGCCAGCGAGCACAGTGTCCTTGTTTCCTCTTTGGTGCTAAAGAGGCAAGCGCATCCGAGGAGTCCCAAGGCATCAGGCAAAGGTTTCCATATCGGTGCAACGAGACCAAGACTAGCAGGACGGCGGGACAGAGGTCACCGTGGAGCCCAAGACGGCGTCGCCACCAGAGCCTTTGGTAGGCGAAGACCACCTTTAGTCAGGATAGCTTGTACTAGTTGTCCCCCTTCAAATTGGTCGTTGTGGCACACTTCCCGCTCAATATTTGGGAAGAGGACCAGGGCCTTTATAAATAGGACTAGCCACCACCGTAGGAGGCAACTCATCTTGGATTGGATCCATTCCATCCTCACATCCACAAGCTCACCGAGCACAAGAACACCTCTCCTCAGGAGGCTATTCTTCCCGTGTACTGTTCATCCTCAGCCCAAGAGGCAATCCACCACACCACACTGGAGAAGGGTATTACACCACATCGGTGGCCCGAACCAGTATAAATCTCGTGTCTCTTGTTCTGTGTGTTCGTCGAGCTAGGCTTTGAGATCGTGGTGAGGGTGAGGGCGAGATTAGGTAGAGGGGAGATCTTCATGCGCACCCCAGTGTTCGAACCTCAAGGGTTTTGCCGGAACCCGAAATCCGACATTTAGCGCGCGAGGTAGGGGTGCGCCGAAGCTTTCCTTCCGCTGATCCGCGTCCCATCGCTTCGTCGCATCCATGGCGGACGCTCGTCGAGCCCGCGCTCCCTCGCCGCCCGTGTCGCTCAGACAGCTCCTGTAGGCGGGCCTCCCCGTCGTTCTCCGTCACCCGCCGCCATCGATGCGGCGGGAAACGAGCAGCAAGCGTCCTTGCTGCACCCCTCGGTGCGGCGGGAGGGCCGCACCGCCACTCCGTCGCTGACCACGGCCGGTTGTCGTCTCACGCCCGTCGCGCTCCCACAGACGCGCAGGCCGCGCGGCTCATGGCACGCGAGCTCCTGCGCTACCGCCCCGTCGACGACCTCTACAAGGACTGGTTGGACTGCATCGTCGAGCTCATCAGCGCCGCTGGGGGCTCCCCCGCACTGTCCCTCTCGCTGCCTCGCCCTCCGCCAGCTGCGGGCGACGTGGCTCACGGAGCACCTCCGCCACCTCTGCACCAAGACGGCACTTTAGCGCCAACTCGCGCGGCCCCCCGGCACGACCCGCCACGTCGGGCACCCGGGCGGGAAGAAGGAAGCTGCCAAGAAATTCCCCGACCGCAAGAAAACGCTCCACCGCTCCCAGCACCGCATGTCAGGGCCGCTTGCCGCGGCAGGGCCACGCGCCACTTGCCGTGGTAGCACGGGGACACCAAGATCAAGCTTTGCCTCCATGACGGGCCCCGGTGGCCACGGCCGGCTGCCACGTCTTCACTCCTGTGATGCGTGGCGTCGTCTGGCCGGGCAAGTTCAAGCCGGATCTGCCTCCTTGCTATGACGGCACCCCCAACCCTACGGAGTTCTTGCAGCTCTATGAGCTGAGCATCGAGGCGGCCAACGGTGACGAAAAATTCATGGCGAACTGGTTCCCCATGGCTCTCAAGGATGGTGCCCGCTCGTGGCTCCTGAACCTGCCTCCAGGCTCGATCTCCTCCTGGGACAAGATGCGCGACCGCTTCATCGCCAACTTCCAGGGCACTCGTGACCGCCCTCCGGCCGCAGATGACCTACGCCGCATCAAGCTGCAGCCAGGAGAGACCCTGCAGAAGTACATCCAGCGCTTCAACAGCGTTTGCCTCAAGATCCCCAAGGTGACGGACGAGGCCATCATTTTGGTGTTTTTTGATGGTGTCAGCGACGTCAAGATGAAGGAGGAGCTCGCCATCCACGAGGAGCTGTGCACGGCTCTGGAGGTGTTCAACCTGGCGACCAAGTGTGCGAGAGCTGAGGAAGGGCGTCTTTCCCTCCTCGAGCTCCCAGCTGCCGACCTGGAGGAGAAGAAAGCCAAGGCCAAGGACGTGAAGCGCAAGGGAGTGGCCGTGCTCGCGGAGGAGCCGAACATGAAGCACGGCCGGGACCATCCCGAGTCGTTCAAAAGCAGCCGGTCGTTTTGCGCCTTCCACAACGTACACAGCCACAACACTAACGACTGTCAAGAGCTCAGGGCCATTCGAGATGGACGCTTCGGTCGACACCCCGAGCGCAATGACCGGGGCTATGGCCGAGGAGGAGGATGAGGCGGAGGTCGTTGGGACGATCGCGGCCCACGCCAGGAGTGGCGCGACCGGCCTCGCGAGGACCGCTGGCAGGACCAGCCTCGTGAGGAAGCCTGGAGGGATCAGCCTCGCGAGGACCGTCCTCAGGGTAATGCCGGTCTCCCTCCGCTGCCGCCACCACCAAGAAGGAACGACGGCCACCATCAGGACGAAGGAGCTGGGGGCTTCCAGGAACCGCGCTCTATCTTCTGCATCTTGGGCGGAGCTCAGGCCCCAGCGTCTCAGCGTATCTTCAAGAAATTTTCTCGCGAGGTGAACTCGGCTCTTCCCAAGCTCGAGACCACACGCCCACTCAGGTGGTCCAAGTACGCCATCACTTTCAGCTCGGCGGACCAACTCAAGTGCGCCGCAGCCGCCGGTGCTCTCCCACTGCTCTGCTCGCCTGTCATCAGCAACGTCCAAGTCACCAAGACCCTCATCGATGGCGGTGCGGGGCTTAACGTCCTTCCCGTCGACACGTTCGATCGCCTTCAGGTACCATATGATCAGCTGCAACTGACCAAGCCCTTCTCAGGAGTAACCGATGGTTCCACCACCCCAATCGGGCAGGTCCGCCTCCCTGTCACCTTCGGTGGGCGCGACAACTACCACACCGAGCTCATCGACTTCGACGTCGCCCACATTTGTCTGCCATACAACGCAATCCTCGGGTACCCAGCGCTGGCCAAGCTCATGGCAGTGACCCACCACGGCTACAACGTCCTCAAGATGCCAGGGACTGGTGGTATCATCACAGTCGCCTGTGAGGAGAAGGACGCGGTGTGCTCCCTTGAGCGCGCCTTCCAGGCCGCAGCAATCGAAGACCCCGACAACGAAGGAATCCTATACCCTCCTGAGGCCATCCCCAAGAAGAAGAAGAAGCTGCTCCGTACAGGGCCTCAGGAGACCGGCGTCGCCAGCAGCACCACCTCAAGACCTACGCCCTCAGATGGGCGCCTCCCTCCCGCGCATAGGAAGGCGCGCCCGGCACCCTCCTTGGGCAGGGCTCAGGGGCTCTCTTCTGGAGGGCCTCAAACCTCGCCAATATCACGAGGGAGGCGCTCGGGCACCACATGGAGGCGTGCTTTGCGGCACGTTTCCCTCGGGAGGACACTGGGCGAGGAGCGCCCAACGCTCAGGAGTTCATTGCCAAGACCACTCAGGAGCTGCAGGATGCAAGGGCCATGTGCGGCGATCGCCTCTCACCTGGCGCGGCCCCCCATCCAGGCGAGGATGGCGGGCTGCGCGTCTGCATTGACATCCCAGGGCTCAACAGGGCCGCATCTCAGGAGCTTTTCTAGCCTTCGCGTGTGGGACGTTGCGAGGGCCCACCTCACAACTACGTTCACATGCCATTCGGCCTACCGAGCGTGGCATCCACCTTCCAGCGCAACCTGCGGAGCGTCCTGGCGGCTCAGGAGGCCAGGCATCACGCAGTCCTGGCAGAGATGGAGACGGTCCTCAAGGAACCGCCTGGACCCCCAGAGCCTCCCGAGGCTCAGGGCCCCGGTGGCTCGTGAGGAGCAGCCCCTTTGCCATGCATCTTCAGCTACCCCAACATCCCTTCGACAACAGAACAAGGTGACATTTTCTAAGTTTATTTGACTGGGAGCGCCCCTTGGGCTGCATTATTCCCAGGTCGCACGGGTCTGTCCCTGCGGTATGTACCCTTTTGCATCTTTAGCTTACTTTGCTAGGGGCACCCCTCGGGCTACATCATCCCCAGGCCGCTCGGGTCCGGCCCAGTGGCATGTATCGTTCTTGCATTTACCTAAGCTAGTTCGCTTTCCATGCATGATCTATTTGTGGTTATCACCTACTTGATTGTCACCCGCCACGGGAGCTGTGCGCCGATTATCTCTATTCAGGATCCTTCGCATAGGAAGGCTAGGCACGGCGTCTGTGCTCGGGCCCGTCCCTGCAGCGTCGATAAATCCAATGGCTGAGCTCTGCCTGGCGGGCCGGCCCCGTTCACGTCACCTCCTGGGGTCGTTGGTGCTTGGCCTTCTCATGTGATAACCTCAGGAAATTCATTCGGTGCACGTTGCCTAACCATCTCATAGGAACACCACAACCATCAAGAACCAAGACCAGGCGCAACCCGCCTTGAGGTAGGGCCTCATGAGTCCAACGCTGGCTCATGGGTACCCAGACACACCTCGTCTAGCCCTGCCGTGTGTCGGTGGGAAACGACACCTATGGAATCACTAAGATCCCTTCTACGGTTGGCGGGCGCGGGATTGTGCAAAGAGCGGGTCTGGCGGTCAGCACAAAGATCGTTTACCCAGGTTCGGGCCGCAAGGATGCGTAATACCCTAGTCCTGCTTTTGTGTATATATCTGGGTGTTCTTGAGCTCCTGAACTAGCTACGGTGCATGCGTAGTCCAAAAGATCTGAATCCTCCTCCCGTACGCCTCGGGCCTCCTTTTATAGAAAAAAGGGGTGGCCACAGTGGCACACAGGAGGTGGAAAGGTATACAGTGGTTAAGTTTATCCTCTAGCACCGTCGGATAAACGCACTTAATGCGCTGTCGACGTGCCCCTCTTGCTTTATCGGGGACGGCGAGGAAGCTCGTCCCAGCTGTCGCCGCCTCGCCTGGCTCCGATGCGCGTCCGAGCTGATGAGGCGTCGTAGCGCCACGTTGGCTGGCTGCTGAGCCGGCGCGATGGCAGAGTCTTCACGAAGATCTGCATGCCACCACGCAGGTGCTTGCTGGGTTGGCCTGGAGGCCATGCGTCGCCACGCAGGTGCCTGTCCAGCTGGTTGGGCTGGCAGCTGTATGGGAACGGCGGTGGAGTCTTGGCATACATGGGCCTGGCCGTGGCCCCGCAGGCGTCCTCGGCAAGGGTCTTGCCGAGGCCCTGGAAAGGGTCTTGCCGCGGCATCGCGGTCGTCCCCGGCAAGGATCTTGTCGGGGGTCTCGTGGATTTCCTCGGCAAGGATCTTGCCAAGGATCATCGTCTTCTGGTCCTCATCTAATCTTGTGTGTTTATGATCTTCACAAAGATCTGCATGCCACCATGGAGGTGCCTCCCGATCCTAGGCTCCAATGTGGTTGATGATGTTGGAACCCTCGGGCTCAAGGGGGACGTGCTCTCCTGGTGTTGGGCAAGTTGCCCTGGCAAGGCTCTTGCCGGGGCTGCTCTTGCTGGGGCTACGGGGGCCACCCCGGCAAGGGTCCTGCCGGGGGAGTCCACCTCGCCCTCTTGCTCTTCGTGTCTCTGGTCTTGGCGTTGCTCTGGCTGTCTTGTGCCTTTGGCTTCCCTCCTCTGCCCTACTTAAGTGTGGCCGCGGGCGTGGCTCTGACTGCCCGTGCACAAGTAAAGGGGTAAGAAAGGAGAGCCCCTACTTTTGTACACCGACGGGAGCCCCCGGGCCTGGGCCACACATAAGCGCGACGCGTTGTTGGGCCGGGCCCAAAACGGTGCGCGGGCAGGCGGGGCGGATTTTTACCGCAGTAACTCCCTCACCTGTCGCGCTTCCCCATGACCCACGTTGAATGCGCGACGTGGGGGGTCATGTGTGACGTGGGGGTCATGCGTGGGGCGGTCGCTGCCCTCATGTGTCATATCGTGGTAAAGAGGCGGCTCGCGCCTTCCCCATAAAAAGAGGAAAACGTAGGGGCACGGCTCATTTACTGAGTGGACTCGGGTCGTGGCCTTCGAGGCGCCCGTGCCCTACGATCCCGGGGTGGAAAACGGTTGCCTCACTCGTCCCCTCGACTTCTGTTTGCTCGCCACGTGTCCCCCATGCCTTGAAGATGGTAGGCGGTGGGTGCGGGCCTTGAATGACGAGGTGGGAAACCGGGCCGCTGCTGATTGGAGCAGCGGGTCGGCCTTGATTCCCTGCGCTCCTGATGGCCGGATTGGTTGAGTGGGGCGGCCGAGCCCCGACCCCGCCCCTTTATAAGAAGGGGAAGGGGGGATGGCACCCCTCAATCTTTCACCATCCGCCTCCTTCCACCTTGGCTTCTTTCTCTCTTCTGCTATGGCGAGAGGGCGCGCCGGTGCTTCGACAGTGGCGACGAGGGTCTCCGCTCGACAGCGCGCCCCTCCTTCCCAGGAGCTCGTGGCAGCAGAGCCGACCACAAGGGGAAGGGGCAGGGGGAGGCCGAGGTCATCATGGCGCTCGGGGGAGAGGAGGACGGGGCGGCGTGCCGACCTCGCCTCCGCCGGCGGTCCCTCCCCCAATGGAGGGCCATGTTGGGGACCAGCCTCGCTAGTTCTTCATCAGGCTGCACCGGCCAGCGCACCGTCGTCTTCGTCTCCCTACAACATTCGCTTGGGAGATGGAGCTCGACCCGCCACAGACTCTGAGATTGCATATGAGGGGCTGCGGGAATGGCGGCACGCGGGTTGATGTTGATTTTCCTGCCCCTCACGTCATGTATCTTCGTCGCGGATGGAAGACCTTCGCTCGTATCCACAGCCTGACGGCGGGGCTCGTTCTCTATTTCAAATTAATGGAGAACGGCCTGCTCTCCATCAAGGTCTTTGGAGATTTTGGAACTCGCCTAAAGTGCTGCGTGGAGAGCTCCTCCAATGACGAAGACTCTTCCTCAAGCAGGAGTGACGAGGAGGACAGCGACAACAACGACGAGGGTAGCGGGCTGGAGGATGACGGGTCCGACTAGGCGTCGGGCACACCGTTCCAGGGCGACGCCGGAAGCACCACCATCTGCATCGCCAGCTCCTTGAACTTCTCGGGGTCGTCGCCTTGGGCGGGTGGCGTTGGAGGGATGGGGAAGACGAAGAAGGCGGGTGGCGGGCCATCAAGTCGGAGTACGCGGGCGCTGATACGTCTCCAACGTATCTATAATTTTTGATTGCTCCATGCTATATTATCTTCTATTTTGGACATTATTGGGCTTTATTATTCACTTTTATATTATTTTTGGGACTAACATATTAACCCGAGGCCCAGCCCAGAATTGCTGTTTTTTTGCCTATTTCAGAGTTTCGCAGAAAAAGAATATCAAACGGAGTCCAAACGGAATGAAACCTTCGGGAACGTGATTTTCGAAACGAACATGATCCAGGAGGCTTGGACCCTACGTCAAGAAATCATCCAGGAGAGCACGAGGTAGGGGGGCACGCCTACCCCCCCCCCCCAGGCGCGCCCTCCACCCTCGTGGGCCCCACGTTGCTCCACCGACGTACTCCTTCCTCCTATATATACCTACGTACCCCCAAACGATCAGATACGGAGCCAAAAACCTAATTCCACCGCCGCAACCTTCCGTACCCACGAGATCCCATCTTGGGGCCTGTTCCGGAGCTCTGTCGGAAGGGGCATCGATCACGGAGGGCTTCTACATCAACACCATAGCCTCTCCGATGAAGTGTGAGTAGTTTACCTCAGATGGTCCATAGTTATTAGCTAGATGGCTTCTTCTCTCTTTTTGGATCTCAATACAATGTTCTCCCCCTCTCTCGTGGAGATCTATTCGATGTAATCTTCTTTTGCGGTGTGTTTGTTGAGACCGATGAATTGTGGGTTTATGATCAAGTTTACGTTTGAACAATATTTGAATCTTCTCTTAATTCTTTTATGTATGATTGGTTATCTTTGCAAGCCTCTTCGAATTATCAGTTTGGTTTGGCCTACTAGATTGATCTTTCTTGCAATGGGAGAAGTGCTTAGCTTTGGGTTCAATCTTGCGGTGTCCTTTCCCAGTGACAGTCGGGGCAGCAAGGCACGTATTGTATTGTTGCCATCGAGGATAACAAGATGGGGTTTTTATCATATTGCATGAATTTATCCCTCTACATCATGTCATCTTGCTTAAGGTGTTACTCTGTTCTTATCAACTTAAAACTCTAGATGCATGCTGGATAGCGGTCGATGTGTGGAGTAATAGTAGTAGATGCAGGCAGGAGTCGGTCTACTTGTCTCGGACGTGATGCCTATATACATGATCATACCTAGATACTCTCATAACTATGCTCAATTCTGTCAATTGCTCAATAGTAATTTGTTGACCCACCGTAAAATACTTACGCTCTTGAGAGAAGCCACTAGTGAAACCTATGGCCCCCGGGTCTATTTTCCATCATATTAATCTTCCAATACTTAGTTATTTTCATTGCCTTTTATTTTACTTTGCATCTTTATCATAAAAATACCAAAAATATTATCTTATCATATCTATCAGATCTCACTCTCGTAAGTGACCGTGTAGGGATTGACAACCCCTTATCGCGTTGGTTGCCAGGATTTATTTGTTTGTGTAGGTGCGAGGGACTCGCGCGTAGCCTCCTACTGGATTGATACCTTAGTTCTCAAAAACTGAGGGAAATACTTACGCAACTTTGCTGCATCACCCTTTCCTCTTCAAGGGAAAACCAACGCAGTGCTCAAGAGGTAGCAAGAAGGATTTTTGGCGCCGTTGCCGGGGAGGTCTACACAAAAGTCAACATAACAAGTACCCATCACAGACCCTTATCTCCCGCATTACATTATTTGCCATCTGCCTCTCGTTTTCCTCTCCCCCACTTCACGCTTGCCGTTTTATTTGCCCCCTCTTTTCTGGTTGCCTCTTTTTCGTTCACTTTTCCCTTGCCATGTCGGAACCAAAAAAGGTTGGGTTTCTCTCCCGAGTTTTAGCGCTTTAGGCAATCCTGCTATCTTATCTAAACTCATAAATAAAAATACTATGGAAAAACCTACCGGAGTTATCAATGAAAACCTTAGTAATTTTGATGAAGATGATTCTGGAATTTTTCGTTATTTACTCGATGAATCTTTGAAAGATGCTTGGGATAGGCTATTAAGGATCCGGGCTAGCTATGTACCTCAATATCAAATTGAGGTTTACTTAAAGAGCTTTTATGTTGGGTTACCCGCTTCATTCAAACAAGTTTTAGATTCTATTTTTGAAGAGGGTTTTCTCGAAGGGGACCCCATAGATACCTATGAAAAAATGAAAACTATATTTGGGCACCCCATTAATGAGAAAGTTGAAATCACATCTCTTTTGCTTTCTTACCAAAACGAATCTATCAAAGAAATAAAAGCTAGCCTAGATGCCAGTTTCCGCAACATACTTAATCTTTCTTCTACAATTAATGTCCATGTACTTTGTCAAAATAGAAAGATTAATTCCATAGATAACAAGTTTGCTCTCTTTTTCCCTAAAGCCAAAGATGGCAATACCTAGTTCTATCCTTGTTTTTATGCCTAGCTAGGGGCGTTAAACGATAGCGCTTGTTGGGAGGCAACCCAATTTTATTTTTAGTTTTTTTGGCTTTTTGCTTCTGTTTAGGAATAAATATTTGATCTAGCCTCTGGTTAGATGTGTTTTTATGTTTTACTTAGTGTTTGTGCCAAGTTAAACCTATAGGATTTTCTTGGATGATAGTTATTTGATCTTGCAGAAATTTCCAGAAACTTTCTGTTCACAAAAATAATTGTTAAAAATCACCAGAACGTGATAAAATATTGATTCCAATTTCTTCTGATTTATAAACAAATTGTCTAGGTCTTCCTATTTTGGATGATTTTTTTAGTTCCAGAAGTTTGCGTTAGTTACAGATTACTACAGACTGTTCTGTTTTTGACAGATTCTGTTTTTCGTGTGTTGTTTGCTTATTTTGATGAATATATGGCTAGTAAAAGAGTTTATAAACCATAGAGAAGTTGGAATGCAGTAGTTTTAACACCAATATTAATAAAGAATGAGTTCATTACAGTACCTTGAAGTGGTCCTTTGTTTTCTTCCGCTAACGGAGCTCACGAGATTTTCTGTTAAGTTTTGTGTTGTGAAGTTTTCAAGTTTTGGGTGAAAGATTTGATGGATTATGGAACAAGGAGTGGCAAGAGCCTAAGCTTGGGGATGCCCATGGCACCCCCAAGATAATCTAAGGACACCAAAAAGCCAAAGCTTGAGGATGCCCCGGAAGGCATCCCCTCTTTCGTCTACTTCCATCGGTAACTTTACTTGGAGCTATATTTTTATTCACCACATGATATGTGTTTTGCTTGGAGCGTCTTGTATGATTTGAGTCTTTGCTTTTTAGTTTACCACAATCATCCTTGCTGTACACACATTTTTAGAGAGACACACATGATTCGGATATTATTAGAATACTCTATGTGCTTCACTTATATCTTTTGAGTTATATAGTTTTTGCTCTAGTACTTCACTTATATCTTTTAGAGCACGGTGGTGGATTTGTTTTATAGAAAATATTGATCTCTCATGCTTCACTTAGATTATTTTGAGAGTCTTAAATAGCATGGTAATTTTCTTAAAAAATCCTAATATGCTAGGTATTCAAGAATAGTAAAAACTTTCTTATGAGTGCGTTGAATACTAAGAGAAGTTTGATGCTTGATGATTGTTTTGAGATATGGAGGTAGTGATATCAAAGTTGTGCTAGTTGAGTAGTCGTGAATTTGAGAAATACTTGTGTTGAAGTTTGCAAGTCCCGTAGCATGCACGTATGGTAAACGTTATGTAACAAATTTGAAACATGAGGTGTCTTTGATTGTCCTCCTTATGAGTGGCGGTCGGGGACGAACGATGGTTTTTCCTACCAATCTATCCCCCTAGGAGCATGCGCGTAGTGCTTGGTTTTTGATGACTTGTAGATTTTTGCAATAAGTACGTGAGTTCTTTATGACTAATATTGAGTCCATGGATTATATGCACTCTCACCTTTCCATCATTGCTAGCCTCTTCGGTACCGTGCATTGCCCTTTCTCACATTGAGAGTTGGTGCAAACTCCGCCGGTGCATCCAAACCCCGTGATATGATACGCTCTTTCACACATAAACCTCCTTATATCTTCCTCAAAACAGCCACCATACCTACCTATTATGGTATTTCCATAGCCATTCCGAGATATATTGCCATGCAACTTTCCACCATTCCGTTTATCATGACACATTCATCATTGTCATATTGCTTAGCATGATCATGTAGTTGACATAGTATTTGTGGCAAAGCCACCATTCATAATTCTTTCATACATGTCACTCTTGGTTCATTGCATATCCCGGTACACCGCCGGAGGCATTCATATAGATTCATACTTTGTTCTAGTATCGAGTTGTAATCATTGAGTTGTAAATAAATAGAAGTGTGATGATCATCATTTTTCTAGAGCATTGTCCCAAGTGAGGAATAAAGAGAGAGAGAGAGAGAGAGAGAGAGAGGGGGGGGAGAGAGAAAGGCCATAAAAAAGAGAAAGCCCAAAAAAATGAGAGAAAAAGAGAGAAGGGACAATGTTACTATCCTTTGACCACACTTGTGCTTCAAAGTAGCACCATAATCTTCATGATAGAGAGTCTCTTGTTTTGTCACTTTCATATACTAGTGGGAATTTTTCATTATAGAACTTGGCTTGTATATTCCAACAATGGGCCTCCTCAAGTGCCCTAGGTCTTCGTGAGCAAGCAAGTTGGATGCACACCCACTTAGTTTCTTTTGTTGAGCTTTCATACATTTATAGCTCTAGTGCATCCGTTGCATGGCAATCCCTACTCCTTGCATTAACATCAATCGATGGGCATCTCCATAGCTCATTGATTAGCCTCGTTGATGTGAAACTTTCTCCTTTTTTGTCTTCTCCGCATAACCCCCATCATCATATTCTATTCCACCCATAGTGCTATATCCATGGCTCACGCTCATGTATTGCGTGAAGGTTTATAGGTTTGAGATTACTAAAGTATGAAACAATTGCTTGGCTTGTCATCGGGGTTGTGCATGATGAGAGCATTCTTGTGTGACGAAAATGGAGCATGACTAAACTATATGATTTTGTAGGGATGAACTTTCTTTGGCCATGTTATTTTGAGAGGACATAATTGCTTAGTTAGTATGCTTGAAGTATTATTATTTTTATGTCAATATGAACTTTTATCTTTAATCTTTCGGATCTGAATATTCATACCACAATTAAGAAGAATTACATTGAAATTATGCCAAGTAGCATTCTACATAAAAAATTATGTTTTTATCATTTACCTACTCGAGGACGAGCAGGAATTAAGCTTGGGGATGCTTGATACGTCTCCAACGTATCTATAATTTTTGATTGCTCCATGCTATATTATCTTTTATTTTGGACATTATTGGGCTTTATTATTCACTTTTATATTATTTTTGGGACTAACCTATTAACCGGAGGCCCAGCCCAGAATTGTTGTTTTTGCCTATTTCAGAGTTTCGCAGAAAAAGAATATCAAACGGAGTCCAAACGGAATGAAACCTTCGGGGACGTGATTTTCGGAACGAACATGATCCAGGAGACTTGGACCCTACGTCAAGAAATCATCCAGGAGGGCACGAGGTAGGGGGGCAGAAACGACATGTATTGTATTGTTGCCATCGAGGATAAAAAGATGGGGTTTATATCATATTGCATGAGTTTATCCCTCTACATCATGTCATCTTGCTTAAAGCGTTACTCCGTTCTTATGAACTTAATACTCTAGATGCATGCTGGATAGCGGTCGATGTGTGGAGTAATAGTAGTAGATGCAGGCAGGAGTCGGTCTACTTGTCTCGGACGTGATGCCTATATACATGATCATACCTAGATACTCTCATAACTATGCTGAATTTTGTCAATTGCTCGACAGTAATTTGTTGACCCACCGTAAAATACTTATGCTCTTGAGAGAAGCCACTAGTGAAATTTATGGCCCCCGGGTCTATTTTCCATCATATTAATCTTCCAATACTTAGTTATTTTCATTGCCTTTTATTTTACTTTGCATCTTTATCATAAAAATACCAAAAATATTATCTTATCATATCTATCAGATCTCACTCTCGTAAGTGACCGTGTAGGGATTGACAACCCCTTATCGCGTTGGCTGCGAGGATTTATTTGTTTGTGTAGGTGCGAGGGACTCGCGCGTAGCCTCCTACTGGATTGATACCTTGGTTCTCAAAAACTGAGGGAAATACTTACGCTACTTTGCTGCATCACCCTTTCCTCTTCAAGGGAAAACCAACGCAGTGCTCAAGAGGTAGTAGGGCCGACACCTTCGTCGCGTATTGCCGGCCCGCTGCCTCATCTTTCGGCTCTTCTCCCGGCACCATCATCACCAGCCATCTTCTGGACGGCCGCCGGGATGTTCTTTTGGTGTCTTCTGTTGCTCATACCTCGCCTAGGTGCTCCTTTTGCCCTTCTGCCATCTTGTTCCGTTCTCTGAGGAGAGGGGGAAGAAAGGGATTACGGGCATTTTATCTCTTTTTAATTTTTAAGCCTACGGGCCTTTGTAAGATTTGAATCTCGTAACCCCCTTGCTCGTGTATGCATTCCGTACGAATTGTACTTGTTTGCAACGTATTAATGAAAAGAAGGGCGTTTGCCGGGTTTCTTTTGTGCGTGGGCGGGGGCCACACCAAGGAATGAGTCCTCATTATCTTAAGATAAACATTGTAACCCGGCAACAACCCTTGCCGTCCTCCTGCCCTATAGCCCGGCTACACTCACGCCCTTGGCGGAGGTAGGGGCCGAGTAGGATTAGGCCTTTCGCCCGTCCCCTTCCCATCGCACTACAACCAAGTCCCGACCCAAAGTAAGATTTTCGGACACGGGACAGAGGGAGCAAGACGGTATGAGAGCGAGCGAAGTCTTGTATATTCAAGTTTCATACAGAAGCACAAAGTGGGGGAATACTTATCTGATGTCGCAGCCCCCGGCAACCTTGGCTTGTCGGGGTCGAGGCGTTGGCCTGTTCTCTTTCTTCCAAAATAGCTCAGCAGAAAATGTCCATGCACCCTGCGAACCAAAAAGGACGGGAAGGAACAGAGGGATGCATACTCGACCTCCATGCTAAGGGTTAGTCGCCGCCAAGCACTATCAACCCTAACACAGAGAGAGACTCAACCTAGCATGCATGCTAAAACTTAGGGCGCCAGCGCTTCATTTATTTATGCTCAGGGTCTGCGCCTGGCTTTGTACGAAGGGTTACATGCCTTGCCGGCAAGGCTTGTACAAAAGGTGGTTTGTCGGGAGGGGCGGCAACCGCGCCTTAGGGGTAAAACTTGCGAAGATGCTCGATGTTCCAGGAATTGCTCACTGGAATAGCATCTTCGGTCTCCAGGAGGACTGCGCTGGGCCTGGTGACTCGTATTGCCCGAGAAGGGCCTTCCCACTTTGGCGTCAACTTGTTGGAATTCTTGGCCGATTGAACGCGCTGAAGAACAAGGTCGCCTTCCCCAAAGCTTCGGGCATGAACCTTGCGGCTATGGTAGCCGCGCAAGGCTTGCTGGTAGCGTGCTGCTCGCACAGTCGCCCGAAGACGATCTTCCTTGAGGAGCGTTGCGTCATCTTGCTGCAATTGCTCTTGCTCAAGCTCGTCATAAGCGAGCACTCGAGGTGACCCGTATGTGAGTTCCGTGGGGAGAACTTCTTCTGCCCCGTATACCAGGGCAAAGGGTGTCTGACCGGTGGCTCGATTTAGCGTCATTCTGATTTACCAAAGAACCGCCGGCAACTCATCAATCCAGCGCCTTCCACTCTTGTGCAGCCTGTCGGAAGTGTTTGTCCTCAGGCCTCACAATACTTTAGCATTTTCCCTCTTCGCCTGGTCGTTGCTCCGTGGGTGTGCCACGGAAGCGAAACAGACCTTGCTGCCGAGGTCTTGGATGTATTGCATTAAGGTGCGGCTTGTGAACTGCATGTCGTTGTCGGTGATGACTCTGTTCGGCACACCAAAACGACAGACTAGCCCCTTGAAGAACTTGACGGCCGACTGTGCTGTCACCTTCCTCACCGCTTCCACCTCCGGCCACTTTGTGAACTTGTCGATTGCAACGTACAAGTACTCAAAGCCCCCAACAGCGTGGGGGAAAGGGCCCAGTATGTCGAGCCCCCAGACTGAAAATGGCCAGGAGAGAGGGATCGTTTGAAGGGCTTCAGCTGGTTGATGAAGCTTCTTCGAATGGAATTGACACGCTTCACACTTGGTTACTAGTGCCGTTGCGTCCTGGAGGGCTGTGGGACAGAAGAAACCTTGCCGGAATGCCTTGTTGGCAAGGGCCCTCGACCCTATGTGGGAGCCGCATATGCCTCTGTGTATCTCTGCCAACAGCTCCAGTCCTTCCTCCCGGGGAATGAACTTCAATTTCACACCGTTCAGCCTTTTTTTGTACAGAATGTCATCGACGAACTGATACATGGCAGACTGGCGGGCTACTTTCTCCGCTTCTTCCTGCTCCTCAGGGAGTTCCCCTGTTTGGAGGAATCGGACGGTATGTTGTGCCCATGCCGGAGCCTAGGGCTCAACTTCAAGGGCCAAAGCCATTTCCTCTGCCATGGGGGCGGCTGTCTCTACGGCCAGGGCTTGACGCCCTGCCAGAGTCTGTTGCCCCATGGTAGGCACAGTGTCCACGGCAACATCCTTGCCAGCGGCTCCTGGGAGCTCGGCGGGAAAGTACTTGACGGGGCATGATTTCCTCTGCTTGTTCTACCCTGTCGATGGTTCAATGGATGGTTGAGTTAACCGAAGCACAAAAGTACCTGGTTCCACATGCAATTTGAAGGCAGCGCGTTTCGAGAGGTAGTCGGCGATGCCGTTCTCCATTCGGGGAACATGCTCCGCTTGTATACCATCAAAACGCTCTTCCAGCTTCCTCACTTCATCTACGTAGGCCTCCATCAATGGGCTTTTATAATCTTTGTTAACTTGCTTGACGACAAGATGTGAATCACCCCTGACGATGATCTTCTTGATTTCGAAGTCTGCCGCGATCCTGAGACCGGCAAGCAACCCCTCATATTCAGTAGTGTTGTTCGTCGACATCTCCCTAGGAAAGTGCATCTGGACTACATACTTGAGGTGCTCTCGGGTGGGTGCGACGGCAGCACACCAGCACCGGCGCCTTGCAGCGAGAAAGCCCCGTCAAAGTACATAATCCAGTCACGACTTGTTTCCTTGCCGGGGAGAGTGGTTTCCTGAATCTCTTCGTCGGGCGTTGAGGTCCATTCCGCAATGAACTCCGCCAAGACTCTACTCCGAATTGTCGAAGTGCTTTCAAACTTCAAACCAAAGCTCGACAGTTCAAAATCCCATTCCACAATCCTCCCGGTTGCGTCTGGGTTATGCAATATCCACTGCAACGGGAGGCGGGTGACGACGGTGATTTCGTGCGCTTGGAAGTAATGACGCAGCTTCCTCGAGGCCATAAGGAGGCCGAAGAGCAATTTCTACACACCGGAGTACCTCGACCTAGCCCCCTGCAAGAGGGAGCTGACAAAGTAAACCGGGTGCTGCATCATCCTCTTCTTCTGCACTATTTCATTTGGTTGTGTTGCTTCTCCTTCGCCAGCGCCAGACTCCGCCGGGGGCCTTGCCTTACCGGCACCAGGCCCTGCCGAGGGGAGTTCCGGTTTGCCATCCGCCAGCCCTGTCGTCGCCGCTGCCTCTTCATCGACCTCCCTCTGCGCCACTAGCGTGGCGCTGACCACTTGGTTCATTGCCGCTAGATATAGCAGCAACGGTTCCTGTGGTTTAGGCGCAACTAGTATTGGTGTAGAGTAGAGGTACTTCTTCAAATCCTGTAGGGCTGCCTCGGCCTCTGGGGTCCATTCCATTGGGCCCGCCTTCTTCAAGATTTTGAAAAAGGGAAGGGCACGCTCGACAGACTTGGAAATGAACCTGCTCATGGCGGCAGCAACGCAGCCAGTGAGCCGACGCACATCCTTGATCCGCCTAGGCACCTCAATTTGCTCAATGGCCTCGATCTTATCTGGGTTTGCCTCGATCCCATGCTGTGACACAAAGAACCCGAGAAGTTTGCCGGACGAAACGCCGAAGACACACTTCCCAGGGTTCAGCTGAGGTTGATCTTGCGCAAGTTTGCAAACGTCTCTTCTAAATCTTGTACGAGTGTTGCCTTGTCCTTGGTTTTGACCACTATGTCATCCATATAAGCTTCCATATTTCTATGCAGCTGAGGCTCAAAACCAATTTGGACTGCTCTTGCAAACGTTGAGCCAGCACTCTTCAACCCGAAAGGCATCCGTAAGAAACAATACGTACCACATGGGTAATGAATGATGTCTTCTCTTCATCTTCTTTCGTCATGAAAATCTGGTGGTATCCCGAGTAAGCGTCGAGGAATGATAACAAGTCACACCCGGCCGTGGAGTCAACAATCTGGTCGATGTACGGTAACGGGAAAGGGTCCTTTGGACAAGCCTTATTGATGTCTGTGTAATCAATACACAGTCTCCACTTCCCATTTGCCTTGCGCACCACCACCGGATTGGCCAACCACGTCGGATGGAGTACCCCTCTTACCGAGCCTGCCGCTTCCAACTTCCTGATCTCCTCTGTGATGAACTTTTGCCGTTCCAAAGCTTGCTTCCTGACCTTCTGCTTGACGGGTCACGCATGAGGACAGACAGCAAGATGGTGCTCAATCACTTCCCTGGGAACGCCGTGGATGTCGGATGCTTGCCACACAAACACATCAACATTCGCCCGCAGGAAAGTGACGAGTGCGCCTTCCTATTTGCTGTCGAGGGTGGAGCTTATGGTGAAAGCCCCTCCTGTGCCATCCTCCTTGACGGACACCTTCTTGGTCTCTATTGGTGCAGCTCTGGATTTCTTGCTCTTGCCGGTGGAGCTCTCTGGCACGTCCTCGATGGGAGCACTACACTCCGAAGAGGTGCGCTTGCCAGAGTGGGTGCGAGAGGTCTTGCCGGTCTTCTTCCCCCCCCCCCTCGGGGCTTTAGCGGAAGGAGCAAGTGCCTTGGCGGCAGTTGCTGCGACTGCCTCCCGGTAGAGTTGGTCAGCGCAGATCAGCGCATCCTTCTTGTCGGAGGGGACGGTGATGATTGTCATCGGCCCAGGCATCTTCAGCATGTTGTAGGCGTAATGTGAGGCCGCCATGAACTTGGCTAGTGCTGGGCGGCCGAGGATCCCGTTGTAGGGCAAGGGGATCTCGGCTACATCGAAAACAATCCTCTCCGTCCTATAGTACAACTCGCCTCCAAACGTCACGGGCAGCATGACCTTTCCCTTCAGCTGGCTCCTTCCCGGGTTGACCCCTTGAAATGTGCCCGTCTCTTTGAGGTCTCCATCAGGAATCTGCAGCCTTTTGATCACAATAGGCGAGATTAAGTTCAGACCGGCCCCGCCGTCAACTAGCATTTTTGTCACCTTGAGGTTGCCTATCGTTGGCGAAACCAACAATGGCAAACACTCGACCGCAGTTATGCGATCAGGGTGGTCCTCGGTGTCAAAAATGATAGGCGTGCTGGACCACTTCAGTGGCTTTTCAGCATCGAATGATGGCTCCACTGTTGTGATCTCACGCGCCCATTGCTTGAGCTGGCGGTGAGAGGTGTGCAGCGAGGCACCACCGCCGATGCACATGGATTCCGTAGCTTTCTGGAACTCATGCTCGCTGGACTCGTCGTCCTCGTCATGATCGTCATCTTCTTGCTTCTTGTCGCGGCCCCGAGCTGGCCTCTCTTGCCGGTTATCCTTGCCGCGGCGACCTCCTTGGCCGCCACGCTTCTTACCGGATCCCTCGGCACCATCCCGACCCTTCTCCTTGTCCCGCCTCTCATACTCAGCTTTTTGCTTCTCAGCAAGCAGCTCAACTTGCCGGGAGTTCTGGAGGTCGTGGCCCTTGGTGCGGTGGATCTTGCAGTATTGCTTGTCGGAGCCTCCTGGCTTGTCGGCAGCCGCCAAGGCCCAGCAAACGGTGCACCCAGCAATTTCCTTGTCGGGGTCGTCTGCCTTGGCCTTCTTGGCGGCACCGGTGTCCTCGGATCCCTCGACGGCAAGCACGGTCTTGCCCTTGCGCTTCCTGTTGCAGTGCCGGCCCTACTTCGTCGGGGCGGCTGTGTCTTCATCTGTGGAGTCGGTTTCCGCGCCGGCGTCCTCGCCGGGGTACTCCCTCCCCTCTTTAGCTCGAGCGCGCCTATCGGCCAGAACGTAAAGTTCGGCCACATCTTTGACCTTGTTCAGCGCCAGCTCTTCACGCATCTTGCGGTTGCGCACATTCTGATGAAGTGCGCTGATCACGGCGGCGGGATGAACATCCGAGATGTTGTACTGCACCCGGCTGAACCTATGTATGTACTTGCGCAGGGTTTCACCTTCCTTCTGGGGGATGATATGCAAATCGCTTGCCTGGCCATGAGCTTGGTGGCCTCCGGTGAAGGCGCCAACGAACTCATGACACAAATCCGACCAAGAAGAAATGGAATCCGCCGGCAAGTGCATCAACCATGACATGACATTGGGTTTGAGTGCCAACGGGAAGTAATTGGCAAGCACCTTGTCGTCGCGGGCTCCAGTAGCCTGCATCGCGATGGTGTAGATGCTGAGGAACTCTGACGGGTGGGTCTTGCCGTTGTACTTCTCGCCAACGTCGGGCTTGAACGTGCGGTGGGAGGGCCACTGGAACTGCCGCAGCTCACGGGTAAAGGCTGGGCAACCCACCTCATGGGGTAGGCCGCCAGAGCCTCCCGTTGCAGGGTGGTCCACAGTGGGCCCCGCCCACCTATCTGACTGGTGGCGTGCATCGCGCCTGCGCTCGATGGTGGTTCGAGCGTCTTCATGGGCTCGCTCCCGAAGGACTTGGCGCTGATCGCAGTGGGTCCGTGGGTCAGACGAGACTATGGATATGTTATCACCAGTGTCATCACGACGGACCGACACCCGCGGTGGCTGGCGTGGGGGAGGAGAGAGCACCGTGGCCGCAGCACCGCCAGTCTTTCCACCACTGGTATGCGGTGGCTCGACGGAGCACCGGCCCGAGGACCCCGCTGGTCGCGGCTCATCTTTGTTGGCAACGCCGACGAGGCTCTAGATGGTGGCTCTCCACTCGTCGAGCTTTTCCGCAGCGGGAGGAAAATCGAGGAGCAACTGCGCGCGCGCCAAGGCTTCTGCTGGCGTGGGTGGCGGCGAAAGCTACGTGGACCGTGACACACTCCAACTTCTAACCATGTTAGAAGGAGCTCTATCACAGCCTTGCGGCTGTGCGCCATTTTCGCCAGCGCCTCGGCGTGCATGCTGGTCTTCTACGTCCCGGGAATGAGGCACAGGACTCTTTCCACGGCGGCGCCCGGGGTCGCCAGCGTGGTGACGCTGCTCGTCGCGCACAACCTTTGTGGGCGCCGGCGTAGGCGTCTTGGAAGTCGCCGCGCCGCCCGTGGGTGGCAGGCGTCGCCCTTGGAGGGCCCCGCGCTGCCTGCGGGGGGTCCGGCTCCGTCTTTGGATTTGGCGGCGTGCGGCCCGTCGTCTCATGCACGAACGACGCCACTCGCTAGGCTTTGACTGCCAGAGCGATGTGGGTGTTCGCGGGCCACGCCTCGGCTTCCGTCCGTGACCGCCCCACCGCTCGCCCGCAATGGTACGGGCCGTTCGGCTCCCGATGAACCGATCGTCGTGATCGTCTTCTTCTTGGGAGCCATAGCGATGAAGAACTGCTAAACTAACTGCTATACCAGATTCTCACAACTGCGCCCCCTACCTGGCGAAGATGTCGGTGGGAAATGATACCTATGGAATCACTGAGACCCCTTCTATGGTTGGCGGGCGCGGGGTTGTGCAAAGAGCGGGTCTGGCGGTCAGCACAAAGATCGTTTACCCAGGATCGGGCCGCAAGGATGCGTAATACCCTAGTCCTGCTTTTGTGTATATATGTGGGTGTTCTTGAGCTCTTGAACTAGCTACGGTGCGTGCGTAGTCCAAAAGATCCGAATCCTCCTCCCGTACGCCTCGGGCCTCCTTTTATAGACAAAAAGGGGTCGCCACAGTGGCACACAAGAGGTGGAAAGGTATACAGTGGTTAAGTTTATCCTCTGGAACCGTCGGACAAACGCACTTAATGCGCTGCCGACGTGCCCCTCTTGCTTTATCGGGGACGACGAGGAAGCTCGTCCCAGCTGTCGCCGCCTCGCCTGGCTCCGACACGCGTCCGAGCTGATGAGGCGTCGTAGCGCCACGTTGGCTGGCTGCTGAGCTGGCGCGGTGGTAGAGTCTTCATGAAGATCTGCATGCCACCACGCAGGTGCTTGTTGGGTTGGCCTGGAGGCCATGCGTCACCACGCAGGTGCCTGTCCAGCTGGTTGGTCTGGCAGCTGTATGGGAATGGCGGTGGAGTCTTGGCATACGTGGGCCTAGCCGTGGCCCCGTGGGTGTCCTCGGCAAGGGTCTTGCCGGGGCCCTGGCAAGGGTCTTGCCGCGGCATCGCGGCCGTCCCCGGCAAGGATCTTGCCGGGGGTCTCGTGGATTTCCTCGGCAGGATCTTGCCGAGGATCGTCGTCTTCTGGTCCTCATCTAATGTTGTGTGTTTATGATCTTCACAAAGATCTGCATGCCACCATGGAGGTGACTCTCGAGCCTTGGTTCCAATGTGGTTGATGGTGTTGGAACCCTCGGGCTCAAGGGGGGCGCATTGTGCTGGTGTTGGGCAAGTTGCCCCGGCAAGGCTCTTGCCGGGGCTGCGGAGGCCGCCCCGGCAAGGGTCCTGCCGGGGGAGTCCACCTTGCCCTCTTGCTCTTCGTGTCTCTAGTCTTGGCGTTGCTCTGGCCATCTTGTGCCTTTGGCTTCCCTCCTCTACCCTACTTAAGTGTGGCCGCAGGCGCAACTTTTACTGCCCGTGCACAAGTAACGGGGTAAGAAAGTAGAGCCCCTACTTTTGTACACCGACACCGTGCAAGCCACGTGTCACGGCGGGGCTGTACATGCCCCGGGGGCTCTCCGCAGTAGGGAGTCCCCTCCCACGTGCCAGTGGAAGCACCATGCTCCGCGCTGGCAGTCGATACTGCCGAGGAGCGGCTATGCCCGTGCAAATGCGGAAGCGCTATGCTCCGCGCTGGTGATAAACAACTGAGGCAGCCCCTTGGCAGTATCAACCTCAGGGAGCCCTTGAGCTCAGTGTCTCGGCCTCATCGCAACACCTCCCCTCAGGAGAGTCACGTGAGGGGGCTGGGCATGGGGGCTGCACTTGGGTCATGCCCAAGCGTACGCCGCCCTACCAGGTCCCCCGGACCTGGTCGTCGCGCGCCCTCCCGAGCGGAGCCTCAGCGAGGAAAAAGGTATGAAGGTCGTTTGAGCGTCAAGGGGGACTCCTGAGCATCGCGACTCAGGAGCCTAACTGGCCACGTAGCCCCTCACTCCTTGGTCTCGTCCTCGTGATCCGAACGACCCAATGGCGGCTGAGGTATGCGCGGGGTCGGGCCCTACTGTCGGTGTCAAAATCGGTGGATCTCGGGTAGGGGGTCCCGAACTGTGCGTCTAAGGATGATGGTAACAGGAGACGGGGGACACAATGTTTACCCAGGTTCGGGCCCTCTCTATGGAGGTAATACCCTACTTCCTGCTTGATTGATCTTGATGAATATGAGTATTACAAGAGTTGATCTACCACGAGATCGTAATGACTAAACCCTAGAAGACTAGCCTGTATGACTATGGTAATGAGTCTCCCCCTCTGGACTAAGTCCTCCGGTTTATATAGACACCGGGAGGATCTAGGATTACACAAGGTCGGTTACAGAGAAAGGAATCTACATATTTGATCACCAAGCTTGCCTTCCACGCCAAGGAGAGTCCCATCCGGACACGGGTAGAGTCTTCGGTCATTGTATCTTCACGGCCCATCAGCCTGGCCCATGGCTAATAGGCCGGACGCCCGAGGACCCCTTAGTCCAGGATTCCCTCACCTGCCGATGTAGAACACTAGACCTATTCCTGCATCTCCTTTCCGTAAGCTGTTTGCGCGTCAAGGGGGACTCCTGAGCATCGCGAATCAGGAGCCTGACTGGCCACGTAGCCCCTCACTCCTTGGTCTCGTCCTGGTGATCCGGACGACCCAACGACGGCTGAGGTATGCGCGGGGTCGGGCTCTGCCGACGTAGATCGTGAAGCAAATGGGAAGGAAATCATGAAATATCAAGCAAATATTACAAGACATATTGTTCTCCCAATACCAAACGCAAGTTTAAACACCTCCACGAGGCATGGTGCATGTTGCAGGAGTTAAACAGGAAAGGAGCCACCGGCAAGTCATTTCGTCATCCCTGGACACCGACGTCGCCCGCAAGGGATGCTTCTTCCTTGGTGGTGTCTCCTTCACCTGCACCGCCTGCCGGAGTTGCAGGACCAGCAGCACCACCGGTCGAGGGCGTGGGAGCGAAGGCGCGGAACTTTTTCAGCAGGGCCTCCACCTGACCCTTCACGGCGACCGCGCAACGCTTGTCGTCCACAGGCTCCGGCGGCTCATCAAGGCGGGTGTCAGAATCGCGAAGATGGAGGTCGCTGAAGACGTGCGTCAACGTGGCTGAGGAAAGAACACGGGCTTCTTCCTTTGCCATGGGGCCAATACCGCTCATGACTTCCTCAAGCGCCTCGACCAGGTAGGGAAGCAGCTGGTCGGGGACCTCCTTGTTAGTGGTCAGCGGCTCCTCCAAGCCCTTATCGTAGAGTGCCCGTAGTGCCACGTGGGACCTCTCCTCGAGGAGCTCGAAGGCCGCGCGGTCCTCGGCCAGGACCTTCGCCTTGGTGTCAAGTTTGGCTTTCTCCGCTTCCACCTTCTGCCCCAGCTTCTCCATCCGGCTGCGCTCCGCGGCCTGCGCCTTTGCCAACTGCTCCAGCTCGGCGTCGCGGCCCTTGATGGCGTCCTCCCAGGCCTTCATCTTCTCCTCCTCTGCCTTGCGACCGCGAGCTTCTTCCGTACGCTCGTTGCGTAGAGTCTTCAATTCGGCCCCCAGCACCCGGCAGCGGTCCTAGGCGGCCTCGACATCTTTTAGCGCCACCTCGCGAGCGGCTAAAGCCTGAGCAGCGACCTGCTTGTCCTTCTCGGAGGTGGCTGCTTCCTGGTTCAGCGCCGCCCGAACGGACACGTCGGAGTAAAGCCAGCGGAAGACCAGCTCCAAGCGCCCGGCTACCAGGTGGGGGTCAGCGCCTCGAAGATCTTCTCAAAGCAGGGTCATCGCGGAAAGAGCGCGCTCCAGTACGTCAGGAGAGGCGGAAGGACCCGAAGATAGCAGTGCGGCAGAAGGGGAAGGAGGCGACGTCGTCACCATGGCCTGGGAGGCAGGGAGCTCCTGAGCTTTGGGGACCTCGGCGTCCGAGCCGGACGCTGGCACCCGGAGCCAGCGGGGCCACGGGGGCTGACTCCTCCTGAGGATGCTCCCCCAAGCCTCACGAGGACGACCGAGCCAGAGAGGCACGAGGGCCAATGCTGCCCTTCTCCACGGAGGGAGACGCAGCCTCAGCAGGCAAATTGGTCCCGAGCGGTACCATCGCTTCCTCCTTCCTCTTCTTCGCCGCAGGCGTCGGCCTAATTGCACAACGGAGCGGCGTCAAGGATCAGCAGCATAAGCAAGAACAAGGCAGGGCGAGAACACTTACTGGTCCACCACAGTGTAGTCCCTCCGCTTGTTAAGCTTGAAGCCTGAGAGCCTTGCAGCCTGAGGCACGGGTGTCGGTGTCAAAACCGGCGGATCTCGGGTAGGGGGTCCCGAACTGTGCGTCTAAGGCGGATGGTAACAGGAGGCGGGCGACACAATGTTTACCCAGGTTCGGGCCCTCTCGATGGCGGTAATACCCTACTTCCTGCTTGATTGATCTTGATGATATGAGTATTACAAGAGTTGATCTACCACGAGATCATAGAGGCTAAACCCTAGAAGCTAGCCTATGATTATGATTGTTGTTGTCCTACGGAGTAAACCTCAGGTTTATATAGACACCGGAAGGGGCTAGGGTTACACATAGTCGGTTACAAGGGAGGAGATCTACATATCCGAATTGCCAAGCTTGCCTTCCACGCAAACGAGAGTCCCATCCGGATACGGGATGAAGTCTTCAATCATGTATCTTCATAGTCCAACAGTCAGGCCAAAGTATATAGTCCGGCTGTCCGAGGACCCCCTAATCCAGGACTCCCTCAGTAGCCCCTGAACCGGGCTTCAATGACGATGAGTCTGGCACGCAGATTGTCTTCGGCATTGCAAGGCGGGTTCCTCCTCTGAATACTCCATAGAATATTTTGAACACAAGGATCGTGTCCAGCTCTGCAAAACAAATTCCACATACCACCATAGGGAGTATAATATCCCACAAATCTAATCTGCTGACAAATTTCATAGCGTGACATCACGCCACGGCCCAGTCATTATTCGAACCGTTTTTCTCAACCAGCTACTGCACATATTGCGAGGCGGTTTTATTGGCACGTCTTGTCGAAGCAGAGATCGTGTCCCCTTATCACGGGATTCTCATCAACACGGGTGTGGGTAACCCAACCGCGCCACCAATCATGACGCTTGGGGAATAAGCGAATTTACCAGGCAAGTGGGGAGGCGCAGAATCCCTGCTGCCTTTATAAGGGGATAAGGACTCCCTTTCGCACCCATGCTTTCTTCTTCCTGATCCATTCCCCTTCGCTCGAGCTCTAGCGCCCGAGCGTTCGTCTTTTCCGCCCACAAAGGTCTTCCGAAAATGTCCGGAACCGGAGCAGGAGGCAAATGGATGGCCTCTACCGTCCGGGAGAAGGACATCAAAAAGCTTCGGGAGGCCGGGTATCTGGCCAAGAATATCGGCCACCGTCTCCCGACGGCGGGACAGATCGTCCCTACTCCGGAACCCCACGAGAGGGTTGTATTCCTCCCTCATTTTGTCCGCGGGCTAGGGTTTCGCCTCCACCCGTTCGTTCGCGGCATCATGTATTATTATGGGATCGATTTTCACGATCTATCCCGCAATTCGTTCCTCAACATCTCGACATTCATTGTTGTGTGCGAGGCTTTTCTCCGCATCTCGCCACACTTTGGCTTATGGCTGAAGATCTTTAATGTGAAGCCCAAGGTAGTGAGCGGCGAGCACGCCGAGTGCGGGGGCGCTATGGTGAGTAAGATGCCCAACGTCACATGGCCAACAGGTACCTTTAATGATTCCGTTAAGGAGTGGCAACAGCAATGGTTTTACATCACTGAGCCGCGCGGCACAGAATGGGCCGCTGCTCCCGACTTCCGATCCGGAGCTCCTCTGCGGCTTACGTCCTGGCCCAAGAAGGGCCTGAACTAGTCTTCGTCCGACGAACTGTCGATGCTCCAGACGCGCATTAAGGATATGGAAGACAAGAATATCGAACTTGTCAATGTAGTCCAGGTGATGTTAGCTCGCCGGATCCTGCCTTGTCAACACCGGTCTTGCAATTTATGGGAATTCGATCCGGCCAAGCACCAGACCCTGCAAGAGCTCTTTGGCTCCTCGCACAAAGACATCTGGAAGGTACTTTTTAAGTCCGGCAAATCATGGCCGGACTCGGCCGAGGACCGCGGGTACCAACTGTCCTGCCCTGCAAGCTCGGTAAGTTATTATATGTTTTATCCGCATAACCCAAGGGAAATTCTTAATGCATTTTCCACAACTCTCTTAGGGCTGGACGAAGAAGGCGGGGCGGATCCAATATCCGGCGCTGCTGCCTGAAGAACCGGCCGGCCCACTTCTGACGAAGATGCTGGTCCCGGCGCCTTACAAGGCGCCGAAGAAGAGGGCCGAGAAGGAGGCCAAAAAGACCCGGGGCGGCCTTCGTCGCCGCGGCACTTCGGACGCAATATATGAAGGCTCCAATGCCCATTCTGCCTCCGAAGAGGATGAGGAGGAGGAGGAAGACGAATCCCCAGCGGGGGGAAGAAAGAACAGGACGGCCTCCATACACTTGGAGGCCGAGTCGCCTAAAAGGGGAAAAACTCCTCTTCCGGAAGAGTCCACTACCGCCGCCGACAGCAGCCCGGCGTGGGATCCCAGGGCCCAGCCCCTGGTGAACTCATGAGTATATAAAATCCGAACACGTTTATGCGTCCAGACTCATCATGGCATAATATTTTAACCTGAGCCATATTTTTGTAGTCCGGCGAGGTCCCGCACCAAACAATCCTCATCAGAGGATTTGCTGAGCTCGGGTGCTATGGAGAGCGGGACGCCCCCGAAGGCCTCTTCCCCCAAATATGTGAATAACACCGAGGCTTCATCCCAGAAGGACCCCGGCCAAGGAGGGGGGAAAAGATCGTGAAGGCGGCGCCTGGAGGCCAACCTTCAGGGGCCGGAGACATGGGGGAGAAGATTCCCATGGGAGTCGATGGCGGGGGCCATCTTGAATTCGGCCCCCAGCCGGACGCCATTCCGGAGACCAATACGGCTCCAGAATCAAGCAGGCGGCCTGTTCCACCAGCAATCTCTGTTCGACCAAAGGTGCCGGATGCTTTGTTGGCGGCGCTAAAGAGCGCATCCATCATCGATGAACACCGTGCCCTCATGGGTGCGGTGATTGAGAAGATTCAGTCTGCTGAGAGTGGACTGAATGAATCCTGTATCAGCCTTATAACAGGCTTTGAGGTATGTTTTATGAAGTTTTGAAGAGTGTCATAGTATGGATAGTAGCCCCTGATACACTGTTCGGTGAAAGAAAGAACCGGACAGAGGATCAAATTTATGTTCGCAGGAAGACTCACTTGATGACATCTATCTCTCTTCTTTTATAAGCAGGTGTCTGCAGCGGCTGCTGCCTCTCATATTGCGGAGGTCTCCGGACTGAATCAAAGTCTGGAGCGGGCCAAAGAAGAACTTGGCCAGTTGAAAAGGCAGTTGGAAGATAAACAAGGTATGCGCAAGCCTTGTTCGCGTTCCATGCGAACGAATTTCCAGTATGATAAAATATGTTTCATGATTTGCGCCAGGGGCGATGACCGAAGTCGAGGCTCTGAGGAAGGCTGTTGCCGAAGCCGAGGAAAAGGCAGCCGCAGAGCAGGCTCTTCGTGAGAAGCACGAGGCCAGGGTTTTTGAAGCTGAGCAAGAGCTTCAAGAGGCCGTGAAGAAATGCGAGACCTTGGAGCAGATTTTAACGGAGAAAGAATCCAAACTCACTAGGGCTCATCAGGCCGTGCGCGATGCCCAGGGGGAAACCCAAGGCGCCCTGCAGGAGATCCAAGAGGCGAGGAAGATCGTGGCAGGTAAGGCTTTTTTCCATGTAAAGCAAGTATTTGAGGAGAAAATCATGTTTCTATTTTTGAGTTCGGATTTCTCCCGGGGTATTTGCGGAACTGCCCCACGGTATATCGGATGACGCCCAATTCTACCGAGCCGAAGAAAGGAACACTGCGAATAAGCTCTTCTGGTCACAGTATCTGGCACCGAATTATCTGGTGCCTTTTGCCGATCAAGTGAAATAGCTGATCGAACTGCATAGGGCGGCCGAACTAGCCATGAAGGATTTGATTATCCGGCTATGGCCCGCCGAGCCGATTCCAAGCAGCTACTTCGGGCTCGTGAAGCGGCTTGTGAGTGCCTGCCCTCGACTTGATGTCATCAAGCGGTCGGTCTGTATAGAGGGTGCACAAATGGCCTTCGCCCGCGCAAAGGTGCACTGGGGGAAGATGGATGCTGAAAAGCTGATGACCGAGGGACCGCCAGAGGGAAAGGAGCACCGCAAGCCCGAATTATATTATGAAAGTGTCCTGACAGGATCCTGCCTTGCGGCGGAGCAATGCACCAAGGACATTATGTTTCCATGAATACAATCATGTTGTCCTTTGTAATGTTGAACAAGGTCATTTCTATTATTTATTGCCTGTTGTATAAAATTTTATCCTCCTGCAAGGCCGTTTTATATATTAATCCTGAGAGTTGGCCAGTCGTCGGCTTCTGCCCTCATGTAAGAAGTACGGGGGTGTTCGAGATAAACCTGATCACTCTTTATCCCAGTTTTGGGTCCTTCGAAGGAGGTGTTCAGCACAACGAACCAGGCAATCGGACTATAGGGCTTTATCACTCTCACTTGGCCATAGGAGCTTTAGAAAAGGAAGGTAGGCGCAGCCCCTAGTGTTCGGAAGACCGCATGAGGGGCTCTATAAGCACCTGATCGGAAGAAAAACCGATCCATCGCACGCTGCATTGGTTATGGCATTATGCGGGAGAAATCCTTAAAGATTTTACAACCTCTCGAACAGCTCACTAGCTCTCGCTGTATCATGACAGTCAGTTTTCGGTTTTCTCTACTGAGGTGCTCGTCCGGAAGAACCGGGACACAATCGCAGTAGTTCTCCCTGTGCCGGCACAGTGGAACTCTCAATGAAAGCACCAATGTCGGTGTCAAAACCGGCGGATCTCGGTTAGGGGGTCCCGGACTGTGCGTCTAAGGTGGATGGTAACAGGAGGCGGGGGACACAATGTTTACCCAGGTTCGGGCCCTCTCGATGGAGGTAATACGCTACTTCCTGCTTGATTGATCTTGATGATATGAGTATTACAAGAGTTGATCTACCACGAGATCGTAGAGGCTAAACCCTAGAAGCTAGCCTATGATTATGATTGTTGTTGTCCTACGGACTAAACCCTCCGGTTTATATAGACACCGGAAGGGGCTAGTGTTACACAGAGTCGGTTACAAGGGAGTAGATCTACATATCTGAATTGCCAAGCTTGCCTTCCACGCAAAGGAGAGTCCCATCCGGACATGGGACGAAGTCTTCAATCTTGTATCTTCATAGTCCAACAGTCCGGCCAAAGTATATAGTCCGGCTGTCCGAGGAACCCCTAATCCAGGACTCCCTCAGCGGGCGCGCGGGCTCCACGAGCGGAAGAAGGGGCAGCAGATGGGCCGGAAGCAGCTCCCGGCGGTGACGGAGCAGAGGCATCATCTCGGGAGATCAGCGCCGACCTGCCCCTCATTGGAACCTCGGGCGGTGGCCTCCGCTGAGGACTGGCCATGGGCCTCGAGGAGCCCCCAGCCACGGGCGGCTCCTCCCTCTCCGGGGCGACGTCGTCCTCCTCGTCGTCGTCAGGCAAGGTGCAGAGGATGTCGGCCTTCCGCAGGGCGGAGGTCTCCCCCATCCCCTCGGGGGTCGCCTCTGAGTCGTGCTCCTCGTCTTCTTCCTCTTCCCCCTCCCCGCGGGAATCACCAGAAGACACGACCACCGGTGTTGTCACCACCGGGACCCCAGGGGGTGCCGGCGGCACCAGCCCGCGCCCGTCAAAGGTGGGCATGGCAGCCGCGACTTGCATCCCGTCCTTGCGAAGGAACAAAGGCGCTCGGCGGGTACTCCTGGTCGTCCCCGACCAGGAGGCGGAGATCCACTGCCAGCTCTTCTTCAGACAAGGCCTTCGGACTCAAGCGAATCTTATCCTCTGCGCCCTCAAGCGTCCACAAGGGGCGCGAGCACGCCTGGAGCGGAGCCACGCGCAGCATCTGGAACTCCCTCAGGAGCATGGCCCCCATCAGCTTCGCCGCCTTCGCGTTGCCCGGCTTCAGGTCGGCAGTCATCTTCTCCAGCACCAACTTCGCCCAGTCATCAGTAAGCTTCACGTGAGACCACCCTTCGTCGAACTGGGGCATCTCCGTCGGCAGTGTCAACCGCGGGTGGACGCACTTGGCATCCATCATGACCCACTTGCTCCTGAAGCCCTCGGCCTTCTTCCCAGCCTTCGAGATCGCGTTGGCCTTGCCGGCTACGACGAAGTTGGCGCATCCAGAAGTATGACCGTCGTTGATTCAGAGGAAGAAGAAGTGGCGCAGCAGAGCCACGGACGGCATCACCCCGACATACGCCTCACAGTAGAAGGCAAAGATCAACAAGAGAAGGACGGAGTTGGGATGGAGATGAAGGTCCTGCAACCTATAATAGCGGAGGACGGCATAGAAGAAGTCAGAGAAGGGGGGAACCAGGCCCGCGATGACGCTGCTCATGAAGAAGGGGTAGAAGGTGCTCTTCGAAGCATCCGGCTCGGCGGAGCCAGACCGGAGCTCGGTCTTCCCCTTCTCGTTGTTCTGCCCCGCCATTAGCAGGCGCGTGGTGGCGAGGTTCTTCTCTGAGACATTGGGCACGTCTAGAGCCGGCTCGTACCAGGCAGGCGGCGAAGCAGCCTTGGCCTTTCGGGACGCCATTGGTCGGAGGCTTGGAAGGGGATTGAAGCAGATCTGGAGATTTTGAAAGCAAGGAGCGAGAAAGGGGATCTGGAGCAAGGCGAAGGAAAGCAATGAAGGCAAGCATTACCAGTGCCAGTCTTTTGTCAGTCGGGCAGTTGTCGAGGCAACGTGGGGAAGCGGAGACGCCCACGTCCAATCAATCGCCACGCGTCGACCAAGGCCGCAGGCTGTTGGGCCCCGCGGCGCTCCACACTTGCCCTTTGGCTTCGCCTCGAAGCCAAGTCCGAGCGCACCTTGGCCCCGGGGGCTACTGTCGGCGTTCTAGGAACGGGGGTCCCCAGACTTGCCTGCCTGCAGCCCACGGCGTGCGTCCACCAGCGGCCCCGTACGGCCCATCTTCACCAGCAAACACTCAGGACCCTCGCGAGGGTCCAACACTCACGAGGTGGACGACACAAGACCTCCTCGGGGGTAGCCTCACCAGGCTGGCTCGCGAGGGGCGGAGAGATCAAGGCAAGGGGAACCTCGCGAGGTTCCTATGACGTAAGCCATGACAACCAAGACCAGGCGGGCGCCAGCGAGCACAGTGTCCTCGTTTCCTCTTTGGTGCTAAAGAGGCCAGCGCAGGCGAGGAGTCCTGAGGCATCAGGCAAAGGTTTCCATATCGGTGCAACGAGACCAAGACCAGCAGGACGGCGGGACGGAGGTCACCTTGGAGCCCAAGACGGCATCACCACCAGAGCCTTTGGCAGGCGAAGACCACCTTTAGTCAGGATAGCTTGTACTAGTTGTCCCCCTTCAAATTGGCCGTTGTGGCATCCCTTCCCGCTCAATATTTGGGAAGAGGACCAGGGCCTTTATAAATAGGACTAGCCACCACCGTAGGAGGCAACTCATCTTGGATTGGATCCATTCCATCCTCACATCCACAAGCTCACCGAGCACAAGAACACCTCTCCTCAGGAGGCTGTTCTTCCCTTGTACTGTTCATCCTCAGCCCAAGAGGCAATCCACCACACCACACTGGAGTAGGGTATTACACCACATCGGTGGCCCGAACCAGTATAAATCTCGTGTCTCTTGTTCTGTGGGTTCGTCGAGCTAGGCTTTGAGATTGCGGTGAGGGTGAGGGCGAGATTAGGTAGAGGGGAGATCTTCGTGCTTACCCCAGTGTTCAAACCTCAAGGGTTTTGCCGGAACCCGAAATCCAACAGTGCTGACGGGTGGGCCCTATGGTAATGTGCGTTGCTGAATGTGGACCGTTTGACTGGTCAATTGATCATGTCATCAACAAATTACGGAGATGTACGGTGAGCCAGTGACCGTATGATCACCATAAAATGTATTTTTTAACACAGTACAGACTCAAAATACCATTTCGTTCTTTCATATACACGTTGACAGGTGGGCCCCACGGTTACGCGTGCTGATGGTGCAACACTAGTTGGGCCACATGGAACGTTTGACTAGTCAATTGATCATGTCATCAATAAAATACGGAGTTGTACGGGTGAGCCAGTGACCGTATAATCATGACATGTATTTTTTAAACGATACAAACGCAAGCGCTCATATATACGTGCAAACACTCACCGCTATAAGCACACACACGCAGACCCTACCCCTATGAGCACCTTCGAGAGAGTGAGCCAGCATATGATCTTGAGATTTTACGAAGTCACCATAGGTGCCTCGTAGTCGAGGGAACGTCTCCTCCCACTGAACGCACATCGCCGGAAAATACTGAAATTAATCCAGGATAAATGTGAGCACCAGGACTTTAACCCTGGTGAATTGGGGAAAACACTGTCCTCCTAACCATCCAACCACAGGTTGGTTAGCACCACAAAATGTATATGGTGACCGTGATGAGCTTATTCTGAAGTCCAGTGACCATATCATGCTTTCGCTTCAAATACAATGACCGCAAGTGTCGTCAACAAAATACAGAGCACGCATCAAATACAATGTCCGTCAGTGTCATCAACAAAATAGGGAGACGTATCGTGAGCTAGATACCGTATGATCACCATGAGAATGTATACGGTGACCGTCATGAGCATATTCCGAAGTCCAGTGAACCTATAGTGCTTTCGCTTGAAATACAGTGACCGTCACGCGAGAGTGTGTCAGGGGCATGCATACTTTTAGAGGGCTGAGAGATAGTTTATGTGCGTACGTGAAAGTGGTGTAGAAAGAGGGGGTGTCCGGTGGAGACAAGGAGAGATATGCCCTTCGTTTCTCTTTCCCGTGACTAATATTTTAGGAGAAAATATAAACATTCACAATGCAGAACAAATATTATTGGATGCACCATGCAATTAACTTTCATGTATAACATTGTACTATTGTATATGCTTATTTTCTTAGTGGCCGATTGCGTGTGGGGTGTGGTGGGCACATCATTTCTAGTTGTGGTGGGTCAACGTGAAGACTCATGGGTGATACGTCTCCAACATATCTATAATTCTTAATTGTTCCATGCTATTATATTATCCATCTTCGATGTTTTATATGCAATTTTATATGATTTTTGGGACTAACCTATTAACCTAGAGCCCAGGGCCAGTTTCTATTTTTTTCCTTGTTTTTGAGTTTTACAGAAAGGGAATATCAAACGGAGTCCAAATGACCTGAAATTTTACGGTGATTTTTTATGGACCAGAAGAAGCCCTCGAAGCAAAGAGTTGGGCCGGAAGAGCCATGAGGCCTCCACAAGGGTGGAGGGCGCCCCCTACCCCCTGGGGGTGCCCTCCGGTCTTATGGGCTCCTCGTGGACCCCCCTGACTTGTTCTCGACGCCAAAAATTCCTATAAATATAGAAACCCCTAGAAATAAACCTAGATCGGGAGTTCCACCGCCGCAAGCCTTTGTAGCCACGAAAAAACAATCGGGAGCCCGTTCCGGCACCCTGCCATAGGGGGAAACCATCACCGGTGGCCATCTTCATCATCCCGGCGCTCTCCATGACGAGGAGGGAGTAGTTCACCCTCGGGGCTGAGGGTATGTACCAGTAGCTATGTGTTTGATCTCTCTCTCTCTCTCGTGTTCTTGATATGGCACAATCTTGATGTACCGCGAGCTTTGTTACTATAGTCGGATCATATGGTGTTTCTCCCTCTCTACCTTGTGATGAATTGAGTTTTCCCTTTGAAGTTATCTTATCGGATTGGGTCTTTAAGGATTTGAGAACACTTGATGTATGTGTTGCATGTGTTTATCTGTGGTGACAATGGGATATTCACGTGATCTACTTGATGTATGCTTTGGTGATCAACTTGTGGGTTCTGTGACCTTGTGAACTTATGCATAGGGTTGGCACACGTTTTCGTCTTGACTCTCCGGTAGAAATTTTGGGGCACTCTTTGAAGGTCTTTCTGTTGCTTTGACTAGATGAATCTGAGATTGTGTGATGCATATCATATAATCAAACCCACGGATACTTGTGGTAAAATTGGAGTATCTAGGTGACATTAGGGCTTTGGTTGATGTGTGTCTTAAGGTGTTATTTTAGTACGAACTCTAGGGCTGTTTGTGACACTTATAGGAATAGCCCAATAGATCGATCAGAAGGAATAACTTTGAGGTAGTTTCATTCCCTACAATAATCTCTTCATTTGTTCTCCGCTATTAGCGACTTTGGAGTGACTCTTTGTTGCATGTTGAGGGATTGACATATGATCTAATTATGTTATCATTGTTGAGAGAACTTGCACTAGTGAAAGTATGAACCCTAGGCCTTGTTATCAAGCATTGCAATATCGTTTTTGCTCACTTTTGTTACTAGTTACCTTGCTGTTTTTATATTTTTCAGATTATAAAAACCTATATCTACCATCCATATTACACTTGTATCACCATCTCTTCGCCGAACTAGTGCACCTATACAATTTACCATTGTATTGGGTGTGTTGGGGACACAAGAGAATCTTTGTTATTTGGTTGCAGGGTTGTTTAAGAGAGAGACCATCTTCATCCTATGCCTCCCACGAATTGATAAACCTTAAGTCATCCACTTGAGGGAAATTTGCTACTGTCCTACAAAACTCTGCACTTGGAGGCCCAAGAACGTCTACAAGAAGAAGGTTGCCTAGTAGACATCAAGCTCTTTTCTGGCGCTGTTGCCGGGGAGGCTAGGTAAGCGGCACTCACATCCCATCAACGAAGCTCTTTTCTGGCGCCGTTGTCGGGGAGGTTAGTGTTTGAAGGTATATCTTTAGATCTTGCAATCGAATCTTTTAGTTTCTTGTTTTATCACTAGTTTAGTCTATAAAAGAAAACTACAAAAAAAATTGGAATTGAGGTTCCCTTATATGCTTCATCTCTTTAATATCTTTCATGAAAATGATCGAAAGGAAAATTGTGCTCAAGTGTTAGAAGAAGTTTATAAAATGTTTGGCACTAAATCTTTGAATGATGAGCATGATTGCAATGTTGTTAGTATGAATTCTTTGAATATCCATGATGCTAATGATATGCAAAGCCACAAGCTTGGGTATGCTATGTTTGATGAAGATGATATTTTTTGTCCCCCAAGTTTTGTTGAGCAAATTTATTATGATGAAAGCATGCCTCCTATTTATGATGATTATGTTGATGAAAGTGGGTTTGTAAGAGTGTCAACTCTAGGTAATGATCCCACTATTTTGGAGGGTGTTGACTCTTATAATATTTATGAAAGTGGATTTGGAGAGGTCATGACTTTATTTAGTGATGAATCCACTATTTCGGAAGAGGTGCCAATTGATTATGAGAACAAAGTTGCTATCTATGATGAGTATTGTGATGACATGTATGCTATAAAGAATAATGATAACCATGGAACTTGTCATCATGATTTTAATTTTCAATTGGATTATGCCTCACATGATAGTTATTTTGGTGAGTTTGCTCCCACTACTATGAATGAGAAGAATTTTGCTTATGTGGTGAGTAGTAAAATTTCTATGCCTGTGCATCATGAAAAGAATGCTTTATGTGATGGTTATATTGTTGAATTCATTCATGATGCTACTGAAAATTACTATGAGAGAGGAACTTATGCTTCCACATATTGCAATAATATCAAGTTCCCTCTCTATGCGTTGAAATTTTTGAAGTCATGCTTGTTTTGCCTTCCTATGCTAGTTGATTCTTGTTCCCATAAGTTGTTTGCACGCAAAATACCTATGCATAGGAAGTGGGTTAGACTTAAATGTGCTTGTCATATGCTTCATGATGCTCTCTTTGCGTTTTCAATTACTATCTTTTATGTGAGCATCATTGAAATTATCATGCCTAGCTAAAAAGGCATTAAAGAAAAGCGCTTGTTGGGAG